>NW_026844261.1:0-1200000 GCF_029955315.1 Cylas formicarius
TATATATATATATATATATATATATATATATATATATATATATATATATATATATATATATATATATATATATATATATATATATATATATATATATATATATATATATATATATATATATATATATCCTATATCCAATATCTTAAAAATCTTTTTTCACAAGCCAAACTTGTCTTGGCAGAAAATGATCACAACGAAAAAGCTTATCGAGATTTATTGGAAGGGATATTTTGCAATGTCATGATTTTTAACAAAAGGCGGCTAGGCGAACTCCAAAGAATGACTTTAGCTTTTTTTAGAAAACCACAATTCAATCCCATCTTCCGAATTTGAATTTGACGGATTCCGAGAAAATTTTATTTAAATCACTCAAACGCATAGTCATTAGAGGAAAAAGGGGTAGAGGGGTTCCTGTACTTTTTGAAAAAATCGCGATGGATTCTACGCTCTCTTTGGTAAATCTGAGAAAAAATTTTGATCTTGAAAATAATCAGTATGTTTTTGGTTTACCGGGAACATTAAATCCAATTGGAGGATATACAGTCATGAGAAAACATTCATTACTGGCGCTTGGTGGAAACAAGGCTGCAACTATCACACGGATCTTTAAAATGGACAAAAATGCTTGCTTCATTTATGGGTCATACTGAAAAAACTCAAGCAAGTTATTATTACTTTCACAAAATAGTGCGTTATTTGAAAAGAATAAAGGAAAACCTCTGAGTGAAATAGAACTAAATGATGAGATCATAGACGAAAGTGATGACAATTCTTTAGAAGATATTTACGAAAACGTGTTAGAAAATCAAAAACCGAATCAATTGAAAAATGAGAATCAGGTTACTGCCTTTGCTGCAGAAGACATTCCTAGAGAAAAGAAAACCGAAACGTAAGGTGGTAGATACCATAGACAAATGACCAGAAAAAAATTACGGAATGTTTTTTCAAAAATCATATTAAAAATAAAATTCATCCAAAAAAGCAGAAGATAATTAGCTTAATCGAGAGTCATCCTGGGATTTTTACAAGCAAAACAGTAAGCCAGTAATAAAAGTTTACATATGCAATAAATTTTATATTTCCTTTAAGTCATCACAAACCTTATTTACAAACACCTGCAATGATATATATATATATATATATATATATATATATATATATATATATATATATGTATATATATATATATATATATATATATATATATATATATATATATATATATATATATATATATATATATATATATATATATATATATATATATATATATATATATATATATATATATATATATATATATATATATATATATATATATATATATATATATATATATATATATATATATATATATATATATATATATATATATATATATATATATATATATATATATATATATATATATATATATATATATATATATATATATATATATATATATATATATATCCTATATCCAATATCTTAAAAATCTTTTTTCACAAGCCAAACTTGTCTTGGCAGAAAATGATCACAACGAAAAAGCTTATCGAGATTTATTGGAAGGGATATTTTGCAATGTCATGATTTTTAACAAAAGGCGGCTAGGCGAACTCCAAAGAATGACTTTAGCTTTTTTTAGAAAACCACAATTCAATCCCATCTTCCGAATTTGAATTTGACGGATTCCGAGAAAATTTTATTTAAATCACTCAAACGCATAGTCATTAGAGGAAAAAGGGGTAGAGGGGTTCCTGTACTTTTTGAAAAAATCGCGATGGATTCTACGCTCTCTTTGGTAAATCTGAGAAAAAATTTTGATCTTGAAAATAATCAGTATGTTTTTGGTTTACCGGGAACATTAAATCCAATTGGAGGATATACAGTCATGAGAAAACATTCATTACTGGCGCTTGGTGGAAACAAGGCTGCAACTATCACACGGATCTTTAAAATGGACAAAAATGCTTGCTTCATTTATGGGTCATACTGAAAAAACTCAAGCAAGTTATTATTACTTTCACAAAATAGTGCGTTATTTGAAAAGAATAAAGGAAAACCTCTGAGTGAAATAGAACTAAATGATGAGATCATAGACGAAAGTGATGACAATTCTTTAGAAGATATTTACGAAAACGTGTTAGAAAATCAAAAACCGAATCAATTGAAAAATGAGAATCAGGTTACTGCCTTTGCTGCAGAAGACATTCCTAGAGAAAAGAAAACCGAAACGTAAGGTGGTAGGTACCATAGACAAATGACCAGAAAAAAATTACGGAATGTTTTTTCAAAAATCATATTAAAAATAAAATTCATCCAAAAATGCAGAAGATAATTAGCTTAATCGAGAGTCATCCTGGGATTTTTACAAGCAAAACAGTAAGCCAGTAATAAAAGTTTACATATGCAATAAATTTTATAAAAAATAACGGGTCTGAAGGGGTATGTTATTTACAAATTTAGAAATGTTTCCTTTTTAGTTCACCAATGTTAACGGATCTTATTTAAAACTATTCTTTTTGATCCAAATTTTTGCTACGAAAAAGATTTAGTTTTTATTTTATTGATGCAATCTATTTTACTTTAATTCATTTTATCATTGCGTATAAAATATGATAAAGGATAATTTCGCATTTCTCTTATCCGTTATTTGCAATCCCGTGGACAGAACGAAATTCACATCCGAAATCCAGAATCGAGTGAGGGTAGAGTAATACAATTTCTATCCAATGAAGTGAGAACAAAAAATGTATATTAATTAAGCCCAATCTGTAACCCCTTGGATGCAGCAAGATTCTCAACTGAAATCTTAAATAAGGAGCAGAGGAATACCTTATTTTAAAACTTTTGAAAAACGCTTAAAATTCTTGGTTTGCTAGAAAACAAAAACATTTTTTTTGAATGTTTAAATAAATAAAAAATAATTTAATGAAATGAAAATTAAATCTTTCAAAAGTTTGCATTCATTTACATCAAACCGAGAAGAATATTATAAAATCTCGATTTTCTAGTATTCCTCAAAAACATCTTTCAAAAGCTTAAATGAGCATCACTCGAACCTCTTTCTACTTAAAATTTGAATGGTCAATGTTTAATGTCTAGTTAGTATACTTTTATGTTTTCACTTCTCCTGATAGAAATCGTTTCTAGCGATTTTGGATTTTTGTTTTCGTCGCTAAGACAAAGCTGTTTTAGGTTTTTAAATTGTCATCTCTATATGCAATTATAACTCAAAATCAAAATAAAATACTTTAAAGTAGACATAAACTGTTTCAAAAAATATATAAACATTTGTAAACTAAAAATGAGTCTTCTTTAAATTTGTAAATAAAATATCTTCTTCGGATCAGCATATTTTTTTAAATTTAATGCGTACGTAAATTTAGATTACTGACAGTTCACTGTTCTGTAATTTGTTTTTCATCGTCGTTCACGGTAACAACTTAAATTTTCTTTTTCTGTTTTTTCTCCAAGGATTTCTTCCGCAGCAATTGTTATAACCTACTCTTCAGTTCGTTCTGATGTTGATTATTTGTTTTGTGAAAGTATAAATATCTTGTTCACTTAAGTCGTTTGCTAAACTTCGTCTAGCAAACGATAAAATTCTGATCGTTTTTTTTTTTTGAAGTAATTGAAGGCAACATTGATGCTACCGTCTTGGTGTCCCCAAGCGCAAGTACATCCTCCAGTTCGATTTAATGTTTCTTGCAAACCGAAAAGATGTTAACCAAAACTAGACAGGAAAATACTTTGACTAAATTTTTTAGACGGTTCAAAAAAGTATTGAAACTAAACTTGATATTTTCAGCCACATATCTTGTAACCAAATTCTTTAAGGTTTATCTGGAAACCTTAATAGCCCTAGAAATTTTCCATATAATCCTTGCGAGGATTTTCTTTTTTAATTTCTATATATTTCGATTTGTTAGTTAGTTAATCCGTTTCTTCGATTTTTACTTAGCGACCAAATTTTCTGCGCTTGGAATTCGTCACAGTGTCTCTTACGAAATTTCCGACGTTTTGATCATCAATGATGATTTCTCCTTACACACACACACACACATATATATATATATATATATATATATATATATATATATATATATATATATATATATATATATATATATATATATATATATATATATATATATATATATATATATATATATATATATATATATATATATATATATATATATATATATAGTTAAAGACCCAACGGTCAACTTTTGGTAGTCACCGGTGATTCGTTTTATCTACTTCACTTCCCGAGTTTCACGATAGTGGGCGACCGACAAAGCGTCCAGCGACTGGGTGTGCCTGCGGGTAAAACAGTGAACGCCATTTTTAATACGTATGGTGGTCGAACGTATATATTTTACGGTAAACGCTACTATGCAGAAATAGACGAGTGTTCTTTGAGTGCGAGTGAACACGGTTTTACTACGGAACTGTTTCCGGGTCTGCCCGACGATTTGTCGGGCGCGTTTCGATACACCAACGGATATTTGTATTTTTTCAAAGAGAAAACGTATTACGAATACAACGAATTAAATTAAAGAGAGTCAGTGAAATAGACTTGAGTCTTGTCGGAATTAATTGTCCCACCGAGAGTGTCTTTAAACAAATTAGGGATTTGTTAAGAAAGTTATCGCTCTTTCACAACAATGAATAAGAAGATAGTTTTCTTCGACGATTTTAGAAGCTTGGATACCGAACAACTTGAATTGATTCCTGTGGAACATTTCTTGGAGCATGTGAGACCGCACGATTTGTTAAATATGTGGCATAAGTTACCAGTACGACATCGCAACAATTTTGAATTTCAAACTCATTTGCCCTGCTTTGTTCACTATAACAGACCGGACAGCAAAATGCATATCGACGGCCCGGCACCTCCGCAGAATAAATGTCATTATTGTTTGAGTGTTATAAAAGCAGTTACCGCGATCTAGGATAGTTTCATTCGGGCTAGATACATGGATTTGTTAAGTGCCCGCTTTGTTTTGTTGTCAGCTGTGGTACAGCTATATACATAAACCTAACGATGTGATTGAAGCGTTCGTTTGTTTCAAAAACCATAATAATCGGTGCATTTGGCCCGATACGTGGACGCATATGCAACTCGCTCAGGTCAACGGAATCGACAAGCTACAAACTTTTAGCGTGACATTGTCGAATAACACTACCGCAGATAAGCCGTATTTAAATTACAAGGTACGTTTGGTTTTCGCGAACCGAAGCTACGAAGACCACGGCGAATGGCAAACGATCGCTGTCAAGAATTCCAATAACACCAGTGGCGGCGTTAACGACAATTGCGGTAACGAATACAACATCTCGGCAGATCGAAAAACTATTTTAATCCCGCTATATGTAACTACGTGCGCTTGTTTGCTTCTTTTGGCAAAATGCTTATTCAAATTGACTAAATGTAAATATCTCGCTTAATTACACCGATATTGGGGGGTTGTTGATATATAAGTACATTTGAATTTGATACCGAAGTCAGTCTGTTTGTCGCAATGTGTAACAAAGTGGTCACTATCGATGAAAACACGATTTTCAAAATAAAGAATTCAGGTGTCCGTTTCATCTTCAAAAACAAGCACATAGATTTTCAAGTCCAGGATTTTTGGGATTTTTTGTTCTTACTGGAGGACGAGGTGGGAGAAATCATGTTCTGGAACGACATAACAGTCTACATCGGGGGCAGTATCGAGATGACCTATTTGAACGAAGAAGAGGGCTGTGAGTTGATACTGAAACAGGATCATGGCGACGAAATTATCCTCGACCGCGATGAAGTAGAAAATCTCATGGACCAGAAACACCGCTTGTACGAAGCATTACGTTGTCTGCATATGAGCTAATAAATATTTGTTATTGTATCTATAGTTTTTCTTTTATTAAACCGCGATGATTGAGACACTCTGTATAAGTCACTCGACTTGTTTACCGTCGACCCGATCCACCGCGCCACACCGTCTCCGCGCCGCACCGTCACCGCCCTCTATCGGGGGGGCCTACGACAGTCGAAGCGCGCGACATCTAGCAGCGACAGGTGGAACCGGGGCAAAACAGGACGCTACACAAGGTGGGTGGGGGCGGAGCGCACTCTGGGGGACACTAGGACGGGCCGGACCGCCACGCGAGGGGGGCCCCCGCTGCGAGGGGTTTAGGAAATTGAGGTTATGTGCGGTTTTTGCTTCTTATATCGGTACTATATATCTACTGACTTCATACTAAAGAGACTAGTACTTTTTCATTAAAAGAATACATCGAAAATTTTAATAAACAATTAGAACCCTTAGAACAAATATCCGATAATCCTGATCAAAATCTAGACCTAATTTCTAATGTGGCGCAGAACGGCGCGACGTCGACTTATACAAACGACCAAAACCCGCAAAACGTACACATTGACCTAGAACAACAACCAGCTGACGACGACGTCACCATACACACTAACTACAAGGAAGACCCAATGGTCGGAATACCCATTATTTCTAAAGTATTACATTCCCCGGCAAAATCAAAAATCACCATTCTTTTTGAAAAGAAAAGACGATTTTTAGTACAGCTTTCAGAAAACAATTTCGAAAATGATGTAATTAATTTTGTCAAAGAGTTTGTAGTACCTGAAAAGCTTTACTATCTCTAATTCGAGAACCCGCAACTTTATGAACTGTTTTGTGAAGTCATATGAAAAACTTTTAAGTATCCACTTTTCCGTTTTAAGAGATGTTCCATTAAATTACTAGTTGTAACAAATAAGAAATACTTTCTAGAAATAATAAAAAATTATCACGAGAGCAAAACTAATCATTGCAGTATAGATGAAACAGAAATAAAAATCAAAGCACGATATTATTGGCCAAATCCCGAAAAATCTTCAAACAAACTAAATTTTTAACTGTATGTGATGGTTCAGGTTCGATGTTCAGATAGAGAGGTTAGTGCTCTTAATTCTCTCTCTCCCACTAACACGTGTTCCTATTTTACCGGTGAGTTATATTAACTAACTAATCAGCATACAAATTACAATCCATTAAAGAGAACTGTCCAAATGGACGTCTTTGGGGGGATATAACCCCCCAACAAATTAAAAGAATTATAGGAGATGGCTCTCAAATTAATGAAATAGTTGAAAATGAAATTATTCTGTATGAAAACGAAGATGTTGGCCCTTTCATAGTCTATATTGAATCCGCGGAGAAATCTGATCGTAATATAGGTAGATTTAACAATCTTAAAATAGCAAGAGAAATTTTTAACCTTCATCTCAAGGACGTTAAAAAAATTCACAAAAAAAACAACATATTTTAGACAAAGGTTTTAAGGTCTTCATTCCATTTAATTTTGTCACAAGTAAAGGTATTGTAAGGAACGTAGATATAGATGAAGATATCGAAAAAAAATTTGAAAATATATGCAAATCTTCAGCAAAGATAATTCAAGCCAAAAGACTTAATCGTAAAATAATTGTAGATAACAAGACTCAGTATAAACCAACCGGTACTGTCTTATTCACATTTCGAGGGGTTCTTCTACCAAAGCACATTTACTTTTGTGACCTTCCCCTACCGGTAAACGTTTATATCCCCCCTGTCACTCAATGCTATAAATGCCTACCCTACGGACATACCAGGAAAAATTGCAAAGGCAGGGAAAAATGTTTTAATTGCGCAGACAATGAAGAAACCGACGATAGCTCAGACTTCCCCACTCAATACTCGTGTATCCAGAAATGTCATTTCTGCATTAATGAACACAGAACTACTTCGAAAAGCTGCCCCGAATTCAAACGACAGCAAAACACACACACACACACACACACACACACACACACACACAAAACTAACCAAAACTAAGAGAACCTACCAACAAACGGTCTCAAGGGAACCCAACAAAAAAAGACTAATCCACAAAAGCTATGACAGACAGTCCCATGACGACAATATTTAATTTCCTAATTCTAGACCGGAAAGAACACACGCTACAAATTCCCCTATATTTGACGACCCAATCCACAATCAACATTCCAGAACTACCAAAGAAATTAATGCCTCAAGTAAAAGTGCCCCTCAAGACATCCCTCTGAACTTACCCTCGACCAGTACATCTAATTTAAAACGATATGATGATAACCCTACTTATAGATCCATTAAGGAACTAGTCTTTTTACCAGTTTACCAGAAGAAAAACCACATGAAATTAAAAACTTTATCCTTAACTATATGAACTTAAGTAATTATACGGATCTTGACGACCCTTGTTTTAATTAAATTTTAATATAACTAAATAAAATTCAATTCAAAAAAAAAATACTTCAGTGGAACCAAAGAAGTATCAATTCAAACAGATCGGAACTAATCTAATTAATCAGGGAACAGGATCCCGATATTATTTTTTTAAATGAAACCTGGTTAAATAAAGAAAAAAATTTGTCAGTTAAATCGTATAATATTATTAGACAAGACAGGGATGATGGATATGGGGGAATAGCAACTTGCATAAAAAACAATTTTTTATACAGACAAATAAAAAAATTTAACGATAACCAAGTTCAATATATTATAGTTAACATTAATAAACTTAATCTTATCAACATTTATTCTAACTCTAATAATAATATCAACTCCCAATTTTTACAGGAGCTCTATTCTAATGTTCAGGGTCCCTCTATATTGATGGGAGACTTAAATCCACATTATCCCCTTTGGGATTATTGTACTCCAAACAATGGAGGCAGACATATTAATGATTTCCTATTTGACAAAGAGCTTGTAATTCTAAATGATGGCTCTTCAACCCTACTTAAACCTCCCAATCAGAAAATGATGCGGTCTTGCCGGACTTTCCCACTATGACAGTAATTAAAGATAGAGAATCCTACTCAAAAAACTCTTTTGTACATAATTTTTCATCGGTCAGAAATTATAGAAAAGCAGATTGGGGACTATATAGGGACAAACTTATATTAGACTCTTTACAATACAACACTGATATGACTTTCGAAGAGATAGAGACCCTTATTAATTCGGCGGCAGATATCGCTATCCTTTTGAAAACAAACAAAAGAGGTAAAACGGGGAATGTATGGTGGGACGAGGAATGTATTCTTATAGTCAAACAACGTAAAGAAAAGCTAAAACAATTTGAAATTGCTCCTACACTTGAAAACTCTATACAAGCAAAAAAATATATTGCAATTGCGAGAAGAAGACTAAAACTCAAAAAACGCAATAAATTCATAAAATTCTGTTCGTCATTAAATACAGATTCTGACACAAGATATGTATGGAAAAAAAAAATTCAAGCATAAATCAACACTCCAATCTATCCTCGATGACGACCTTCGTAATGAAATCTTTAAAAAAATGGTTATTTATAATGTGATTCTCGGCTTTACTCTATACGGGTTTACGTCCTATATAGGACCTAAACCCGTTCATATTACAAGAATTAGAAAATGCCCTATTTAAGAAAAATAAATCTGCTCCTGGGTTAGACAAGGTAACTTATAAAATGATTCTTAATCTGAACTTAAATATAAAATTAGGGCCGCTTAAAATCTATAACCAATGCCTAGAAGGACAATCTCTCCCACAATCTTGGAAAAAATATAACTTTTTAAATATTCTAAAACCCAATAAATACCCATACACGGCGGATAGTTATAGACCGATTGTTCTGTCCTCATGCTATATCAAGCTCTTGGAAATTATGATTAAGAATCGATTAGAGTGGTTATTAGAAAAAAATAAATCATTTAAATGGTCCCATACAGGCTTCAGAAAAGGAATGGGAATTAGTATCAACATTGCATTTATATCATCTTTCATCGATCTAGCTTTTAAGCAAAAAGAAACAGTATTAGCAGTATTCTTAGATATAAAATCGGCCTATGACTCTGTTAACATATATAAGCTATATAACAAATTAAACTCATTACACATTCCACAAGAGCTTAGCAATTTAATCTTTAGAATCCTAGAAAACAGACTCCTATATACAAAAAGAAATGATGGTTATTACATTGGTCCAGGCCTTTCCACATCAGGATTACCACAAGGATCACCTTTAAGTACAATTTTATTCTATATGTACACTATAGAGCTCTTTAATATCTTAGATGAAAGTTTCATATTACTAGGTTATGCGGATGACATGGCTTTACTCTTAAAAGGGAACAATATCATATCTATGGCTTCTAAAATTAATCAGGCTCTTAACACAATCAACATATGGTTACTTAATAACGACCTTCCACTCTCCCCTCAGAAATGCGAATGCGTTTGGTTCACAAAGGGTACTCGTAAAATTCCTCCTCCCCTGTAAAAATAGGAAATCACCCCCTTCCATTTAAAAATGAAGTAAAATATTTAGGGGTCAATTTTAACAATCAACTTAGATGGGATAATTATATCAATCAGCAAGTAATAAAAGCCAAAAAGAATATAAACATAACTAAATGTGTTAACAGAGTTTGGTGGGGGTCTGCTCCTCATACCTCGTTAGTTTTATATAATGCTTTAATAAAATCCCATATAGATTTTTCATGCTTTATTGTTGGAAATACAAAAAAAAACAAAACCAAACTCAATAAGAACGTTTTATATTCACTAAGACCGTTTTGGCAACCAGGCTCTAGAAAATCTAAGTCCGTATCAGAATAAAATCTATAAAAAAGTCATTCCGCCTTGTTTTGAGTTTGATTATTTTAACCAAATAACCCCTATAAAAACATTAAACTTAAATATAAAAAAATCTGACCCTGACATAAAAGAAAAATTCAATCTTGCCACAGAAAAATTTAAAAACACTTTCCACTTCATATATACAGATGCATCTAAAATTAGTAATAGTAATGGTCTTGGGGTTTACATTCCTGATATAGATTACAAATTCTCTTCAAAACTACAAAACGAAATAAGTATAACTTCAGCAGAAATAATAGCAATATATGAAGGGGTTACGGATATTTTGAAAAAAAAACTTAAAAATGGAATAATATTTTCTGACTCTCTCAGTGCAATCACAGAATTAAATACCAACAATATTAAATACGCTTCAGAATTTCTAACTCTTACGACCAAATAACTCATAGTGGATGCAAATAATAATGATAATAACATTATTTTAGCTTGGATCCCAGGACACTCAGACATAGTAGGTAACTCAGTTGTTGACTCTTTAGCAAAAATAGGTACAAGCCTAAATATTCCTAAAACCATTGACTTAGATAAAAATGAAATTCTTAATATCATAAAACAAAAAATACTTCATCAACACAACAGACGTTGGAAAAATATATTAAAATTTAAAGGCAAGACTTATGCTAATATTCAAAATGAATTTCCAAAAAAAAATAGTTTGACGGACAAGAACATATGGACAGAAGATATGTCACCATTATTACAAGGATGAGAACAGGACACTGCCTTACTAAACAGAACCTTTATAAAATAGGTATAAATGATAGCCCATTTTGCGAATGTGGAAAGATTGAGGACCTGAACCAAATGTTCTTTGAATGCCCTATAAATGAGATACCCGTAACGTAATATCTATCATTAATATTTTCAGAATCCATTATCTCCAACAAATCCACCCTCTATGCCCTCTTCCCCCCATATGTTTGTAGTACTAACAGATACCTCCATACCGAATAATTTACTCTTTATTGAGCAAAGTAAATAAAATAAAACATCTAAGGGTAAAAGTAAATAGGAGTTCCCAGGAGCTCTGCTCGTCAAGCTGAGGACTCCACTAATGAGCTGGCAGACTGCCTAGTTGCAAAGCCAAAATATTGAAAAGAAGAAGAAGAAGAATTATATGTGATAGTTTTTCAAAATATGCGCAAGCCTATTGTTTAAAATCTGCAGCAGCTACCGAGATAGCTGATAACTTAATAAACTTTTTCTCTCACCACGGTATACCAAAACAAATAATTGTTGATAATGGTACCGAGTTTAAAAATACAGCTATTACAAAGGTACTAAGCTTACATAAAATAAAAATTCATTTTTGCTCGCCCCATCATCCGCAATCAAACGGCAATGTCGAGCGACTTCATTCTACTTTAGCCGACCACATTCGATTATTAAATAGTCAAAGCTTTTAAAAATCCCCAATATGTTGTAAAATGATATATGCTATATTAGCATATGTCCACTCCGTTACCAAATTAAAACCCATTGACATAATAAGAGGTCATAGAACTTCTGATGACCCCTTTGATCAAAAACTGAACCAGTAAATAAAAAAAAATCAAAATTACTCTATTCAAAAATCAATCAAGATCTAATCGAAAATAAAACAAAAATAATTGAAAAACGAAACGAAACCCGTGACAGTCCGGACCTGTTTCAAGCCAACCAACAGGTGTATATACGAAAACATGAATACAAAAAACTTGGAGATAAATTCTCACAATCCACGGAAATTATATCCGCGAACCCAGAGCGACGTACGGTAGCAACAGATACGCAAGAAAAATTACATATGGACAATCTAAAAAAACGCTTAGAAACACGTACAGTTTTGATTAAATTCCGTTAACACTAGGTTTTACATTTCAGGCTAGTCGGCTTCAATTGTGGCCTTATGATGAAATAACTTTAAGAAAATTGGACAACATCCCCGGAATTATGCCAGTAAAATTGGGAAATGCAAAATCAATCGAATATACTTACACTTTAATCCATTATTTTGATTTAAATCCAATAAAATTGGAAACTAATAAATTATATTTTAGTAGTCCCAGATGTACAGAGCGTTAAACTTAAATGCAACGCTCAGGATTATATTCAAAATCTTCATGGGACATAACAAGCCCAAATTCCAAAAGGATGCCTAGTCAAAATTGGTCATCAAACAATAATTACAGATTAGTTATTACTACTCAGCGAATATTATTTCCTGATCTGCCAGATATTCCAACACAACAAAGTCAGATCGATTTAACTGTCAAATTAAATGAAGTTACGTTAGATGAACTAAACCTTTTAAGAGATGAAATTCAGTTAAATTAACCACTTCTGAAGTTCTCGGAGTTTTACAAATATCCGAGCATATATACCATCCTTGTATACATGGTCATAATCAGTTTGTGTCTATTTATTTGCTATAGAAGATTGTTACAGCCAAGATGTTCCAAATCCAGCAAGAAACAGCAGCAAGAAGTCGAAGAACGTAAAGATCCAAAATGTGTGTGATCCTCTTGACGGTATAGTTGAAGCTTACGTTGGAGGAGTTATCTCACTAGCGAAGATCCAAGAATGCTGACGCAGCAGAGTCCTATGTCTACATATAAAAACGTAGTTTAACGGTGTTGGCGAGGAGTTCTGTCTAGATATGTTATTGTAACAGACAATTTTAAACGGTTGTAAATTTAAATAAAGTTTTTATAAAAGGCAACGGTCGTCCCGATTAGTTAATTCATGTCATGTTTATCATTAAAAAGAGTTAAAGTTATTGAAAACGTTATTATTCAGATAAGCTCCATTAATTAATTTTCAATATTTGATGGTTTTTGTTTGATTTCATTATGTCTAGACACACGTATTTTTTCTAACCTGCCATAGTGGAGGAAAGTTCCGTCTTTCCTCCGCTTACGCTGGGGGAGCTGGAGATATCCAGCCGTCCATGCAGCCGTGCAGTATGTCGTTGGACGACATACTGCGAGACCTGGAGTTTGGACGAACTCCTCAAAGAACTCCATCGGATAGGCCGATGGAGTTTTTTGACCTGGTCACTCCATCGGCCAGTAATGCGCCGTCGCCGTCCTTCAGGGTAACACCGCTGCTGAGCATCCTACGACACCAACCGGCCCATCGATGCGTCTTCCTACAGGCAAAAACTTTCAAAAGTTACTTGCCACGAAGAAAGAACTGAGCCAGGATAGCGACTGGTGCGACTACGGATGCTGCAGACAGCGAGGAGAATTCGACCTGAGCGGTGGAACGCATAGCACTGCAGGGATGCTAAAAGCTTTCAAGGACAATTGTGCCAAGCTTCTCTATGAGGGAAAAAAAGCAAAAACTTAAAGTGTGAAGTGGATGCAATAGATGACGAAATAGTGCAATTGACGAAAAGACGTGAGTGTGTAGTTAGGTTAAGTAGAAAGACTGAAAAAGAGTGTAGGTTAACCAAGAGTGCATTAAATAGGTTAAGCACTAAATTGTGTAAATAAAAAAACAAACACAGAAATTCACTTGTTTTATTCCGGGACTTAAAAATCAAAATTATGCAAAGGCTGATGCGCATTTTAATTTTGGAGAGTTATGTGTCTCAAAGTCTGAAATTTGCGTTATAATTCTAATAATAATATTGAGCAGTTAAAGTTTCTCATTTCTCATTAAATTGCACATGTTTGTTACATGGTCTAAAAGATAAAAGAAAATGAAACGACCTAAACTATATTATCAGAAAATATGTATTTTTAATTACTGCGAGATTAACAGTCCGTCAATCTATCAAATTCTATTCACAGTAATTAAAGTAATTTTACCTTTCTTTGCACTTCTAACATCTTTATTTCCTCTTTTACATTATCTATTGATCTAAAGGAACTAACTAACCTTTCCTTATACATTGAAGCTAATTTTCTCTTATCAAATATACACTTCCTGTTCTTATTCATCTAAAAATTGAATGTTAGTTGCTCGTCCTACTGGTCCTAAACTAATAAGATACAATGTGTTTCTGGTTTTTGCAAGAAAGCTATTTTATGTTTCCTTTTTACTCAGTTTCTACTACTTATAGAAATAATAATGACTTCAGTTCATTAACGGTGTTTTACACTCACCTCAAAGTAACAACCAGTCTTTCTTCTGGTTGTATTGGTTGATGTAGAAAATTTGTCCATTTTTTCGTTAAATGGCAAGCCACTTTTTCTGGTATATAATTAAAGCTGGTTAAGCTCTATGTACATACTCAAAAAATTGGTCGGGATAATTTTTTAATTTCAGAAACAGGTTGTGATATTGTCCCGCCATAATTCTTCTTCTATTAATTCGATGCACATTATATTGCCTACTGCTTGTCAATAGTCTGCGAAGTGCTTCGTCATCACTCTCTGAAAACATGTGAAACAACTGAAAGCCCCCTCGGTTACTTCTTTAATTAATCGCTTTTACTATATTTGAACATCTCGCGCGGCACCACTAGACTCGCCGCGTGCCTCTACACTCGCCACTTCACTATATTTGTACCTCCGAAATAAAGCGCAACACCAACAAATGAATGCTTTTTTAAAGGTTAATTTTTTTAACATGAACATAAAAGAATTACGCGTAAAAAGATAAGTATATATTAATTAATAAATACATTAATTAATGCAATTACTGCAAAATTTATTAACCTATGCTTTAAAGGAGTCGCACTGTATTAGCTCTCAGAAAGAAATGGCTCGTATGTGATCCATCGGTCAGTGGTTTTCCCGCTGCACTTTGTACTATGCCAAATTTCAATGACCCAAAGCAATCGGAAGATAAATACAGAAAAGATTTAATAAAATTATGAAATGAATGATTTTTTAAAGGTTTAATTTTTAACATGAATATATTTAATATAAGAATATAAATAAATAAATACGTTAATAAATTCAATTACTATAAAAATTCTAAAGAACAATACCCTAAAGGAGTCAGATTGTACAAAAACGGTTTTGAAGTCTCTGAAATGGTAAAATCGGGTTACATTAATTATTTTTACTTTTAATTAACTTAGCAACTTGTCTCATTTTCAGAAGCGTTGGTTGTACAAATAAAGATACATTTTTTGTAGAATTTGCAATTTTGTACAGAATTCGCAGATTCTATTTCATTATACGTACTGGTGACTTGTTAAACTTGTTGTTTTTCAGATATTACTAATAGCTATTTATGCACACTTGGTTACACTTTCATCTCCATAACAGCGATCTTAAGATCACACATGTTGCTGATCAATGATTTTTTTCAATTGGCAAACATCTTTAACTTGTTAATTACAATTAGCAACTTTTATCTCCCTAACAGTATCCCACCATTAAAAAATCTGGCCATTTTTAAAAATTTGTGACCTTATGTTCACACACGTCGCTAATCAATAATTTTTTTGAGGATATTTCTAGTTGCAATTAAGCAACTTTTATCTCGATAAATTTCGATTTGTATAAATTCCGAAAACCTTTAATAAAACAATCATTCAGAGCAAAATGAACGCGGCATCGAGTCCTCCGACAAAAGCAGGCTAGCAGATAAAATGCTGGTGGATTTTCTGAAAAACGTATTTAGGTAAGTGTTTATTTTTGTTTCTCATTCAACAATGTATTCGTGTAAAACTTTCCCTTTCTTTTTCCTTTCCTTTCAGTTACGGAAGGAAAGATGTAAATCTTCAAAGCGATCGTGGGGTACATCTTCATCTTTCGCACTCGCTGAAAAATTAAACGGTATATCGAAAAGTTAAGGCACTCTCGGTCCGGTACCTTAGGGTAATGGGTAATGTGAAGATGAGATGCAACTCTTTCTCCAGGGCATTCCCAAGTTTGCGGAAATAAATTTCTACCCTGCCCTTAATGAAGGCCGCAACGGATCGAATCAAATAGGGCATCTTCGTTATCGTCGTTGTCGTCGGCGGTTGAAGCGTCCTCCCCTAAAAAATTAAAATATTGGAGGAGCCGCCTTTTATGAAAATATACGACAACGATGCCTGTCAATTTGATTACCAAAAATATAATCATATTTATGTAACCATATTTGGTTTTATTTTTTAATCTGCGGTGCGAGAACAATTTATACGTAAGCACTGAATTTTTGTCAACTTGGATGGGCACTTCCATAACAAAAGGAAACAAGTGCCCTTCACTAGATACAGTAGAATTAATATTTTTTGGAGGTCTATCCCAAATTTGTTCTTATCGCTGCGGTAGCTGCTATTATTGAAATCAATCGTTAACCATTCATCGTGGTCGCCGAAACTGCGATCATAAAAAAACAAACGGACTTGGTAATCTAGGTACTGAACGGTGACGTTTGGTAACCTTGCCCCAAAAGTTTGTACCTTATTTTTGCCGTTAACTGTCATGGGATACAGCTGACTCCATCCTTTCAGCGCAACGCCACTAATATTGTCCTTATTGAAATTATTTACATAGAACATACATGAACTACTGTCCGGTCGATTATAGTGAATGACACAAGGAACTCCGCCTGCGGTGGTGACTGGGTGGATGGAGTAGCCCAGTAAACACCGTTGCCGGTCCCAAGCCCGGACAAAGGAGGAGGGTTAAGCGTAGGGCTAACAACCCTGCCTTGTAAAAAACCTACTGTTGCGAAGCAGAACGACAAGCCTCGGAGCGGGACGGATCAGAATAGACGACGAAAGCAACGAAACAGGAATACGAATTTTGGAACATGGAACGTACTGAGCTGGTTTAGAGCAGGCGCAGCCAAAAGAGCGATACAACAAATGGAGATCTATAAGATGGATGTAGTTGCCCTTCAGGAAATAAGGTGGCCGGAGGAAAGTACTCAGACCATGGGAAAGTACACCATTTTTAATGGCGGAACAAGAGATAACAAACACGAATTTGGAACAGGCTTTGCAGTGAGCGGAGAGATTCTGGGACAGGTAATGAACTTTCGTGCCGTAAATAACAGGATATCTACCCTTAGAATTAGAGATAGATGGTACAACTATACACTTATCTCGACGCATGCACCAACCGAAGATAAGGATGAAGAAGTCAAAGACGAGTACTACGAACAACTGGAGCAAACCATAAGTGCGGTACCTAAACAGGACATGTTAATCATTCTGGGAGACCTTAATGCCAAGGTTGGAAGAGAAGAAGCGTTTAGACCACATATTGGAAGACATAGTCTCCATGAGCTATCAAACGACAACGGCCAACGACTGATCAACTTAGCAGCGGCTAATAACCTGAGGATTGCCTCGACAATGTTCCCACACAAGAACATCCACAAAGAGACATGGATATCCAATGATCGGAAAACGCGAAACCAAATAGATCATGTAATAGCAAACGCGAGACACGTTAGGAGCATCATAGATGTGAAGAGCCAAAGAGGGGCGGATGCAGGAACAGATCACTTTCTGGTGCGGGTAAAGGTTCGATCAAGGATTAAAAAAACCATAACAAGTCAAGAAACATCAGCACTAAAAAGGTGGAACACAGATAAACTAAACCAGGATGAAACATGCAGACACGAATACCAAAAAGAGCTGGAAACACAACTACAGAAAAATGTCACCCAAGAGGCGTCGGATGTAGAGGAGCACTGGAAACAGATCAGAACATCAGTAATCAACGCTGCACAAAGAGCCTTAGGCGAGAACACAAAGAATAGAAGAAGAAAAGACTGGTATGATAAAGAAAGCCAGAAGGCCTTAGATACCAAAAACAAGGCCAGAATTCAAATGTTGCAGTGCCCAAGTGACGAAAACGTCCAAAGATTCAACGACCTCAGAGCGGAGGCAAAAAGAAAGATAAGAAGGAAAAAAAGAGAAGCTTACAACAAAACAATAGAGAATGTAGAAAAGGAAGCTGGGCTAACAAACAGCCGGAACTTTTTCAATCAAGTGAAAAGTATAAGGAAAGGTGACACACCAAAGACCAACATTTTAACGAGCTCATAACGGATATAAAAGAAGTAATGCAAGCATGGAAACAATTCTTTGAAAACCTGTTAAACATAGATACAGTAACTGGGAACACGAAGAAGGTATACCAAAGTGCGGAGGAGCATGTGCCAGAACCCACGCTAGAGGAGATTAAAAGGGCAATAAACCAATTAAAGAATAACAAGGCCCCGGGTGAGGACTCCATTACGGCGGAATGCATAAAATATGGAGGGGAACATCTAGATACTGCCATACTAGAGCTGTTGAAAAATATATGGAAAACAGAAGCCCTACCAAAGGAGTGGAATGAGGGTACCATAGTCCCCATTCATAAGAAAGGAGACCGGATGGCCTGTAAAAACTATAGAGGAATAACCCTGCTAAATATAACATACAAGGTTCTGTCAAATGTACTAAGAGGACGCATATCCCCATACGCAGAAGACAACTTAGGAGACTACCAATGCGGTTTTCGACCCAAGAGATCAACAACAGATCAAATATTCACCATAAGACAGCTCCTAGAGAAAAGCTGGGAGTTTAACAGAGAGGTTCACCAACTGTTCGTAGATTTCCGCCAAGCATATGATAGCATCACCAGGGAAAGTGTCTGGCAAGCGTTGGAAGGCATAGGGGTACCAAAAAAGATCATAAGGCTAACCAAGATATGCATAGAAAACTCTAAAGCCAAAGTTAGGGTAGGAAAGAACAACACCGAGGCATTCTCCATTAACAATGGCCTAAAACAGGGCGATGGACTTTCACCATTGCTTTTCAACATAGTGCTGGACATGGCCATCAAAGAAGCGAATATTGGCTTGGAAATATTTACAAATAAGGGCCCAGAAATGATTTTGGCATATGCCGATGACATTGATACGGTAGGAAGCAGTACGATTAAAACAAAAGAAATGTTCATGAACATAGAGAAGGAGACCAAGAAGGTAGGACTCATGATCAACGAGGACAAGACCAAATATATGTGGGCCGGACGGAGAGCAGGAAGGGGCAGAATAGGACAGAACATAACCATGGACACCCACAATTTTGAATGCGTAAACCAATTTCAGTACCTAGGAGCAGTTATAACTTCGGATAACGATATCACCAGCGAAATAAAAGCAAGAATACAAAAGGGCAATAAATGTTTTTTCGCCTTGCAGAACCTGTTTAAGTCCCGACTGATATCTAGGAACTCAAAACTACGGATATATTCGGCAGTAATCAAGCCAATCGTAATGTATGGCTCGGAAACATGGACAATGACAAAGCAGAACGAACTAGTGTTAAGACGCTTTGAACGAAGGATGTTACGGAAAATCTTTGGACCAACAATAGATGAGAGAACGGGTCAATATCGAATAAGAACGAATGCGGAGCTTAACGACATGTACAAAAGACCGAGTTTAGTAAACGAAATAAAAGCACAAAGGCTCAGGTGGGCTGGACACGTGCAGAGATCGCCGAATGAACGTCTTGTAAAGAGGATATGGGAAGAAAACCCAGCAGGAAAGAGACCCTTAGGAAGACCAAGGCTCAGATGGAGGGACAATATCGAAGAGGATGTAAAAATCTTGGGAGTACGGAACTGGAAGGAGGTTGTGTTGGACAGGGACAGATGGAGACGAGTCGTAGATGCAGCTAAGACCCACGAAGGGTTGTGACGCTACAGAAGAAGAGAAGAAGACACAAGGCAGGCAAACAAATGAGTCGGGAGGTTGCAATTGTTTTTCTGCTTATCGGATAACTGATGCGACATAGCCAGCAAATCGTAAGACTTCACGTGTTTGCTAAGGTATTCCGCTGGAACTTCATCATCGTTGCTTATCGAGCGATTTATCACTGAACAGTTAAGAATTAATAATGAATTACCTAACTAACTAATAATAAAACAGTTTTGTAAGGCACACATGCGTAATCTACCATTCATATGAAAGATGCACTGGGGTCGATCAAATTTAAATTTGAGCGGTATCAGTCAACTGTCGTCTAATTTTTCAATATTAAGAATCAAAGTTCGGAGTAGCTGTAATTGTTGGATCTTCAATATAAAAAAAAAACTGTTTTCGGTTGCCCTCTTAGGTATATAATGTGCGCATGATGACAACTGTCAAAAATGTACTGCTTCGCCCGATATTTATGACATTTTTTTAAACGTATTATTTGCGAATCTGGTTTCTAGAAACCGTTACATTTGTTTTACTACTTTAGTGAGCGGTTTGTAACTAAATACTTTATCATGTAAAATGAGACAGTAAATCTATGTATCCTTTTTGATATTAGCGTGAGCTTCTAATTTAATTCGCATTACCACGAAACCAGTTTGTAAAGACCTCCCTTGATGAGAACAATGTATGTAATGGGACAATTTTCTTTGAAATGCTCGAAAATAGACTAGTGCAATGTTCAGTAATAAGGGTGTCTAACATTTTCATTCTTTACACAAATAATTTGTACCATTTAAACACGTCAGGGGCAATCTTTGGTTTTGAGGACGATCATGTTTTCTTATGCGTTCAATGAAGAAAAACGAGTTTACGGAATTTTAAAACCTTACAACTTGGGCCTAGATAATATTAGCTTCAACACAAAAATTCAGTGATCCAATCACTCGTGCAAATCTTCAGCAACAATTAATATTTTTATCCAAGAAAAACGAATCTATTCAAGATTACCGTTAAGTGGCCAAAACTGTTGTCGTATGTGAGCTAGAGTGCCTTGTACACCAGAGTGTAATGTACGCTTATGTTCACGATCGATTAAAAGACGTGTAAAGTCATGTTTTGGAGGGAGGATTATAGGATGTTTTACATCGTAGTTAAATTTTGAGTTGCTTAATCTACCACCGAGTCTTATTAGACCATTCTGGTCGATAAATGGCGATAAACATTTTAATTTACTTTTCGATGAAACTCGTTTTTTTGCCTTTAAGTCATGAATTTCTTGGGAAAAACCTTTCATTTGAACTAATTTTAATAGGGCAATTTCACTCTGTTTAATTTCATCGGAACTCAATTGACTAAATTGTCTTAAAATTCTAGATACCTTCAGGTTTTTTATAAATCTTAGACAATAGGCGGTGATGCGAATTAATTTGTTTAGGTTTGAGTATTTGTTAAATAATTCCAAGTCTTGACCGATTGATGTGGTTAAAATTATCTTAGAGTTAGCCTTTGATTCGGGTATATTCTCAATGGGAATAAACTTATTTGAATTCTTAGGTCAATCGTCGATTTTCGTAAAGAACTGTGGTCCATTTAACCATAATTTTGAATTTATTAAAAATTTAATATTAGCTCCGCGAGAAATTATATCGGCTGGATTATGTTCTGAAGGAATATGATTCCAATTTTCCTTTTTTGTCAACTGTTGTATCTCCGCAACGCGATTTGCCACGAAGGTTTTCCAACATTTCGGTTCCTTGGCTATCCAAGACAACACAATCATCGAGTCTGTCAACAAAAATAATCGGTCAAAATTAAGTTTCAAAGCTTCGACACATTTTTTTGTTAATTTGGCGAGTAATGCTGCACCAAGTAATTCTAAACGCGGTAATGATAAAGATTTTAGAGGACTGACGCGTGATTTGGCACATAATAAATGACTCTCGATTGTATCATCGATGTTTACTGAACGTACATAAATGCAACACGCATAGGCGCGCTCGCTTGCGTCCGAAAATCCGTGAAGTTCTATTAATTTCGGCTGTTTTACAATTACGTGGCGTGGTATACGCATTAAACCTACTTGTGATAGTTCCTCTTTTAAGTCTGACCATTCGGAGAAGAGCTGACTTGGTATGCTTTCATCCTAGTCAATCTTTAATTGCCAAAGTTTTTGTATTATTAATTTAGCTCGAATTGATAAAGGACCTAGTATACCGAGCGGATCAAAAATTTTTGCTATAAATGAAAGTATTGACCTTTTCGTAACCTTGTCATTGTGTGTTAATAAATCTTGAGAATTGTATTGGAATTTGTCAAGATGTGGTATCCAAGAAACCCCCAGAGTTTTAACGCATGAATCGTCCGTAATGCAATATTTACTCTGTCCGTGATTCAAATTATTTATTTCGTTGAGAAATTTATTATCATTTGACTGAAATTTTCTTAATTCAAATCCGTATTGAGATAAAATTTCCGAAATGTTTTTTCTTAATTGAATAAGCGAATCGATTGTTGAGGCTCCAGTGAGAATGTCGTCCACGTAAAAGTCTGAGCTTATTATTTCACTTTCATCGGGCCATTTTTCGGCAATATTCAAAGAAATTTCAAATAAACAACCCGTTGAAAGAAATGAAGCCGGCGCCGTGCCATACGTGACAGTATTTAGCTGAAAATGTTTTATTGCTTGCTCGGGAGAATTGCGCCATACGATGCGTTGTAAATTTCTTTCATCTTTATCTATTAGGATTTGACGGTACATTTTAGTCAAGTCGCCTATAAAGACATAATTATGTTTTCTAAAACGAGTTAATATTGTAAACAAATCATTTTGAATAGTGGGTCCGGTTTTTAATACATTATTTAGCGATAAATTCGTTGAAGATTTGGATGCAGCGTCGAAGACTACTCTTACTTTAGTTGTTGTACTATCGGGTTTTTCCACACTGTGGTGAGGAATATAATAGATCGGTGTTTTTGAAGGATAATCGCGCGGTATTTCAGTCATGTGACCTAGATTATGATATTCCTGCATAAATTCTCGATATGATTTTTCGAGTTCGGAATTTTTGGCTAATCGTCGTTCAATACTATACAACCGGTTAATGGCGGTTTGTTGAGATTCACCCAACTTGATGAAAATGGGTTTTAGGGGTAGTTTTACGATAAATCTGCCTGATTGATCGCGTGTAGTATTTTGCTTAAAATGATTTTCGCATTCGATTTCTTCTGATGACATTTTAGCGCGAGTACTTGAATTAATTTCTTCAATAGACCAAAATCTCTCTAAATTTTCGTGAAGTGATTCTCGTATGAAATAACAGTTGGATAACATGACATCTGATTTTCCGCTTTTTCCCTTGCCGCAAGGTATTTGACCAGTTACAATCCAACCGAGTAATGTTTTTTGTAAAATCGGTAAATTTTTGCCGAGTTTTATCTGACCGATGCAAAGTAATTCAAAAAAGACTTCACAACCTATTAGCAAATCGATCTCTGCGGGAACATTAAATTCAGAGTCTGCTAATGGTAATTCGGATGGAATGTTAAGTTTTGTTATGTCAATGTAGTTTTGTGGAGACAGTTCCGCTATTATCGGCAAAACAAGAAAGTTTAATTTATTCTTATAGCCGGTGTGTTGGGAAGAAAATTTTATTTCAATGCGCTCAGATATATTTGTTTTTACTTGATTTATTCCTATAACAGGTATATTAATTTTTGAAGTTTGCAAATTTAATTTTTTGACCATAGAAGATGTTACAAAATTTGATTGCGAGGCTGAATCGAGTAATGCTCTACAAGTTATGATATTTTTATCCTTGTTGTACAATTGTACGACTGCCGTGGACAGTAAAATATAAGAATTGTGGTATTTTGACAAGTATTAGACATTAGTTGGTTATTAATTGACTTTTCGCCGCTTTGCGCGATTTTCAAGGAATTGTCAGTGGTAACATTGCAAGTCGTTTTTTCTTTAGAATTTTCTGAAATGTCGCGGAAGTTGTTGTTTGAACTTCCTTTTGATCTTTGTAATAAAGTTGAATGTCTTTGCTGACAAATTTTACATGCAGAAGATCGACATTCTGAATAAAGGGTGTCCATTTTTGCAATAATTGCATTTTCGGATATAGTTGGCTTCCGAAGAAACAAACGATCGCGATTCGTAAGGTTTTTTAATAGTTGTACATGAATTTGTATCTAAAGTTTCTAGCATTTGACATCTTTGTGATAGGAATTCGTTAAAATCGTCAATTTTCGGAGAGGTTATGGATTTGCAAAAATTTTCCCATTCGCGTTTAGTATTTAAATCGAGCTAGGATACTAAAATATATATTAAAATCGTGTTTCATTGACCTACATTTTCCCCTAACGATTCTAAAGACCTGTAATTTTTAAAGAAGGTATTGGAAAAATGTCTTAAAGCGGTGTGAGATTCTTTATTTAATGCAGTTAAATCTATTATTTCTTTCAAGTGCGAATTTATTATAATCTTCTTGTTTTCATACCGTCTTTCTAAAAGGGCCCATGCCGTTTCATAATTTGAATCTGTTGGAGTTAAAGAACCAATTATATTTTTCGGCTCGCCTTTAAGGGAGGCTTCTAAATAATAAAATCTTTGTACGTTAGATAGGGTGCTGTTATTATGAACGATGGCCCGAAACATGTCGCGAAACCTTTGCCAATCGCTGTACGAACCACTGAATTCCGGTAAAGTTATTTGCGGTAATTTTGCGACATTTGACAACCTCGCGTCAGACGAGTCTCGACTCGAAGCCGTCCGCGGATCCGTCTCCGGGGAGGGGGACGGGGCAGGCATCGGAATGTGTGATTCCCCTAGAACTTCTTGGAAATGATGTTGATCTAATTCAAATTCTTCGCGTTCGATTATGCAGTCATTTTCGTCATAATTATCCGGAAAATCGCTTAATAATAATTCTTCAAATTGAGTTTGAATTGATTTAAATTTTTCTAAAGTGGGTTTTATTGATTCAAATCTTAATTGTAATTGTTCGATATATTGATCGATATTACTTTTTGCTAGAAAAGTTTTAAAGCGAGTTAATTCTCCCTTGATTTGGGCTCTGCTGTGCTTTAAACGGTTTAAATCAAATTCTGAATCGTGTAAGTCGTTATCACCTACATCTGACATCGTGCCGGCGTGAAATAGATAGATATTCTAATTCGAAGAGGTTTTTGCTCGAGGTTTGTTTTTGTGTCGGTGATTAATTGAAATTACGTGTCTTTATTATAGGAAGTTTACGAGTTTTTTTTTTTATTATGATTATTATATTCGAGACCCTCAAACTTTTGCCTACAAAGCTAATGAAATCGTGTAAATCCACTTAATGCGATTGCAATTCAGAACGAGAGACAAATGTCTGAGATTTATATTTTTCGAATTACGTGCGCAGGCCAAATATTTCGGGTAAGTGATAGGTATTGGAAAGGACTGACCTTGATTATCGCTCTAGCTTTTGTCTGACAGGCAACAAGTGTCGATGATTGCAATTCTCAGGTTGATACGTCGTTTATGTCCAAGTCTGTCCGATGCTCGGGCGCCAATGTTTGTGTTGGGGTTTTCTCACTTGCTTGATGTTGAAATAACACTCACGCGAACTTCTCATGCTTTTACTGATTTTCAAAAGGAACAGAGATAGACTTCTACACTACCAATTTAAATAAAAATTACATGTGGTCAATCCCCGCGTTTTGCAACCTAATTCTCTAACAGTTTATTCGCCACTATCCCCGCGGTTTTTCACTCTTCCCTTTTTCGTGGTGTCGTGCGGCGTTGCCACTATTGGCTCACATTCATAAAGTACATAAAAACTGAACAATTCAGATAAATCAGTTGCCCTCGAAGGTAGTGTTAATAACAACTTACCTTTAGAACCATTCGAACTCAACAACTTTGAAATATTTAATTTAGAAACACCAGTTCTCAATAGTCCAATAATAGAAAACCGAATATTTAAAAAAATGATATTGAGAATTTAATACGACACGATCTTCTAAATTCGGAACAGAAGGAACAGCTTTATAAATTCATAAGAAAATTCGATAATGTTTTACATAAACCCGGAGATACTTTAACTTTTGCAAATGAAGTAAAACACACAATTGAAACTAGTGACGAAATTCCCGCACATGCTAAATCATATAGGCATCCGTATGTCTATTAGCAAGAAGCCGACTGGCAAATGAAGAAATGTTGCAAGAAGGAATGATTCAACCCTCAAGTTCCCCTTGGAGTTCACCAGTTCACCAAAAAAGCAGACGCATCTGGAAGTAGAAAATGGAGACTCGTCATAGATTACAGAAAATTCAATGAGAAGACTATAGACGATAAATACCCAATACCTAATATCACTGATATACTGGATAAACTAGGAAGATGCCAATATTTCAGAACGTTGGACCTCGCCAGTGGATTCCATCAAATCGAAATTGACCCTGAAAGCATCCCGAAAACAGCATTTAACGTAGAGCATGGACATGAGGAATATAAACGGATTCCATTTTGTCCTACAAACGCGCCCTCTACATTTCAGGGCGCAGTGGACAATGTATTGCGTGGATTGCAAGGAAAAACATGTCTTGTGTATATGGACCACATGATTATATACTCGACCAGTCTTCAGGAACACATGAACTAATTAAAATTAGTCTTTAAACGACTTGCATCCTTCAATATGAAGATACAATTGAATAAATCTGAGGATAACACCGGACGGAGTCGAACCAAACCACAGAACTCCCAACCCAACCTAAAAAAATTAAATCCTTCCTTGGTCTTGTCGGATATTATAGGAAATTCATAAAAAAATTGCTAAAATTACTAAACCATTGCTTAAAGAAAAACGTTAAAATAACCCATGATAAAGCGTTTATTATGCCATTTAATCTTTGTAAAACTATCTTAACTAATGATCCTATACTTCTATACCCGGATTTGAATAAACCCTTTGTTCCGTCCAATCGGAATTGTTTTGTTTTATTTTATCTCTTTAATTTTTATAATTCAGGAATTTTTATATGGATCAAATTGAAATTGGTTTTTATTTAATTAATTGCTACGGTTATATCCTTTGCGTATTTTGGTGACAATCTCACTGGGTATATGGCCAGAAAAAACTCGTATGTTGCTCCGGTGTCGCACTCCGCTGTGATCGGGACTAGTACGACTCAGGTAGAGACCAACGTGAGAGCATTTTCCGCTTGCCAGAATTAAAATCTCGAATGCAGTCAAGTATTGCGAAATTGTGCCAGTCAAGAGCCAGACTTGAATCAAGGTAGTCCAAGAAGTCAAGAGATTGTCAATGTTTCGTCTCGTTATATCAATATATTATTATTTCAATCGCCGCGTTATTTCTTGCTTCAATTTTATAAAAGTTTGCAGTCCATTGCAATTTCTAGTCCATTTTTTGGTCCAATCGATCACGGATATTTAATTAATCACGAAAATAACGTGGCCAAATTTCAGTTTGTTCGTTTGAAAATTAACGGAAAAATTTGAGATTTTTTGTGGTTCCGTTGGGACAGGTACCGAACACGCACCGATTCAACGCATCTAACGATCGACCGTGCTATTTTCGGCACTGCGTACACGCAAACAATATAATGGTATTTTCAAAATTTTTTGGTCGCATAACGAAAATTATTATTTCAGCGTTGTATATTTTTTGTTTAGCATTTAATTGTCGCATTTTTTAATATTCTAGCAAATATTCTAATTTAAATATTAGCTAGATAGTTAATCAAAAAATATACACGCCACTCTACTCTCGCTCTCTCCCATCACTCCTATTTCTGTCTCTATTTCTCCAGTTTTTGCAAGCATTTATATAGGATTGCCTATTGTTCACTACTAACTAAAATATTTTAAAATTTTGGTTGGACTATTAAATTTTTGTTTATTATTATTGTGATCATTATAGGAACTTGTAGAGTCCAGCTTGTTGTATTTTGCCTCAATTAGCTGACTAATTAATATAATCAAATTTTCCATCACATTTTTTTTTGCTTAAAAACAAAAAATGAGCGGCAAAAAACTTAAAGGTTTGATAGAGATAATGCTTCTAGTCGTTTGAACGAAACGTTCGCAGTGGCTACTCGCGCTTTAACAGATAATGCAATTCACATGAAGTTCCAGGTTCGTTATATGCATTTACCAGCTATTCTTACGGACTTTGAAACCCAACATGTAGCTATTTTAATTATTTTTTCAACGGTTGATTATAGTGAGCTGGACGAACAGAGACACATTAGGAAAGTTTTTGACGACACATATTACAAGATTGTCGCTACTTATTCCCAATTGTTTGATGGTATTAAATTAACCCCAGTACTCCACGTCACGTCAAGCTGCCTAAATTAAAATAAAAAACTTTGATGGTTCATTGCGCAATTGGAAGACATTTATCGACCTTTTTAATTCTATGTTTCACAATAACCTAACTCTTTCAAATGTTGAAAAGTTTACATAACTCATAAATTCCTTAGAAGGGCCCCCATTGAGCTTGTCCAGTGCAATCCTTTAACTGAAGGTAACTATATCATTGCTTAAAAGGCATTAACTGAGCGCTATGAGAATTCTGTCAGTCATTGGCGTGAAATAGAAAAAATAAAACCCCTCCAGAGTGAAACGGACGTAAAAGCCCTGCAGTCAGTATTAGATAAATTTTCCGAACATTTATCAGCCCTCGACTACTTAGGTCATCCTACTAAACAGTGGGACTTTGTTCTCTTTTACATGCTATTCGATCGTTTAGATTCAAGGACTGCAACTCGATTTGAGCTGGAATGCGGCAACTCTTTAGATGATATTAACTAGAAAAACAAACATTTTGAAGTTTTGTTAAACTTTCTCAAAAAACAATGTGTTGCTCTAGATACTGTCGCCCACTCTTCTGATTTCAAGACAGCGGAAAAGGAAAAACCCTCTAAATCGCAGAAAAGAATATTTCTTCTAAATTGTGACTCCTCCAATTGTCCAATTTGTCATAAACCGTTCCATTTAATTTATAGTTGCCCAGAAGTTTTGGAAAAGGATTCTGCTAACAGATATAAGTTGGTAAAGATTAGAAACTGGTGCACTAATTGCCTAGGTTTAAAACATACAGCATTCAAATGCTCATCTCGTGTATGTTATGGAAAATGCTCAAAGCCACATCATACTTTATTACACCATGATAAACAGCTCAGCCCTGATCATAATCCTTCCACCAGTTCGAATAATTTTCCTAACAAATGTGATGCAGGAACACAGTCAGTTACTTTAACGAACATTGATTCTAGCCTTGATAGTAGAGATTCTTCAGTTCTTCTAGCTACCGCTCAAATCAAAGTTTTAGACTCGCTTGGTTACTACAGACCGGTTCGAGCTTTACTTGATAGTGGCAGTCAAGTGAACTTTATAACATCTAAATTTTCTAATTGGCTTGGACTTACTCGAAAATATCTCTCACTTTTTGTAGAATGTTTGGGAAATACCACCTCGAACGTTTCTCAAGAGGTTACTTGCACGTTTATTCCTCGAGTGTCCAGTAAACCCCGAATAACCCTTCATTTTGCAGTTATACTCCAAATTTGTGATAACATACCCAGTTCTGAATTACCGGATGTTAGCTTTAGTAAATTATACCACTTAGACCTTGCCAATGATAAATTCAATATTTCAAGTCCAATTGACATTCTCCTTGGTTGCCATTCATTTGGATTACTCTTTAAGGAAGGCTCTATTTCGCACTCTATCAATGAATCTGTGGCTATTAATACACATCTGGGTTGGATTATTACAGGTCAAGTATCAACATCACTATCAACTCTCTCAAACCTTTGTTGCACCTCTACACTACGCACTTCTCTACCGGTATTCGATCATTCAACAGACATTGCCTTACGTAGGTCTTATTCACTTGAACGACGACTCTTGCATAATCCAGAACTCCGCAAATAATATAACCTATTCATGCAGGATTATTTACATTCCGTTCATATGGAACTTGTTAAACCTTTGTCACATACTAATCATCAATACTATATACTTCACCACTGTATACTTAGAACTGAAAGTGTAACTACTAAACTTCGCGTTGTCTTTGACGCTTCGGCAAAGGCGGCTAATAATTTATCTCCTAACGAACGTTTACTAGTAGGACCCAAACTTCGCGATCACTCTGTCGTTATTATGGCCGATATAAAGCAGATGTTTAGGCAGATACTGATGTCGGAAACCTACAGAGATTATCAACAAATTGTCTTCAGATTCTTCAAAGACTCAAAGATTCAAGATTATAGACTTAATACTGTTACTTACGGAATCTCTTCCTCCCCTTTTCATGCCATTAGAACTCTAATCCATAACTAACTAACTAACGTTTATGTTGATGATTGTCAAGTGCTGATTCTGTCGAGACAGATTTGATCAGTGATCAAGCTATTAAAATTTCTGCAATGCATTTCACATACATTTACTTATAAAATTGATCCCAGACAGCATGCATGTACTAAAAAACGTAACTTACTGTCCGATTTGGCACGAATGTTTGACCCTCTCGGGTTCTCAGCTCCCATTACTGTCTTTATCAAATTACTCATTTAAAATCTATGGTCTTCGGGAATAGAATGGGACGAACTTACTCCAGAGTCGGAGTCTTTATCTATTCCTCGAAAGGTTACCTTCGATGACATGAAGTGATTACACCGCTGTAATTTATATACGAGCGGTGCTAGGTAACAAGCTAAGACTTTCTTCTTATGTGCCAAATCAAGAATAGCTCCTCTTATGAAAATTTCAATTCCTTGTTTAGAGCTATTCTCGGTTGTTCTCTTAGCAGACTTGATCGAAATTGTCATGCAATCGTATCGAAATATGTTACTTCGCATGGTCTGATTCAACTGTTACGCTTTCGTGGATTCAATCTTCACCCCATAAGTGGGCAATATTTGTTAGCAACAGGGTTACCCATATTCACGAAAAGGTATCTCCTAGTCAATAGTCTCATGTGTCTACACAAGAAAATCCTACTGACTGTGCTACCCACGACATTGTACCCTGCGAATTACTCCATTTACAAAAATGGTTCATTCCTAACTTCCCATTCTGACCCTTTGTCAAACGAGTCTCTAAAGATCAACGAAGTGACATAAGAAAGATAAAAGACGACTCTTACTATTTCGACTACAGAGAGATATTGCTGCTATAACCTAACAGATCAGTTCTCATCTTTATCAAAATTGAATGTTTTCCTCTATCTGAACTCGAGCAAGCCCTCTTAGTTTTAATCAAGCAAATTCAAAGATTTTACTATAACAAGGAAATAACTGAACTCTCTAAGAAAGACTCGTATAATTTGGAGTCTGTCCCGAAATATTTTCGCAAGCTCACTCCCTTTCTTGACCAAGATGGTATTCTCAGATTGGGCGGACGTTTACATCACTCTTTATTTCATATAGTAATAAACACCCGTGTTTACTTCCAAATGATCATAGACTGACCCGTCTGATTGTAGAGCATACAATATGGAGCATATAATATTTACTTAGCCAAAGATATTGGATCCCGTCCTCTAAAAGAGTGATACGAAAGGTCATCTCTTCTTGCGTTTGTTGTTTTAAAAATAACCCCTGTTCTTTTCCTCCGGTAATGGGTAACTTACCTGCAGTGCGAGTAAATGAAATAAAATGCTTCACCAAATGTGGGGTTGATTTCGGTGGTCCATTCCAAGTAACGATGTTGAAAATCCGAAGCTCGAAAAGTTATAAGGCCTATATGTGTCTTTTCATATGCTTGCCCACCAAGGCATTTAGAACTCGTATACTGAATTGTCTACCGATGCATTCCTTGCCGCCTTATGACGGCTTATTGCTCGGCGTGGTCTTGTTGTGAGTATCTTCACACCCTTAACCAAAAATCCAAGTGGTGTGATCCCTCCACTGATATTAAAATTGACACCCTGGTGTTAATTAAAGAAAACCTCCATTTGCTTGGCATTTGAGGCGCGTACTATAAGTCCATCCAGGTACGGACGGAGTGGTGAGAATTGTCTCTATTAAAACGGCAAAGGGTATTCTCAAACGCCCAGTTTGAAAGGTTTGTCCTTTGCCAATGTATTAGTTATTAATATCTGGCAATATATTAATTATTAATATTAAGCTTAGAATTTGCGTAGGTATCGGAATTGTTATTACTGTTTTGTTAATTTTTTTTTTCATTTATTAATAAAATGTTGCCATTTTAGGTGGGCGGTATGTTCCGTCCAATCGGAATTGTTTTGTTTTATTTTTCCCCTTTAATTTTTATAGTTCGGGAATTTCTATATCGAGCAAATTGAGATTGGTTTTTATTTAATTAATTACATTGCTCTTTCTCGTTCACCCTTCATTTTAACAGTAGACGGTTCAGACTACGCAATCAGAGCAATTCTTTCACAAGAAACCATTGGAACTGATCTACCAATAGCATACGCTAGCCGAACACTTAATCCTGCAGAGCTTAACTCCTCTACAATAAAAAAAAAACTTATTGCCATCGTGTGGGCTACAAAGTACTTTCGACCTTATCTATTTGGTAGAAAATTGACTATAGTAACGGATCATAAACCTTTACAATGACTCTTCTCTATTAAAAACCTAATTCGCAATTAGTCAGGTGAAAACTAAAACTTCAGGAATATGAATATACTATTCAATATAAAAAAGGCAAACAGAATGTCAACGCTGACGCCCTCTCACGACCACAAAAAGAAATACACCCCTTAGACCTAATAAAACTCCGAGTAACACATATATCAGCGGTATGTGACGAAAACGAGGAAAAAGATGAACAATATTTATGGCACGAAAATATTAAACACTTCTTCGAATCACAGGAAAACCTGTCTAAATGAATTTGAAAATTTTGAACAAAATTGGAAACCAATCGAACAATCGGAGATAATTGCTGCAGATTATAAACAAAAATTTAACAACATACAATATCTTATCGATCAAAACGCTAAACCCGTAGAAATAGAGACATTATTTGACAATAAGAAAAACTTACTATATGTCTTGGAAAACCTGAATTAATATGAAAAACCATGCAAGAAAGAATCATGTTACACGAATAGCGATCCCCAAACTAGGATGTGGACTTGACCAATTGCATTGGTTAAACGAACAGAAAGAAATAATAGAAAGGTATCATACTACAAAGGAATAACAGAAAACATAAAAAATATTAAACAAAAATATTATTGGTCAAGCCTGGAAAGAGACGTAATAAATTTCGTTAACACATGCAAAATATACCAAAAAACGAAATATGATAAACATCCTTATAAAATCGTCGACAAACCAACACCAATCGGAACTAAACCTTTAAAACATATTTATATGGATATACACTCGATATCAGAACAAAAATATCCTACAATAATAGATAACTTTTCAAAATTTGCCGCAGCATACCCAGTTAATGAAACTTCGCTCGAAATATGTCAAAGGTTAACTAAATTCTTTTCACTTCATGGAACACCAAGCAAAATTAGTACAGATAACTCACAAAGTTTTAAAAGTAATCTAGTACAAGACTTGTGTAAAACGTATCGAATCGAGTTACATTTCACTATACCGTATAATCCAAATTCAAACTCACCAGTCGAAAGATTCCATTCTACCTTTAAGGAAAGTCTAATCGATCTAAAAAACGAACATTGTACCAAAACGATTGAAGAGCTAATGGATATCGCAAATATTAAATTATAATAATAGTAGACATTCTTCCCATGAGAATACTCCTTTCCAAATTCTAAAAGGAAATCTGAACTATCAATTAAATTTCGAGAAAAACCTAAATCAATTGCAAACAGATTAGTGTACGAACTTGCACAATTCTGCAAGGAACTTAATGAAAAAATAAAATTAAAACTTAATACAAAAAAGGCAAGCGTTTTAGCAAAACTAAATGAAAAACGCGAAAATTACCCCGAAATACCCGAAGGTACTAATCAACTAATAAATACACCTCGGAAGTAAACACAAAAATTACAACCTAAATATAAATTGACTCAATCTTAAAATCAAAGACACCCTAAAAATGTTGAAAGACATTTATAATTTTTAGGTAAGAATGAAGATTGCTATTCTCCTGCTGCCGCTAATCGTAAGTGCCCAATATAAAATCGAAGATATTACATACACCCTGTTACCAGTCCATCAAGGAAACGGTTATGTTGTAACAAACTTTCATCATGTCTATTACCATGTTAATTTGACTAACTTACAGGATTGTTTAAAATTAACGAAATCAACGCTTTTACGCTACCTAAAATAATTTAAATGCCCCCTTAAGTTACTTATTAGTAACTCGGGTCCTAGATCTTATTGACCAAGCGGAATATATTAAAACCTTTATTAATCATTATGCCACTCCAGTGAAAAGAATTAAAAGAGGACTCTCTAATTTCTTTGGAGAAGCACAAAAATATTTATTTGGAAGTCTAGACTCAGATGATGGTCATACCAATATATTAAAATTCTTCAAGAAAATCAAGAAACTGTACACCAATCCTCAACACAGACGATCGTTAAATGGCTAACAAAGGACAAAGACGCTCAGCTGAATAATATAAAAAATATTCAGCAAAATATAGTTACCAAAATTAACTACCTACCAAAAATGACGCGAATTATAACAATAACCTCTTATTTCATTATCTTACTTAACAACTTGGAAAACAATCTTCGCGTTATTAATGAAATACGAATGAATGTGCAGATCGCTATCAACTTCGCTGACATTAATGTAATGCACCATAGCATAAAGAACTTATAAAATATAAATATAATATAAATATTATCTCTAAACTTGACCCGAAAACACGAATTCTTTTTGTTAATATAATTAAATACTACGAAGTGCCGCACGCTGGCGTTACGATCAAAAATGACCTTATAATGTTTTACATAGCTAAACCCCTTATTTTTAACAAATCTTATGATCTCTACCGTATATACCCCATACTCCATAAAATATCCGTTATAAATAATCCCTATCTTTTGAAATTGACAGACGATTTCTATAACCGAAACGAAAAGTGCTACAAAATCGAGTACATATCCTTATGCCCCCGCAATCTGCTCAATAAAAACAAACGCTGTATTCCACAAACAATTATTTTATCTAATCATTCTCGAATGATTCCAATTGAATATAAAGAAACCTCAGCTACCCAATTCAATGATAACTCTATTGTAGTTATCCCGAATCCCCTAGAAAATATATTTTTTCATTGCCCAAATTAATAAAGTGTCGAAATAATAAATAAAGCATCTTTAATTCTGCCCGCAGAGTGTAATGTTAAAATTAAAAATAATAACTATGACTCTCAAAAAGGAGATATAATTAATGTAAGACTATAACTTCCGTCAATATCGAACCACTACAGTTGAAAGATATTAATGTTGAAAATATAAAAAAAGACATAGAAAGTGCTCGAAACCTAGTAAATTACCCTCTAAAACACTTAACTTTGGTAAACTCTAGTGTTTCGATTCCTGTCATAATAATTATTATAATTATACCAACAATAATCATTACATTCCATTATATTCCATAGAACTAAAAACTCTCGAAAATCAAACCCCAATTTTCTCAAACCCCAATTTTCTCAAACTTGAGGAGGGAGGAGTTATATATGATGAGTATGTTAATAGAAGATAGTAATACGAGACATATGCTTATTCAGCAGCTTCAATAATATAAATACGCGCACTAATCGTAAGATAACAGTCTTAAAGTCGCTTTGCATTAGTAAATATTGTGTGTTACTTGTAATATAAATAAAAATAGTTTTTTAAAAAATACGAGTATCACATTTTGAAATAAAATTGTTTCAAAAAATATAATGTAAATTAAACTTTCTTGCGCAAGCCACACATTCTACAAAAAGATGGATGATTTACGGGTGGCAGAAAGCACTGGAGAAATACCTTGCAGCGTCAGTCAGTCGATATAAATGTCTTGTTGAATTAAATCAATTTGCGTTTTTCTTGATAATTCCCGGATTTGCGCGTGTTTTATATTAAAACAGATTGTTACATTATTCCACTATAAAGTAAACGTTTAAATTTTAAATTGGTTGCTACATTTATTCTGTAGGACAATGAAAACCAAAAAACAAGGCATTTAGAATTTTAAATAAATTTTTTTAAAACTTCTTCGACTCAAAGCGCATTTTAAAACTTTAATCTTCTTCATCATCTTCTGTTTCCGTTTCTTCCACAGCTTTTTCCGCTATTTCTAACTCTTTTTTTACATGTTCTGATTTCCATCGCTCTTCGGAAGCTCCAGTAGGATCAAGTACTTCTATAATTTCTGGTCCAATGGGATATTCTTGTTGAATTTGTGGTAAAGGACACGGAGAAAAATTATCTACGCTATATTTAAGACCATTGCCTAGATAGATATTGAAAAAGCTTTTTTCCTTTGTGAAAAATGCATAGGCCCCGGGCCATAAGTTGGATCTTACAAACGCTAGAGCATAGGTATCTAAAATACCTGATGCAATTTTTACACTCCATGGTGCAACACCTTCCGGTGAAATGTCTTCTGAACACGGAGTCAGCAGCGGGAGCCCTTGTTCTGCTTTGACATATTTACCTTTATCTAATTCTTCCTCATCATCATCGTCTTCCATGCCTAATTCTCCATCATCAGGAGTGGGATTCCAATTTTCAGTTCGACCCTGAGGTAGGATATAGGGAGCAGTATGTACCCAGAAGGACATATTGGGGTCCTTTAAATCTTTAATACTCGGAGGGTCGTATTTTGCATTTACTTTATAACCGTTTTTGATTTCTAAATCACGCGTTTCTTTATTGGTTTCTTCGTCCTCTTCTTCATCGGCATCGTCTGCAACATCTTCTACCTCAGATATGTAATATCCCAGTGGAGCAATTTGAGTGCCAGATGTAATCCTTGCAATTTGTGCTCTTAAATAGTTTTTCTCTGTTCCGGGAAACTCGGGGTATGCGGGAACAAGCTGTTCCAAATTTCCAGTAAAAGATTTACAAATTTGACGGGAAATTACTATTTGCTTTGATGTAACATCTGGTAACCGAATCCATGGATCTCCCACTGTCCTGCATACGTAATATACTTTCTTATTAAGACCGAAATCAAAAGGTTCCGATTCCATTTGAGGAGTTGATAGATACTGTATTTGTGGTATGGGCGGCATACGTTTCAAAATACGGGAGGTTAACTCACCTTCACCACTAATCTCGTCGTATTGACGAAAAATTTCTTTTTGCGGGGGAAAAATGTTGTCAAATGGTTTCCATTCCTCTTCAGGGACTGGCATGTTTCGTTTCGCATTATCATCCTTTTTTAACTCAGCTTCAAGCACCAAGTAATTATATATTGTTCCAAATATCTTACCCCAAAATCGAATGTTACCTATAGGTTCGGTGCGTACCAGATTTCTCATTGATAACATGAGGAAAACCATCTCTTGGCGCTGAAGACCTAGACCGACTTGTTCCAGATAAAATAGGTGCTTGAGCAGGTTACTTTCCGATATATTGGCCAAGTCAAGATACTCAGGGTCGATTGTTGATGGTTCACCAACTTCAAACGGTCTTAGCTCATAAATAAATCTCTCAGCGAAGCTAAATCGCACTGGGGCAATAAAAATATCTTCCAAGCGATCATTTGCTTCTTTAAATCTCTGTTCCTTTACTTTTCGGCTATATTCTTCAAAAAAATCTATTACGTTCTCAGGTCTTTCAGCCAAAATTTTGTTGATTACATCCGAAAGGTGATCGTATAAGTTGTCGCCCGTGTTTTTGCTAGCCACTTGGAGAAACGTTTTTGCATTGACGAACTGTGTTTCTATATTCGGCATGTCCGTATCTTCATTAATATAATCGTAATCGTATATCATTTGCACAATGACGTTTTCTTTAGTTTGATTATAGGACTTTGATAAATGTGTCAAATTTTTTAAGCAAAACTAGTAGTTCTTTGCTCGATATTTATTATTTGCATTAAGGTGGGCTCGACTACAAAGATCATGCGGCCAGTTTCTGGCATGCGCCGGGAATTTCTTTTTCATGTTGCTTTGTAACTCTTATTCACTGAAATCAAAAAGAGTTATATTTTTAAAGTCTACTCTATTAAATTTAGCATTGAGAAATGTATATTACCACGTCAATGTCAATAGTTGGCAGAGAGGTCACAGCACGATATTTGCGGCTGATAAGTGAAACATATCGCGGTTGGTATATTAGGATGCTCTAATCAATTTATTTTTTCTTAAGCCTATAAGTATATATTTTATTATTTTATTGATATTGATTTTCTGGACGCTATATTTAAAAACAAATTTATTCAAACTAAGTTTGTGCCTCTAAAAAGATTTATTTTTTCATTTCCACATTTTGAAAAATCAATTTATGTGTGTTAAAGTGCTTACTAAGTTGTCAGAAGTTCAATCAATCAGAGAGGCCATTTAAAAAGTTCAATAACAACACAGCACATCGCAACACAGCCGCTCTCTACGCATCAACCCACACTTCGTCCAGGCATGTCTGGCATTTTTAATTTCAATCCAAAAATTTTGTTTCTTGCGTTTTTTACTGTGTTGCGTAAAAGCAGTAACTATTTTGACGAATTACATTGTGACAATAAAACCATACTTTAAAGCGCACGCCCCTACGAGTGAGATTTGTGGATTTTTGGACAACGGGAACAGGTATAATCACGAATTTTGGTTAGTGGAAGTTGGCCTATGGACATTTTGGAAAAGAGGTATCACATTCTCGGACACCGACAAAACAGGTTAGATCATTCCAATTACCTTAGCTTTGCATGGTTCAAGATTGTGATAAAAATGGCTGTTGCATTTGAAACTCACTGAACTAAATCCAACGGGTTCCCGCACCCCATTTCCAACCCAAAGGTGATATATCTGTGATCCGATATAGAGTCGTCCCCACAGACACACCACCCAGTTATTTAAGGGAGCAGAGCCCTGGTACAGAGTGTCAAATCTATAACCGAGCTCCGACCCGCCTTGAAAAACGTTGGTTATGCCTCTCTATTGGCCACCTGCAGCCCTGCCGAAGCCATATTCTCGACTAGATCCCTTAGGACAAAGGCCTCCAGCCTCATGGTTACTATGCCGGCTCTGGGATCGCCCCCTGAGGAGTCGACACTATGCAGCGTCGACCCTCTCAGAGACAACCCCCTAATCCTTGATTTTAAAATACATGCACAAGAGAGCCGTTGCGATCTTGCTGTGTTGCAGGTTAATTTATAGAATCCCCTTGAAAGTTTTGTTACGGGAATACCATTTGAGGGTCTCGATGCTAGTCTCAGGCCGAATCCGAGCTCGAGGTAGCACCTCCCTCCAGTTCAGCCTTTCCCTGACTGGTGAACACTGATGGGATCCCCCGGTCCATCTCCATCCGAGATTCCCCCTCGATTCTCCCTTACTCGGGGGCCGTTCGGAGATCGCCTCCAGAGAAATCACGAGCGCTGCCTCCGCGACAGGCCCATCAACCTCCATGGACAAGCCCTCTTCGTTTAAACCACACGCGGCTACCTCATCCCCCTGCGACCTCGGCGTCATCAGGTTCACTTTAACCTGGGTCGCCAGGCAGAAGAGAAGTGGGCCCTTTAGTCGTAATGACCTTTGCCAAGTTCTCGTCCAAGCCCACCACCAACCTTGTGCCCCATGCGTCCTCCATCCTTTGCCAGACCCCCCAGGCACAGCAATCTAGGCCATTCTGAGCTGCCAGGCAGCGGACTAGTGCCTCGTTCGCTTACGCGGAGGTTAAGAAACCCTATCAACCGCAGTAGGTCCTCGGAAGACAGGTCAGTTTCCTGCCCTCTGAGATCCAACACCACAGCTTTTTCCGGGCTGCGTGTCGGTCGTCGACCTCCGGCAGGTGGTCTCAGTCATGTTTCTCTTTCGCTTTTCGCCTGGCGTTTCCGGTGTGCCCTCTATGAACCCCCCGTTGACGGCGTGGCGGGAATCCTGGACGCCGGAAGAGAGCCCATCCGTTCATGAACCGTCAACGCGAGTCTCTTCTTCTTCGTTCTCCTTTTTTTCCGGTTTGTACGGAGCCCTCAACCTCACTCGCGACCTGGTCATCCTCCTCAGGTCGTTTTTGTAGGGAACCTTCCTGAAGACGCACCGTTATACCCTGTGCCATCCCTTAGCTACGACACAACAGCTGGGCAGGGTGGGCTAGTCCACGACTGGTTGTTTGTTAACCTTATTGGATTTTTACCTCCTCATGCCTCCTTATTCCTAGCCACGGAGGCCCGTGAGAGTCCTCCTATCCGCCACCTGAGGCCGCGCCTCATGGATTGCTCAACCCTCACAAACAACTATATCGTTAGCGTAATTATACAAGCGGATGCTTGCACTTTTTCTTAAAATCATCAGCAAGACTTTTTCAAGTAACTGCTTGTTCATAATTACTCTCCTCTAATCCTCTAATTATTCAATATCGTCGAGTTCAATTATCTCTAAGTGAATACATGAATTTAATTAAATCGTTATTTATATTAATATCGGGAAATAGTATTGGCTTAAACGTGCTGTTTGTTTGGCCTTTGGTTCTGTCAATGTGTCGTTGGTCAGCTGTCAACATGAAGGTTCCAATCAGTTTTAATTCTGCAATTTGATATAGGCAGTTAATATTAATCATTTCTTCCTTGGGGATAACTCGAACGAGTTAATTGGTTCACCATTGGACCATCCAATTTAGTTTCGATATGTTCACATGTCATTACATTTTATAAGGAAAGCAAATGACTTACTGCAAATGATTTAAATCTTGTTTATTACAAAGAAAATTTTCTAGTACGACTTCTTGGCAAGTCTGATCTTGGTATACGTTGTGTAAGTTAGTTTTTAGAAGAAATTTACATTTAGCAATTTAGCACGTTCTGCTAAAGTTGAAGTGCCATATTTAGAAAAACTAAAAATAATTGTTAGGAATTTTGTTTTTTCTAAAGTATTGTAAGTATGTAAGTAAGTATTGAAATGTTAGATGTTACATTCTTTTCGATTTTTAGAGAATTTTTGTCATACTGATTTATAAATGTTTGAATTGAATTCTTTTAATTGGGCTAATAATATTTTAATTTAATACGTTGTTCGGTTTCGTCGATACCTCGGTGGTTATTTTTTCCTTCCTGGTGTCTTTGTATTATTGCAGTCATTTTTACTTTGTCGGTGATACCAGTCAGCATTTGGAAACATTGCTTGAGTTGAAAAGATGCCTGTCGAAAATATTTTCTCACGACTTTACAAAATGGTTCATAGACGCCGTCACCTTCAAAATATAAATATTAAAACTTTTCCAGGAACAACGTTTTCTTTTATCAGGTTGATAACATCCTGTTCAAAATTATTTTTACTTATTTGTACAATTAATCAGCGTATTGTGTTAAGTTTGTCGAGTTCATTCTGTCTCTAGTATTTGCTTTACTTTTTTTATATATGACTTTATAATCGTACTCCTCAAATTTGATTAGCATTAAGTTTGAGCCTGGATCATTGATCGCGAAAACTCATTGTAATAATTTATGGTCTGTAATAACGTTGAACTTTCTCCCGTACAGATAGGGTCTAAAATATTTAGTTCCCCAAACTACACAGAGGCATTTCTTTTTTTATAGTAGAATAGTTTTGTTCAGATTCATGTTCGTGACGCATAGGCTACTGGAAGATCCTATCCTCTTGGTCATTAATTTGAAAACAGATATATCAGTTGGAAGAACAATGAAATAAAAATATAAAGAAAAAAGTAAATTAAGTTAACCGGAGAATAGGGATGGTTTATTGGGCGCCACTAGTCTGTGGCGGCATGTGCCAGAATTACCTCTGTATGGTATTGGATTTCCGTTATACACCTAGATCATACTTACTTAAGCTTAAAATAAAGAAAAAAAAGTAAGATAAATTAAAAACAAGATAAATTATCGACAGAACTAGCTGAGAGCTCGGACTTGTGGGGCAAGTCTAGAAAAGAAATCTTGGATTATTTAATATGAGGTATGAATTTAAGACGTTTTACTTAAACGCTACCAATAACCTACCCCCGTACCTTCGTGATCACGTCGGCTTAAAATTGTACAATAATGCTTTACTTAAGGGGAAGTACATTTATAGTAACAGGGGTGGAATTGACATAAGCAATTAAATTGATTAAAGCAATAATTAAAAAAAAAAAAGATAATAACAATTGTTCGTGCAAAGATTTCTATGCTGGTTAGTTTCATTTGATACATTTAAAATAAAATATTTCTAAGCGAAAAACAAATGGCTATACCACTTTCAAGAGCCCCTTCTCGCGCGGCTACAGCAGCGCCATCGCACTGAAGCACCTGTCGGCGATATGTTGTCGAATAATTCGGACGAGTTCGGTACCGCGGTCTGTGACGCGTTAATTGCCTGGAAATAAAAATGTGTCGCGCCCGCAACAATCAAGAAGCGAACCACCGAGGGCCATCGAGATCACCAGAGGGGCCAGCAGAAGGTAGGGCGAACCCTTGTTGTAGCCGGATGTAAATGCAAATTTGTCGCGAAAATACAGTCCGCTACCAGTTTATTTTATATCGATTCAGCATTACAAATTTTTCAATTTGTACTAATATTTTCTGGTCATTCGAACCGGAACCGAACAAATAAAAAATTCTTAAATTCAAAATTGTCATTTTCCAGGTCGCAGTTATTTTTTCTGCTGAGCGCACGGGTCAAATTAAAAATTTTTTTGTCGTAAACAAAGAGATCGGATCAGCTGTTTTGTCTAGTAATTTTATATTTAGTGAAAATAAAAAAATTCGCGGCTTCAACAAAACTCATTTTTTCAAAGTTGATTTCAAATAAAGGTAGTTTTCTATTTTGTCGCACCTTACTATTATTATATTGTCGTCGCGCTTGCTTTATTATTTATTTTTCATTTGAAATTAACCTCTGAATTTTGATTTCCTAGTATAGCTAACTGCTTTTTTCGTTACCTACGGTATTTTCGTTTTTTTTTGTGATATTTGATAGACTCGACTAAAACGAGGTTCACCTAATAGGTTAGTGTCGTTTTGCTACTTTTGGGTTGAAATCTTTGTAAATTCGCCACAATAAAAAATTTTTTTCGATTCGTTTTGTTACCATTAGCATGGCCGATTTCAAGAAATTTCAAAAAAGGAGGTTAATTAGTGTAAACCGAATTACAGAAATGTAAGTAGATCGATAAAGGGACATCCAGGCCCCCCATAACCTCACTTTTTGGCCTCCCGGCCACGGGCCCACCGCCCACGGGCCACTCGGCCACGGGTCTTCTTCTTTCATCCTGGGCCCGTTGGCCACTCGCCCATAGGCCACTCGGCTATGGGTCTTCTTCTTGTTGTGTTCTGGCCGTACGTCCATTGGTCGCTCGCCCATTGGTTCAAGGTCACTCGACCATTGGCCACTCGCCCTAACCTAACCAAACCATCGTCCGTGGTACCAGTCTAACCAAACTGTCGTCCGTGGTGCCAACCTAACCGTCGTCCGTGGTGCCAACCTAACCGTTGTCAGTGGTGCCAACCGTGGTCCGTGGTGGGGGCGTAGCCTCCGCTGGTAGAGTCCCCCGCCCCCCCCCCCCCCGGGTCTTCTTCTTCTTCTTTTTGCGTCCAGTTAGTCGACCATCCCGGTGTTCCTGTTGATGACGTTCTTGTTCCCGCAAAAAAAAAATCTTTAAACGAAACCAAAATCTAAATTTTCGATGAGGGAGAGTGCGGCATTACTTCAACCACCTCCCCCCTGTATATATATATAGACACTCCGTAATTTCATTTTGTCAGTATGTTATACTTTGCGTCCGGAAGCGACCTCGTTAACACGCTGATAAATAAGTTACCTTTCGAACTACACCTTCCCGGTTATCAATTTTGCGGACCGGGGACGAAATTGAAAAAACGGCTTAGTCGCGGTGATAGCGGCGTGAATCCTTTGGACGCGGCGTGTAGGGAACACGATATTGCTTATTCGCAACAATGAATGTAAATTGCAGCGCGATTGTGTGCGATGGCGTACCGCCGCCGTCGCGTTTGACGACTGGATCGCCCGCCGCGTCGCCGGTGTGCGGCAGCGGATGCATGACATCATCGCTTTGCGATATGTTTAAACGAAACCTTGGCGGGTGAGATCATCGCGTCGCCTGCCTTCGCCGCAAAAAAATATTTTAAACGAGACTATCATATTAGTCCGCTGGCGGAATACAGTATATAAAAGGTTTCGATTGTTTGTCATCATTTAAATACCGCTTGAGTTGTGTGTGTGTGTGATCAAGTCGCTTAATTGACCAAACGATCCGTGTTATCTCAGTGTTAGGCGCGCCACCGCACCCTCCCAAACCAACGCCAAAAGTAAGTACTATTTTTGTTTTTTTGAAAAAATTGTCAATATTGAACTGAAGGATTCTACTTTCGTTATAGATGGACTTAAAAGCATTAAATGAAAAAATTGCAGCGAATAAAGAGAATCGAAAACCAATAGTTAAGTTGGGGCAGTTAGACGTTGGTCGACCATACAAGATAGACAAGGCCAGAATAGTAGAGACCCAGTTTGGGGAGGCGGTTCTATTGGAGTTAGAATTATCGGTGGTGTTCCTGCCGAACCGGGTGACGGACAGCTTCCGGCCGAATATAGACCAATTTTCGACGGGCCGCTACAGTCTGGTGTATCGGGGCGTTAAAGAAGTCGGCAGTTGGCCCGCTCAACAATTTGAAATAGTTCAAAATTAAAAATTACGGGGGAGAGAGAGAGAGAGAGAGACGGTAAGTCTTATTTTTTCAAATATTATTATTATTATTATTATTAGATCGCAATGAATTTTACGCGAACTATTGAGGACGCTCAAAATTTAATTTTGGCTTTTCGTCAAGTGAACAAGGAGCGAACGGAGGTTAAACCGCCGCGTGCAATGCTCCACCACAGAATCATCTCGGCGTCTTCTACGTCTCTTCTTCGTGTTCGAATGTGGTTGTATCTACCATAGATTCAAATTCGGATGGGCACTGCAGAACCGTATTGGATAACGTCGCAACTGTCAATGACGTCACAAATTTCACGTTAGAATTAAAATATGTCATATTGCTAATTTCACGAATTAGGCAATTATGTGATATTATGTATGATATTATTAGGCAATTACATGCGATGAAATATTAAAAAATTATTGTAGTTTTTTGGTAATTTCGTTAAGATGTTTAACATCATTATGCAAAAATATATCGAAAAATATATTTAAAAATAATCTGTACTTATCCGCATTATTATTGTTTCTTTTACTTTTTCCTTAATTATAATACTTTAGGAAGGGAAGTAATTTATGTAGTAATGAATATTTTTAATATCACATGTGATATTCACTTGAATTATTTTTTTTTAAATAAACGATATTTTATTCTTTATAGTTTTCATTTATTTCATTTCTTTTTTTTTCATATTGGATGAATGATATTCTTCATAACTAAGTTGTCGGTAGTGATTTATTGTCCCCCTAGAAATATATAATAATTTTTAAATTTTCATTGAGAGAAATAAATGAAAAATTTTACATTCAAAAAGAAATATTAGAAAATTGAAATTTCGATTGTTCTAGAATAAACGACAGTCTGAAATCCAGCACGGTCGACGTTAAGTTAGATATCGAGGCTAAAAACGGATTTCCTGCAAATACGCGCGCGTACTGCGTCATCATTCACGATTGCATCGTGGAACACCGGCCGCTTAGCGAAATTGTCCGAACGTTGTTGTAATAAATACGAGGCAAATTTGATCGAGCGGCGCAGTTCGTGGTACAAAGTTTGTGCAGTCAAAACATTTTGTGGTAAACATGCAGGGATTCCAACTGCAAGACGGCGGCGAGGGATTCGTCGTCAAGGAGTTGGCGGCATGTAATGGCAGTCAAAGCTGCAATTTCATTTTCAAGCCGCCAAAGGAATATGGGCGGCTGTCCTCCGCCGACAAGCGTGGGGTGCCAACCGAAAAAAAAGTGAAACAAGATGTTTCGGAAAACTCCAAAGTCTACTATCACGGTACCAAGTACTGTAATAGCTGTAACAAATATTTTTGCTTTTGTGAAGAATCCATTAAAAATCATCCAAAATATAATATAAAATATTGTTCGGAATTAACAAGTCGTTCGAACAATATAAGTTTATATTGCGACGAAGTTATTCCATCACCGTCATCGTCATCACCACCAGCGGACAAAAAAACAAGGATTTAGAACATACACTGCCTCCGTTATAGAAGAAATACGTTGTGGTGATTGTCCGAACGTTGTCGTAATAAATACGAGGCAAATTTGATCGAGCGGCGCAGTTCGTGGTACAAAGCTTGTGCAGTCAAAACATTTTGTGGTAAAAATGCGGTTCGTGGTGGTCGACATGCTGGGATTCCAGCTGCAAGACGGCGAGGGCTTCGTCGTCAAGGAGTTGGCGGCATGTAATGGCAGTCAAAGCTGCCATTTCATTTTCAAGCCTCCAAAGGAATATGGGCGGCTGTCCTCCGCCGACAAGCGGGGGGTACAGAGGTTGGAGGATCGCCTCCATGGATTGATATACACCGGGGGATTTGTCGACTATGCGAGGGTGGACGACGTGATAAATCATATTAGCGCACAGGCCGACGTCATTTACGTGAGGGGACAGGTAAAGGCGGACTTTCTGGCCAAGAGGCTGGAGTCGTCGGCGTGGAAGCCCACCATCATTAACGTGGAACAGTTTGATGACGGCGGACGACGAGACAGCCACGTCGCCACCAGCACCAGCCCCCAGCCCGCCGCAACTGTACCTCCCCCTCCAAAGTTTGAGAAGAAGGCGAGGCCTAACTGCATGTTCCACAAGGGTGGACGGCGACGGATGTGCGTCCTAAATAATATTTTCGAATTATATTCATGGGTATACACCAGTATACCCATTATTGTATAAAAAAAATTAAAATATTTTTTTTTCAAAAAAAACTTTGTCGTTTTATTTTGATCTGCGCAACATGTATTATTTAAAAAAAACATACACGTAAATATGAATTTAAAAAAAATCATCTCTCACGTCCCTCTATAAAAACGCCAGTTATGATCGGTGAATATTTAGTACTGCAGTTACTTTTGATTGAGAGAGAGAGATGAGGGTTGTGGGTTTTTGTTCACTTCTTCTTCTTCTTCTCTACGCTATCCTTGCTATGTGCTCGACAACTGAAGACGACACGACGCTAATCGACCAGGAACTCTCTGATTATTTACAAAAATATGGCTTTCTGCCGGTGAATAGCGGGGGCGACGACGACGACGACGTGTCTCTCACTCAGATCGATCCGGTCAGTTTAGAGCAAGCGTTAATGGATTTTCAGGAATTGTACAATCTACCAATGGACGGTACTCTAAACAATGAGAACATAGCGCTAATTAAAAGCCCCCGCTGCGGAATAGAAGAAAATGCTTTCACAACCGCCAATGCGGTATGGAATAAAACGACCTTAAATTGGTATGTTCAAGCCTCGGCACCCTGGCAAAGGATTCGATTACGGACGATTGCCAACCAAGTTTTCAAAATTTGGAGTTCCGTTTCCAATTTAGAATTCGCTTACAATTACATGAAGCCCGATATTCTGATTCTAATCACCGATAAATCGTACGAACATAAACAAAGCGTAAGATGTCAAGGCAACGGATCATGTAGTTATAAATTTGACGGAAAAGGTCAAGAGTAGTTTATTGGTACAGTATAGGCCGCCCCCACTCCTCTCCCTTTTTGTGGGCGTGTCCTCCTTCCCCAGGACTCTCTAGCTCCTCCGCCTTTACCCATAATCCCTTGAAACTGACCCCCATTGGATAAGCAACCAGAAATGTGGGGTTTAATCAATCCCCCTCCTCTAGTTTGCGATGGCGGCGAAGCCAAACAGAGCCCAGATATTTTCCCACCCGTAAGAAAAGCAATGGCGTCAATGAGACTTGATCATATTGTTCGCGTGATCATCTGCACCCTCTAGCGGTTCGAATGTAAACTAGTGTCCCCTCTTGAAATAAGATTTTCTTTAATAAGGTAACCCCACCTAGTGAATATTGACCAAAACAATTTATTTTAAAAACATATAGTTCTGCGAATGTGTACCCTCGCGGATACAAACTGTACTTTTCACTATTGCGCACAAAGGACAGGGGAAATAAAGACGAAAAGTGTTGGATTTCTTTTTTCGGAACTGGAAGCTGGCAGGCACCACCAATAATATCTGCAAAACAAAAACCTGGTTAAAATTTTCATTAATAAAGTAGGATATTAGAAACCATATACTTTTTCAATTTACTAAGCCATCTACCGTGCGTTAACTTCATATATATTTCTGCATGCTTCTGTTTTAAGGTATCGTGAAATATTTGACTATTTATCTGGGAAAAGTGTATGTGTGTATGTGTATGTGGCCGTGGTAGGCTTTCTTTGCTATTATAATTTTATTTTTATTATTTAATATTTACAAAATTAATTTATCTATCTTATTGATGATTTTGATTTTCTTTGCTATTTTATTATTCGTTTTTATTATTTAATATTTTCAAAATTAATTTATCTATCTTATTGATGATTTTAAGATATCGCAGTCAACTTTACTATTTCATCAATTTCTTTTATTTATTGCTGATCTTTGAGGATAGTGTACATACTTTTTTTCGTAACTTATCTGTATCTACCCTTTAATTTCCTATCAAGCCATAAAGCAAACTCGAAAGGCATCTTAACTAAAAAGTCATATACTTTAAAGCTGCTGCTACTACTACATGAAAGTGTGTTTCTATGGCACGATTTGAAGATAACGAAACATTCCCCAATTTTTATAAATGAGAGCTCACTGCCAAACTACCAAACATCACAGTACAAACTACCGTACTACGCCCCCCCCCCCTGGACAAAATCAGGTTAGTCAGCGTCATTAATTCTACCTGCGTTTACGAATAGCGTATTGTTAATTAAGGTTTAATACGCAGAAAATTTAAGTAACAAATAATTTCAATGAAACTCACTAACATCATAAATTATTAAAAAAAAAATTAGAACAGTTGGAATTTACTGGAGTAACCAATTTGGCACTAAAAATGGAAATTTTCGATACTCTACTAGGTGCCTACAATAAATTTTACTATTATTTTTAATGCAGAGACACAACGATTTTCTAGTTCTGAATTTGATCAGGGGTATATGACCATAGTTTACGCCGACTCTAAAAGGCTTTGAAAAGCGCGGCGTATGTATCTTCCAAAATGTTCCAAGCAGGCTCGGATTGCCAGCAAATACACAACTCGCTTTGAAAAGCGGACAGACGTGCCCTTGTCCAACTTGACAAAGGCAGAATTATTTTAGGAAAGGTATATTATTTGTAAAAAACTATACAATTTTTTAAGTAACATATTTGACAGACCATGGCAACTAGTAAAGCAGAATCCGAGAATTCAATCGGCGGCTGTATGTTGACTGACAAGAATATAATTGCTGTTAATCCGGCCCTGCTTCGTGTACAAATGCATAGTGGGGAGACATGAACATTTTTCGAAATTGCGTCCCTATCCTCTTGGGATTCTACGTTGGACAAATTCTGAAAACGACCCCAGAAATATAATTGGTGAGAAAATAGTTTTTTTTTGTGTTAACAGTTAACAATTTTTTATTTTGGAAATAAGGGGTTTCAGTATGTACTGGTATTAGTGAATCAATTTAATGACCTCAGCATCTCTAAACCCCCCATCTTGAGACGCGTTAACGATCCGGATCGAGTTACGTCGCGTAATTGTGTCACTTTTTTAATTAAAAAATGAAAGAGATGTAGGTCTTGCCTGTTTTTTTTTTAAAGGAGGTTCAAACCCGTGCGAGGTGAGCTTTCATATATGAAACAGACCAGTCATGGGGACACGAGATATGGAAAGTTTCAGCGCAGTCGTCGCCACATTGCTGCCAACACTGCATATATAAGAAATCACGAACCATTCAGGTAAAATTTTGAAAACACATATTTATGACAATATAGAACCTCTCTTTTTTTAACAGGAATATTGAGACTTAGACCAGTATCTTTTTAAGTAGGCATGTAGGGTAAAGAAGACGCAGAAGCTTCAGTCGGGTACCATCGGTAACGTAGGCGATTGATATATTTCCACCACTACATATGTTGGATTGGAATTTCCCATTTGATGCTTTGACTGACTAAATGAGAAAACTTGGAGGTAAGCTCTTACGGAATTCTATGGAAATATGTTTAGTAACATATTGGTGCATTACTCTGTCTTCCAGTCAGTTTCACATAAACTTTGCACGTATTATAGAAATGCCACCTACTTTTTTTTGTGTTAATATTATTGAAAGTAGTAGCTGGTAGCTGTAGTCGTAAGCCCAGAGAGTCTCTGTTTTGAACATAATACACAAAATGGGGCGTTCAAAAACAATAGACTGCATGCCTTTTAGAGTCGGCGTAAACTATGGTCATATACCCCTGATCAAATTCAGAACTAGAAAATCGTTGTGTCTCTGCATTAAAAATAATAGTAAAATTTATTGTAGGCGCCTAGTAGAGTATCGAAAATTTCCATTTTTAGTGCCAAATTGGTTACTCCAGTAAATTCAAACTGTTCTAATTTTTTTTTAAATAATTATGATGTTAGTGAGTTTCATTGCAATTATTTGTTACTTAAGTTTTCTGCGTATTAAACCTTAATTAACAATACGCTATTCGTTAACGCAGGTAGAGTTAATGACGCTGACTAACCTGCTTTTCTCCAGGGGGTGGGGGGGGGCGTAGTACGGTAGTTTGTACTGTGATGTTTGGTAGTTTGGCAGTGAGCTCTCATTTATAAAAACTGGGGAATGTTTCGTTATCTTCAAATCGTAAACACGTATCATTAGAATTATATTTTTAAAATATTGATTAGGACATGTACTAAGTAACTAAATGCTCTAGCAAAAATATTCACACATATTGCGGAAAACGTACAAATTTATATTAGAGAAAATTAACTATTTTTAGAGGTTGGTTTTTCAAAAAGGCGGGGGATTTAGTTAAAGAACAGATAGAGACTAAAGGGAAGCTCTATGAGAAAAGTTAGAATTAAAAAATCGATGCTTTCGTGTCATAGCGAAAGATGGATTATTATTAAAAATAATACTTGCATTAATTGTTGTCACCATTTGTGAAAAATATGGAAAATATCCTCTAGGTTCGCATACCTTTTTTTAATTTTTTTAAGGTGGCTAACAAAATACACAGACAGAAAAGTTTAGATCCTGTTCGTTAATGTAGCGCATAGAAAAAAATTAGAAAAGAGAACGTTTCGTGTATGGCATTCGTAGTTAGTACGGAATATTAATCTGAAGGCTGCAAGACAGTGAAAGACTGATGCGCTTAAGTGTGGTTCAGAGAGGTTATTTGGACTGTAGAAGTTTTTCTTTGAACAGGGTTCAAATAGCGTCTCCTAGAGCGTTAGCAGAGAAGAGTATTACAGTATTTAATATAAGCGTCCAGATTTTATTGTTGTTGAGATTTCCATAGAAACACACTTTCATGTAGTAGTAGCAGCAGCTTTAAAGTATATGACTTTTTAGTTAAGATGCCTTTCGAGTTTGCTTTATGGCTTGATAGGAAATTAAAGGGTAGATACAGATAAGTTACGAAAAAAAGTATGTACACTATCCTCAAAGATCAGCAATAAATAAAAGAAATTGATGAAATAGTAAAGTTGACTGCGATATCTTAAAATCATCAATAAGATAGATAAATTAATTTTGTAAATATTAAATAATAAAAATAAAATTATAATAGCAAAGAAAGCCTACCAACGCCACATACACATAATATTTTCGACATATGAACTTTTCCCAGATAAATAGTCAAATATTTCACGATACCTTAAAACAGAAGCATGCAGAAATATATATGAAGTTAACGCACGGTAGATGGCTTAGTAAATTAAAAAGGTATATGGTTTCTAATATCCTACTTTATTAATGAAAATTTTAACCAGGTTTTTGTTTTGCAGATATTATTGGTGGTGCCTGCCAGCTTCCAGTTCCGAAAAAAGAAATCCAACACTTTTCGTCTTTATTTCCCCTGTCCTTTGTGCGCAATAGTGAAAAGTACAGTTTGTACCCGCGAGGGTACACATTCGCAGAACTATACGTTTTTAAAATAAATTGTTTTGGTCAATATTCACTAGGTGGGGTTACCTTATTAAAGAAAATCTTATTTCAAGAGGGGACACTAGTTTACATTCGAACCGCTAGAGGGTGCAGATGATCACGCGAACAATATGATCAAGTCTCATTGACGCCATTGCTTTTCTTACGGGTGGGAAAATATCTGGGCTCTGATTGGCTTCGCCGCCATCGCAAACTAGAGGAGGGGGATTGATTAAACCCCACATTTCTGATTGCTTATCCAATGAGGGCCAGTTTCAAGGGATTATGGGTAAAGGCGGAGGAGCTAGAGAGTCGTGGGGAAGGAGGACACGCCCACAAAAAGGGAGAGGAGTGGGGGCGGCCTATACTGTACCAATAAACTACTGTCAAGTTTTGGGTCACGCATTTTTTCCCAATACAAATCAAAAGTGTGTGGAAATCCATTTGGATAAAGACGAAAACTGGTATTTTGGGAACGATGTGCCTGCGCCCGCACCACAAACGAGTTTGTATACCGTGCTATTACACGAAATCGGGCATACCCTCGGCTTAGGGCATAGTAATGATCCCACGTCCATTATGTATCCATTTTATGGGAGCGTAAATACATTCTGACTCGATGACATTGCGGGAATTCACCGTTTGTACGGAGACAAAACGACCATATCAGTGTCGCCATCGACGACAACTACATCGAAAAGCCACACAAAAACAACAACAAAAGTTACTTTGTCACCACCACCAGACTTGTGTAATATACTTCCGGATAATTTTCTAATCACTTTGAACCATCATATGTACGTGTTTTATGATAAATGGTGCTGGATACTACGCCTAGGTGATAGAACCTACACCGAACCAAAACGAATAGCTGAGTACGTTCCCATGGACAAAATTTCCCACATCTATCAAAGACCCAACGGACAACTCGTGGCCATTGCGGACAATTTATTTTATATGGTGGACTTTCCTAGTTTTAGGATAGAACGTAAAGCGGACATTGAGAACCTGGGCGTTCCGCAAGATAAAAAAATTAATGCAATTTTCAGCACATACTCCGGCAGAACTTTCATCCTTTACGATGATAATTATTTCAACGAATTGGACGAGTGCAGTTTGTGTCCGAAAGGTCACGGCTTTGTAAACGAATTGTTTGGCCCGATTCCGCAAGGCGTGAACAGCGTGTTTCGCTACACCAACGGACATTTATATTTTTTCAAAAACAAAACCTATTACGAGTACAACGATTTTTTAAATACATTGATCAACGCAGGACCCGCGGATTTCAGTCTATTCGGCATCAATTGTCCACGCGAGAGCGTGTTTCAACAGATTAAAAATTTGTTATTGTTATTGTTATTGATCCTTTGCTTGGAGGATACGCTTCTGGAATCGCTTTGGTGTATTTGATCACGAGAGACTTATCGTTAGCAGAAGGCATTTCTGTTAGATTACTTTTACAAAATTTATTTAACACCTTCGAAACGACGCGTAAAAATGAGACGTTTCTGACCCAGCTCTTTTTATTGTGGACCAAATGGGTGCCAAATTTACACGAAGGGAGGGGATGGAAAACGCGCCAAACGGACGAAACCGTTACAACGGAATTTCGCATTTTTATATTTCTATTTTACAAAGATTTCTAGATTTTAATTGAAGCAATACTTGATTACATTCTTGATTTTTATTACCCCTCACAGCTATCACGTACCATCAGTACATTAAACTGAAAAAAAAAATTATATTAACACGCCACCGCATCACGAAACTTCAATAGCGGCTCCTTCCAATGCGCACGCTCTTCCGAATCGTTATCGGTCCTTTCAATCTCGTGATAAGGCTGTCCTAGGAATCACGTGACAATATTTCAGAACAAAATAACTACGTCTCGTTGGACAAAAATGGCGATTTCGAATTCCGGCAAAAATTGCATCCATATGCGTGGTGGCAGGCCGATTTGGCCCAGCTCGACCGATATGCGAAACAAAATAAAAACTTTAAATTTATATTGGTTGTTATCGACTTTTTTTTCAAAATACGTGTGGTGCGAACCGTTAAAAAGAAAAACGGAGAGTGATGTGACCAAGGCCTTCGCCAAAATTCTAAAAGAGGCACGGGATCGACACCCAAAAAACCTGCAAACGGATCTGGGCAAGGAATTTTATAATGGCAATTTTGAGAAGCTCATGGTCAAGCACGAAATTAATCATTATAGTACGTACAGTAAGAAAAAGGCTGCGATAGTCGAACGGGTAATAAGGAGACTCAAAGAAAAATTGCATTGCGTACCGCTGGACAGACGTGCTGCCCTCTGTCGTTCAACAATACAACAACAAGAAACACAGAACGACGGGAATGAAACCTAATGCGGTGAATAAAAGTAACGCCGATTCACTTTTGAAGAGCGCTTTCAGTCACCTGAAAATATTCGGAGCTAGGAAATTGAAAGTGGGTGACGTGGGTTAGAATTAGTAAAGCCAAACACGTGTTTAACAAAGGATACACGCCGAATTGGACCACCAAACTATTGTGGTCAAAGTGCAGATCACGAACCCGGTAACATATCTTCTCGAAGATATGTACGGTAAACCTATAATGGGAGGATTTTACGAAGAAGAATTGCAAAAAACGGCCAATCCTGACGTCTATCTCGTTGAAAAGGTTCTGCGCAGGCGCGGTAAAAAAGGTTTGGTACGCTGGTTGGGATTGGACAAGTCGCACGATTCGTGGATTGACGACGCGAATGTATTATAAGTCTCAGTGTCGATGTAACAGTCGTGTCGGGCGCGCATCATGGAGCAGCAGTCAATATCGCTCCCCTCCCCGAAGAGTTGTACGAATTTTTAACGAGCTACGACATACATTATACGCCGCCGCCGCCACCACCACCGTCATCACGGCCGCCGCCACCACCACCGTCATCACCACCGCCGCCACCACCACCGTCATCACCGCCGCTGCCACCACCACCACCGGAAGTGCAACAACAACAAGTAAGAAAACCGTCAAAACGGCGTCGTAGTGCGACGACACCCCCAAAGCCTCACAAAAAAAAAAAGAAAAAGCGAAGAAACGGTTCAGCAGCAGTAGCAGCAGCATACCGGCTCATCCTCCTCCTCCTCCTCCGGTTGGTTCGATACGTTTATCGACGACGAAGAAAGAAGGGTGGTATGCGAAGCGTTCCAGTTGAAAATGGTTTTAGAGTCGCAGCTGGTGCGAAACGAGGACCGGAGCAAAGAGACTGAAACTAAAATTGCCCTGCTGCAGAGCGAGTTACAAGTGGTGCGCCTTCACTCCGACGAATGCAGAAAAAAACTTAAACATTTTGCAAGTTTAGCGTCCTCTCTGCCCGCATCAATCCCATAGTTTTTTTTTTTTTAATTTTAAAAATATTATCGATGTTGATGTAAATAAAAAAAAATCTTTAGTGTTTTTTTTATTTAGACACACACACACACACTCCTCCAAACAACAACAACCACAACTAGAACAAAACCTGTTGAATCGGAAGTGAAAAAAAAATACATATACATTTTACATTAGAATAAAAAAAAGACTAACATAAGCCTAATTTTTACAAATATTTTTTATTATTAGGTCGCAATGAATATGTGTTTCTATTACTCTTGAGGCATGTTGAGGGTTTGTGATGTCATTAATAGTTGAGAGATTATTCAATGCATTCTTATAACCTTAGAATACATAAAGAATCTATAAGAGATACATCTATGCTAAAACGTCAATTTGCAAACACTAACCATAGAAAATTTTGGAAACATGTTAAATTTCAGCAAAGATATCTTCTATTGTATAAAGAATATATCTCGAAGATTGTTTTTTAAATAGAAACTAATATATACTATTATCTAATATATTATATTACTGTTTCTAACCTCTATTTGTTTTTCAGTTATAGAAAGATTCCACAATTTACCCTAAAATGGAATTATATAGAATATGAACAAGATAAATTATAAAGTATATATTGATATTACACAACTTTTAAAAGTTTCATTGTCAAGAATCATTATAATTCGTTTAAAATGATTTTTATCGGATATGGATATTGGTATTGATATTGAAGGGAGGCGCTCGTGGGCGTCCAAGCATTTAGGCCACCAGACCGCTCTAGAGAACGTCCAAAATGCCACCCTTTCCATAGAAGGTTAGCAACTTCTTTAGTCTAGTAATACCATGCACTGAATCCCGATCGATCAGGGTCGTTCCGAAGACTCCCAATCGGATATGGGTAAAGATAATTTATAAATTTTGTCGACTGAAAATTACTGTTTCATTGAAAGAATTGTTGTTACTTTTATATTAAGGAAATATCAGGTGAATGATTAAATCATGTTTAAAAATATTTATCATTTTTAGATTGAATTTTTATGTTTAGTAGAGTTTTACAATTTTAAATTTCATTTACTGGAAAATTTCGATTATACATTTTTGCTGATGAAAATATTAATTATTGATTGCCATATTAAGATTATTATTTGACTGAAATTTAATTTACTGTTTCTAACCTCTTTGTTTTCAGTTATAGAAAGATTCCACAATTTACTCTAAAATGGAATTATATAGAATATGAACAAGATAAATTATAAAGTATATATTGATACTACACAACTTTTAAAAGTTTCATTGTCAAGAATCATTATAATTCGTTTAAAATTATTTTTATCGGATATGGATATTGGTATTGATATTGAAGGGGGGCGCGCTCGTGAAAATGCCACCCTTTCTATAGAAGGTTAGCAACTTCTTTAGGCTAGTAATGCCATGCACTGAATCCCGATCGATCAGGGTCATTCCGAAGACTCCCAATCTTGCTCATGTTAAAACAAAGCACTCGGTAAACAGAAAATACGAGGCTTTCTCCCTTTTTATGCAATCAGATATGGGTAAAGATAATTTATAAAATTTTGTCGACTGAAAATTACTGTTTCATTGAAAGAATTGTAGTTACTTTTATATCAGGTGAATGATTAAATCATGTATAAAAATATTTATCATTTTTAGATTGAATTTTTATGTTTAGTAGAGTTTTACAATTTTAAATTTCATTTACTGGAAAATTTCGATTATACATTTTTGCTGATGAAAATATTAATTTTTGATTGCCATATTAAGATTATTATTTGTCTGAAATTTAATTGTTAGTAATTTATAATAATGAAAGAAAGAAAATTGAACATTGTTTTAATTTATCAATGAATATATAAGGATTACCATTGATTAGTTATTAAAGATACATTTTAAAATGAATTTCATAAAATAATAACTTTGAATATACTTTTGTTTTTCAGGTCTTTTAATTTATTGTTTTTTATTTTCAGTAAATATGAACCTCCAAAATTAATATAAACAAGGAACTATCATCATGAAAAATCGTTACATTTCAACTGAGATGGTTTGAATCAAAGATAAATAAATGTGTCTCATAAAGTTATATTAATTAAAAATTGTTATCTAATGTAATGAAATTTAGTTATTTTTACTTTAAATCACCATCCAAATTATTAGAAATTATGATAGACCCAACTACAGTCAAATGATGGTAAGAAAACATACATGTCTATAAATTTCAAGATTCTAAAAATATCGTTGATGATCGCATAAAGAACGTATTACTGGAATTTATTTCATAAAGAAACATAAAAGGTATTTAAAATAACAATCTTAATTTTTATGTGATAATAATTTCCATAATCCCTAATTTATTATTGTTTTGTCTCCGATGGTTGCAGGATTTAAGAATTTGTGGAAAAATTATTAATGCAATACAAAAACCAGATGTTTTATCGTAAAGAATATTTTCATTTTGACTAAAATAGTTTTCATTAAATGTAAATGAAGATACAATATTTTTCTAATATTTGGTCGTATATAATCGTGTAATTTATGAAATTTTTAAAATATTATCGTTGATGACATAAATACACTTTACAGATAACAGGTATTTAATATAGAATTTTATGTGATTTTATTTTTTATAACCTCTAATTTATTTTTATTTCATTTGTGATGATTATAGAATTTGAGAATTTGCGACAAATAATTGATACAATACATTATTTTATTAAATTAAATACATTATTTAGATAAAGAAATTTTAATTTAACAAGTAAGTCTTTAATATTTATTTTTGAAAATATATCAAATTAAAATCAATAATTATTTTACATAGTATCCTATATTTTCAAGCTGAAAAACAAATATATACAAAGCGTAAATCTACGCCATTTATCAAGCAATTTCGAAATTACAGATTCCTTTTTACTTCTTTAAGAAAATAATGTAAAAGTTTACAAATTACTTTTAAATATATTTTGTGAAACATATTTTCCAATAACAATATCTAAACATCATGATGAAATTAACAAAAATTGTAATGCCTTTGTACATAATTACTTCATTTATCCAATCAACAATAATAATACATAATCTTAATTCTAATATTAATAATGACATTTTAAATTTATGACGTCATCAACAGTTGTAGGATTATTTGATGCGGTTTTACAATGCCCATCCGAGTTTCAAACTATGGTAAACGCGAACACAGTTAAACGTAGAAAATGTCAAAATGGGTACGTGTCGACGAATTTTTAAATTAAAGGTATTTAATATAACATTTTTAATTTTTATGCCATATTATTTTTCATAACCTCTAATTCATAATCGTTTTGTTTCCTATGGTTACAGGATTCAAAAAATTTGTTCACTACCCCCTAAAAAAAAAGCTGACGTCCCAGGTAACAAATTAGACCATTGAAGAACCGCTTAGAAGAGGGTAGTTTAACAGCAAAAATTATCATCAATGAGTTATCAATAAAACGACTTCTGATAACTTCTAGAGAAATTATCATAAGAAATTTAAATAAAAACCATCATTGCCAATTTGGAAAAAAAAATTATCCAAGTAAAATATTATTCGGATAAATGGATATAAACACAGGTAAAGTTTTATCATGTTCAAATTATAAGTCGTAATTGATATTTGGTATAAAATTAACGTTTCATATAATCTTTTAAAATTATTTACACAAGTTAGTTTTATTGTTTTTGTCAACATTTAAATGAATCATATATATGTGTAAGTATTTCAAATAGACGATTTCCAATTTATTTACTAAAATTGCATGATAAATTTAAAATATTTTATTTACTTTTTTGACGGTAAATTTTTTTCATGTTATAATCCTGCAGATAAAAAACAAACCATCATTAACAATTTCCCTATAAGGAATGCCTTCAATCAGTTATTGAACATGGACCAACTGATAATTTCATCCAAAAAATTACCATCACTATTTTACAAAGGCTTATATCATCTAAATAAAAAGAAATAATTAAAAAATATATATATTTAAATGAATGAATGAAAACATGATAATTAATCTTAATTTTCTTTTAATATTTATATTATTATTCTTAATATGAAATATTAGTGTTTTAATGTGTTTCATTTATTTATGTATTTTTTAAATTATTCAAGTTTTTTAAATTTTAATTTCCTAATATTTCTTTTTGAATGTAAGATTTTCCATTTATTTCTCTCAATGAAAATTTAAAAATTATTATATATTTCTAGGTGGACAATAAATCACTACCGACAACTTAGTTATGAAGAATATCATTCATCAATTATGAAAAAAAAAAGGAGACAATTTTATTAAATAAACGATCATTGAAACTTTGTAAGTATCCGTCGAGTCATCCAAGAAAATACTTCATTTAGAAATAAATTTCAATTTAACAAGTAAGTTTTTTATATTCGTTTAAAATATCGTTTATTTAATAAAAAATAATTCAAGTGAATATCACATGTGATTACTACATAAATTACTTCCCTTCCTAAAGTATTATAATTAAGGAAAATTAAAAGAAACAATAATAATGCGGATAAGTACAGATTATTTTTAAATATATTTTTTCGATATAATTTTGCATAATGATGTTTAAACATCTTAAAAAAATTACCAAAAAACTACAATAATTTTCTAATATTTCATCGCATGTAATTGCCTAATAATATCATATATAATATCACATAATTGCCTAATTCGTGAAATTACCAATATGACATATTTTAATTCTAACGTGAAATTTGTGACGTCATTGACAGTTGCGACGTTATCCAATACGGTTCTGCAATGCCCATCCGAATTTGAATCTATGGTAGATACAACCACATTCGAACACGAAGAAGAGACGTAGAAGACACCGAGATGATTCTGAGGTGGAGCATTGCACGCGGCGGTTTAACCTCCGTTCGGTCCTTGTTCACTTGACGAAAAGCGAAAATTAAATTTTGAGCGTCCTCAATAGTTCGCGCAAAATTCATTGCGAAAGCCTACCTTTTTCTTGTTGGCCGATGTACCAGGCTACCTGGCCTTGCATTGCTTCCAGTTTTTCTTTCATATCATCACCATTTATAAAACAGGTGAATACGCGTTTTTTGGTTGTCATTTTAGTAGTAATGCCGGGTGTCGTATCTCACAAGATGCACTGTAGGATGGGTACACTTTGGACACACGTCAAGGAGTTTTACTTTGCTTATCCAATACGGTTGTAGCTGATATTTGTATTTGCGCGCGTAATTACACTTTGAACACACGATTTTTTTGGAGTAGACGAAATAATTTCTCGGCGGTGTGACGTTCATTATTAAACTGAAATATTGTGTGTTCCGGATGTTTTATTAATAGCATTATCAACGGATATTCTTATCTATTTCCTGTTTCCTGTCCCCCGCGCCTTCGGCACGTACGCCTCCCTGTCGGTGACGTTTGCGTCACTTGGTTGGCACCACTGACAACGGTTTGGTTGGCACCATGGACAACGGTTTGGTTGGCACCACTGACAACGGTTGGCACCACGGACTACGGTTTGGTTAGGTTAGGGCGAGTGACCTTGAACCAATGGGCGAGTGGCCAATGGAAGATGGCGGGGGGGCGGGCACTCTACCAGCGGGGGCTACGCCCCCCCGGGGGCCCCCGCGGGCGAACTACGCACCACGGACAACGGTTTAGTTGGCACCACGGACAACGGTTGGCACCACGGACGACGGTTGGCACCACGGACAACGATTTGGTTGGCACCACGGACGACGGTTTGGTTGGCACCACGGACCACGGTTGGCACCACGGACAACGATTTGGTTAGGTTGGCACCACGGATGACGGTTTGGTTAGGTTAGGGCGAGTGGCCAATGGGCGAGTGACCTAAGGGCGAGCGGCCAATGGACGAACGGCCCGTGGCCGGGTGGCCAAAAAGTGAGGTTATGGGGGCCTGGATGTCCCTTTATCCATCTACTAATGTACACTCTGACCGTCAACGCCCAAACTAAGTCAGAGCTTCACGTCGAATTAAAAGCGCGATATTTACCACTGGATGAGATTTACGAAGAGTTTAACTCGCGTCACGTTTAATGATGACAAAGGTTTCGAATCGGAGGATGCAATTAGAAAACAAGTAGATTCTTATTACTATCAACTTAAATCTATCTATAATGAATTGTTTGCAAATGCCACGCCCTTCCAACATACTCCTCAAATTCTGACACCTTAGCCTTAAAGGTCCACCCTTAAATCTACTGAAATTTGATGGAAATCCCAAACTTTGGCCCACATTTTATGATCTATTTCGTAATGTCATTCACCACAACATTGAAATTTCTCATGTCGAAAAATTCCAGCACTTAATCTCACATTTAGAAAGTGAGCCACTTAATTTGATAAGATCGGTCGCTATAACTGACACGAATTAGGTCACAGCTACCAATACACTAGTAAACAGGTACCAAAACAAGAGAATTTTGGCCACGACAGAGTTAAATAGCATAACAAGCTGCACTTTAAGATCAAATCCGACAGATCAGGATGTGAGAAAGCTTTTGGATACTTTTTCGGAAAATCCCGCAATTTTAAACAATTTAAACTTTGATGCAGCAAAAGGTAGAGATTTCATGTTATTCAATTGTCTATTGAATAAGTTGGATTCGAAAACCCGAACGGATTTTGAGGTTACGGTGACAATCAAAGAGATACCTTTATTGGATGATTTCTCGAAATTTCTGGAAAACCATTGCAAGGCCCTTGAGTCTTTTCATAATTTTTCTCAAAAGAAATTCTCAGACTCTAGAAAGACAACTTTTTCGTCAGCACGTAATAGCAACCTGTCGTACTCAGACTCTTCGAAAAAAAATTCGTTTTTGTCGTTCAACACACATTCGCAGTCCTATCTGCTTTGTAAAGGGGAACATTACCTATCCAGTTGCCCCACATTTATCACAAAAACCCTCCAAGAGAGATACATTGACGTTAAGCAAAATGAGTTATGCATAAATTGCTTGTCTCCCACACACGCCTTAAAAAGGTGACCATTGTCCTATCGTTGTCAAGCATGCAGTCACTCTCATAATTCTCTGCTGCACATACCACTGACAGAGATTCGAATAATTATCCACTACTCCTCCACAACCTCCATAAAACCAGGACACCAAAGCAGTTTCGACAAGTACAAGTTGTGTTTTTGCCAACGTGCCCCCAAACGTCTGTACCATTTTATTAAGTGCTGCTGTCGTAGATATTATGGATCATACTGGTTTGTACCGCCCCATTTGTATTTTGGTCGATAGAGTCACGGCCTAAAAGGCATGACCAGTCAAACTTCAAAAGGATTAACTCGATGCACCATTAAATCACAAAATCTAGCAACTCCTCTACTTTCGTTCGATGCCATTGTCGTACCACAGCTATGTACTGACAGAAATGCAATATAACTCGATAACGCTGGCACAGAAAATTTAAAAAATCTGGAGTTGGCTGACCGCAATTACCATATTCCCGGTGTTGTAGATCTTGTAATTGGCGATTAACTGGTCAAATCCTACTCGCTGGACGCATCCCAGGTGCGTCCGGTCATCCATCTGCTTTAGAAACTAATAGGAAAGGTACAAAACTCGTTGAATAATTTGTCGACTGTTACGTCATGTTGCAGCAGTATTGGCTTAGATACTTATTTTCTGAAATTCTGGGAAGTAGAAAGCATACCGACTAAGCATCCCGCTTCCCCGGAGGACGAAAGGTGTGAGACTATTTTCGCAAATACGACCCGCAGGAACAAGAGTGGTAGATTTATCGCATCCCTACCCTTTAAACACCCAGAATCTTAGCTTGTTGTCGCTGGAAAAGCGTCTTTCTCGAAACCCAGAGCTCTATTCTATGTATCTCGACTTTATGCGCGATTACCTGGAAGATATTTATAAAGGTTCTTGGATTACAATGGAGCCCCATCTCCGATGCTTTTTCATACCATTCCCTACCTGACCTTGCATGTAGATGAATAAAGGGACATCCAGGCCCACATAATCTCACTTTTTGGCTTCCCGGCCACGGCCCCCCCGCCCACGGGCCACTCGGCCACGGGTCTTCTTCTTTCACCCTGGACCCATTGGCCACCCGCCCATGGACCACTCGGTCATGGTCTTCTTTTTGTGTTCTGGCCGTTCGTCCATTGGTCGTTCGCCCATAGGTTCCTCGCCCTAACCTTACCAAACCGTCGTCAGTGGTGCCAACCGTGGTCCGTGGTGCCAACCGTGGTCCGTGGTGACAACCAAACCGTTGTTTTTGTCCGTTCGCCCGCGTGCCGTTCGGGGACCCCACCGGCAGCCCCCCCGCCATCTCGGGGGGGCTGCCGTGAAAACCCGTCCGTCGTTGAACGGTCACTTTAATGCCGAGCTAATTATGTACCGTCGGTTCCGTCCCGTTGCTGCTAGATGTCGCGCGCGCCGTTCGCCCGCGTGGCGTTCGGTGGCCCCCCGCCCGCGCGGGGGCGTAGCCCCCGATCGTTGTCCGTGGTGCCAAATTAACCAAACCGTGGTGCCAACCTAACCGTGGTCCGTGGTGCCAACCAAACCGTTGTCAGTGGTGCCAACCAAGTGACGCAAACGTCACCGGCAGGGAGGCGTACGTGCCGAAGGCGCAGGGGACAGGAAATAGATAAGAATATCCGTTGATAATGCTATTAATAAAACATCCGGAACACACAATAACATTTCAGTTTAATAATGAACGTCACACCGCCGAGAAATTATTTCGTCTACTCCAAAAAAATCGTGTGTTCAAAGTGTAATTACGCGCGCAAATACAACCGTATTGGATAAGCAAAGTAAAACTCCTTGACGTGTGTCCAAAGTGTACCCATCCTACAGTGCATCTTGTGAGATACGACACCCGTCATTACTACTAAAATGACAACCAAAAAACGCGTATTCACCTGTTTTATAAATGGTGATGATATGAAAGAAAAACTGGAAGCAATGCAAGGCCAGGTAGCCTGGTACATCGGCCAACAAGAAACAGGTAGGCTTTCGCAATGAATTTTACGCGAACTATTGAGGACGCTCAAAATTTAATTTTCGCTTTTCGTCAAGTGAACAAGGAGCGAACGGAGGTTAAACCGCCGCGTGCAATGCTCCACCACAGAATCATCTCGGTGTCTTCTACGTCTCTTCTTCGTGTTCGAATGTGGTTGTATCTACCATAGATTCAAATTCGGATTGGATAACGTCACAACTGTCAATGACGTCACAAATTTCACGTTAGAATTAAAATATGTCATATTGGTAATTTCACGAATTAGGTAATTATGTGATATTATGTATGATATTATTAGGCAATTACATGCGATGAAATATTAGAGAATTATTGTAGCTTTTTGGTAATTTCGTTAAGATGTTTAAACATCATTATGTAAAAATTTATCGAAAAAATATATTTAAAAATAATCTGTACTTATCCGCATTATTATTGTTTCTTTTACTTTTTCCTTAATTATAATACTTTAGGAAGGGAAGTAATTTATGTAGTAATAAATATTTTTAATATCACATGTGATATTCCCTTGAATTATTATTTTTTAAATAAACGATATTTTATTCTTTATAGTTTTCTTTTATTCCATTTCTTGTCGTCACTTTATTTTCTTAAAAGAAATAAAAAGGAATCTGTAAACAATACCGAATTTGTTTGACAGATTGTGTAGACTTATGTTTTACATTTCTTGTGTTAAACTCGAAAAACTTATTATGTTACATAAAACGAATATAAAAAACTTACTTGAGTAGTTTATTGGTACAGTAAAGGCTTCCCCCACTCCTCTCCCCTTTGTGGGCGTGTCCTCCTTCCCCACGACTCTCTAGCTCCTCCCCCTTTTACCCATAATCCCTTGAAACTGGCCCCCATTGGATAAGCAAGTACCAATGCGGTTTAATCAATCTCCCCACCTCTAGTTTGCGATGGCGGCGAAGCCAATCAGAGCCCAGATATTTTCCCACCCCTAAGAAAAGCAATGGCGTCAATGAGACTTGATCATATTGTTCGCGTGACCATCTGCACCCTCTAGCGCTTCGAATGTAAACTAGTGTCCCCTCTTGGAATAAGATTTTCTTTAATAAGGTAACCCCACCTAGTGAATATTGACCAAAGCATTTATTTTAAAAACATATAGTTCTGCGAATGTGTACCCTCGCGGGTATAAACTGTACTTTTATTGCGCACAAAGGACAGAGGAAATAAAGTCGAAAAGTGTTGGATTTCTTTTTTCGGAACTGGAAGCTGTGTGGCACCACCATTAATATTTGCAAAACAAAAACCTGGTTAAAATTTTCATTAATAAAGTAGGATAATAGAAACCATATAACTTTTTAATTTACTAAGCCATCTACCGTGCGTTTACTTCATACATATTTCCGCATGCTTCTGTTTTAAGGTATCGTGAAATATTTGACTATTTATCTGGGAAAAATTCATATGTCGAAAATATTATGTGTATGTGGCCGTGGTAGGCTTTCTTTGGTATTATAATTTTATTTTTATTATTTAATATTTACAAAATTAATTTATCTATCTTATTGATGATTTTGATTTTCTTTGCTATTTTATTATTTGTTTTTATTATTTAATATTTTCAAAATTAATTTATCTATCTTATTGATGATTTTAAGATATCGCAGTCATTTTTACCATTTCATCAATTTCTTTTATTTATTGCTGATCTTTGAGGATAGTGTACATACTTTTTTCGTAACTTATCTGTATCTACCCTTTAATTTCCTATCAAGCCATAAAGCAAACTCGAAAGGCATCTTAACTAAAAAGTCATATACTTTAAAGCTGCTGCGACTACTACATGAAAGTGTGTTTCTATGCAATCTCAACATTAATGAAATCTGGACGCTTATATTAAATACTGTAATACTCTTCTCTGCTAACGCTCTAGGAGACGCTATTTGAACCCTGTTCAAAGAAAAACTTCTACAGCCCAAATAACCTCTCTGAACCACACTTAAGCGCATCACTCTTTCACTGTCTTGCAGCCTTCAGATTAATATTCCGTACTAACTACGTATGCCATACACGAAACGTTCTCTTTTCTAATTTTTTCTATGCGCTACATTAACGAACAGGATCTGAAATTTTCTGTCTGTGTATTTTGTTAGCCACCTTAAAAAAATTAAAAAAAGGTATGCGAACCTAGAGGATATTTTCCATATTTTTCACAAATGGTGACAACAATTAATGCAAGTATTATTTTTAATAATAATCCATCTTTCGCTATGACACGAAAACATCGATTTTTTAATTCTAACTTTTCTCATAGAGCTTCCCTTTAGTCTCTATCTGTTCTTTAACTAAATCCCCGCCTTTTTGAAAAACCAACCTCTAAAAATAGTTAATTTTCTCTAATATAAATTTGTACGTTTTCCGCAATATGTGTGAATATTTTTGCTAGAGCATTTAGTTACTTAGTACATGTCCTAATCAATATTTTAAAAATATAATTCTAATGATACGTGTTTATGATTTGAAGATAACGAAACATTCCCCAGTTTTATAAATGAGAGCTCACTGCCAAACTACCAAACATCACAGTACAAACTACCGTACTACGCCCCCCTGGACAAAATCAGGTTAGTCAGCGTCATTAATTCTACCTGCGTTAACGAATAGCGTATTGTTAATTAAGGTTTAATACGCAGAAAATTTAAGTAACAAATAATTGCAATGAAACTCACTAACATCATAAATTATTAAAAAAAAATTAGAACAGTTGGAATTTACTGGAGTAACCAATTTGGCACTAAAAATGGAAATTTTCGATACTCTACTAGGTGCCTACAATAAATTTTACTATTATTTTTAATGCAGAGACACAACGATTTTCTAGTTCTGAATTTGATCAGGGGTATATGACTATAGTTTACGCCGACTCTAAAAGGCATGCAGTCTATTGTTTTGGAACGCCCCATTTTGTGTATTATGTTCAAAATAGAGACTCTCTGGGCTTACGACTACAGCTACCAGCTACTACTTTCAATAATATTAACACAAAAAAAAAAGTAGGTGGCATTACTATAATACGTGCAAAGTTTATGTGAAACTGACTGGAAGACAGAGTAATGCACCAATATGTTACTAAACATATTTCCATAGAATTCCGTAAGAGCTTACCTCCAAGTTTTTTCATTTAGTCAGTCAAAGCATCAAATGGGAAATTCCAATCCAACATATGTAGTGGTGGAAATATATCAATCGCCTACGTTACCGATGGTACCCGACTGAAGCTTCTGCGTCTTCTTTGCCCCACATTCCTACTTAAAAAGATACTGGTCTAAGTCTCAATATACCTGTTAAAAAAAAAAAGAGAGGTTCTATATTGCCATAAATATGTGTTTTCAAAATTTTACCTGAATGGTTAGTGATTCCTTATATATGCAGTGTTGGCAGCAATGTGGCGACGACTACGCTGAAACTTTCCATATCTCGTGTCCCCATGACTGGTCTGTTTCATATATGAAAGCTCACCTCGCACGGGTTTGAACCTCCTTTTAAAAAAAAAACAGGCAAGACTTATACTTATCATATCAAAGTAATATGAGGAACTTATATTTTTTGAAAAAACTTATTTCATCACCTCCAAAGGGGAGTAGGGGTTTCTAAAGTATGGTAGGTACATCTCTTTCATTTTTTAATTAAAAAAGTGACACAATTACGCGACGTAACTCGATCCGGATCGTTAACGCGTCTCAAGATGGGGGGGGGGGTTAGAGATGCTGAGGCCATTAAATTGATTCACTAATACCAGTACATACTGAAACCCCTTATTTCCAAAATAAAAAATTGTTAACTGTTAACACAAAAAAAAACTATTTTCTCACCAATTATATTTCTGGGGTCGTTTTCAGAATTTGTCCAACGTAGAATCCCAAGAGGATAGGTCCGCAATTTCGAAAAATGTTCATGTCTCCCCGCTATGCATTTGTACACGAAGCAGGGCCGGATTGATAGCAATTATATTCTTGTCAGTCAACATACAGCCGCCGATTGAATTCTCGGATTCTGCTTTACTAGTTGCCATGGTCTGTCAAATATGTTACTTAAAAAATTGTATATTTTTTTACAAATAATATACCTTTCCTAAAATAATTCCGCATTTATCAAGTTGGACAAGGGCACGTCAGTCCGCTTTGAAAAGCGCAGCGTATGTATCTTCCAAAATGATCCAAATCGTTAACGTTTAGAGGTTCGACGAAAACAATGTTCATTCAACCAGGCCTTCCGCGATGGCAGTTTCGAAAATTTTTGATTCCTATTATGCAAATCTAAACGGAGCAGGCTCGGATTGTCAGCAAATACACAACTCGCCGATTCAATTCTGAGATGTTGCTTCACGAGTTACCATGATCTGTCAAATATTTTAATTAAAAAAAAAATCTATTATTTAGCAACAATATACCTTTTTAAAAATAATTTCGTCTTTTTCAAGTTCAACAGGACACGTGTGTTCATTTCAGTTGGACAAGGGCACGTCTGTCCGCTTTGAAAAGCACGGCGTATGTATCTTCCAAAATGATCCAAATCGTTAACCTTTTTTTGATTTTTTGATTCTTCGTTATGCAAATCTAAACGGAGCAGGCTCGGATTGTCAGCAAATACACAACTCGCCGATTCAATTCTGAGATGTTGCTTCACGAGTTACCATGATCTGTCAAATATTTTAATTAAAAAAAAAAACTATTATTTAGCAACAATATACCTTTTTAAAAATAATTTCGTCTTTTCCAAGTTCAACAGGACACGTGTGTTCAGATATTTTCAAAATTTGTCCAACGCGGACTTCCACTCACCCAGTTTCGAAAACTTTCTGGTCTCCCCGCCATGCATTTGTACACGAAGCAGGGCTGGACTATCAGCAAACAGCACCCCCGGTCACTTTTCTTCTCGGATTCTGCTTGACGAGTTACATCGATCTATGGAATATTTACCAAAAATGAAGTACCTTTTTTCTTTAAAATTTGTTCCTCCTTTTCGAGTTCCGAATTTTTCGTAGTCTATATCATCTGCCAATTGTCCAAAATCGTTGGACTTTCAGTAATTTTAAAAATTCGCCCCAACGCAGCCTTCCACGCACGCACGCAGTTTCGAAATCTTTCAGGTCTTCCCGCTATGCAATTGTACACGAAGCAGGGTCGGATTGTCAGCAAACAGCACCCCCCGGTCACTTTTCTTCTCGGATTCTGCTTGACGAGTTACATCGATCTGTGGAATATTTAGCGTAAAAAAAAATTATCTATTACTTTTACCAAAAATGAAGTACCTTTTTTCTTTAAAATAGTTCGTCCTTTTCGAGTTTGAAAGGTTTCGTAGCCTATAGCCCTGCCGAAATGTCTTTGCATTTGTACACGAAGCAGGGTCGGATTGTCAGCAAACAGCACAAGCGCCACTTTTCTTCTCGGTTTCTGCTTGACGAATTACATCGATCGGTCAAATATTTAATATAAAAAATATCTATTTTATCAAAAATACGTACTCTTCTAAGATAAATTAGCTCTTTTCGAGTTTAAGAGGACACGTATCGTCAACTGTAGGATGTTTTATTATTATATTTTCCAGTGTCTATAAATTAATAAACAACAGAAGCTTCCGAATACAAAAATTTCAACATGAGTTTTTTTTTTCTTGAAACTTAAAAAGTTCTAACCCCTAAAACCATATTTTTAATACGCTGGCGGACGTATGACAATCCCCAAAAATTACCATATTTAAAGTGTTACTACTGATATATTTCTATTCCGAACTTAACTCAATACATGCAAAAAAAAAAACTAGCGAATGTTATTTATTATCTCCGATGGTTGGATGATTGAGAAACGTTTAAATAAATCTACCTTTCTGTCTCTCTTTTTCTATATAGGTAACCCATTCTCTCTATCTGTTACTTTCCACAATCCGAATTTACACTTTGTCCCCAAAAATCTTGTAAAATTTTATCTGCTTAACTTCTTCGCGTTGTTCATAAGGCTGAATTTTTTGGGAGATATATCGTGCGTTATTTCTATTTAAATTCTGTTTCCTTTTTACCTACTTCAAAAACGTAAGCGAGCATTTTTGGTTGTTTTATTAAACAAAAATGGATACTAAAAAAGATCCGTATCTCCGACCTCAGCCTCCTTTGATCACTCCCCAATTTTTTTTTTAATTAAGTATAGAAACCTCGTCGAAGATATACATAATACTAGGTCAAAATGTTACGCGGTTACTCATTAAAGTCGCATTTCCGAAAGCTTCTTACCTATCTTTTTCCAGTCTTTTTTGTTTTATTTATCCGTATATGAAACACACAATGAACACAAAACTTAAACACGTTGGCGATTTTGCATTAAGCAACAAACGTGGATAACAGAAACGAACCCTTAACACAAACGCTTCTTTAAATTTCGACTGACACGTGAAACAACCCGCATTCCTACGAAAGGCAGGTAAACCAAGCAGGTCAAATTTTAAGCTACCCTCCAGTGTCGTCGTAGGTTGGGGCATAGTAAATAGCGAATACAACAAAGCGGTAATTTATAATAATTTAATTTGCATTTTATTTAACTTAAGTTGTTATGTAGAAAATGAGACATTTCTACAATTAATCAATATACTACGAGTACTTTTCCGCTTAATTACTATTTTGAGAAACAAAAGGAAACGTTAGATTCCATTCAAACTTTTTCGGTTTTCATAATATCTCGCGTTTATTTAGAAGCTAATGGCCTGTGGCCTTAACCAGACGTTTCCAAAGGCTGGTTTGATATTATGTATATAAATCTTAACAAACACGAAAAATAGAGTTATATTGCCACCGAAAATCTGAATTTATGTTTAAAAATGTAACTTCCCGTATTTAAACTATTGCCTGCATTGGCGCCTATTCGTGGGGAAGATTTGTGGTCAATGCGGAAATAATCCGCGAACAAAAATACATTTACAAGGCAGCAATTACTCTGCCGGAATTCGGACTAGAAATTACCTCAGGTCTTAGCCCAGCAAGAATCTTCCCCACGAATCCAATGCTTGCGTTGAATAATTTTCGACTTCGGACATTTTTCTCACTCAGCACTTATCATGAAATTGTATGAGTGGAAACTGAATAAAAAATTAATATTTCTTATAGCTTATATATGTATAACCCCCACCCGTTGCCCAGATCCAAAGCGAACGCCTCACATACTTGTTTCGACAGGAAAAAACCTGACGGAGAACCTCCATCCATCCCGCTTTTTTTTTAGACAAGCTCTGACAAGAAAAAAGTACGTATCAAATAATGCGCCATTTTAAAAGGGGACATATTATCAATAGTGAAATAATTTATAAACTGTTTATATTAAGATATACCTTTATCCTCTTTGCAAATAATTTTCTACTCGCTCACAGGTAGGATCATGAAGATCCTTCAATATTTTGTTGCACCAGGTATTTAGCTTAGCCTAGAATTCTTTCGAAAAATTATTATTATTTTTAATAAAGGCGCGCGCTAGATCAGTTGCCGTTTCAGCGATATTTCCTTGTTTCCCGTGTCGGAGTTTATCTCTTTTCTTTTGTACATATTCTTGTTTAATTAAATCTTGATTATCTTTTTATGCCAATTTTGACGATCATCTAATTTTTTGTAAATAAAATTAATTCAATAGAAACAATTAAGGCGAGATGATGCCCGGGAGCTGTTGTATTAGGTATGAAAAAGTCAATTTGGATGAAGGAGATGCTTCTTTTGTCCCGACAATGTACAAGAATAAACCTGTCTAACCATAGCAAAATGGGGCCCAAAACTGTGACACTAGGCGAGAGTATGCGTTATTTGGAAGTTAAATTTTAAAAATCCTTTGCAAAATATTCACGGGCAGGGTGTCAAGGCGTCAATTTTTATAAAAATCGGAGGTCAGTGTCGGAGAAATAAGGGTTCTTCCCTTTTCTCCTCGTCTCTTTTTAACTCCGTTTTGAGTAATTTGTAATAATTTGAGAAAAAAAATTCAGTACCCAAAAATGGACACACATTTGCAAGCAAAACAAAAAATAGGATACAAAAAAAAACTATAAAATATAGTTTAAATACGGGAAGTTACATTTTTAAACATAAATTCAGATTTTCGGTGGCAATATAACTCTATTTTTCGTGTTTCTTAAGATTTATATACATAATATCAAACCAGCCTTTGGGAACGTCTGGTTAAGGCCACAGGCCATTAGCTTCTAAATAAACGCGAGATATTATGAAAACCGAAAAAGTTTGAATTGAATCTAACGTTTCCTTTTGTTTCTCAAAATAGTAATTAAGGGGAAAAGTACTCGTAGTATATTGATTAATTGTAAAAATGTCTCATTTTCTACATAACAACTTAAGTTAAATAAAATGCAAATTAAATTATTATAAATTACCGCTTTGTTGTATTCGCTAGTTACTATGCCCCAACCTACGACGACACTGGAGGGTAGCTTAAAATTTGACCTGCTTGGTTTACCTGCCTTTCGTAGGAATGCGGGTTGTTTCACGTGTCAGTCGAAATTTAAAGAAGCGTTTGTGTTAAGCGTTCGTTTCTGTTGTCCACGTTTGTTGCTTAATGCAAAATCGCCAACGAGTTTAAGTTTTGTGTTCATTGTGTGTTTCATATACGGATAAATAAAACAAAAAAGACTGGAAAAAGATAGGTAAGAAGCTTTCGGAAATGCGACTTTAATGAGTAACCGCGTAACATTTTGACCTAGTATTATGTATATGTTCGACGAGGTTTCTATACTTAATTAAAAAAAAAAATTGGGGAGTGATCAAAGGAGGCTGAGGTCGGAGATACGGATCTTTTTTAGTATCCATTTTTGTTTAATAAAACAACCAAAAATGCTCGCTTACGTTTTTGAAGTAGGTAAAAAGGAAACAGAATTTAAATAGAAATAACGCACGATATATCTCCCAAAAAATTCAGCCTTATGAACAACGCGAAGAAGTTAAGCAGATAAAAATTTACAAGATTTTTGGGGACAAAGTGTAAATTCGGATTGTGGAAAGTAACAGATAGAGAGAATGGGTTACCTATATAGAAAAAGAGAGACAGAAAGGTAGATTTATTTAAACATTTCTCAATCATCCACCCATCGGAGATAATAAATAACATTCGCTAGTTTTTTTTTTGCATGTATTGAGTTAAGTTCGGAATAGAAATATATCAATAGTAACAATTTAAATATGGTAATTTTTGGGGATTGTCATACGTCCGCCAGCGTATTAAAAAAATGGTTTTAGGGGTTAGAACTTTTTAAGTTTCAAGAAAAAAAAAACTCATGTTGAAATTTTTGAATTCGGAAGCTTCTGTTGTTTATTAATTTATAGACACTGGAAAATATAATAATAAAACATCCTACAGTTGACGATACGTGTCCTCTTAAACTCGAAAAGAGCTAATTTATCTTAGAAGAGTACGTATTTTTGGTAAAATAGATATTTTTTATATTAAATATTTGACCGATCGATGTAATTCGTCAAGCAGAAACCGAGAAGGAAAGTGGCGCTTGTGCTGTTTGCTGACAATCCGACCCTGCTTCGTGTACAAATGCAAAGACATTTCGGCAGGGCTATAGGCTACGAAACCTTTCAAACTCGAAAAGGACGAACTATTTTAAAGAAAAAAGGTACCTCATTTTTGGTAAAAGTAATAGATAATTTTTTTTTACGCTAAATATTCCACAGATCGATGTAACTCGTCAAGCAGAATCCGAGAAGAAAAGTGACCGGGGGGTGCTGTTTGCTGACAATCCGACCCTGCTTCGTGTACAATTGCATAGCGGGAAGACCTGAAAGATTTCGAAACTGCGTGCGTGCGTGGAAGGCTGCGTTGGGGCGAATTTTTAAAATTACTGAAAGTCCAACGATTTTGGACAATTGGCAGACGATATAGACTACGAAAAATTCCGAACTCGAAAAGGAGGAACAAATTTTAAAGAAAAAAGGTACTTCATTTTTGGTAAATATTCCATAGATCGATGTAACTCGTCAAGCAGAATCCGAGAAGAAAAGTGACCGGGGGTGCTGTTTGCTGATAGTCCAGCCCTGCTTCGTGTACAAATGTATGGCGGGGAGACCAGAAAGTTTTCGAAACTGGGTCAGTGGAAGTCCGCGTTGGACAAATTTTGAAAATATCTGAACACACGTGTCCTGTTGAACTTGGAAAAGACGAAATTATTTTTAAAAAGGTATATTGTTGCTAAATAATAGTTTTTTTTTTAATTAAAATATTTGACAGATCATGGTAACTCGTGAAGCAAGATCTCAGAATTGAATCGGCGAGTTGTGTATTTGCTGACAATCCGAGCCTGCTCCGTTTAGATTTGCATAACGAAGAATCAAAAAATCAAAAAAAGGTTAACGATTTGGATCATTTTGGAAGATACATACGCCGTGCTTTTCAAAGCGGACAGACGTGTCCTTGTCCAACTGAAATGAACACACGTGTCCTGTTGAACTTGAAAAAGACGAAATTATTTTTAAAAAGGTATATTGTTGCTAAATAATAGATTTTTTTTTTAATTAAAATATTTGACAGATCATGGTAACTCGTGAAGCAACATCTCAGAATTGAATCGGCGAGTTGTGTATTTGCTGAAAATCCGAGCCTGCTCCGTTTAGATTTGCATAATAGGAATCAAAAATTTTCGAAACTGCCATCGCGGAAGGCCTGGTTGAATGAACATTGTTTTCGTCGAACCTCTAAAGGTTAACGATTTGGATCATTTTGGAAGATACATACGCCGCGCTTTTCAAAGCGGACTGACGTGCCCTTGTCCAACTTGATAAAGGCGGAATTATTTTAGGAAAGGTATATTATTTGTAAAAAAATATACAATTTTTTAAGTAACATATTTGACAGACCATGGCAACTAGTAAAGCAGAATCCGAGAATTCAATCGGCGGCTGTATCTTGAGACGCGTTAACGATCCGGATCGAGTTACGTCGCGTAATTGTGTCACTTTTTTAATTAAAAAATGAAAGAGATGTACCTACCATACTTTAGAAACCCCTACTCCCCTTGGGAGGTGATGAAATAAGTTTTGGCAAAAAATATAAGTTCCTCATATTACTTTGATATGATAAGTATAAGTCTTGCCTGTTTTTTTTTTTTAAAGGAGGTTCAAACCCGTGCGAGGTGAGCTTTCATATATGAAACAGACCAGTCATGGGGACACGAGATATGGAAAGTTTCAGCGTAGTCGTCGCCACATTGCTGCCAACACTGCATATATAAGGAATCACGAACCATTCAGGTAAAATTTTGAAAACACATATTTATGGCAATATAGAACCTCTCTTTTTTTTTTAACAGGTATATTGAGACTTAGACCAGTATCTTTTTAAGTAGGCATGTGGGGTAAAGAAGACGCAGAAGCTTCAGTCGGGTACCATCGGTAACGTAGGCGATTGATATATTTCCACCACTACATATGTTGGATTGGAATTTCCCATTTGATGCTTTGACTGACTAAATGAAAAAACTTGGAGGTAAGCTCTTACGGAATTCTATGGAAATATGTTTAGTAACATATTGGTGCATTACTCTGTCTTCCAGTCAGTTTCACATAAACTTTGCACGTATTATAGTAATGCCACCTACTTTTTTTTGTGTTAATATTATTGAAAGTAGTAGCTGGTAGCTGTAGTCGTAAGCCCAGAGAGTCTCTGTTTTGAACATAATACACAAAATGGGGCGTTCCAAAACAATAGACTGTATGCCTTTTAGAGTCGGCGTAAACTATAGTCATATACCCCTGATCAAATTCAGAACTAGAAAATCGTTGTGTCTCTGCATTAAAAATAATAGTAAAATTTATTGTAGGCACCTAGTAGAGTATCGAAAATTTCCATTTTTAGTGCCAAATTGGTTACTCCAGTAAATTCCAACTGTTCTAATTTTTTTTTTAATAATTTATGATGTTAGTGAGTTTCATTGCAATTATTTGTTACTTAAATTTTCTGCGTATTAAACCTTAATTAACAATACGCTATTCGTTAACGCAGGTAGAATTAATGACGCTGACTAACCTGATTTTGTCCAGGGGGGCGTAGTACGGTAGTTTGTACTGTGATGTTTGGTAGTTTGGCAGTGAGCTCTCATTTATAAAACTGGGGAATGTTTCGTTATCTTCAAATCGTAAACACGTATCATTAGAATTACATTTTTAAAATATTGATTAGGACATGTACTAAGTAACTAAATGCTCTAGCAAAAATATTCACACATATTGCGGAAAACGTACAAATTTATATTAGAGAAAATTAACTATTTTTAGAGGTTGGTTTTTCAAAAAGGCGGGGATTTAGTTAAAGAACAGACTAAAGGGAAGCTCTATGAGAAAAGTTAGAATTAAAAAATCGATGTTTTCGTGTCATAGCGAAAGATGGATTATTATTAAAAATAATACTTGCATTAATTGTTGTCACCATTTGTGAAAAATATGGAAAATATCCTCTAGGTTCGCATACCTTTTTTTTATTTTTTTAAGGTGGCTAACAAAATACACAGACAGAAAAGTTCAGATCCTGTTCGTTAATATAGCGCATAGAATAATTAGAAAAGAGAACGTTTCGTGTATGGCATACGTAGTTAGTACGGAATATTAATCTGAAGGCTGCAAGACAGTGAAAGAGTGATGCGCTTAAGTGTGGTTCAGAGAGGTTATTTGGGCTGTAGAAGTTTTTCTTTGAACAGGGTTCAAATAGCGTCTCCTAGAGCGTTAGCAGAGAAGAGTATTACAGTATTTAATATAAGCGTCCAGATTTCATTAATGTTGAGATTGCATAGAAACACACTTTCATGTAGTAGTCGCAGCAGCTTTAAAGTATATGACTTTTTAGTTAAGATGCCTTTCGAGTTTGCTTTATGGCTTGATAGGAAATTAAAGGGTAGATACAGATAAGTTACGAAAAAAGTATGTACACTATCCTCAAAGATCAGCAATAAATAAAAGAAATTGATGAAATGGTAAAGTTGACTGCGATATCTTAAAATCATCAATAAGATAGATAAATTAATTTTGAAAATATTAAATAATAAAAACAAATAATAAAATAGCAAAGAAAATCAAAATCATCAATAAGATAGATAAATTAATTTTGTAAATATTAAATAATAAAAATAAAATTATAATACCAAAGAAAGCCTACCACGGCCACATACACATAATATTTTCGACGTATGAATTTTTCCCAGATAAATAGTCAAATATTTCACGATACCTTAAAACAGAAGCATGCGGAAATATGTATGAAGTTAACGCACGGTAGATGGCTTAGTAAATTAAAAAGGTATATGGTTTCTATTATCCTACTTTATTAATGAAAATTTTAACCAGGTTTTTGTTTTGCAGATATTAATGTTGGTGCCACACAGCTTCCAGTTCCGAAAAAAGAAATCCAACACTTTTCGTCTTTATTTCCTCTGTCCTTTGTGCGCAATAAAAGTACAGTTTGTACCCGCGAGGGTACACATTCGCAGAACTATATGTTTTTAAAATAAATGCTTTGGTCAATATTCACTAGGTGGGGTTACCTTATTAAAGAAAATCTTATTCCAAGAGGGGACACTAGTTTACATTCGAACCGCTAGAGGGTGCAGATGGTCACGCGAACAATATGATCAAGTCTCATTGACGCCATTGCTTTTCTTAGGGGTGGGAAAATATCTGGGCTCTGATTGGCTTCGCCGCCATCGCAAACTAGAGGTGGGGAGATTGATTAAACCGCATTGGTGCTTGCTTATCCAATGGGGGCCAGTTTCAAGGGATTATGGGTAAAGGGGGAAGGAGGACACGCCCACAAAAGGGAGAGGAGTGGGGGAAGCCTTTACTGTACCAATAACCTACTTACTTGTTAAATTGAAATTTATGTCTAAATGAAGTATTTTCTTGGATGACTCGACGAATACTTACAAAGTTTCAATGATCGTTTATTTAATAAAATTGTCTCTTTTTTTTTTTTAATTGATGAATGATATTCTTCATAACTAAGTTGTCGGTAGTAATTTATTGTCCACCTAGAAATATATAATAATTTTTAAATTTTCATTGAGAGAAATAAATGGAAAATTTTACATTCAAAAAGAAATATTAGAAAATTAAAATTTAAAAAACTTGAATAATTTAAAAAATACATAAATAAATGAAACACATTAAAACACTAATATTTCATATTAAGAATAATAATATAAATATTAAAAGAAAATTAATATTAATTATCATGTTTTCATTCATTCATTTAAATATATATATTTTTTAATTATTTCTTTTTATTTAGATGATATAAGCCTTTGTAAAATAGTGATGGTAATTTTTTGGATGAAATTATCAGTTGGTCCATGTTCAATAACTGATTGAAGGCATTCCTTATAGGGAAATTGTTAATGATGGTTTGTTTTTTATCTGCAGGATTATAACATGAAAAAAATTTACCGTCAAAAAAGTAAATAAAATATTTTAAATTTATCATGCAATTTTAGTAAATAAATTGAAAATCGTCTATTTGAAATACTTACACATATATATGATTCATTTAAATGTTGACAAAAACAATAAAACTAACTTGAATTGTGTAAATAATTTTAAAAGATTATATGAAACGTTAATTTTATACCAAATATCAATTACGACTTATAATTTGAACATGATAAAACTTTACCTGTGTTTATATCCATTTATCCGAATAATATTTTACTTGGATAATTTTTTTTTCCAAATTGGCAATGATGGTTTTTATTTAAATTTCTTATGATAATTTCTCTAGAAGTTATCAGAAGTCGTTTTATTGATAACTCATTGATGATAATTTTTGCTGTTAAACTACCCTCTTCTAAGCGGTTCTTCAATGGTCTAATTTGTTACCTGGGACGTCAGCTTTTTTTTTAGGGGGTAGTGAACAAATTTTTTGAATCCTGTAACCATAGGAAACAAAACGATTATGAATTAGAGGTTATGAAAAATAATATGGCATAAAAATTAAAAATGTTATATTAAATACCTTTAATTTAAAAATTCGTCGACACGTACCCATTTTGACATTTTCTACGTTTAACTGTGTTCGCGTTTACCATAGTTTGAAACTCGGATGGGCATTGTAAAACCGCATCAAATAATCCTACAACTGTTGATGACGTCATAAATTTAAAATGTCATTATTAATATTAGAATTAAGATTATGTATTATTATTGTTGATTGGATAAATGAAGTAATTATGTACAAAGGCATTACAATTTTTGTTAATTTCATCATGATGTTTAGATATTGTTATTGGAAAATATATTTTAAAGTAATTTGTAATCTTGGCGTAGATTTACGCTTTGTATATATTTGTTTTTCAGCTTGAAAATATAGGATACTATGTAAAATAATTATTGATCTTAATTTGATATATTTTATAAAATAAATATTAAAGACTTACTTGTTAAATTAAAATTTCTTTATCCAAATAATGTATTTAATTTAATAAAATAATGTATTGTATCAATTATTTGTCGCAAATTCTCAAATTCTATAATCATCACAAATGAAATAAAAATAAATTGGAGGTTATAAAAAAAAAATCACATACGACGAAATATTACAAAAATGTTGTATCTTCATTTACATTTAATGAAAACTATTTTAGTCAAAATGAAAAGATTCTTTATGATAAAACATCTGATTTTTGTATTGCATTAATTATTTTTCCACAAATTCTTAAATCCTGCAACCATCGGAGACAAAACAATAATAAATTAAAGATTATGGAAATTATTATCACATAAAAATTTTAGAGGTTATGAAAATTAATATCGCATAAAAATTAAAAATGTTATATTAAATACCTTTAATTTGTAAAATGTATTTGTTTCTCTTGGAAATAAATCCCAGTGACGCATTTTTTCACGCAATTGACGACGACATGCCATAATTTAAAAATTCGTCGACACGTACCCATTTTGACATTTTCTACGTTTAACTGTGTTCGCGTTTACCATAGTTTGGAACTCGGATGGGCATTGTAAACCCGCATCAAATAATCCTACAACTGTTGATGACGTCATAAATTTAAAATTGTCATTATTAATATTAGAATTAAGATAATGTAATATTATTGTTGATTGGATAAATGAAGTAATTATATACAAAGGCATTACAATTTTTGTTGATTTCATCATGATGTTTAGGTATTTTTATTGGAAAATATGTTGGAAAATATATTTGAAAGTAATTTGTAATCTTTTACATTTTCTTAAAGAAAAAGGAATCTGTAATTTCGAAATTGCTTGATAGATGGTGTAGATTTACGCTTTGTATATAATTGTTTTTCAGCTTGAAAATATAGGATAATATGTAAAATAATTATTGAATTTAATTTGACATATTTTCTAAAATAAATATTAAAGACTTACTTGTTAAATTAAAATTTCTTTATCCAAATAATGTATTTAATTTAATAAAATAATGTATTGTACCAATTATTTGTCGCAAATTCTCAAATTCTATAATCATCACAAATGAAATAAAAATAAATTAGAGGTTATAAAAAATAAAATCACATAAAATTTAAAGATTCTATATTAAATACCTGTTATCTGTAAAGTGTATTTATGTCATCAACGATAATATTTTAAAAATTTCATAAATTACACGATTATATACGACCAAATATTAGAAAAATATTGTATCTTCATTTACATTTAATGAAAACTATTTTAGTCAAAATGAAAATATTCTTTATGATAAAACATCTGGTTTTTGTATTGCATTAATTATTTTTCCACAAATTCTTAAATCCTGCAACCATCGGAGACAAAACAATAATAAATTAGGTATTATGGAAATTATTATCACATAAAAATTAAGATTGTTATATTAAATACCTTTTATGTTTCTTTAAGAAATAAATTCCAGTAATACGTTCTTTATGCGATCATCAACGATATTTTTAGAATCTTGAAATTTATAGACATGTATGTTTTCTTACCATCATTTGACTGTAGTTGGGTCTATCATAATTTATAATAATTTGGATGGTGATTTAAAGTAAAAATAACTAAATTTCATTACATTAGATAACAATTTTTAATTAATATAGCTTTATGAGACACATTTATTTATCTTTGATTCAAACCATCTCAGTTGAAATGTAACAATTTTTCATGATGATAGTTCCTTGTTTGTATTAATTTTGGAGTTTCATATTTACTGAAAATAAAAAACAATAAATTAAAAGACCTGAAAAACAAAAGTATATTCAAAGTTATTATTTTATGAAATTCATTTTAAAATGTATCTTTAATAACTAATCAATGGTAATCCTTATATATTCATTGATAAATTAAAACAATGTTCAATTTTCTTTCTTTCATTATTTTAAATTACTAACAATTAAATTTCAGACAAATAATAATCTTAATATGGCAATCAATAAAGAATATTTTCATCAGCAAAAATGTATAATCGAAATTTTCCAGTAAATGAAATTTAAAATTGTAAAACTCTACTAAACATAAAAATTCAATCTAAAAATGATAAATATTTTTAAACATGATTTAATCATTCACCTGATATTTCCTTGATATAAAAGTAACTACAATTCTTTCAATGAAACAGTAATTTTCAGTCGACAAAATTTTATAAATTATCTTTATCCATATCCGATTGCATAAAAAGGGAGAAAGCCTCGTATTTTCTGCTTACCGAGTGCTTTGCTTTAACATGAGCAAGATTGGGAGTCTTCGGAATGACCCTGATCGATCGGGATTCAGTGCATGGTATTACTAGAATAAAGAAGTTGCTAACCTTCTATAGAAAGGGTGGCATTTTCACGAGCGCGCCCCCCTTCAATAACAATACCAATATCCATATCCGATAAAAATAATTTTAAACGAATTATAATGATTCTTGACAATCAAACTTTTAAAAGTTGTGTAGTATCAATATATATGTTAATGTTAGTTATATGTTAATATATATTTTTCGGTAACTTCATTTTTTTTTTGTTTTGGGATAGCTTTTTATTTTCGCGCTGTGTATACAACACCCCCACCATACCCAACCTTGGTTAAGCCGCGCGAAAAGACAGACTTGCGTGAGCGTCCGTAGTGCGAACCACGAAAAACCAAGCTCTCTTCTGTGACCGGTTCGCGAGAACCCCGCGCTGTGTTGTGGTCCTTACCACCCCCAATCCTCCAGAAAATACCCCTAAGAAGACCCGGCCGGGCAGACGACGACGCGGGAAACCATCAAGGTGGGTGATTAACCGTTTCGGGTGTTGTATGTCCTACCGTTTTCTTGCCGCTCTTTCTCGTTTTAATTTTGAGGGTGATTTACAACCACCTTCCCCCAACCCTTTACATATTGGTCCTTCTCCCCAAATCAGAATCAGTCTTTTGGATTTTTATAGTCATTCACAAACTTTAGTAATTTAAATACATGTTCGCTATCGTGAACAGGTTAGCAAAAAACGTGTAAAGTTTGGAGCGCAAAAAAGCGGTTTCATAAAAAGTGTTTACCGTCGTTTCGAATTGCGGCCTTTTTATTTGATTCGTTCTAAGCATATTTTCTGCGTGCTCAAATTCTTCTTCCTTTTAATTTACGTGGGTACTTTGTTTCGAGACTTAGGAGTGCATTTGTTTACAAAGCGATTTACAATGTCGGAAATGGATAAATTTATTGCTAAGCGGGATTTAACACTTAGACGCGTTAACGATATATTGTTAGCGGGTCAGAAAGCTCGCGTTGAACCCGATGATGACGAAATCTTATGCAAATTCCAGTGCATGGTGGAGGATTTGCCGAGTTTAGTTAGCACTTTTGAGTCCTTGCAATTGGAAGTAGTCTCCTTAGCGAATGATTCGGAAAGAGATCGACAGTTTGCGGTTCAAGATCACTTTGATCAGTTGCATTATTCAATTCGATCTATTGCCAAGCGATTATTTGAGAAAGTGGAACCTAAGGCAGGCTCTCCGGTACCATCTGTAGTTGGTCGAGAGTCGCAAAGAAATAGTAATCTCCGACTCCCCCGTATTATCATTCCGAAATTTGATGGCGAATTGAAAAATTGGCCTACATTTTTTGATATGTTTAACACGTTGATCCATAATAATTCTTCCCTTTCAAACATTGAAAAATTTCAATTTTTAGTATCTTATTTGGAAAAGGATGCTCTCAGTGTCGTGAAGAATTTGCCAATTAAGGATGCCAATTATAGTATAGCTTACAATGCCCTCGTGAAGCGTTATCAAAACGATCGATTGTTGTTAACCGATTATTGGCTGTCGATCTTTCGGGCTCCGACTATGAAGAGTGACTCGGTTGTTGAACTGAGGAGATTGCTTTCAACATTTTCAGAGAATCTTGCAGCTATCGATAAATTCGATATCGACTAGTGGGATTTTACAAAATTCAATTTGCTCTTAGAGAAACTCCACTCAACTCTCAAGACGAGGTTCGAACTCAAATTTTGTGATAAAGATATCCCAACTTTTCAAGATTTATGTGATTTTTTGGAACAGAATTGTAAAGCTTTAGAAAACTCTTTAGTTACCTCAAAAGGTATTACCCCTACCAAGAGGCTTGAGGTTTCGAAGCGACTTTCAACCGATACACGTAGACCCACATCTATGATAGCGACGTCTACCCCTCCGAGTGCTGATGTGAGTTGCACCAGTAAGTGTTTATACTGCCCTATGGACTACCATCCTCTGACAAAGTGTGATTCCTTCCTATCTCTTGAGCCCCCTCAAAGGCATGTGTTCATCAAGCAACATCGTTTGTGCTTTAATTGCTTCGCGCGATCCCATGGTGTTGGAAGATGCCCCTCCAAGATTAATTGTCGTGTATGTGGCAAGCGCCACCATACTTTAGTGCATTTTGGAAATGCTACTACCCCCTCCCCGTTGAATGAAGCTCCCCCTGCTTCCGGCAACCAGGAAGGTACTATCCCTAGTCCGGTGACCATGATGACCAATCTCTCTTCTCAAAAGGTCGTGCTCTTTGCCACTTGCTTGGTGTCCGTTTCGGATAAATCTGGCAGACTTGTTACTTGTCGTGCACTGTTGGATTCAGCTAGTCAAGCCAGTTTTGTGACAGATTCCTTTGCGAAGAAATTGGAGCTTCCAAGGTCTCTCTCTCCGACACCAATTCAAGCCCTCAACCAAATGTCGACGTCTGCGTTAGGGAAGGTTGCCCTGAGCGTGACCCCCTCCCAAAGAAAATCCCCTGCTCTCCATATAGAGGCTTTAGTTATTCCATCTATTTGTGATAAGGTACCCTACCAGGTGATTGATAAGCAGAATCTAAAACATCTCAGGTCCCTACCCTTGGCTGATCCCCACTTCTGTGAACCCAACGAAATAGACGTGCTTTTAGGGGCAGAGGTTTACGGAGATATTTGTTTGCTTGGATTTAGAAAAGGACAGAACGGTGGCCCATGCGCTTTTCGGACCATCTTCGGATGGGTTGTCCTAGGAAAAGTGAATTCTTTAGAACCATCTTCTCCCATTAGTTTTTATATTACTGTGAGTACTGCTGTTGATGTTTCTTTGAAGAGATTTTGGGAACTTGAGTCCGTCCCTTCAAAGACCTTTATGTCTCCTGAAGACAAATTGTGTGAGGAGATCTTTCTCTCTACCCATTCCCGTGCCCCTTCAGGTAGATACGTCGTATCCTTACCCTTTAAGGATAAACACCCTTCACTTGGTGAATCTTACCCTCAAGCCCTTAGGCGATTCCAGTTGTTAGAGGCGCATTTGGCCAAGAACCCAACTTTGCGATTAGCCTACAACGAGTTCTTGAGAGATTATTGGGAACAAGGTCACATGGCACTCGTTAGCGACCTGCCGCCCTCTTCCCAAGGTTACTACATTCCTCATCACGCCGTCTGGAAGTCACATAGCGAACCCCTTAAATTGCGTGTTGTGTTTGATGCTTCAGCTAAAACTTCCAACGACCGGTCTCTGAACGATCTTCTATTTACGGGTCCCAAGCTCCAACCCGACTTTGGAGCCATTTTGCTCATCTTTCGACTGTACTGTGTGGTTTTCACCACCGATATTCGTCAGATGTATCGTCAAATCCTAGTGAGTGACGCCGACCACCTCTTCCAGCGGATTCTGTGGCGTTTTGATCCCCGCGAAGCAGTGCGAGAGTACGTCTTGTCAACGGTGGTCTATGGACTAAGTTGTAGCCCATACTTGGCTATCCGCGTGTTGCGTCAGCTTGCTAGGTACGAAGGAGTGCGTTACCCGTTAGCAGCCCGTCTCCTAGATTGCCAAACCTACATCGACGACATTATCGGAGGAACAGACTCGTTGGAGGAAGCCCGTGAGTTGAGGGATCAATTAGTATCGCTGCTAAAATTGGGTGGTTTCGAGTTGCGCAAATGGGCGAGCAACTCCCCCGAGTTATTGAGTTCACTCCCCGCTTCACATCATCAACCCGTTTCCCTATGCGGAGACAACAATCCCAGTTTAAAGGTGTTGGGATTGCAGTGGTGTCCCTTACGGGATGTGTTCTCCTACCGCATCCAAGTAGCGGATAGGACGTGCACAAAAAGGAATATTTTGTCGCAAGTAGCCCAAATATACGATCCCCTAGGTTTTTTATCCCCGGTCGTGTTGACTGCCAAAATTCTCCTACAGAGGCTTTGGTCCCAGGGCGTCGATTGGGGTGCACCTCCCCCCCGCGACATATTCGAAGATTGGAGTTCGTTTTCGTCTCAGCTGGACAGTCTTTCTGGGCTGACAATCCCTCGTCGGGTACTGCCTAGCAATGGCGTCCAGGTGGAGACGCACGGATTTTGTGACGCTTCGGAGCGCGGATACGGTGCAGCCGTGTATCTGCGAAGCGTCAGAGAGGGCCATATCTCTGTCACCCTTCTGTGTGCAAAGAATCGGGTAGCGCCTTTGAAGCGAGTGTCGATCCCCCGTCTGGAGTTGTGCTCAGCGTTACTGCTCGCCCAACTCGTAGATTTCGTCCGATCCACTATAGCCTCTGAGTTGACTATCACGAGAGTATTCGCCTGGAGTGACTCCAAAATTGCGTTGTCTTGGATAAAGTTCTCCCCCCACAGATGGAAAACTTTTGTGGCCAATCGCGTGTCCCTCATTCAGGACATCATTTCCCCCAGTTCCTGGCATCACGTCGCCGGTTCATCCAACCCTGCTGACTGCGCATCCCGAGGGCTTTTCCCCGAGCAAATATTAATCCACCCCTCTTGGTTCTGTGGTCCCCCTTGTTTGCGTCTTCCGGTGGAAGAGTGGCCCACCTCCGACTTCACCCCCGGAGACGATCTGGAACTGGAACGTAAACCAGTGTTGACTTGTGTGTCCACCAATTTAGTTGACTCGCTCGGAGAACTGTTAACCCGTTTCTCGTCGTTACGAAAAATTGAGAGGATCCTGACTTATTGTTGTAGGTTTCTAAATAATTGTCGTACCCCCGTTCATAAGCGAGCGCTTGATAATTTGTCTTTTGCGGACACGTATCACGCCCGCACCTTGCTGACAGGATACGTCCAACGTGAGGTGTTCGCCGGTTTGCTGAAGTGTCTTCGAAACGGTAAACTGTGCCCCAAACCTTTACGCTCCCTAGCGCCCTTTATCGACGAGCACGGTCTCATTCGAGTCGGTGGCAGACTCCGAGGTTCTGCGTTGTCTTTCGACGTAAAACATCCTCTTCTACTACCTCGAGACCATCGCTTTACCGAACTCGTGATCGAAAAGTTCCATAAGAAAAATTGCCACCCGGGCCCCCAATCGTTGTTGTACCAGATTTCACAACAATTCTGGATTTTGTCCGCCCGCAGAGCAATTCGTCACACCCTATCGCAGTGTTACCGATGCTTCCGTGTCTAACCTTCTTGTGTACAGCCATTCATGGCTGATTTACCCCCCGTTCGTGTATCGCAGGTCAAGCCATTCGCGCATACCGGTGTCGATTTCGACGGTCCAATTTCCATTACCCTGGCGCGAAGGCGCGGCGCTAAGACTCAGGCGGCTTACATTTGCCTATTCGTTTGCATGGCTACCAAAGCCATCCATTTGGAATTGGCTTCTGAACTCAGCTCAGACGCATTCTTGGCCGCTTTTCGGCGCTTTGTCGCTCGCCGCGGGCGTTGCACTGACATGTATAGTGATCAGGGTAGAAATTTTGTCGGTGCTAACCAGTTGTTGGTACAGTATTGCCAGCAGTCCGCCGACCAGTGTGAGGTGCGCTGGCACTTCAACCCACCCTCCAGTCCTCACTTTGGAGGTCTTTGGGAGGCCGGCGTCAAGTCGGTAAAGACCCATTTGTTTCGTGTGATAGGCTCTCAAATCCTGACTTTCGAGGAAATGTCGACAGTGTTAACTCAGGTGGAATCCATACTGAATTCCCGCCCATTATGTAGTTTGAGTTCCAACCCAAACGATTTGCATAGCCTTACTCCTGGGCATTTTCTGACCCTGGAGCCCCTATCTGCCCCTCCCGACGACCCTTTAGCTAATCTGAACACTAACAGACTCACTCGTTGGCAGCTCATGCAGCAGTTGCATCAGCACTTCTGGGACAGATGGCATCGGGAATACCTCCACCAGCTGCAGCAACGGCACAAGTGGAACACCACGACTAACCCCCCAAAAGTTGGTCAGTTGGTTTTAATTAAAGACGAGAACCTCCCCCCGTTAAAGTGGCTTCTGGGCCGCATCACGCGCTTGTACCCCAGTTCCGACAAGAAAATTCGCGTTGTGCAAGTACACACGGCCAAAGGCACTTTCGATCGACCTTTGGTCAAATTATCTTTTGTCCCTAACTGTTAACCTGTTCAAGGGGCAACCGTGTATATAGTATAGGATAAGTTTATGGGAAAAATTGGGTATTTTTGGGAGGCCGGAATGTTAAGGGATGAATAACATTTTTCGGTAACTTCATAATTTTTTTTTGTTTTGGGTTAACTTTTTATTTTCGCGCTGTGTATACAACACCCCCACCATACCCAACCTTGGTTAAGCCGCGCGAAAAGACAGACTTGCGTGAGCGTCCGTAGTGCGAACCACGAAAAACTAATCTCTCTTCTGTGACCGGTTCGCGAGAACCCCGCGCTGTGTTGTGGTCCTTACCACCCCCAACCCTCCAGAAAATACCCCTAAGAAGACCCGGCCGGGCAGACGACGACGCGGGAAACCATCAAGGTGGGTGATTAACCGTTTCGGGTGTTGTATGTCCTACCGTTTTCTTGCCGCTCTTTCTCGTTTAAATTTTGAGGGTGATTTACAACCACCTTCCCCCAACCCTTTACATATTGGTCCTTCTCCCCAAATCAGAATCAGTCTTTTGGATTTTTATAGTCATTCACAAACTTTAGTAATTTAAATACATGTTCGCTATCGTGAACAGGTTAGCAAAAAACGTGTAAAGTTTGGAGCGCAAAAAAGCGGTTTAATAAAAAGTGTTTACCGTCGTTTCGAATTGCGGCCTTTTTATTTGATTCGTTCTAAGCATATTTTCTGCGTGCTCAAATTCTTCTTCCTTTTAATTTACGTGGGTACTTTGTTTCGAGACTTAGGAGTGCATTTGTTTACAAAGCGATTTACAATGTCGGAAATGGATAAATTTATTGCTAAGCGGGATTTATCACTTAGACGCGTTACCGATATATTGTTTTGTTTGTGTTTGAGGGTGATTTACAACCACCTTCCCCCAACCCTTTACAATATACTTTATAATTTATCTTGTTCATATTCTATATAATTCCATTTTAGAGTAAATTGTGGAATCTTTCTATAACTGAAAACAAAGAGGTTAGAAACAGTAAATTAAATTTCAGTCAAATAATAATCTTAATACGGCAATCAATAATTAATATTTTCATCAGCAAAAATGTATAATCGAAATTTTCCAGTAAATCAAATTTAAAATTGTAAAACTCTACTAAACATAAAAATTCAATCTAAAAATGATAAATATTTTTAAACATGATTTAATCATTCACCTGATATTTCCTTAATATAAAAGTAACTACAATTCTTTCAATGAAACAGTAATTTTCAGTCGACAAAATTTATAAATTATCTTTACCCATATCCGATTGCATAAAAAGGGAGAAAGCCTCGTATTTTCTGCTTACCGAGTGCTTTGCTTTAACATGAGCAAGATTGGGAGTCTTCGGAACGACCCTGATCGATCGGGATTTAGCGCATGGTAGTACTAGACTAAAGAAGTTGCTAACCTTCTATAGAAAGGGTGGCATTTTGGACGTTCTCTAGAGCGGTCTGGTGGCCTAAATGCTTGGACGCCCACGAGCGCCTCCCTTCAATATCAATACCAATATCCATATCCGATAGAAATCATTTTAAACGAATTATAATGATTCTTGACAATGAAACTTTTAAAAGTTGTGTAATATCAATATATACTTTATAATTTATCTTGTTCATATTCTATATAATTCCATTTTAGGGTAAATTGTGGAATCTTTCTATAACTGAAAAACAAATAGAGGTTAGAAACAGTAATATAAACAATAAGTTTAAACATTACATACCTTTCATTTATTATAGAATATATTAGTTTCTATTTAAAAAACAATCTTCGAGATATATTCTTTACACAATAGAAGATATCTTTGCTGAAATTTAACATGTTTCCAAAATTTTCTATGGTTAGTGTTTGCAAATTGACGTTTTACCATAGATGTATCTCTTATAGATTCTTTATGTATTCTAAGGTTATAAGAATGCATTGACTAATCTCTCAACTATTAATGACATCACAAATCCTCAACATGCCTCAAGAGTAATAGAAACACACATATTCATTGCGACCTAATAATAAAAAATATTTGTAAAAATTAGGCTTATGTTAGTCTTTTTTTTATTCTAATGTAAAATGTATATGTTTTTTTTTTCACTTCCGATTCAACAGGTTTTGTTCTAGTTGTTGTTCTTGTTTGGAGGAGTGTATGTGTGTCTAAATAAAAAAAACACTAAAGATTTTTTTTATTTACATCAACATCGATAATATTTTTAAAATTAAAAAAAAAAACTATGGGACTGATGCGGGCAGAGAGGATGCTAAACTTGCAAAATGTTTAAGTTTTTTTCTGCATTCGTCGGAGTGAAGGCGCGCCACTTGTAACTCGCTCTGCAGCAGGGCAATTTTAGTTTCAGTCTCTTTGATCCGGTCCTCGTTTCGCACCAGCTGCGACTCTAAAACCATTTTCAACTGGAACGCTTCGCATACCACCCTTCTTTCTTCGTCGTCGATAAACGTATCGAACCAACCGGAGGAGGAGGAGGATGAGCCGGTATGCTGCTGCTGCTGCTGCTGCTGAACCGTTTCTTCGCTTTTTCTTTTTTTTTTGTGAGGCTTTGGGGGTGTCGTCGCACTACGACATGTTTACGCAGGTTGAAGCTTTACACTGTGCCCATTCACGGCCTAAAAGGCATGACCAGTCAAACTTCAAAAGGATTAACTCGATGCACCATTAAATCACAAAATCAAGCAACTCCTCTACTTTCGTTCGATGCCATTGTCGTACCACAGCTATGTACTGAGAGACCTGCAATCCAACTCGATAACGCTGGCAGAGAAAATTTAAAAAATCTGGAGTTGGCTGACCGCAATTACCATATTCCCGGTGTTGTAGATCTTGTAATTGGCGATTAACTGGTCAAATCCTACTCGCTGGACGCATCCCAGGTGCGTCCGGTCATCCATCTGCTTTAGAAACTAATAGGAAAGGTACAAAACTAGTTGAATAATTTGTCGACTGTTACGTCATGTTGCAGCAGTATTGGCATAGATACTTATTTTCTGAAATTCTGGGAAGTAGAAAGCATACCGACTAAGCATCCCGCTTCCCCGGAGGACGAAAGGTGTGAGACTATTTTCGCAAATACGACCCGCAGGAACAAGAGTGGTAGATTTATCGCATCCCTACCCTTTAAACACCCAGAATCTTAGCTTGTTGTCGCTGGAAAAGCGTCTTTCTCGAAACCCAGAGCTCTATTCTATGTATCTCGACTTTATGCGCGATTACCTGAAAGATATTTATAAAGGTTCTTGGATTACAATGGAGCCACATCTCCGATGCTTTTTCATACCATTGCCTACCTGGCCTTGCATGTAGATGAATAAAGGGACATCCAGGCCCACATAACCTCACTTTTTGGCTTCCCTGCCACGGCCCCTCCGCCCACGGGTCTTCTTCTTTTACCCTGGACCCATTGGCCACCAGCCCATGGACCACTCGGCCATGGTCTTCTTCTTTTTGTGTTCTGGCCGTTCGCCATAGGTCACTCGCCCAAACCTTACCAAACCGTCGTCAGTGGTGCCAACCGTAGTCCGTGGTGCCAACCAAACCGTTGTCTTTGTCCGTTCGCCCGCGTGCCGTTCGGGGACCCCCGCCATCTCGGGGGGGCTGCCGTGAAAACCCGTCCGTCGTTGAACGGTCACTTTAATGCCGAGCTAATTATGTACCGTCGGTTCCGTCCCGTTGCTGCTAGATGTCGCGCGCGCCGTTCGCCCGCGTGCCGTTCGGTGGCCCCCCGCCCGCGCGGGGGCGTAGCCCCCGATCGTTGTCAGTGGTGCCAAATTAACCAAACCGTGGTGCCAACCTAACCGTGGTCCGTGGTGCCAACCGTCGTCCGTGGTGCCAACCAAGTGACGCAAACGTCACCGGCAGGGAGGCGTAAATAAGATAAGAATATCCGTTGATAATGCTATTAATAAAACATCCGGAACACGCAATAACATTTCAGTTTAATAATGAACGTCACACCGCCGAGAAATTATTTCGTCTACTCCAAAAAAATCGTGTGTTCAAAGTATAATTACGCGCGCAAATACAAATATCAGCTACAACCGTATTGGATAAGCAAAGTAAAACTCCTTGACGTGTGTCCAAAGTGTACCCATCCTACAGTGCATCTTGTGAGATACGACACCCGTCATTACTACTAAAATGACAACCAAAAAACGCGTATTCACCTGTTTTATAAATTGTGATGATATGAAAGAAAAACTGGAAGCAATGCAAGGCCAGGTAGCCTGGTACATCGGCCAACAAGAAACAGGTAGGCTTTCGCAATGAATTTTACGCGAACTATTGAGGACGCTCAAAATTTAATTTTCGCTTTTCGTCAAGTGAACAAGGAGCGAACGGAGGTTAAACCGCCGCGTGCAATGCTCCACCACAGAATCATCTCGGTGTCTTCTACGTCTCTTCTTCGTGTTCGAATGTGGTTGTATCTACCATAGATTCAAATTCGGATGGGCACTGCAGAACCGTATTGGATAACGTCGCAACTGTCAATGACTTCACAAATTTCACGTTAGAATTAAAATATGTCATATTGGTAATTTCACGAATTAGGCAATTATGTGATATTATGTATGATATTATTAGGCAATTACATGCGATGAAATATTAGAAAATTATTGTAGTTTTTTGGTAATTTCGTTAAGATGTTTAAACATCATTATGCAAAAATATCTATTTTTCTTTTACTTTTTCCTTAATTATAATACTTTAGGAAGGGAAGTAATTTATGTAGTAATAAATATTTTTGAATTATTATTTTTTACATAAACGATATTTTATTCTTTATAGTTTTCTTTTATTTCATTTCTTGTCGTCACTTTATGTTCTTAAAAGAAATAAAAAGGAATCTGTAAACAATACCGAATTTGTTTGACAGATTGTGTAGACTTATGTTTTACATTTCTTGTGTTAAACTCGAAAAACTTATTATGTTACATAAAACGAATATAAAAAACTTACTTGTTAAATTGAAATTTATGTCTAAATGAAGTATTTTCTTGGATGACTCGACGAATACTTACAAAGTTTCAATGATCGTTTATTTAATAAAATTGTCTCTCTTTTTTTTATAATTGATGAATGATATTCTTCATAACTAAGTTGTCGGTAGTGACTTATTGTCCACCTAGAAATATATAATAATTTTTACATTTTCATTGAGAGAAATAAATGGAAAATTTTACATTCAAAAAGAAATATTAGAAAATTAGAATTTAAAAAACTTGAATAATTTAAAAAATACATAAATAAATGAAACACATTAAAACACTAATATTTCATATTAAGAATAATAATATAAATATTAAAAGAAAATTAAGATTAATTATCATGTTTTCATTCATTCATTTAAATATATATATTTTTTAATTATTTCTTTTTATTTAGATGATATAAGCCTTTGTAAAATAGTGATGGTAATTTTTTGGATGAAATTATCAGTTGGTTCATGTTCAATAACTGATTGAAGGCATTCCTTATAGGGAAATTGTTAATGATGGTTTGTTTTTAATCTGCAGGATTATAACATGAAAAAAATTTACCGTCAAAAAAGTAAATAAAATATTTTAAATTTATCATGCAATTTTAGTAAATAAATTGAAAATCGTCTATTTGAATACTTACACATATATATGATTCATTTAAATGTTGACAAAAACAATAAAACTAACTTGAATTGTGTAAATAATTATAAAAGATTATATGAAACGTTAATTTTATACCAAATATCAATTACGACTTATAATTTGAACATGATAAAACTTTACCTGTGTTTCTATCCATTTATCCGAATAATATTTTACTTAGATAATTTTTTTCCAAATTGGCAATGATGGTTTTTATTTAAATTTCTTATGATAATTTATCTAGAAGTTATCAGAAGTCGTTTTATTGATAACTCATTGATGATAATTTTTGCTGTTAAACTACCCTCTTCTAAGCGGTTCTTCAATGGTCTAATTTGTTACCTGGGACGTCAGTTTTTTTTTTTAGGGGGTAACCATAGGAAACAAAACGATTATGAATTAGAGGTAATGAAAAATAATATGGCATAAAAATTAAAAATGTTATATTAAATACCTTTAATTTAAAAATTCGTCGACACGTACCCATTTTGACATTTTCTACGTTTAACTGTGTTCGCGTTTACCATAGTTTGAAACTCGGATGGGCATTGTAAAACCGCATCAAATAATCCTACAACTGTTGATGACGTCATAAATTTAAAATTGTCATTATTAATATTAGAATTAAGATTATGTATTATTATTGTTGATTGGATAAATGAAGTAATTATGTACAAAGACATTACAATTTTTGTTAATTTCATCATGATGTTTAGATATTGTTGTTGGAAAATATATTTAAAAGTAATTTGTAATCTTTTACATTATTTTCTTAAAGAAGTAAAAAGGAATCTGTAATTTCGAAATTGCTTGATAAATGGCGTAGATTTATGCTTTGTATATATTTGTTTTTCAGCTTGAAAATATAGGATACTATGTAAAATAATTATTGATTTTAATTTGATATATTTTATAAAATAAATATTAAAGACTTACTTGTTAAATTAAAATTTCTTTATCCAAATAATGTATTTAATTTAATAAAATAATGTATTGTATCAATTATTTGTCGCAAATTCTCAAATTCTATAATCATCACAAATGAAATAAAAATAAATTAGAGGTTATAAAAAATAAAATCACATACGACAAAATATTACAAAAATATTGTATCTTCTTTTACATTTAATGAAAACTATTTTAGTCAAAATGAAAAGATTTTTTATGATAAAACATCTGATTTTTGTATTGCATTAATTATTTTTCCACAAATTCTTAAATCCTGCAACCATCGGAGACAAAACAATAACAAATTAAAGATTATGGAAATTATTATCACATAAAAATTTTAGAGGTTATGAAAAATAATATCGCATAAAAATTAAAAATGTTATATTAAATACCTTTAATTTGTAAAATGTATTTGTTTCTCTTGGAAATAAATCCCAGTGACGCATTTTTTCACGCAATTGACGACGACATGCCATAATTTAAAAATTCGTCGACACGTACCCATTTTGACATTTTCTACGTTTAACTGTGTTCGCGTTTACCATAGTTTGAAACTCGGATGGGCATTGTAAAACCGCATCAAATAATCCTACAACTGTTGATGACGTCATAAATTTAAAATTGTCATAATTAATGTTAGAATTAAGATTATGTAATATTATTGTTGATTGGATAAATGAAGTAATTATATACAAAGGCATTACAATTTTTGTTGATTTCATCATGATGTTTAGGTATTGTTATTGGAAAATATGTTGGAAAATATATTTGAAAGTAATTTGTAATCTTTTACATTATTTTCTTAAAGAAAAAGGAATCCGTAATTTCGAAATTGCTTGATAGATGGTGTAGATTTACGCTTTGTATATATTTGTTTTTCAGCTTGAAAATATAGGATAATATGTAAAATAATTATTGAATTTAATTTGATATATTTTCTAAAATAAATATTAAAGACTTACTTGTTAAATTAAAATTTCTTTATACAAATAATGTATTTAATTTAATAAAATAATGTATTGTACCAATTATTTGTCGCAAATTCTCAAATTCTATAATCATCACAAATGAAATAAAAATAAATTAGAGGTTATAAAAAATAAAATCACATAAAATTTAAAGATTCTATATTAAATACCTGTTATCTGTAAAGTGTATTTATGTCATCAACGATAATATTTTAAAAATTTCATAAATTACACGATTATATACGACCAAATATTAGAAAAATATTGTATCTTCATTTACATTTAATGAAAACTATTTTAGTCAAAATGAAAATATTCTTTATGATAAAACATCTGGTTTTTGTATTGCATTAATTATTTTTCCACAAATTCTTAAATCCTGCAACCATCGGAGACAAAACAATAATAAATTAGGGATTATGGAAATTATTATCACATAAAAATTAAGATTGTTATATTAAATACCTTTTATGTTTCTTTATGAAATAAATTCCAGTAATACGTTCTTTATGCGATCATCAACGATATTTTTAGAATCTTGAAATTTATAGACATGTATGTTTTCTTACCATCATTTGACTGTAGTTGGGTCTATCATAATTTCTAATAATTTGGATGGTGATTTAAAGTAAAAATAACTAAATTTCATTACATTAGATAACAATTTTTAATTAATATAACTTTATGAGACACATTTATTTATCTTTGATTCAAACCATCTCAGTTGAAATGTAACGATTTTTCATGATGATAGTTCCTTGTTTGTATTAATTTTGGAGTTTCATATTTACTGAAAATAAAAAACAATAAATTAAAAGACCTGAAAAACAAAAGTATATTCAAAGTTATTATTTTATGAAATTCATTTTAAAATGTATCTTTAATAACTAATCAATGGTAATGATAATATATTCATTGATAAATTAAAACAATGTTTAATTTTCTTTCTTTCATTATTATAAATTACTAACAATTAAATTTCAGACAAATCATAATCTTAATATGGCAATCAATAATTAATATTTTCATCAGCAAAAATGTATAATCGAAATTTTCCAGTAAATGAAATTTAAAATTGTAAAACTCTACTAAACATAAAAATTCAATCTAAAAATGATAAATATTTTTAAACATGATATAATCATTCACCTGATATTTCCTTGATATAAAAGTAACTACAATTCTTTCAATGAAACAGTAATTTTCAGTCGTCAAAATTTATAAATTATCTTTACCCATATCCGATTGCATAAAAAGGGAGAAAGCCTCGTATTTTCTGCTTACCGAGTGCTTTGCTTTAACATGAGCAAGATTGGGAGTCTTCGGAATGACCCTGATCGATCGGGATTCAGCGCATGGTATTACTAGACTAAAGAAGTTGCTAACCTTCTATAGAAAGGGTGGCATTTTGGACATTCTCTAGAGCGGTCTGGTGGCCTAAATGCTTGGACGCCCACGAGCGCCTCCCTTCAATATCAATACCAATATCCATATCCGATAAAAATCATTTTAAACGAATTATAATGATTCTTGACAATGAAACTTTTAAAAGTTGTGTAATATCAATATATACTTTATAATTTATCTTGTTCATATTCTATATAATTCCATTTTAGGGTAAATTGTGGAATCTTTCTATAACTGAAAAACAAATAGAGGTTAGAAACAGTAATATAAACAATAAGTTTAAACATTACATACCTTTCATTTATTATAGAATATATTAGTTTCTATTTAAAAAACAATCTTCGAGATATATTCTTTATACAATAGAAGATATCTTTGCTGAAATTTAACATGTTTCCAAAATTTTCTATGGTTAGTCTTTGCAAATTGACGTTTTACCATAGATGTAACTCTTATAGATTCTTTATGTATTCTAAGGTTATAAGAATGCATTGAATAATCTCTCAACTATTAATGATATCACAAATCCTCAACATGCCTCAAGAGTAATAGAAACACACATGTTCATTGCGACCTAATAATAAAAAATATTTGTAAAAATTAGGCTTATGTTAGTCTTTTTTTTATTCTAATGTAAAATGTATATGTATTTTTTTTTCACTTCCGATTCAACAGGTGTTGTTCTAGTTGTTGTTGTTGTTTGGAGGAGTGTATGTGTGTCTAAATAAAAAAAACACTAAAGATTTTTTTTATTTACATCAACATCGATAATATTTTTAAAATTAAAAAAAAAACTATGGGATTGATGCGGGCAGAGAGGATGCTAAACTTGCAAAATGTTTAAGTTTTTTTCTGCATTCGTCGGAGTGAAGGCGCGCCACTTGTAACTCGCTCTGCAGCAGGGCAATTTTAGTTTCAGTCTCTTTGATCCGGTCCTCGTTTCGCACCAGCTGCGACTCTAAAACCATTTTCAACTGGAACGCTTCGCATACCAGCCTTCTTTCTTCGTCGTCGATAAACGTATCGAACCAACCGGAGGAGGAAGAGGATGAGCCGGTATGCTGCTGCTGCTGCTGCTGAACCGTTTCTTCGCTTTTTCTTTTTTTTTTGTGAGGCTTTGGGGGTGTCGTCGCACTACGACGTGTTTACGCAGGTTGAAGCTGTGCCCATTCACGGCCTAAAAGGCATGACCAGTCAAACTTCAAAAGGATTAACTCGATGCACCATTAAATCACAAAATCAAGCAACTCCTCTACTTTCGTTCGATGCCATTGTCGTACCACAGCTATGTACTGACAGACCTGCAATCCAACTCGATAACGCTGGCAGAGAAAATTTAAAAAATCTGGAGTTGGCTGACCGCAATTACCATATTCCCGGTGTTGTAGATCTTGTAATTGGCGATTAACTGGTCAAATCCTAGTCGCTGGACGCATCCCAGGTGCGTCCGGTCATCCATCTGCTTTAGAAACTAATAGGAAAGGTACAAAACTCGTTGAATAATTTGTCGACTGTTACGTCATGTTGCAGCAGTATTGGCTTAGATACTTATTTTCTGAAATTCTGGGAAGTAGAAAGCATACCGACTAAGCATCCCGCTTCCCCGGAGGACGAAAGGTGTGAGACTATTTTCGCAAATACGACCCGCAGGAACAAGAGTGGTAGATTTATCGCATCCCTACCCTTTAAACACCCAGAATCTTAGCTTGTTGTCGCTGAAAAAGCGTCTTTCTCGAAACCCAGAGCTCTATTCTATGTATCTCGACTTTATGCGCGATTAAATGGAAGATATTTATAAAGGTTTTTGGATTACAATGGAGCCCCATCTCCGATGCTTTTTCATACCATTGCCTACCTGGCCTTGCATGTAGATGAATAAAGGGACATCCAGGCCCACATAACCTCACTTTTTGGCTTCCCGGCCATGGCCCCCCCGCCCACTGATCTTCTTCTTTCACACAGGACCCATTGGCCACCCGCCCATGGACCACTCTGCCATGGTCTTCTTCTTTTTGTGTTCTGGCCGTTCGCCCATAGGTCACTCGCCCAAACCTTACCAAACCGTCGTCAGTGGTGCCAACCGTGGTCCGTGGTGCCAACCAAACCGTTGTCTTTGTCAGTTCGCCCGCGTGCCGTTCGGGGACCCCACCGGCAGCCCCCCCCGCCATCTCGGGGGGGCTGCCGTGAAAACCCGTCCGTCGTTGAACGGTCACTTTAATGCCGAGCTAATTATGTACAGTCGGTTCCGTCCCGTTGCTGCTAGATGTCGCGCGCGCCGTTCGCCCGCGTGCCGTTCGGGGGCCCCCCGCCCGCACGGGGGCGTAGCCCCCGATCGTTGTCCGTGGTGCCAAATTAACCAAACCGTGGTCCGTGGTGCCAACCTAACCGTGGTCCGTGGTGCCAACCAAGTGACGCAAACGTCACCGGCAGGGAGGCGTACGTACCGAAGGCGCGGGGGACAGGAAATAGATAAGAATATCCGTTGATAATGCTATTCATAAAACATCCGGAACACACAATAACATTTCAGTTTAATAATGAACGTCACACCGCCGAGAAATTATTTCTTCTACTCCAAAAAAATCGTGTGTTCAAAGTGTAATTACGCCCGCAAATACAAATATCAGCTACAACAGTATTGGATAAACAAAGTAAAACTCCTTGACGTGTGTCCAAAGTGTACCCATCCTACAGTGCATCTTGTGAGATACGACACCCATCATTACTACTAAAATGACAACCAAAAAACGCGTATTCACCTGTTTTATAAATGGTGATGATATGAAAGAAAAACTGGAAGCAATGCAAGGCCAGGTAGCCTGGTACATCGGCCAACAAGAAACAGGTAGGCTTTCGCAATGAATTTTACGCGAACTATTGAGGACGCTCAAAATTTAATTTTCGCTTTTCGTCAAGTGAACAAGGAGCGAACGGAGGTTAAAACGCCGCGTGCAATGCTCCACCACAGAATCATCTCGGTGTCTTCTACGTCTCTTCTTCGTTTCGAATGTGGTTGTATCTACCATAGATTCAAATTCGGAAGGGCACTGCAGAACGGTATTGGATAACGTCGCAACTGTCAATGACGTCACAAATTTCACGTTAGAATTAAAATATGTCATATTGGTAATTTCACGAATTTGGCAATTATGTGATATTATGTGTTCGGGAAAACCGAACAAATAAATAAATTCAAATGTTAGACGCCAGGCATGCTGGCAACCCGTGTTACACGGTTGAAGTTATGAGAAAAGGCAAGAAGGGGGAAGCGTCTCCCGTTTGCTGGCAATTAATCGTTTTCATTGAGTTTTCCTTCGATGTTGTTGTGAAAGGATTTATTAATTTTTCTATTCGTAGAGTGAAATCTCGTTTCTGCTTTACGTTAAACGTGTGTTGTACAAAAGGTGATTATAATTTTGGTTATAAACGCAAGGCATGTTGGCGATAATTAGGTCACGTCATTAAAGTGCTTGCGAAAACCTTTTGGAATTTGAATTACCCGGATGTTGCAATCTCAACATTTGTTGGTCGTGTTCGAGCCGGATCAGCGTGAAATAAAGTTCAGTTTGAGTCCAAATCCACAATTCTACAGTCCACTAGTTTCGATGAGCGGAGTCCATTAGTTTCAATGGTTATTTCAAGTTTAGTTCCAGTCCAAGGCCACGATTTGCTGTCCACAGTGTAAGAAAATTGGTCCTAGAACGGAGGAGTCGCTTGGTTTCGAAGCATATGTGAGAAAGTAGTAAGTAGTAGGAGCCCGAGTTCAGTTCCAGTCCAAATTCAAATTTGAAAGTGCATAAGGTGTACGCCGAAGCAGTTCCAGCCGGGAAAAACAAGGTCAGATCCATCCTTTGTTTACAATCTGTTTCTTTTCCATGTAGTGTCGAAGGTGGTACAGTATTTCAAACATTGTTGGTGACTCAAATGACTAGATTTCTCCTCTTTGCAGTTACAGTGTGGTAACTTAATACAATCTTTTCCTAAGAAATTCCTTTTCTCAAGATTTGTGAGTAGAGACACTTTGTTTTATTCCCCAATAATTGTTATTTCTATATTTGTATTTGAATTCAAGTTTGTACAACGAGATTTCCTTTACGTTAATAATCTATAAACTAAATTCTAGATGGAGACCCTAATAAAAAAGAGAGCTTCGGTAAAAGGTACCATTACACGAATTGATAATTGGTTGCAAAACAATGGAGATGTAGCTACATTTGAAGATTTAGAGATTAGATTAAAGGCTTTAGAAACTGCATTCCAAAAGTTCTGTCAAATTCAAGATGAGATCGATATATTATCTGATATAGATGACCTAGAAAGAGCCTCATATGAGGAAAAATATTTTAGTCTCAGTTACAAACAAAAATCAAATTATTCCAAACTGCTCATCAAAATGAAATCCCTTTTAACAGTTCTGAAGTTCAGCCTACAGTTTCACAAACTTCACAAAAAATTCGACTTCCCGAACTAAACATTCCTCAGTTTTCAGGCGATATTACAGGGTGGAATAGTTTTTATCAGATTTTCGAAAAATGCATTATAAATAACTCGGAAATTTCTAACTTCGACAAATTAGTTTATCTGAAATCTTACTTGCTTGGTGAAGCACTTAGCTTGATAGAAAGTCTTACTTTAGAAGGTTCAAATTTTGACACAGCAATTAATATTCTTAAAAAAAAGGTATGATAAACAACTTCCAATGGTGTATGCGCATTTTCAGAGTTTGCTAGATAGTCCCTCCTTAAGAAAGACTCATTCCATGAATTCTAGACAGTATCTGAGTTTTATAACCCAAAACATAAATTCAATTAAAAATTTGAAAGGGGATACATGGGACTTGACCATTATTTATATTTGTTCCTTGGGTCTAGATTCCACTACTCGTAGAGCTTTTGACCAAGAAATTGATCCTCAAACATTTCCTACACTAGACAAGTTTTTGAAGTTTTTAGAGAAAAGGTGTGACTTAATGGAGAATGCAGAAATTCCCGATTTAAATAAAGGCAAAGGTCAGAGAAGACCGCAAAGTTTTCACAACGTTCATGTTTGCCAAAACATTTCAGACAATCGACCATCTTTCTCCACCCAGAAAGGCAGAGCTTCCTCCCCGAATAACAATAAAATTAGTCATCTTTCGGCACAATCAAATAGTAAACGCTGTTTATATTGCAAAATTTCTGGTCACACGATTTATAAATGTCAAACCTTTAGTCAGTTGAGTAATCAATAGAAAACGGATTTTGTAAAAAACGAAAAATTATGTTTCAATTGCCTCGCATATGGTCATTCTGTTAAAAATTGTAAATCCACTGGTTGCATGGTACGTTCTTGTTGAAGATTTCACCACACATTAATGCATAGTGACGCTAATTATTCTCAAAATGAAAATTTACATTTTTCTAATCGTGACCATTTAGACTCAAACATAATAATGAAAATATGAATTCCCAGTATAGATCGCGCTTTATTTCGAGAGCAAGTAATTGTTCTAATTCAAATGAGAACATTCAGACTTCAAGAGGGCAACCTTTAAATCAAAGAAATTGACTAATAGAGTCTCATACAATCGATCAGCCTTCTTACACCGAACCTCTTCAAAATTTCGAACAATTAGTATACTCCACGAATTTACAGGGTTATGAAGTTCTTTTAGCTACAGCTATAGTAAGGACTTTGAGTTACAATGGTAAACATTGCAATATAAGGGCAGTACTTGATTCATGTAGTACCACCAGCTTGTGCTCAAATTCTTGAGTTAAACAACTTAAGTTAATTCCACAAAGAGAAACAATTAAAATTAGTGGAGTAGGAGAAAGCATTATGCGAGCTAATGAAGTGGTAACGTTCACAATTTACTCAGTTTTCAGAGACAATTTTCATGTACAAGTTAAATGTCTGATTTTAGAAAAAATAACTAGAAAACTTCCACAAGTTCTGCTAGACAGAGACAAAATTAAAATTCCAAAAAATATTAGGCTAGCAGATCCAGAGTTCTTCATCCCTTCTCAAGTAGATTTGCTTCTAGGCACTGACGTTTATTATCAATTATTAACGGGGCGTATTATTCGAATTCGTGATAGCTTCCTTACACTCGACACAAAACTAGGTCACATAATTGGAGGACCCCTTCCTAGCGAATGTATTTCATACATTGAAAGTTCTAATGAGATTTCAGAACCTGAAACATCCTTATCCACTTATCATTCTGCTACAGATTCCTTGCTTCAAAATTTCTGGAAAATAGAAGAAGTCTTTTCTCAAATTAAGATTTGATCCCCGGAGAATGAGTTAGCTGAACAAAATTTTCTAAATTCATTCAAGATTCTTCCAAGTGGTTCGTTTCAAGTAAATCTTCCTTTAAAGAGTCCCACTGAGCACTTAAAACTTGGTGATTCATTTTGGTTGGCAAAAAGGAGATTTCTAAATTTAGAAAAACGGTTTGAGAGAAATCCAGAGCTTTTCACAATGTATAAATGTTTCATAGATGAGTATATTTCCCTTGGCCATGCTAAGTATATTCCACTTCAATATCAAAATGAAAATGGTTATAATAAATACTTCCTGCCACACCATTGTGTCCTGAGAGATGAAAGTACTAGTACAAGGTTGAGAGTGGTGTTTGATGCTTCAATGAAGACCTCCAGCGGAGTTTCGTTAAATGATATAATGTTCAAAGGGTTTTCCGTGCAACCTGAGTTGTTTGACATTCTGGTTCGATTCCGAAGTTCAAGATATGTACTAACTTGTGACATCGTAAAAATGTTCCGTAAGATTTTTGTTTCTCCAGAGCAAACTTTTCTGCAGAATATCTTGTGGCGCGATAATTCCAATGATCCTCTTAGGTGTATAGAGCTCCTTACAGTAACGTATGGTACTAACAGTGCTCCATTCTTGGCTACTCGTACAATAAAGGATCTTGCAATTCGAAACAAGGAAAAATTTCCATTAGCTGCTAATGCAGTTCTTCAGCAGTGCTACGTTGATGACATCCTCGCAACAATTGGTTCTTATGAAAATCTAAAGGAGACTCACAGACAGCTAATTTCACTTTTTAACTCCGCTAATATTGAGCTTCATAAATGGTCATCCAACAGTAGTAAATTTTTGAAGTCCAGTATTCACAACAACACTCAAGAGGTGTATAATATTAAATCTGAAGGTTGTTCAAGTAAGGTTTTGGGTATTGCATGGGATCCCACCAGTGACCAATTTACAATTACTCTTCCGAAGAAAGCAGAGAAAGGTCATACTACCAAAAGGCACATTCTCTCTCAGATTGCTCAACTTTTCGATCCATTAGGACTCGTTGCTCCCGTTATTATCTTGGCAAAAATTTTCATGCAGAAGATCTGGATTTCTAAAATTGACTGGGATGAAAACCTCACCCCTGAGCTTCTTTCAGAATGGGTACAATTTGAAAATTCCCAGATGTATATTTTCTTCAGGTCAGTTTTATAGAGCCGAACTGCATGGGTTCTGCGACGCAAGTCTGAAGGCCTATGGTGCTGCAATCTATGTTCGAGCATTGTATCCAGATGGTACTGTTTCTTGTAATTTGGTAACATCTAAGAGTCGGGTAGCACCAATTAAAACAATCACCCTACCTCGTCTTGAGCTCTGTGGAGCACTCCTCCTAGCTAACCTAACGTCAAAGATTCTTTCAGTTCTAAGTAATGAGACCTCCTTTCATAGTGTAAATCTTTATACCGATTCTCAGATAGTATTGTGTTGGATAAATTCTCATTCTTCCAGATGGTCTATTTTCGTATCAAATCGAGTTTCAGAAATTCAACGACTAACGTCGGGCTTTCATTGGAGACATATTTCTTCGTCAAACAATCCTGCTGATCTTCTTTCTAGAGGGATGACTCCAAATGAGATTCTACATTCAGAGTTCTGGTTCAATGGTCCAAATTTCCTAAGAAATACTGAATTAAATCTTAAGGATTTTGATTTCACAGGGACCTCATTCATAAATATTCCAGAAGAAAGAAAGGTGAAAACTGTACTCCATTTTATCAGAGGGGATCCAAATACAGAATTTTGGAATTCAATCTTCTCCAGGTACTCTTCCTTTTTGAAACTACAGAGAGTTATTGCGTCATGTTTACGGTTTGTTAATAACGCTCATCCGAAACGTTCCAAATTTGTTGGTCCACTTAAGGTTGATGAAATTCAAGGAGCTTTGTTACTCATTGTGAAAATTCTTCAAGAGCAAAATTTCGTTCAAGAGTTACGCGAGTTAAGGTCCAATAAGGTAATTTCCAATAAGGTTCTTCTTAGATTATCTCCTTTTATAGACAATTCTGGACTCCTGAGAGTGGGAGGTAGGTTGGCATATGCGGACTTGCCTTATGAACAAAGGCATCCGTTGCTACTTCCATCCAAAAATCTAGTTGTTTCATTAATGCTAAGGGAGGAACATCTGAAACTTTCCCATGCAGGTGCGCAGACGGTTCTTTCCAACTTTCGCTTAAGATTCTGGCCTCTTGGAGGCCTAACAGAAATTAAACGGATAATTCGTAAGTGCGTCATATGTTATAGATTCAAGGCACAATCCTGCCAACAAATAATGGCTAATCTTCCGATAATTCGCACGCAACCCTTTAGACCATTTTCCAAGGTGGGGGTAGATTTAGGAGGCCCATTCTTTACTAAGTCTTCTAAAATGAAAAGAGCTTCCCTAAATAAATCTTACATCTGTGTGTTCGTTTGTATGGTCACCAAGGCTGTACATATAGAACTAGTTTCGAATCTTTCTACAGATGCATTCATTATGACACTTAAGAGATTTATTTCCCGCAGAGGTTGTCCTTCAGTGATATATAGTGACAATCCCACAAATTTCTTAGGTTCCCGCAATCAACTAAAGGAAGTGTATGATTTCTTCAGAAATGAACAAATTTCTGCGTCCATAGAAAATTTCCTTGTTACTAGAGAGATTAATTGGAAGTTTATTCCACCGAAGAGTCCACATCATGGCGGCTTATGGGAGGCAGCCATAAAGAGTACTAAATATTATTTGCAACGAATAGCTGGCAATTCTCATTTTACATTCGAAGAGCTTACCACCATTCTTACACAAATAGAAGCCATTCTAAATTCGCGACCGCTTCAACCAATTTCTACTGACTCTAGTGACTGTACGTGTCTAACACCTGGTCATTTTCTAATCGGAAATAGCTTAACGTCCTTTCCAGATAAAGATGTGTCTGACATTGCTGAAAATAGACTTTCGCGGTATGAACGTTGTACTCAAGCTCAACAGGTTTTTTGGAAACGATGGTCCAAGGAGTATCTTAATTTGCTTCAAAACAAACCGAAGTGGCTACGTCCCATTCGAAACTTAAAGGTCAACGACGTAGTCTTATTTAAGGAAGACAACCTGAAACCCCTAGAATGGCCACTAGCCAGAGTAATAGAGATATTCCCAAGTCTTGACGGTAAGGTGCGAACAGTCAAAATTAAAACTAAAAATGCTACATACATCAGAAGCATTACCAAGGTATGTCTCCTACCAAATGATGAAAATGAGCTTGCTCATTAAATTAGTTTGAAAGCAAGGCTTTCAACGCGGGGCAGGATGTTCGGGAAAACCGAACAAATAAATAAATTCAAATGTTAGACGCCAGGCACGCTGGCAACCCGTGTTACACGGTTGAGGTTATGAGAAAAGGCAAGAAGGGGGAAGCCTCTCCCGCTTGCTGGCAATTAATCGTTTTCATTGAGTTTTCCTTCGATGTTGTTGTGAAAGGATTTATTAATTTTTCTATTCGTAGAGTGAAATCTCGTTCCTGCTTTACGTTAAACGTGTGTTGTACAAAAGGTGATTATAATTTTGGTTATAAACGCAAGGCATACCATGTTGGCGATAATTAGGTCACGTCATTAAAGTGCTTGCGAAAACCTTTTGGACTTTGAATTACCCGAATGTTGCAACCTCAACATTATGTATGATATTATTAGGCAATTACATGCGATGAAATATTAGAAAATTATTGTAGTTTTTTGGTAATTTCGTGAAGATGTTTAAACATCATTAAGCAAAAATATATCGAAAAAATAATCTGTACTTATCCGCATTATTATTGTTTCTTTTACTTTTTCATTAATTATAATACTTTAGGAAGGGAAGTAATTTATGTAGTAATAAATATTTTTAATATCACATGTGATATTCACTTGAATTATTATTTTTTAAATAAACGATATTTTATTCTTTATACTTTTCTTTTATTTCATTTCTTATCGTCACTTTATGTTCTTAAAAGAAATAAAAAGGAATCTGTAAACAATACCGAATTTGTTTGACAGATTGTGTAGACTTATGTTTTACATTTCTTGTGTTAAACTCGAAAAACTTATTATGTTACATAAAACGAATATAAAAAACTTACTTGTTAAATTGAAATTTATGTCTAAATGAAGTATTTTCTTGGATGACTCGACGAATACTTACAAAGTTTCAATGATCGTTTATTTAATAAAATTGTCTCTTTTTTTTTATAATTGATGAATGATATTCTTCATAACTAAGTTGTCGGTAGTGATTTATTGTCCACCTAGAAATATATAATAATTTATAAATTTTCATTGAGAGAAATAAATGGAAAATTTAACATTCAAAAAGAAATATTAGAAAATTAAAATTTAAAAAACTTGAATAATTTAAAAAATACATAAATAAATGAAACACATTAAAACACTAATATTTCATATTAAGAATAATAATATAAATATTAAAAGAAAATTAAGATTAATTATCATGTTTTCATTCATTCATTTAAATATATATATTTTTTAATTATTTCTTTTTATTTAGATGATATAAGCCTTTGTAAAATAGTGATGATAATTTTTTGGATGAAATTATCAGTTGGTCCATGTTCAATAACTGATTGAAGGCATTCCTTATAGGGAAATTGTTAATGATGGTTTGTTTTTTATCTGCAGGATTATAACATGAAAAAAATTTACCGTCAAAAAAGTAAATAAAATATTTTAAATTTATCATGCAATTTTAGTAAATAAATTGAAAATCGTCTATTTGAAATACTTACACATATATATGATTCATTTAAATGTTGACAAAAACAATAAAACTAACTTGAATTGTGTAAATAATTTTAAAAGATTATATGAAAAGTTAATTTTATACCAAATATCAATTACGACTTATAATTTGAACATGATAAAACTTTACCTGTGTTTATATCCATTTATCCGAATAATATTTTACTTGGATAATTTTTTTTCCAAATTGGCAATGATGGTTTTTATTTAAATTTCTTATGATAATTTCTCTAGAAATTATCAGAAGTCGTTTTATTGATAACTCATTGATGATAATTTTTGCTGTTAAACTACCCTCTTCTAAGCGGTTCTTCAATGGTCTAATTTGTTACCTGGGACGTCAGCTTTTTTTTATAGGGGATAGTGAAACATCTAGTTCTTGTATCAATTCTCTTTCTGCAAATTTTTTGAATCCTGTAACCATAGGAAACAAAACGATTATGAATTAGAGGTTATGAAAAATAATAAGGCATAAAAATTAAAAATGTTATATTAAATACCTTTAATTTAAAAATTCGTCGACATGTACCCATTTTGACATTTTCTACGTTTAACTGTGTTCGCGTTTACCATAGTTTGAAACTCGGATGGGCATTGTAAAACCGCATCAAATAATCCTACAACTGTTGATGACGTCATAAATTTAAAATTGTCATTATTAATATTAGAATTAAGATTATGTATTATTATTGTTGAGGCATTACAATTTTTGTTAATTTCATCATGATGTTTAGATATTTTATTGGAAAATATATTTAAAAGTAATTTGTAAACTTTTACATTATTTTCTTAAAGAAGTAAAAAGGAATCTGTAATTTCGAAATTGCTTGATAAATGGCGTAGATTTACGCTTTGTATATATTTGTTTTTCAGCTTGAAAATATAGGATACTATGTAAAATAATTATTGATTTTAATTTGATATATTTTATAAAATAAATATTAAAGACTTACTTGTTAAATTAAAATTTCTTTATCCAAATAATGTATTTAATTTAATAAAATAATGTATTGTATCAATTATTTGTCGCAAATTCTCAAATTCTATAATCATCACAAATGAAATAAAAATAAATTAGAGGTTATAAAAAATAAAATCACATAAAATTTAAAGATTCTATATTAAATACCTGTTATCTGTAAAGTGTATTTATGTCATCAACGATAATATTTTAAAAATTTCATAAATTACACGATTATATACGACCAAATATTAGAAAAATATTGTATCTTCATTTACATTTAATGAAAACTATTTTAGTCAAAATGAAAATATTCTTTATGATAAAACATCTGGTTTTTGTATTGCATTAATTATTTTTCCACAAATTCTTAAATCCTGCAACCATCGGAGACAAAACAATAATAAATTAGGGATTATGGAAATTATTATCACATAAAAATTAAGATTGTTATATTAAATACCTTTTATGTTTCTTTATGAAATAAATTCCAGTAATACGTTCTTTATGCGATCATCAACGATATTTTAAGAATCTTGAAATTTATAGACATGTATGTTTTCTTACCATCATTTGACTGTAGCTGAGTCTATCATAATTTCTAATAATTTGGATGGTGATTTAAGGTAAAAATAACTAAATTTCATTACATTAGATAACAATTTTTAATTAATATAACTTTATGAGACACATTTATTTACCTTTGATTCAAACCATCTCAGTTGAAATGTAACGATTTTTCATGATGATAGTTCCTTGTTTGTATTAATTTTGGAGTTTCATATTTACTGAAAATAAAAAACAATAAATTAAAAGACCTGAAAAACAAAAGTATATTCAAAGTTATTATTTTATGAAATTCATTTTAAAATGTATCTTTAATAACTAATCAATGGTAATCCTTATATATTCATTGATAAATTAAAACAATGTTCAATTTTCTTTCTTTCATTATTATAAATTACTAACAATTAAATTTCAGACAAATAATAATCTTAATATGGCAATCAATAATTAATATTTTCATCAGCAAAAATGTATAATCGAAATTTTCCAGTAAATGAAATTTAAAATTGTAAAACTCTACTAAACACAAAAATTCAATCTAAAAATGATAAATATTTTTAAACATGATTTAATCATTCACCTGATATTTCCTTGATATAAAAGTAACTACAATTCTTTCAATGAAACAGTAATTTTCAGTCGACAAAATTTTATAAATTATCTTTACCCATATCCAATTGCATAAAAAGGGAGAAAGCCTCGTATTTTCTGCTTACCGAGTGCTTTGCTTTAACATGAGCAAGATTGGGAGTCTTCGGAATGACCCTGATCGATCGGGATTCAGTGCATGGTATTACTAGACTAAAGAAGTTGCTAACCTTCTATAGAAAGGGTGGCATTTTGGACGTTCTCTAGAGCGGTCTGGTGGCCTAAATGCTTGGACGCCCACGAGCGCCTCCCTTCAATATCAATACCAATATCCATATCCGATAAAAATCATTTTAAACGAATTATAATGATTCTTGACAATGAAACTTTTAAAAGTTGTGTAGTATCAATATATACTTTATAATTTATCTTGTTCATATTCTATATAATTCCATTTTAGAGTAAATTGTGGAAGCTTTCTATAACTGAAAACAAAGAGGTTAGAAACAGTAAATTAAATTTCAGTCAAATAATAATCTTAATATGGCAATCAAAAATTAATATTTTCATCAGCAAAAATGTATAATCGAAATTTTCCAGTAAATGAAATTTAAAATTGTAAAACTCTACTAAACATAAAAATTCAATCTAAAAATGATAAATATTTTTAAACATGATTTAATCATTCACCTGATATTTCCTTAATATAAAAGGAACTACAATTCTTTCAATGAAACAGTAATTTTCAGTCACAAAATTTATAAATTATCTTTACCCATATCCGATTGCATAAAAAGGGAGAAAGCCTCATATTTTCTGCTTACCGAGTGCTTTGCTTTAACATGAGCAAGATTGGGAGTTTTCGGAACGACCCTGATCGATCGGGATTCAGCGCATGGTATTACTAGACTAAAGAAGTTGCTAACCTTCTATAGAAAGGGTGGCATTTTGGACGTTCTCTAGAGCGGTCTGGTCGCCTAAATGCTTGGACGCCCACGAGCGCCTCCCTTCAATATCAACACCAATATCCATATCCGATAAAAATCATTTTAAACGAATTATAATGATTCTTGACAATGAAACTTTTAAAAGTTGTGTAATATCAATATATACTTTATAATTTATCTTGTTCATATTCTATATAATTCCATTTTAGGGTAAATTGTGGAATCTTTCTATAACTGAAAAACAAATAGAGGTTAGAAACAGTAATATAAACAATAAGTTTAAACATTACATATCTTTCATTTATTATAGAATATATTAGTTTCTATTTAAAAAACAATCTTCGAGATATATTCTTTATACAATAGAAGATATCTTTGCTGAAATTTAACATGTTTCCAAAATTTTCTATGGTTGGTGTTTGCAAATTGACGTTTTACCATAGATGTATCTCTTATAGATTCTTTATGTATTCTAAGGTTATAATGCATTGAATAATCTCTCAACTATTAATGACATCACAAATCCTCAACATGCCTCAAGAGTAATAGAAACACACATATTCATTGCGACCTAATAATAAAAAATATTTGTAAAAATTAGGCTTATGTTAGTCTTTTTTATATTCTAATGTAAAATGTATATGTATTTTTTTTTCACTTCCGAGTCAACAGGTTTTGTTCTAGTTGTTGTTGTTGTTTGGCGGAGTGTATGTGTGTCTAAATAAAAAAAACACTAAAGATTTTTTTTATTTACATCAACATCGATAATATTTTTAAAATTAAAAAAAAAAAACTATGGAATTGATGCGGGCAGAGAGGATGCTAAACTTGCAAAATGTTTAAGTTTTTTTCTGCATTCGTCGGAGTGAAGGCGCGCCACTTGTAACTCGCTCTGCAGCAGGGCAATTTTAGTTTCAGTCTCTTTGATCCGGTCCTCGTTTCGCACCAGCTGCGACTCTAAAACCATTTTCAACTGGAACGCTTCGCATACCAGCCTTCTTTCTTCGTCGTCGATAAACGTATCGAACCAACCGGAGGAGGAGAAGGATAAGCCGGTATGCTGCTGCTGCTGCTGCTGAACCGTTTCTTCGCTTTTTCTTTTTTTTTGTGAGGCTTTGGGGGTGTCGTCGCACTACGACATGTTTACGCAGGTTGAAGCTTTACACTGTGCCCATTCACGGCCTAAAAGGCATGACCAGTCAAACTTCAAAAGGATTAACTCGATGCACCATTAAATCACAAAATCAAGCAACTCCTCTACTTTCGTTCGATGCCATTGTCGTACCACAGCTATGTACTGACAGACCTGCAATCCAATAACGCTGGCAGAGAAAATTTAAAAAATCTGGAGTTGGCTGACCGCAATTACCATATTCCCGGTGTTGTAGATCTTGTAATTGGCGATTAACTGGTCAAATCCTACTCGCTGGACGCATCCCAGGTGCGTCCGGTCATCCATCTGCTTTAGAAACTAATAGGAAAGGTACAAAACTCGTTGAATAATTTGTCGACTGTTACGTCATGTTGCAACAGTATTGGCTTAGATACTTATTTTCTGAAATTCTGGGAAGTAGAAAGCATACCGACTAAGCATCCCGCTTCCCCGGAGGACGAAAGGTGTGAGACTATTTTCGCAAATACGACCCGCAGGAACAAGAGTGGTAGATTTATCGCATCCCTACCCTTTAAACACCCAGAATCTTAGCTTGTTGTCGCTGGAAAAGCGTCTTTCTCGAAACCCAGAGCTCTATTCTATGTATCTCGACTTTATGCGCGATTACCTGGAAGATATTTATAAAGGTTCTTGGATTACAATGGAGCCCCATCTCCGATGCTTTTTCATACCATTGCCTACCTGGCCTTGCATGTAGATGAATAAAGGGACATCCATGCCCACATAACCTCACTTTTGGCTTCCCGGCCGCGGGCCCACCGCCCACGGGTCTTCTTCCTTCACACTGGACCTATTGGCCACCCGCCCATGTGCTTCTTCTTTTTGTGTTCTGGCCGTTCGTCCATAGGTCACTCGCCCATTAACCATACGCCCTAACCTTACCAAACCGTCGTCAGTGGTGCCAACCAAAACGTTGTCTTTGTCCGTTCGCCAGCGTGCCGTTCGGGGACCCCACCGGCAGCCCCCCCGCCATCTCGAGGGGGCTGCCGTGAAAACCCGTCCGTCGTTGAACGGTCACTTTAATGCCGAGCTAATTATGTACCGTCGGTTCCGTCCCGTTGCTGCTAGATGTCGCGCGCGCCGTTCGGGGGCCCGATCGTTGTCAGTGGTGCCAATTTAACCAAACCGTGGTGCCAACCTAACCGTGGTGCCAACCGTCGTCCGTGGTGCCAACCAAACCGTTGTTAGTGGTGCCAACCAAGTGACGCAAACGTCACCGGCAGAGAGGCGTACGTGCCGAAGGCGCGGGGGACAGGAAATAGATAAGAATATCCGTTGATAATGCTATTAATAAAACATCCGGAACACACAATAACATTTCAGTTTAATAATGAACGTCACACCGCCGAGAAATTATTTCGTCTACTCCAAAAAAATCGTGTGTTCAAAGTGTAATTACGCGCGCAAATACAAATATCAGCTACAACCGTATTGGATAAACAAAGTAAAACTCCTTGACGTGTGTCCAAAGTGTACCCATCCTACAGTGCATCTTGTGAGATACGACACCCGTCATTACTACTAAAATGACAACCAAAAAACGCGTATTCACCTGTTTTATAAATGGTGATGATATGAAAGAAAAACTGGAAGCAATGCAAGGCCAGGTAGCCTGGTACATCGGCCAACAAGAAACAGGTAGGCTTTCGCAATGAATTTTACGCGAACTATTGAGGACGCTCAAAATTTAATTTTCGCTTTTCGTCAAGTGAACAAGGAGCGAACGGAGGTTAAACCGCCGCGTGAAATGCTCCACCACAGAATCATCTCGGTGTCTTCTACGTCTCTTCTTCGTTTCGAATGTGGTTGTATCTACCATAGATTCAAATTCGGAAGGGCACTGCAGAACCGTATTAGATAACGTCGCAACTGTCAATGACGTCACAAATTTCACGTTTCAATTAAAATATGTCATATTGGTAATTTCACGAATTAGGCAATTGTGATATTATGTATGATATTATTAGGCAATTACATGCGATGAAATATTAGAAAATTATTGTAGTTTTTTGGTAATTTCGTTAAGATGTTTAAACATCATTATGCAAAAATATATCGAAAAAATATATTTAAAAACAATCTGTACTTATCCGCATTATTATTGTTTCTTTTACTTTTTCCTTAATTATAATACTTTAGGAAGGGGAGTAATTTATGTAGTAATAAATATTTTTAATATCACATGTGATATTCACTTAAATTATTATTTTTTAAATAAACGATATTTTATTCTTTATAGTTTTCTTTTATTTCATTTCTTGTCGTCACTTTATGTTCTTAAAAGAAATAAAAAGGAATCTGTAAACAATACCGAATTTGTTTGACAGATTGTGTAGACTTATGTTTTACATTTCTTGTGTTAAACTCGAAAAAATTATTATGTTACATAAAACGAATATAAAAAACTTACTTGTTAAATTGAAATTTATGTCTAAATGAAGTATTTTCTTGGATGACTCGACGAATACTTACAAAGTTTCAATGATCGTTTATTTAATAAAATTGTCTCTTTTTTTTTTTATAATTGATGAATGATATTCTTCATAACTAAGTTGTCGGTAGTGATTTATTGTCCACCCAGAAATATATAATAATTTTTAAATTTTCATTGAGAGAAATATATGGAAAATTTTACATTCAAAAAGAAATATTAGAAAATTAAAATTTAAAAAACTTGAATAATTTAAAAAATACATAAATAAATGAAACACATTAAAACACTAATATTTCATATTAAGAATAATAATATAAATATTAAAAGAAAATTAAGATTAATTATCATGTTTTCATTCATTCATTTAAATATATATATTTTTTAATTATTTCTTTTTATTTAGATGATATAAGCCTTTGTAAAATAGTGATGGTAATTTTTTGGATGAAATTATCAGTTGGTCCATGTTCAATAACTGATTGAAGGCATTCCTTATAGGGAAATTGTTAATGATGGTTTGTTTTTTATCTGCAGGATTATAACATAAAAAAAATTTACCGTCAAAAAAGTAAATAAAATATTTTAAATTTATCATGCAATTTTAGTAAATAAATTGAAAATCGTCTATTTGAATACTTACACATATATATGATTCATTTAAATGTTGACAAAAACAATAAAGCTAACTTGAATTGTGTAAATAATTTTAAAAGATTATATGAAACGTTAATTTTATACCAAATATCAATTACGACTTATAATTTGAACATGATAAAACTTTACCTGTGTTTTTATCCATTTATCCGAATAATATTTTACTTGGATAATTTTTTTCCAAATTGGCAATGATGGTTTTTATTTAAATTTCTTATGATAATTTCTCTAGAAGTTATCAGAAGTCGTTTTATTGATAACTCATTGATGATAATTTTTGCTGTTAAACTACCCTCTTCTAAGCGGTTCTTCAATGGTCTAATTTGTTACCTGGGACGTCAGCTTTTTTTTTTAGGGGGTAGTGAAACATCTAGTTCTTGTATCAATTCTCTTTCTGCAAATTTTTTGAATCCTGTAACCATAGGAAACAAAACGATTATGAATTAGAGGTAATGAAAAATAATATGGCATAAAAATTAAATATGTTATACCTTTAATTTAAAAATTCGTCGACATGTACCCATTTTGACATTTTCTACGTTTAACTGTGTTCGCGTTTACCATAGTTTGAAACTCGGATAGGCATTGTAAAACCGCATCAAATAATCCTACAACTGTTGATGACGTCATAAATTTAAAATTGTCATTATGTATTATTATTGTTGATTGGATAAATGAAGTAATTATGTACAAAGGCATTACAATTTTTGTTAATTTCATCATCATCAAGTTTAGATATTTTATCGGAAAATATATTTAAAAGTAATTTGTAATCTTTTACATTATTTTCTTAAAGAAGTAAAAAGGAATCTGTAATTTCGAAATTGCTTGATAAATGGCGTAGATTTACGCTTTGCATATATTTGTTTTTCAGCTTGAAAATATAGGATACTATGTAAAATAATTATTGATTTTAATTTGATATATTTTATAAAATAAATATTAAAGACTTACTTGTTAAATTAAAATTTCTTTATCCAAATAATGTATTTAATTTAATAAAATAATGTATTCTATCAATTATTTGTCGCAAATTCTCAAATTCTATAATCATCACAAATGAAATAAAAATAAATTAGAGGTTATAAAAAATAAAATCACATACGACGAAATATTACAAAAATATTGTATCTTCATTTACATTTAATGAAAACTATTTTAGTCAAAATGAAAAGATTCTTTATGATAAAACATCTGATTTTTGTATTGCATTAATTATTTTTCCACAAATTCTTAAATCCTGCAACCATCGGAGACAAAACAATAATAAATTAAAGATTATGGAAATTATTATCACATAAAAATTTTAGAGGTTATGAAAAATAATATCGCATAAAAATTAAAAATGTTATATTAAATACCTTTAATTTGTAAAATGTATTTGTTTCTCTTGGAAATAAATCCCAGTGACGCATTTTTTCACGCAATTGACGACGACATGCCATAATTTAAAAATTCGTCGACACGTACACATTTTGACATTTTCTACGTTTAACTGTGTTCGCGTTAACCATAGTTTGAAACTCGGAAGGGCATTGTAAACCCGCATCAAATAATCCTAAAACTGTTGATGACGTCATAAATATAAAATTGTCATAATTAATATTAGAATTAAGATTATGTAATATTATTGTTGATTGGATAAATGAAGTAATTATATACAAAGGCATTACAATTTTTGTTGATTTCATCATGATGTTTAGGTATTGTTATTGGAAAATATGTTGGAAAATATATTTGAAAGTAATTTGTAATCTTTTACATTATTTTCTTAAAGAAAAAGGAATCTGTAATTTCGAAATTGCTTGATAGATGGTGTAGATTTACGCTTTGTATATATTTGTTTTTCAGCTTGAAAATATAGGATAATATGTAAAATAATTATTGAATTTAATTTGATATATTTTCTGAAATAAATATTAAAGACTTACTTGTTAAATTAAAATTTCTTTATCCAAATAATGTATTTAATTTAATAAAATAATGTATTGTACCAATTATTTGTCGCAAATTCTCAAATTCTATAATCATCACAAATGAAATAAAAATAAATTAGAGGTTATAAAAAATAAAATCACATCAAATTTAAAGATTCTATATTAAATACCTGTTATCTGCAAAGTGTATTTATGTCATCAACGATAATATTTTAAAAATTTCATAAATTACACGATTATATACGACCAAATATTAGAAAAATATTGTATCTTCATTTACATTTAATGAAAACTATTTTAGTCAAAATGAAAATATTCTTTATGATAAAACATCTGGTTTTTGTATTGCATTAATTATTTTTCCACAAATTCTTAAATCCTGCAACCATCGGAGACAAAACAATAATAAATTAGGGATTATGGAAATTATTATCACATAAAAATTAAGATTGTTATATTAAATACCTTTTATGTTTCTTTATAAAATAAATTCCAGTAATACGTTCTTTATGCGATCATCAACGATATTTTTAGAATCTTGAAATTTATAGACATATATGTTTTCTTACCATCATTTGACTGTAGTTGGGTCTATCATAATTTCTAATAATTTGGATGGTGATTTAAGGTAAAAATAACTAAATTTCATTACATTAGATAACAATTTTTAATTAATATAACTTTATGAGACACATTTATTTATCTTTGATTCAAACCATCTCAGTTGAAATGTAACGATTTTTCATGATGATAGTTCCTTTTTGTATTAATTTTGGAGTTTCATATTTACTGAAAATAAAAAACAATAAATTAAAAGACCTGAAAAACAAAAGTATATTCAAAGTTATTATTTTATGAAATTCATTTTAAAATGTATCTTTAATAACTAATCAATGGTAATCCTTATATATTCATTGATAAATTAAAACAATGTTCAATTTTCTTTCTTTCATTATTATAAATTACTAACAATTAAATTTCAGACAAATAATAATCTTAATATGGCAATCAATAATTAATATTTTCATCAGCAAAAATGTATAATCGAAATTTTCCAGTAAATGAAATTTAAAATTGTAAAACTCTACTAAACATAAAAATTCAATCTAAAAATGATAAATATTTTTAAACATGATTTAATCATTCACCTGATATTTCCTTGATATAAAAGTAACTACAATTCTTTCAATGAAACAGTAATTTTCAGTCGACAAAATTTTATAAATTATCTTTACCCATATCCGATTGCATAAAAAGGGAGAAAGCCTCGTATTTTCTGCTTACCGAGTGCTTTGCTTTAACATGAGCAAGATTGGGAGTCTTCGGAATGACCCTGATCGATCGGGATTCAGTGCATGGTATTACTAGCCTTAAGAAGTTGCTAACCTTCTATAGAAAGGGTGGCATTTTCACGAGCGCGCCCCCCTTCAATATCAATACCAATATCCATATCCGATAAAAATCATTTTAAACTAATTATAATGATTCTTGACAATGAAACTTTTAAAAGTTGTGTAATATCAATATATACTTTATAATTTATCTTGTTCATATTCTATATAATTCCATTTTAGGGTAAATTGTGGAATCTTTCTATAACTGAAAAACAAATAGAGGTTAGAAACAGTAATATAAACAATAAGTTTAAACATTACATACCTTTCATTTATTATAGAATATATTAGTTTCTATTTAAAAAAACAATCTTCGAGATATATTCTTTATACAATAGAAGATATCTTTGCTGAAATTTAACATGTTTCCAAAATTTTCTATGGTTAGTGTTTGCAAATTGACATTTTACCATATATGTATCTCTAATAGATTCTTTATGTATTCTAAGGTGGATTTTGTGGTGGAGCATTGCACGCGGCGGTTTAACCTCCGTTCGCTCCCGACAGAATCCCTTGTATTCGTCCTCAAAAGTTTGATATCGGTTTCCACTGTGTGGACTTAGTGTTGTTAGTGTTCAGTGCATGTTTTAAAGTTATAATCGTCGTCGGCCCCGTCGTTTTTCCCCGTTCACGCCGGTATGGAGGCCGGATGGGCCCGGATGGTCCGCGGTGGAAGCGGGGGGTGTCGGTTTTTTTTGGTATCGGTCATATTTGTTTTTTTTGCTAGTTGAGCAAATATTGGTTATATGTCTTCTTTGTACGTGTTGGTCAATGACCAAAAGCGAAGATCCTCGACGGAAGTCGGCAATGGGCGAATTATCCTAGCAGTCTAGCCCAACATTTTTTTGTGAAACGCATACTTCAACTTGTATTCTAAGGTTATAAGAATGCATTGAATAATCTCTCAACTATTAATGACATCACAAATCATCAACATGCCTCAAGAGTAATAGAAACACAGATATTCATTGCGACCTAATAATAAAAAATATTTGTAAAAATTAGGCTTATGTTAGTCTTTTTTTTATTCTAATGTAAAATGTATATGTATTTTTTTTTCACTTCCGATTCAACAGGTTTTGTTCTAGTTGTTGTTGTTGTTTGGAGGAGTGTATGTGTGTCTAAATAAAAAAAACACTAAAGATTTTTTTTTATTTACATCAACATCGATAATATTTTTAAAATTAAAAAAAAAAAAACTATGGGATTGATGCGGGCAGAGAGGATGCTAAACTTGCAAAATGTTTAAGTTTTTTTCTGCATTCGTCGGAATGAAGGCGCGCCACTTGTAACTCGCTCTGCAGCAGGGCAATTTTAGTTTCAGTCTCTTTGATCTGGTCCTCGTTTCGTACCAGCTGCGACTCTAAAACCATTTTCAACTGGAACGCTTCGCATACCACCCTTCTTTCTTCGTCGTCGATAAACGTATCGAACCAACCGGAGGAGGAGGAGGATGAGCCGGTATGCTGCTGCTGCTGCTGCTGAACCGTTTCTTCGCTTTTTCTTTCTTTTTGTGAGGCTTTGGGGGTGTCGTCGCACTACGACGTGTTTACGCAGGTTGAAGTTTTACACTGTGCCCATTCACGGCCTAAAAGGCATGACCAGTCAAACTTCAAAAGGATTAACTTGATGCACCATTAAATCACAAAATCAAGCAACTCCTCTACTTTCGTTCGATGCCATTGTCGTACCACAGCTATGTACTGACAGACCTGCAATCCAATAACGCTGGCAGAGAAAATTTAAAAAATCTGGAGTTGGCTGACCGCAATTACCATATTCCCGGTGTTGTAGATCTTGTAATTGGCGATTAACTGGTCAAATCCTACTCGCTGGACGCATCCCAGGTGCGTCCGGTCATCCATCTGCTTTAGAAACTAATAGGAAAGGTACAAAACTCGTTGAATAATTTGTCGACTGTTACGTCATGTTGCAGCAGTATTGGCTTAGATACTTATTTTCTGAAATTCTGGGAAGTAGAAAACATACCGACTAAGCATCCCGCTTCCCCGGAGGACGAAAGGTGTGAGACTATTTTCGCAAATACGACCCGCAGGAACAAGAGTGGTAGATTTATCGCATCCCTACCCTTTAAACACCCAGAATCTTAGCTTGTTGTCGCTGGAAAACCGTCTTTCTCGAAACCCAGAGCTCTATTCTACGTATCTCGACTTTATGCGCGATTACCTGGAAGATATTTATAAAGGTTCTTGGATTACAATGGAGCCCCATCTCCGATGCTTTTTCATACCATTGCCTACCTGGCCTTGCATGTAGATGAATAAAGGGACATCCAGGCCCACATAACCTCACTTTTTGGCTTCCCGACCACGGTCACAACGCCCATGGTCTTCTTCTTTTTGTGTTCTGGCCATTCGTCCATAGGTCACTCTCCCTAACCTTACCAAACAGTGGTCAGTAGTGCCAACCAAACCGTTGTCTTTGTCCGTTCGCCCGCGTGCCGTTCGGGGACCCCACCGGTAGCCCCCTCGCCATCTCGGGGGGGCTGCCGTGAAAACCCGTCCGTCGTTGAACGGTCACTTTAATGCCGAGCTAATTATGTACCGTCGGTTCCGTCCCGTTGCTGCTAGATGTCACGCGCGCCGTTCGCCCGCGTGCCGTTCGGGGGCCCACCGCCCGCGCGGGGGCGTAGCCCCCGATCGTTGTCCGTGGTGCCAAATTAACCAAACCGTGGTGCCAACCTAACCGTGGTCCGTGGTGCCAACCAAGTGACGCAAACGTCACCGGCAGGGAGGCGTACGTGCCGAAGGCGCGGGGGACAGGAAATAGATAAGAATATCCGTTGATAATGCTATTAATAAAACATCCGGAACACACAATAACATTTCAGTTTAATAATGAACGTCACACCGCCGAGAAATTATTTCGTCTACTCCAAAAAAATCGTGTGTTCAAAGTGTAATTACGCGCGCAAATACAAATATCAGCTATAACCGTATTGGATAAGCAAAGTAAAACTCCTTGACGTGTGTCCAAAGTGTACCCATCCTACAGTGCATCTTGTGAGATACGACACCCGTCATTACTACTAAAATGACAACCAAAAAACGCGTATTCACCTGTTTTATAAATGGTGATGATATGAAAGGAAAACTGGAAGCAATGCAAGGCCAGGTAGCCTGGTACATCGGCCAACAAGAAACAGGTAGGCTTTCGCAATGAATTTTACGCGAACTATTGAGGACGCTCAAAATTTAATTTTTGCTTTTCGTCAAGTGAACAAGGAGCGAACGGAGGTTAAACCGCCGCGTGCAATGCTCCACCACGGAATCATCTCGGTGTCTTCTACGTCTCTTCTTCTTGTTCGAATGTGGTTGTATCTACCATAGATTCAAATTCGGATGGGCACTGCAGAACCGTATTGGATAACGTCGCAACTGTCAATGACGTCACAAATTTCACGTTACAATTAAAATATGTCATATTGGTAATTTCACGAATTAGGCAATTATGTGATATTATGTATGATATTATTAGGCAATTACATGCGATGAAATATTAGAAAATTATTGTAGTTTTTTGGTAATTTCGTTAAGATGTTTAAACATCATTATGCAAAAATGTATCGAAAAAATATATTTAAAAATAATCTGTACTTATCCGCATTATTATTGTTTCTTTTACTTTTTCCTTAATTATAATACTTTAGGAAGGAAAGTAATTTATGTAGTAATAAATATTTTTAATATCACATGTGATATTCACTTGAATTATTATTTTTTAAATAAACGATATTTTATTCTTTATAGTTTTCTTATATTTCATTTCTTGTCGTCACTTTATTTTCTTAAAAGAAATAAAAAGGAATCTGTAAACAATACCGAATTTATTTGACAGATTGTGTAAACTTATGTTTTACATTTCTTGTGTTAAACTAGAAAAACTTATTATGTTACATAAAACGAATAAAAAAAACTTACTTGTTAAATTGAAATTTATGTCTAAATGAAGTATTTTCTTGGATGACTCGACGAATACTTACAAAGTTTCAATGATCGTTTATTTAATAAAATTGTCTCTTTTTTTTTTATAATTGATGAACGATATTCTTCATAACTAAGTTGTCGGTAGTGATTTATTGTCCACCTAGAAATATATAATAATTTATAAATTTTCATTGAGAGAAATAAATGGAAAATTTTACATTCAAAAAGAAATATTAGAAAATTAAAATTTAAAAAACTTGAATAATTTAAAAAATACATAAATAAATGAAACACATTAAAACACTAATATTTCATATTAAGAATAATAATATAAATATTAAAAGAAAATTAAGATTAATTATCATGTTTTCATTCATTCATTTAAATATATATATTTTTTAATTATTTCTTTTTATTTAGATGATATAAGCCTTTGTAAAATAGTGATGGTAATTTTTTGGATGAAATTATCAGTTGGTCCATGTTCAATAACTGATTGAAGGCATTCCTTATAGGGAAATTGTTAATGATGGTTTGTTTTTTATCTGCAGGATTATAACATGAAAAAAATTTACCGTCAAAAAAGTAAATAAAATATTTTAAATTTATCATGCAATTTTAGTAAATAAATTGAAAATCGTCTATTTGAAATACTTACACATATATATGATTCATTTAAATGTTGCCAAAAACAATAAAACTAACTTGAATTGTGTAAATAATTTTAAAAGATTATATGAAAAGTTAATTTTATACCAAATATCAATTACGACTTATAATTTGAACATGATAAAACTTTACCTGTGTTTATATCCATTTATCCGAATAATATTTTACTTGGATAATTTTTTTTCCAAATTGGCAATGATGGTTTTTATTTAAATTTCTTATGATAATTTCTCTAGAAATTATCAGAAGTCGTTTTATTGATAACTCATTGATGATAATTTTTGCTGTTAAACTACCCTCTTCTAAGCGGTTCTTCAATGGTCTAATTTGTTACCTGGGACGTCAGCTTTTTTTTTTTAGGGGGTAGTGAAACATCTAGTTCTTGTATCATTTCTCTTTCTGCAAATTTTTTGAATCCTGTAACCATAGGAAACAAAACGATTATGAATTAGAGGTTATGAAAAATAATAAGGCATAAAAATTAAAAATGTTATATTAAATACCTTTAATTTAAAAATTCGTCGACATGTACCCATTTTGACATTTTCTACGTTTAACTGTGTTCGCGTTTACAATAGTTTGAAACTCGGATGGGCATTGTAAAACCGCATCAAATAATCCTACAACTGTTGATGACGTCATAAATTTAAAATTGTCATTATGTATTATTATTGTTGATTGGATAAATGAAGTAATTATGTACAAAGGCATTACAATTTTTGTTAATTTCATCATGATGTTTAGATATTTTATTGGAAAATATATTTAAAAGTAATTTGTAAACTTTTACATTATTTTCTTAAAGAAGTAAAAAGGAATCTGTAATTTCGAAATTGCTTGATAAATGGCGTAGATTTACGCTTTGTATATATTTGTTTTTCAGCTTGAAAATATAGGATACTATGTAAAATAATTATTGATTTTAATTTGATATATTTTATAAAATAAATATTAAAGACTTACTTGTTAAATTAAAATTTCTTTATCCAAATAATGTATTTAATTTAATAAAATAATGTATTGTATCAATTATTTGTCGCAAATTCTCAAATTCTATAATCATCACAAATGAAATAAAAATAAATTAGAGGTTATAAAAAATAAAATCACATTCGACGAAATATTACAAAAATATTGTACCTTCATTTACATTTAATGAAAACTATTTTAGTCAAAATGAAAAGATTCTTTATGATAAAACATCTGATTTTTGTATTGCATTAATTATTTTTCCACAAATTCTTAAATCCTGCAACCATCGTTGACAAAACAATAATAAATTAAAGATTATGGAAATTATTATCACATAAAAATTTTAGAGTTTATGAAAAATAATATCGCATAAAAATTAAAAATGTTATATTAAATACCTTTAATTTGTAAAATGTATTTGTTTCTCTTGGAAATAAATCCCAGTGACGCATTTTTTCACGCAATTGACGACGACATGCCATAATTTAAAAATTCGTCGACGCGTACCCATTTTGACATTTTCTACGTTTAACTGTGTTCGCGTTAACCATAGTTTGAAACTCGGAAGGGCATTGTAAACCCGCATCAAATAATCCTACAACTGTTGATGACGTCATAAATTTAAAATTGTCATTATTAATATTAGAATTAAGATTATGTAATATTATTGTTGATTGGATAAATGAAGTAATTATATACAAAGGCATCACAATTTTTGTTGATTTCATCATGATGTTTAGGTATTGTTATTGGAAAATATGTTGGAAAATATATTTGAAAGTAATTTGTAATCTTTTACATTATTTTCTTAAAGGAAAAGGAATCTGTAATTTCGAAATTGCTTGATAGATGGTGTAGATTTACGCTTTGTATATATTTGTTTTTCAGCTTGAAAATATAGGATACTATGTAAAATAATTATTGATTTTAATTTGATATATTTTATAAAATAAATATTAAAGACTTACTTGTTAAATTAAAATTTCTTTATCCAAATAATGTATTTAATTTAATAAAATAATGTATTGTATCAATTATTTGTCGCAAATTCTCAAATTCTATAATCATCACAAATGAAATAAAAATAAATTAGAGGTTATAAAAAATAAAATCACATACGACGAAATATTACAAAAATATTGTATCTTCATTTACATTTAATGAAAACTATTTTAGTCAAAATGAAAAGATTCTTTATGATAAAACATCTGATTTTTGTATTGCATTAATTATTTTTCCACAAATTCTTAAATCCTGCAACCATCGGAGACAAAACAATAATAAATTAAAGATTATGGAAATTATTATCACATAAAAATTTTAGAGGTTATGAAAAATAATATCGCATAAAAATTAAAAATGTTATATTAAATACCTTTAATTTGTAAAATGTATTTGTTTCTCTTGGAAATAAATCCCAGTGACGCATTTTTTCACGCAATTGACGATGACATGCCATAATTTAAAAATTCGTCGACACGTACACATTTTGACATTTTCTACGTTTAACTGTGTTCGCGTTAACCATAGTTTGAAACTCGGAAGGGCATTGTAAACCCGCATCAAATAATCCTAAAACTGTTGATGACGTCATAAATATAAAATTGTCATAATTAATATTAGAATTAAGATTATGTAATATTATTGTTGATTGGATAAATGAAGTAATTATATACAAAGGCATTACAATTTTTGTTGATTTCATCATGATGTTTAGGTATTGTTATTGGAAAATATATTTGAAAGTAATTTGTAATCTTTTACATTATTTTCTTAAAGAAAAAGGAATCTGTAATTTCGAAATTGCTTGATAGATGGTGTAGATTTACGCTTTGTATATATTTGTTTTTCAGCTTGAAAATATAGGATAATATGTAAAATAATTATTGAATTTAATTTGATATATTTTCTAAAATAAATATTAAAAACTTACTTGTTAAATTAAAATTTCTTTATCCAAATAATGTATTTAATTTAATAAAATAATGTATTGTACCAATTATTTGTCGCAAATTCTCAAATTCTATAATCATCACAAATGAAATAAAAATAAATTAGAGGTTATAAAAAATAAAATCACATAAAATTTAAAGATTCTATATTAAATACCTGTTATCTGTAAAGTGTATTTATGTCATCAACGATAATATTTTAAAAATTTCATAAATTACACGATTATATACGACCAAATATTAGAAAAATATTGTATCTTCATTTACATTTAATGAAAACTATTTTAGTCAAAATGAAAATATTCTTTATGATAAAACATCTGGTTTTTGTATTGCATTAATTATTTTTCCACAAATTCTTAAATCCTGCAACCATCGGAGACAAAACAATAATAAATTAGGGATTATGGAAATTATTATCACATAAAAATTAAGATTGTTATATTAAATACCTTTTATGTTTCTTTATGAAATAAATTCCAGTAATACGTTCTTTATGCGATCATCAACGATATTTTAAGAATCTTGAAATTTATAGACATGTATGTTTTCTTACCATCATTTGACTGTAGCTGAGTCTATCATAATTTCTAATAATTTGGATGGTGATTTAAGGTAAAAATAACTAAATTTCATTACATTAGATAACAATTTTTAATTAATATAACTTTATGAGACACATTTATTTACCTTTGATTCAAACCATCTCACTTGAAATGTAACGATTTTTCATGATGATAGTTCCTTGTTTGTATTAATTTTGGAGTTTCATATTTACTGAAAATAAAAAACAATAAATTAAAAGACCTGAAAAACAAAAGTATATTCAAAGTTATTATTTTATGAAATTCATTTTAAAATGTATCTTTAATAACTAATCAATGGTAATCCTTATATATTCATTGATAAATTAAAACAATGTTCAATTTTCTTTCTTTCATTATTATAAATTACTAACAATTAAATTTCAGACAAATAATAATCTTAATATGGCAATCAATAATTAATATTTTCATCAGCAAAAATGTATAATCGAAATTTTCCAGTAAATGAAATTTAAAATTGTAAAACTCTACTAAACATAAAAATTCAATCTAAAAATGATAAATATTTTTAAACATGATTTAATCATTCACCTGATATTTCCTTGATATAAAAGTAACTACAATTCTTTCAATGAAACAGTAATTTTCAGTCGACAAAATTTTATAAATTATCTTTACCCATATCCGATTGCATAAAAAGGGAGAAAGCCTCGTATTTTCTGCTTACCGAGTGCTTTGCTTTAACATGAGCAAGATTGGGAGTCTTCGGAATGACCCTGATCGATCGGGATTCAGTGCATGGTATTACTAGTCTTAAGAAGTTGCTAACCTTCTATAGAAAGGGTGGCATTTTCACGAGCGCGCCTCCCTTCAATATCAATACCAATATCCATATCCGATAAAAATAATTTTAAACGAATTATAATGATTCTTGACAATGAAACTTTTAAAAGTTGTATAATATCAATATATACTTTATAATTTATCTTGTTCATATTCTATATAATTCCATTTTAGAGTAAATTGTGGAAGCTTTCTATAACTGAAAACAAAGAGGTTAGAAACAGTAAATTAAATTTCAGTCAAATAATAATCTTAATATGGCAATCAATAATTAATATTTTCATCAGCAAAAATGTATAATCGAAATTTTCCAGTAAATGAAATTTAAAATTGTAAAACTTTACTAAACATAAAAATTCAATCTAAAAATGATAAATATTTTTAAACATGATTTAATCATTCACCTGATATTTCCTTAATATAAAAGTAACTACAATTCTTTCAATGAAACAGTAATTTTCAGTCGACAAAATTTATAAATTATCTTTACCCATATCCGATTGCATAAAAAGGGAGAAAGCCTCGTATTTTCTGCTTCCCGAGTGCTTTGCTTTAACATGAGCAAGATTGGGAGTCTTCGGAACGACCCTGATCGATCGGGATTCAGCGCATGGTATTACTAGACTAAAGAAGTTGCTAACCTTCTATAGAAAGGGTGGCATTTTGGACGTTCTCTAGAGCGGTCTGGTGGCCTAAATGCTTGGACGCCCACGAGCGCCTCCCTTCAATATCAATACCAATATCCATATCCGATAAAAATCATTTTAAACTAATTATAATTATTCTTGACAATGAAACTTTTAAAAGTTGTGTAATATCAATATATACTTTATAATTTATCTTGTTCATATTCTATATAATTCCATTTTAGGGTAAATTGTGGAATCTTTCTATAACTGAAAAACAAATAGAGGTTAGAAACAGTAATATAAACAATAAGTTTAAACATTACATACCTTTCATTTATTATAGAATATATTAGTTTCTATTTAAAAAACAATCTTCGAGATATATTCTTTATACAATAGAAGATATCTTTGCTGAAATTTAACATGTTTCCAAAATTTTCTATGGTTAGTGTTTGCAAATTGACATTTTACCATAGATGTATCTCTAATAAATTCTTTATGTATTCTAAGGTTATAAGAATGCATTGAATAATCTCTCAACTATTAATGACATCACAAATCATCAACATGCCTCAAGAGTAATAGAAACACAGATATTCATTGCGACCTAATAATAAAAAATATTTGTAAAAATTAGGCTTATGTTAGTCTTTTTTTTTATTCTAATGTAAAATGTATATGTATTTTTTTTTCACTTCCGATTCAACAGGTTTTGTTCTAGTTGTTGTTGTTGTTTGGAGGAGTGTATGTGTGTCTAAATAAAAAAAACACTAAAGATTTTTTTTATTTACATCAACATCGATAATATTTTTAAAATTAAAAAAAAAAAAAACTATGGGATTGATGCGGGCAGAGAGGATGCTAAACTTGCAAAATGTTTAAGTTTTCTTCTGCATTCGTCGGAATGAAGGCGCGCCACTTGTAACTCGCTCTGCAGCAGGGCAATTTTAGTTTCAGTCTCTTTGATCCGGTCCTCGTTTCGTACCAGCTGCGATTCTAAAACCATTTTCAACTGGAACGCTTCGCATACCACCCTTCTTTCTTCGTCGTCGATAAACGTATCGAACCAACCGGAGGAGGAGGAGGATGAGCCGGTATGCTGCTGCTGCTGAACCGTTTCTTCGCTTTTTCTTTTTTTTTGTGAGGCTTTGGGGGTGTCGTCGCACTACGACGCGTTTACGCAGGTTGAAGCTTTACCCTGTGCCCATTCACGACCTAAAAGGCATGACCAGTCAAACTTCAAAAGGATTAACTCGATGCACCATTAAATCACAAAATCAAGCAACTCCTCTACTTTTGTTCGATGCCATTGTCGTACCACAGCTATGTACTGATAGACCTGCAATCCAACTCGATAACGCTGGCAGAGAAAATTTAAAAAATCTGGAGTTGGCTGACCGCAATTACCATATTCCCGGTGTTGTAGATCTTGTAATTGGCGATTAACTAATTAAATCCTACTCGCTGGACGCATCCCAGGTGCGTCCGGTCATCCATCTGCTTTAGAAACTAATAGGAAAGGTACAAAACTCGTTGAATAATTTGTCGACTGTTACGCCATGTTGCAGCAGTATTGGCTTAGATACTTATTTTCTGAAATTCTGGGAAGTAGAAAGCATACCGACTAAGCATCCCGCTTCCCCGGAGGACGAAAGGTGTGAGACTATTTTCGCAAATACGACCCGCAGGAACAAGAGTGGTAGATTTATCGCATCCCTACCCTTTAAACACCCAGAATCTTAGCTTGTTGTCGCTGGAAAACCGTCTTTCTCGAAACCCAGAGCTCTATTCTACGTATCTCGACTTTATGCGCGATTACCTGGAAGATATTTATAAAGGTTCTTGGATTACAATGGAGCCCCATCTCCGATGCTTTTTCATACCATTGCCTACCTGGCCTTGCATGTAGATGAATAAAGGGACATCCAGGCCCACATAACCTCACTTTTTAGCTTCCCGACCACGGGCACACCGCCCATGGTCTTCTTCTTTTTGTGTTCTGGCCATTCGTCCATAGGTCACTCTCTCTAACCTTACCAAACCGTGGTCAGTGGTGCCAACCAAACCGTTGTCTTTGTCCGTTCGCCCGCGTGCCGTTCGGGGACCCCACCGGCAGCCCCCTCGCCATCTCGGGGGGGCTGCCGTGAAAACCCGTCCGTCGTTGAACGCCCGCGTGCCGTTCGGGGGCCCACCGACCGCGCGGGGGCGTAGCCCCCGATCGTTGTCCGTGGTGCCAAATTAACCAAACCGTGGTGCCAACCTAACCGTGGTCCGTGGTGCCAACCAAGTGACGCAAACGTCACGGGCAGGGAGGCGTACGTGCCGAAGGCGCGGGGGACAGGAAATAGATAAGAATATCCGTTGATAATGCTATTAATAAAACATCCGGAACACACAATAACATTTCAGTTTAATAATGAACGTCACACCGCCGAGAAATTATTTCGTCTACTCCAAAAAAATCGTGTGTTCAAAGTGTAATTACGCGCGCAAATACAAATATCAGCTACAACCGTATTGGATAAGCAAAGTAAAACTCCTTGACGTGTGTCCAAAGTGTACCCATCCTACAGTGCATCTTGTGAGATACGACACCCGTCATTACTACTAAAATGACAACCAAAAAACGCGTATTCACCTCTTTTATAAATGGTGATGATATGAAAGAAAAACTGGAAGCAATGCAAGGCCAGGTAGCCTGGTACATCGGCCAACAAGAAACAGGTAGGCTTTCGCAATGAATTCTACGCGAACTATTGAGGACGCTCAAAATTTAATTTTCGCTTTTCGTCAAGTGAACAAGGAGCGAACGGAGGTTAAAACGCCGCGTGCAATGCTCCACCACAGAATCATCTCGGTGTCTTCTACGTCTCTTCTTCGTGTTCGATTGTGGTTGTATCTACCATAGATTCAAATTCGGATGGGCACTGCAGAACCGTATTGGATAATGTCGCAACTGTCAATGACGTCACAAATTTCAAGTTTCAATTAAAATATGTCATATTGGTAATTTCACGAATTAGGCAATTATGTGATATTATGTATGATATTATTAGGCAATTACATGCGATGAAATATTAGAAAATTATTGTAGTTTTTTGGTAATTTCGTTAAGATGTTTAAACATCATTATGCAAAAATATATCGAAAAAATATATTTAAAAATAATCTGTACTTATCCGCATTATTATTGTTTCTTTTACTTTTTCCTTAATTATAATACTTTAGGAAGGGAAGTAATTTATGTAGTAATAAATATTTTTAATATCACATGTGATATTCACTTGAATTATTATTTTTTAAATAAACGATATTTTATTCTTTATAGTTTTCTTTTATTTCATTTCTTGTCGTCACTTTATGTTCTTAAAAGAAATAAAAAGGAATCTGTAAACAATACCGAGTTTGTTTGACAGATTGTGTAGACTTATGTTTTACATTTCTTGTGTTAAACTCGAAAAACTTATTATGTTACATAAAACGAATATAAAAAACTTACTTGTTAAATTGAAATTTATGTCTAAATGAAGTATTTTCTTGGATGACTCGACGAATACTTACAAAGTTTCAATGATCGTTTATTTAATAAAATTGTCTCTTTTTTTTTTTATAATTGATGAATGATATTCTTCATAACTAAGTTGTCGGTAGTGATTTATTGTCCACCCAGAAATATATAATAATTTTTAAATTTTCATTGAGAGAAATATATGGAAAATTTTACATTCAAAAAGAAATATTAGAAAATTAAAATTTAAAAAACTTGAATAATTTAAAAAATACATAAATAAATGAAACACATTAAAACACTAATATTTCATATTAAGAATAATAATATAAATATTAAAAGAAAATTAAGATTAATTATCATGTTTTCATTCATTCATTTAAATATATATATTTTTTAATTATTTCTTTTTATTTAGATGATATAAGCCTTTGTAAAATAGTGATGGTAATTTTTTGGATGAAATTATCAGTTGGTCCATGTTCAATAACTGATTGAAGGCATTCCTTATAGGGAAATTGTTAATGATGGTTTGTTTTTTATCTGCAGGATTATAACATGAAAAAAATTTACCGTCAAAAAAGTAAATAAAATATTTTAAATTTATCATGCAATTTTAGTAAATAAATTGAAAATCGTCTATTTGAATACTTACACATATATATGATTCATTTAAATGTTGACAAAAACAATAAAACTAACTTGAATTGTGTAAATAATTTTAAAAGATTATATGAAACGTTAATTTTATACCAAATATCAATTACGACTTATAATTTGAACATGATAAAACTTTACCTGTGTTTTTATCCATTTATCCGAATAATATTTTACTTGGATAATTTTTTTCCAAATTGGCAATGATGGTTTTTATTTAAATTTCTTATGATAATTTCTCTAGAAGTTATCAGAAGTCGTTTTATTGATAACTCATTGATGATAATTTTTGCTGTTAAACTACCCTCTTCTAAGCGGTTCTTAAATGGTCTAATTTGTTACCTGGGACGTCAGCTTTTTTTTTTAGGGGGTAGTGAAACATCTAGTTCTTGTATCAATTCTCTTTCTGCAAATTTTTTGAATCCTGTAACCATAGGAAACAAAACGATTATGAATTAGAGGTTATGAAAAATAATTTGGCATAAAAATTAAAAATGTTATATTAAATACCTTTAATTTAAAAATTCGTCGACATGTACCCATTTTGACATTTTCTACGTTTAACTGTGTTCGCGTTTACCATAGTTTGAAACTCGGATGGGCATTGTAAAACCGCATCAAATAATCCTACAACTGTTGATGACGTCATAAATTTAAAATTGTCATTATGTATTATTATTGTTGATTGGATAAATGAAGTAATTATGTACAAAGGCATTACAATTTTTGTTAATTTCATCATGATGTTTAGATATTTTATTGGAAAATATATTTAAAAGTAATTTGTAAACTTTTACATTATTTTCTTAAAGAAGTAAAAAGGAATCTGTAATTTCGAAATTGCTTGATAAATGGCGTAGATTTACGCTTTGTATATATTTGTTTTTCAGCTTGAAAATATAGGATACTATGTAAAATAATTATTGATTTTAATTTGATATATTTTATAAAATAAATATTAAAGACTTACTTGTTAAATTAAAATTTCTTTATCCAAATAATGTATTTAATTTAATAAAATAATGTATTGTATCAATTATTTGTCGCAAATTCTCAAATTCTATAATCATCACAAATGAAATAAAAATAAATTAGAGGTTATAAAAAATAAAATCACATTCGACGAAATATTACAAAAATATTGTACCTTCATTTACATTTAATGAAAACTATTTTAGTCAAAATGAAAAGATTCTTTATGATAAAACATCTGATTTTTGTATTGCATTAATTATTTTTCCACAAATTCTTAAATCCTGCAACCATCGTTGACAAAACAATAATAAATTAAAGATTATGGAAATTATTATCACATAAAAATTTTAGAGTTTATGAAAAATAATATCGCATAAAAATTAAAAATGTTATATTAAATACCTTTAATTTGTAAAATGTATTTGTTTCTCTTGGAAATAAATCCCAGTGACGCATTTTTTCACGCAATTGACGACGACATGCCATAATTTAAAAATTCGTCGACGCGTACCCATTTTGACATTTTCTACGTTTAACTGTGTTCGCGTTAACCATAGTTTGAAACTCGGAAGGGCATTGTAAACCCGCATCAAATAATCCTACAACTGTTGATGACGTCATAAATTTAAAATTGTCATTATTAATATTAGAATTAAGATTATGTAATATTATTGTTGATTGGATAAATGAAGTAATTATATACAAAGGCATCACAATTTTTGTTGATTTCATCATGATGTTTAGGTATTGTTATTGGAAAATATGTTGGAAAATATATTTGAAAGTAATTTGTAATCTTTTACATTATTTTCTTAAAGGAAAAGGAATCTGTAATTTCGAAATTGCTTGATAGATGGTGTAGATTTACGCTTTGTATATATTTGTTTTTCAGCTTGAAAATATAGGATAATATGTAAAATAATTATTGAATTTAATTTGATATATTTTCTAAAATAAATATTAAAGACTTACTTGTTAAATTAAAATTTCTTTATCCAAATAATGTATTTAATTTAATAAAATAATGTATTGTACCAATTATTTGTCGCAAATTCTCAAATTCTATAATCATCACAAATGAAATAAAAATAAATTAGAGGTTATAAAAAATAAAATCACATAAAATTTAAAGATTCTATATTAAATACCTGTTATCTGTAAAGTGTATTTATGTCATCAACGATAATATTTTAAAAATTTCATAAATTACACGATTATATACGACCAAATATTAGAAAAATATTGTATCTTCATTTACATTTAATGAAAACTATTTTAGTCAAAATGAAAATATTCTTTATGATAAAACATCTGGTTTTTGTATTGCATTAATTATTTTTCCACAAATTCTTAAATCCTGCAACCATCGGAGACAAAACAATAATAAATTAAAGATTATGGAAATTATTATCACATAAAAATTTTAGAGGTTATGAAGAATAATATCGCATAAAAATTAAAAATGTTATATTAAATACCTTTAATTTGTAAAATGTATTTGTTTCTCTTGGAAATAAATCCCAGTGACGCATTTTTTCACGCAATTGACGACGACATGCCATAATTTGAAAATTCGTCGACACGTACCCATTTTGACATTTTCTACGTTTAACTGTGTTCGCGTTAACCATAGTTTGAAACTCGGAAGGGCATTGTAAACCCGCATCAAATAATCCTAAAACTGTTGATGACGTCATAAATTTAAAATTGTCATTATTAATATTAGAATTAAGATTATGTAATATTATTGTTGATTGGATAAATGAAGTAATTATATACAAAGGCATTACAATTTTTGTTGATTTCATCATGATGTTTAGGTATTGTTATTGGAAAATATGTTGGAAAATATATTTGAAAGTAATTTGTAATCTTTTACATTATTTTCTTAAAGAAAAAGGAATCTGTAATTTCGAAATTGCTTGATAGATGGTGTAGATTTGCGCTTTGTATATATTTGTTTTTCAGCTTGAAAATATATTATAATATGTAAAATAATTATTGAATTTAATTTGATATATTTTCTAAAATAAATATTAAAGACTTACTTGTTAAATTAAAATTTCTTTATCCAAATAATGTATTTAATTTAATTAAATAATGTATTGTACCAATTATTTGTCGCAAATTCTCAAATTCTATAATCATCACAAATGAAATAAAAATAAATTAGAGGTTATAAAAAATAAAATCACATAAAATTTAAAGATTCTATATTAAATACCTGTTATCTGTAAAGTGTATTTATGTCATCAACGATAATATTTTAAAAATTTCATAAATTACACGATTATATACGACCAAATATTAGAAAAATATTGTATCTTCATTTACATTTAATGAAAACTATTTTAGTCAAAATGAAAATATTCTTTATGATAAAACATCTGGTTTTTGTATTGCATTAATTATTTTTCCACAAATTCTTAAATCCTGCAACCATCGGAGACAAAACAATAATAAATTAGGGATTATGGAAATTATTATCACATAAAAATTAAGATTGTTATATTAAATACCTTTTATGTTTCTTTATGAAATAAATTCCAGTAATACGTTCTTTATGCGATCATCAACGATATTTTTAGAATCTTGAAATTTATAGACATATATGTTTTCTTACCATCATTTGACTGTAGTTGGGTCTATCATAATTTCTAATAATTTGGATGGTGATTTAAGGTAAAAATAACTAAATTTCATTACATTAGATAACAATTTTTAATTAATATAACTTTATGAGACACATTTATTTATCTTTGATTCAAACCATCTCAGTTGAAATGTAACGATTTTTCATGATGATAGTTCCTTGTTTGTATTAATTTTGGAGTTTCTTATTTACTGAAAATAAAAAACAATAAATTAAAAGACCTGAAAAACAAAAGTATATTCAAAGTTATTATTTTATGAAATTCATTTTATAATGTATCTTTAATAACTAATCAATGGCAATCCTTATATATTCATTGATAAATTAAAACAATGTTCAATTTTCTTTCTTTCATTATTATAAATTACTAACAATTAAATTTCAGACAAGTAATAATCTTAATATGGCAATCAATAATTAATATTTTCATCAGCAAAAATGTATAATCGAAATTTTCCAGTAAATGAAATTTAAAATTGTAAAACTCTACTAAACATAAAAATTCAATCTAAAAATGATAAATATTTTTAAACATGATTTAATCATTCACCTGATATTTCCTTGATATAAAAGTAACTACAATTCTTTCAATGAAACAGTAATTTTCAGTCGACAAAATTTTATAAATTATCTTTACCCATATCCGATTGCATAAAAAGGGAGAAAGCCTCGTATTTTCTGCTTACCGAGTGCTTTGCTTTAACATGAGCAAGATTGGGAGTCTTCGGAATGACCCTGATCGATCGGGATTCAGTGCATGGTATTACTAGCCTTAAGAAGTTGCTAACCTTCTATAGAAAGGGTGGCATTTTCACGAGCGCGCCCCCCTTCAATATCAATACCAATATCCATATCCGATAAAAATAATTTTAAACGAATTATAATGATTCTTGACAATGAAACTTTTAAAAGTTGTGTAATATCAATATATAATTTATAATTTATCTTGTTCATATTCTATATAATTCCATTTTAGGGTAAATTGTGGAATCTTTCTATAACTGAAAACAAAGAGGTTAGAAACAGTAAATTAAATTTCAGTCAAATAATAATCTTAATATGGCAATCAATAATTAATATTTTCATCAGCAAAAATGTATAATCGAAATTTTCCAGTAAATGAAATTTAAAATTGTAAAACTTTACTAAACATAAAAATTCAATCTAAAAATGATAAATATTTTTAAACATGATTTAATCATTCACCTGATATTTCCTTAATATAAAAGTAACTACAATTCTTTCAATGAAACAGTAATTTTCAGTCGACAAAATTTATAAATTATCTTTACCCATATCCGATTGCATAAAAAGGGAGAAAGCCTCGTATTTTCTGCTTACCGAGTGCTTTGCTTTAACATGAGCAAGATTGGGAGTCTTCGGAACGACCCTGATCGATCGGGATTCAGCGCATGGTATAACTAGACTAAAGAAGTTGCTAACCTTCTATAGAAAGGGTGGCATTTTGGACGTTCTCTAGAGCGGTCTGGTGGCCTAAATGCTTGGACGCCCACGAGCGCCTCCCTTCAATATCAATACCAATATCCATATCCGATAAAAATCATTTTAAACTAATTATAATGATTCTTGACAATGAAACTTTTAAAAGTTGTGTAATATCAATATATATTTTATAATTTATCTTGTTCATATTCTATATAATTCCATTTTAGGGTAAATTGTGGAATCTTTCTATAACTGAAAAACAAATAGAGGTTAGAAACAGTAATATAAACAATAAGTTTAAACATTACATACCTTTCATTGATTATAGAATATATTAGTTTCTATTTAAAAAACAATCTTCGAGATATATTCTTTATACAATAGAAGATATCTTTGCTGTATGTATGTATCTCTTATAGATTCTTTATGTATTCTAAAGTTATAAGAATGCATTGAATAATTTCTCAACTATTAATGACATCACAAATCCACAACATGCCTCAAGAGTAGTAGAAACACACATATTCATTGCGACCTAATAATAAAAAATATTTGTAAAAATTAGGCTTATGTTAGTCTTTTTTTTATTCTAATGTAAAATGTATGTTTTTTTTTTCATTTCCGATTCAACAGGTTTTGTTCTAGTTGTTGTTGTTTGGAGGAGTGTATGTGCGTCTAAATAAAAAAAACACTAAAGATTTTTTTTATTTACATCAACATCGATAATATTTTCAAAATTAAAAAAAAAAACTATGGGATTGATGCGGGCAGAGAGGATGCTAAACTTGCAAGATGTTTAAGTTTTTTTCTGCATTCGTCGGAATGAAGGCGCGCCACTTGTAACTCGCTCTGCAGCAGGGCAATTTTAGTTTCAGTCTCTTTGATCCGGTCCTCGTTTCGCACCAGCTGCGACTCTAAAACCATTTTCAACTGGAACGCTTCGCATACCACCCTTCTTTCTTCGTCGTCGATAAACGTATCGAACCAACCGGAGGAGGGGGAGGATGAGCCGGTATGCTGCTGCTGCTGCTGCTGAACCGTTTCTTTGCTTTTTCTTTTTTTTTGTGAGGCTTTGGGGGTGTCGTCGCACTACGACGTGTTTACGCAGGTTGAAGCTTTACACTGTGCCCATTCACGGCCTAAAAGTCATGACCAGTCAAACTTCAAAAGGATTAACTCGATGCACCATTAAATCACAAAATCAAGCAACTCCTCTACTTTCGTTCGATGCCATTGTCGTACCACAGCTATGTACTGACAGACCTGCAATCTAACTCGATAACGCTGGCAGAGAAAATTTAAAAAATCTGGAGTTGGCTGACCGCAATTACCATATTCCCGGTGTTGTAGATCTTGTAATTGGCGATTAACTGGTCAAATCCTAGTCGCTGGACGCATCCCAGGTGCGTCCGGTCATCCATCTGCTTTAGAAACTAATAGGAAAGGTACAAAACTCGTTGAATAATTTGTCGACTGTTACGTCATGTTGCAGCAGTATTGGCTTAGATACTTATTTTCTGAAATTCTGGGAAGTAGAAAGCATACCGACTAAGCATCCCGCTTCCCCGGAGGACGAAAGGTGTGAGACTATTTTCGCAAATACGATCCGCAGGAACAAGAGTGGTAGATTTATCGCATCCCTACCCTTTAAACACCCAGAACCTTAGCTTGTTGTCGCTGGAAAAGCGTCTTTCTCGAAACCCAGAGCTCTATTCTATGTATCTCGACTTTATGCGCGATTACCTGGAAGATATTTATAAAGGTTCTTGGATTACAATGGAGCCCCATCTCCGATGCTTTTTCATACCATTGCCTACCTGGCCTTGCATGTAGATGAATAAAGGGACATCCATGCCCACATAACCTCACTTTTGGCTTCCCGGCCGCGGGTCCACCGCCCACGGGTCTTCTTCCTTCACACTGGACCTATTGGCCACCCGCCCATGTGCTTCTTCTTTTTTGTGTTCTGGCCGTTCGTCCATAGGTCACTCGCCCATTAACCATACGCCCTAACCTTACCAAACCGTCGTCAGTGGTGCCAACCAAAACGTTGTCTTTGTCCGTTCGCCAGCGTGCCGTTCGGGGACCCCACCGGCAGCCCCCCCGCCATCTCGAGGGGGCTGCCGTGAAAACCCGTCCGTCGTTGAACGGTCACTTTAATGCCAAGCTAATTATGTACCGTCGGTTCCGTCCCGTTGCTGCTAGATGTCGCGCGCGCCGTTCGGGGGCCCCCCGCCCGCGCGGGGGCGTAGCCCCCGATCGTTGTCAGTGGTGCCAATTTAACCAAACCGTGGTGCCAACCTAACCGTGGTGCCAACCGTCGTCCGTGGTGCCAACCAAACCGTTGTTAGTGGTGCCAACCAAGTGACGCAAACGTCACCGGCAGAGAGGCGTACGTGCCGAAGGCGCGGGGGACAGGAAATAGATAAGAATATCCGTTGATAATGCTATTAATAAAACATCCGGAACACACAATAACATTTCAGTTTAATAATGAACGTCACACCGCCGAGAAATTATTTCGTCTACTCCAAAAAAATCGTGTGTTCAAAGTGTAATTACGCGCGCAAATACAAATATCAGCTACAACCGTATTGGATAAGCAAAGTAAAACTCCTTGACGTGTGTGCAAAGTGTACCCATCCTACAGTGCATCTTGTGAGATACGACACCCGTCATTACTACTAAAATGACAACCAAAAAACGCGTATTCACCTGTTTTATAAATGGTGATGATATGAAAGAAAAACTGGAAGCAATGCAAGGCCAGGTAGCCTGGTACATCGGCCAACAAGAAACAGGTAGGCTTTCGCAATGAATTTTACGCGAACTATTGAGGACGCTCAAAATTTAATTTTCGCTTTTCGTCAAGTGAACAAGGAGCGAACGGAGGTTAAACCGCCGCGTGCAATGCTCCACCACAGAATCATCTCGGTGTCTTCTACGTCTCTTCTTCGTGTTCGAATGTGGTTGTATCTACCATAGATTCAAATTCGGATGGGCACTGCAGAACCGTATTGGATAACGTCGCAACTGTCAATGACGTCACAAATTTCACGTTACAATTAAAATATGTCATATTGGTAATTTCACGAATTAGGCAATTATGTGATATTATGTATGATATTATTAGGCAATTACATGCGATGAAATATTAGAAAATTATTGTGGTTTTTTGGTAATTTCGTTAAGATGTTTAAACATCATTATGCAAAAATATATCGAAAAAATATATTTAAAAATAATCTGTACTAATCCGCATTATTATTGTTTCTTTTACTTTTTCGCGTCCGTTATGCCCTCTAAGTGAGGATCCGAACGACTTGAATGTTTTAACGCCCGGGCACTTCCTCACAATGGAGCCTTTGAACGCCCCTCCCGAGGACCTCGTGCAACACGTCCCAATCGCCTTTCTCGTTGGCAGCTTCTCTCCAAATTTCACCAACAGATCTGGACTTGATGGTCTAAAGAATATCTCCATACGCTCCAAAGAGCCAAATGGAACAGTCTCTCTGCAAATGTAAACCGGGCGCTTTAGTGATTATAAAACAGAGCAACTCACCTCCTTTACAATTGCTCGTTTAAGCGAAGTCCATCCCGGACCTGATGGTGTCGTCCGAGTGGCTACCGTCCGGACAAGCACTGGCGTTTTCAAACGCCCCGTGATTAAGTTGTGTCCCTTGCCTATCAACCCATGACAATACTGCGTATTGTGGTGGGCGGTTATGGACAGATCGCACGTCTGTCCTTGTATATATATAATTTTTTTTTATTATTTTATTTTTTGGTAATTTGCAAAGAGAGAAAGTTTTCTTATGTTTAGTCGGGTTTTTGGGACAAATAATTTTGTGCGTACTCAAATAAAAATTTAAGTTGCTGGAACATTTTTTACCGCGGTATTGCCGTTAAAGTTTTTTTTGGGTCACGCCGATCGGGAGTGCTATTAACATTCCGTGTGCGGCAGCAGCGAGATCTGTTGCGCGTTTTCCGCGAAGGGAACTTTAATTCTAAAGGTTTTCGTTGTGCGTTTTTATGTTGTCCGTGGCGTAACACCAGTAAGTTCTGCGAATTGAGTAGCAAAACTTACAGCAAAGAGGAAGCAGGCCTGCTGAGGAGACGGAGGCGTGCGCTTAAGGTGAGACCTTAAAGTTCTTTAGCGGCCCGTTTGGCGATCGGTAGTATTTCTAAATTTTTAAAGCCTACAGTCCACTTTAAAGCTCTTTCGAGCTCGCCGCCCATTTTCTTTTCATATCGGTGGTCATTCCGCGAAAAGAAATTACCTTTTTTGTAAAGAACTAGTCAGCAACTCAACCTTAAGTACCTATAATTTAAAGTTCGTAGAAACATGGCTGCGAACACTTTTTTTTGGGATCTGAAACGTTTACTCTTTTGTGGAAGCTCAATATTTTTGGTGATGTTAAATATCTACAGGGTGGGGCAATTTTTGGTCAGTTAAATTTATCCTCAAGTTTTTTGTGTGATTCCACTTACTTTCATTAATGATTGAGATATTAAATTAAATAAAAACATATTAAATATTACAGCTTGGTTTTTAAACATTGTAAATTTATGTTAATAAAACAAAAAAGTAAAAATGAAATTTTGTTACTCCTATTTAACATACGTGATTGCAATACGATTATTAGAAATTGTCCCCCCGTAACTACAAATTCTTGCATTTTAAGAGATACGATAATTTTGCCTGTGTATATTTCGATATGTGCTTATCCATTTGATATTTGATATTGCAAATTAATTACAATTGCAATTAAAATATTGACAGAAAAAAACTTAGTTTAAACTGTTTGTTAGTTTGTTTGTTTGTTAGTTGTCATTAACAAAACTAAGATTTAAAAAATATCTTACTCATAGTATTCATCGTGAGTTTTCTGGGTATCGCCCATAAAATTCGCAAATTGCTTCGTTTCGTTTGGTGTCATATTAAGTATTTGCATGACAGTAGCGATGTGCTTTCGTAATTTGTTGCTAGAAATAGCATCTGGATTCTGCAACTCAATTTTTTTGGTTAGCATTCCAATGGCGACATCACTTTTGCCCCACTTTATCTTGCTGCCAGGTACGGCGAAGACATAAATTTTTCTTCTGAAATATATTTATTTCTATTACTCAACATAGTTTCAATAAAATCTTCCAAGTAGATATAAGCAGCAAAAACCGCACATAACCTCAATTTCCTAACCCCCCGCAGCGGGGGCCCCCCGCGCGTGGCGTCCTAGTGTACCCCCTGGCTACCAGAGTGCGCTCCGCCCCCCACCCAGCTTGTGTAGCGTCCTGTTTTGCCCCGGTTCCGCCCGTCGCTGCTAGATGTCGCGCGCTCCGACCGTCGTAGGCCCCCCCCGGTAGAGGGCGGTGACGGTGCGGCGCGGAGACGGTGTGGCGCGGTGACGCGGGGGATCGGGTCGTCGGTAAACAAGTCGAGTGACTTATACAGAGTGTCTCAATAATCACGGTTTAATAAAAGAAAAACTATAGATACAATAACAAATATTTATTAGCTCATATGTAGACAACGTAGTGCTTCGTACAAGCGGTGTTTCTGGTCCATGAGATTTTCTACTTCATGGCGGTCGAGGATAATTTCGTCGCCATGATCCTGTTTCAGTATCAACTCACAGCTCTCTTCGTCGTTCGAATAGGTCACCTCGATACTGCTCCCGATGTAGACTGTTATGTCGTTCCAGAACATGATTTCTCCCACCTCGTCCCCCAGAAAGAACAAAAAATCCCAAAAATCCTGGACTTGAAAATCTATGTGCTTGTTCTTGAAGATGAAACGGACACCTGAATTCTTTATTTCGAAAATCGTGTTTTCATCGATAGTGACCACTTTGTTACACATTGCGACAAACAGACTGACTTCGGTATCAAATTCAAATGTACTTATATATCAACAACCCCCCACTATCGGTGTAATTAAGCGAGATATTTACATTTAGTCAATTTGAATAAGCATTTTGCCAAAAGAAGCAAACAAGCGCACGTAGTTACATATAGCGGGATTAAACTAGTTTTTCGATCTGCCGAGATGTTGTATTCGTTACCGCAATTGTCGTTAACGCCACCGCTGGTGTTATTACCTTGTAATTTAAATACGGCTTATCTGCGGTAGTGTTATTCGACAATGTCACGCTAAAAGTTTGTAGCTTGTCGATTCCGTTGACCTGAGCGAGGTGCATACGCGTCCACGTTTCGGGCCAAATGCAATGATTATTATGATTTTTGAAACAAACGAACGCTTCAATCACATCCTTAGGTTTATGTATATAGAAAACGTTTTGTACCACAGCCGACAACAAAACAAAGTGAGCACTTAACAAAACCATGTTTCTAGCCCGAATGAATCTATTATAGATCTCGGTAACTGCTTTTATAACACTCAAACAATAATGACATTTATTCTGGGGAGGTGCCGGGCCGTCGATATGCATTTTGCTGTCCGGTCTGTTATAGTGAACAAAGCAGGGCAAATGAGTTTGCAATTCAAAATTGTTGCGATGTCGTACTGGTAACTTATGCCACATATTTAACAAATCGTGCGGTCACACATGCTCCAAAAAATGTTGCACAGGAATCAATTCAAGTTGTTCGGTATCCAAGCTTCTAAAATCGTCGAAGAAAACTATCTTCTTATTCATTGTTGTGAAAGATCGATAACTTTCTTAACAAATCCCTAATTTGTTAAAAGACACTCTCTGTGGGACAATTAATTCCGACAAGACTCAAGTCTATTTCACCGACTCTCGTTAATTTATTCAAAAATTCGTTGTATTCGTAATACGTTTTCTCTTTGAAAAAATACAAATGTCCGTTGGTGTATCGAAACGCGCCCGACAAATCGTCGGGCAGACCCGGAAACAGTTCCGTAGTAAAACCGTGTTCACTCGCACTCAAAGAACACTCGTCTATTTCTGCATAGTAGCGTTTACCGTAAAATATATACGTTCGACCGCCATACGTATTAAAAATGGCGTTCACTGTTTTACCCGCAGGCACACCCAGTCGCTGGACGCTTTGTCGGTCGCCCACTACCGTGAAACTCGGAAAGTGAAGTAAATAAAACGAATCACCGGTGACTACCAAAAGTTGTCCGTTGGGTCTTTGGTAGATATGCGAAATAGGAGCGTAAATAGGGACATAATCTGATATCATTTTAGGTTCCATGTAGACTTTATCACCTAATCTTATTATTATTATAATATTATATTATTATTCTGAGTAATTTAAGAAAAAATTTAAATTTGATTCATCACTCCATATTTTAAAAACCTCGGTTGCCAGCACTTTTAACTCTTGATAGTGACTGGGCGGTACTTGAATATACCAATTTAAATCCGTTTTCTGCCATCGCGAAACAGTCGTGAAGGCATTTTCTATTACACCACATCGGGGTTTATTTATTAGTTCGACGGTTTCGTTATTAAGAGTACCATTTACCGGTAAATTATAGAAATCCTGAAAATCTATTAGGGCACGTTGCAAACTGGACGCATTGATCTGCGTTAAAGATTCGTTGTCGTTAGGTGAAAGGAATCCGAATTTTTGTAAATATTCAATCACACCTTCCTCGGGCAGCGCGGCGACTATCGTCGACAAGTCCGAATAGGTAGTAAAGACAGCGTAGCATAGCAACAAGACTCTCATCTCGTTCAAGGTCAGTAAAATACTAAAATGTATTCGGTTCCTAGCTAATCTTTTATAGGTAAAATAACAAAGAGAAGTGATGAACCAAACGCTTTTAGTCGCTATTTTGCGTGAGATGACGCAGAATATTACTCGAGAAATGGAACGAAAAAAGAATTATACTTCAATAGATTACAGTTTCGCAATTTGTATTCATATCATAGCATTATCGTGCTTTATTTTTACGTGTAAATGTATTATTAATTTTTTTGGATTGAAATAAAAAGTCTTATTTAAATAAAAAAAAAGTTTTATTTCATACAGGGATCCTTGAATACAACCAATTATATAAAAGGGCAGAATTTCTCAACGCGCACATGCGCAGTCTTCCTCCGGAGTGAAACATGCAATGGGCGTGATCCGGTTGAAATTTCGGAGGATTCAACCAATTATCATCGTCGAATTTCTCCATGTTAATGACTCTGCATGCGACATCCTCCCGATCCAATTTCGACATTAAAAATTCCATTTTTGATCTTCCTCTCACGTATATCAAGTCACCCTTTTCTATCAGTAGTGCGATTAACGTATCAATGTCGGAATATTGAACAAAACCAGAACTGTATTTGAGACCGTGATGATATTGTTCGATCCAGCGTACCGTTCTTTTTTCTGCACCGGTCAACGTGCAATATTCACGCGGCGGTATCAAAACGTAATGACTAATTTGACATCCATTGTAGACAGCCATTTCTTTAACGACAAATCCATCTTCTAACTGGAAGCCTTGAATATCTACCGCAACGATGCGCATTTTTAATATGACTGGTTAAGATTAGGTTCCTCCGGCGGTATTTATGTTAGATTTCGAACCATCTCGCTGAGCTTGTTATAAGGGATGTGAGGAAAAAACTGCGTTGCTTGACTATATAGCTTTCAAAAACTGCGCGATTTTCGTCATCGACTGTTCTCGAAGAAACGACATTGTAAAATCCAGCACTGTCGACGTAAAGTTAGACATCGAAGCAAAAAAAGGATTTCCCGCGAATACACGTGCCTATTGCATCACCATTCACGATTGTATCGTGGAACAACTACCGCTCAGCGAGATTGTTCGAAATCTAACATAAATACCGCCGGAGGAACCTAATCTTAACCAGTCATATTAAAAATGCGCATCGTTGTGGTAGATATTCAAGGCTTCCAGTTAGAAGATGGATTTGTCGTTAAAGAAATGGCTGTCTACAATGGATGTCAAATTAGTCATTACGTTTTGATACCGCCGCGTGAATATTGCACGTTGACCGGTGCAGAAAAAAGAACGGTACGCTGGCTCGAACAATATCATCACGGTCTCAAATACAGTTCTGGTTTTGTTCAATATTCCGACACTGATACGTTAATCGCACTACTGATAGAAAATGCTGACTTGATATACGTGAGAGGAAGATCAAAAATGGAATTTTTAATGTCGAAAATGGATCGGGAGGATGTCGCATGCAGAGTCATTAACATGGAGAAATTCGACGATGATAATTGGTTGAATCCTCCGAAATTTCAACCGGATCACGCCCATTGCATGTTTCACTCCGGAGGAAGACTGCGCATGTGCGCGTTGAGAAATTCTGCCCTTTTATATAATTGGTTGTATTCAAGGATCCCTGTATGAAATAAAACTTTTTTTTTTATTTAAATAAGACTTTTTATTTCAATCCAAAAAAATTAATAATACATTTACACGTAAAAATAAAGCACGATAATGCTATGATATGAATACAAATTGCGAAACTGTAATCTATTGAAGTATAATTCTTTTTTCGTTCCATTTCTCGAGTAATATTCTCCGTCATCTCACGCAAAATAGCGACTAAAAGCGTTTGGTTCATCACTTCTCTTTGTTATTTTACCTATAAAAGATTAGCTAGGAACCGAATACATTTTAGTATTTTACTGACCTTGAACGAGATGAGAGTCTTGTTGCTATGCTACGCTGTCTTTACTACCTGTTCGGACTTGTCGACGATAGTCGCCGCGCTGCCCGAGGAAGGTGTGATTGAATATTTACAAAAATTCGGATTCCTTTCACCTAACGACAACGAATCTTTAACGCAGATCAATGCGTCCAGTTTGCAACTCTAATGCTCTAATGCTCTAATGGATTTTCAGGATTTCTATAATTTACCGGTGGATGGTACTTTTAATAACGAAACCGTCGAACTAATAAATAAACCCCGATGTGGTGTAATAGAAAATGCCTTCACGACTGTTTCGCGATGGCAGAAAACGGATTTAAATTGGTATATTCAAGTACCGCCCAGTCACTATCAAGAGTTAAAAGTGCTGGCAACCGAGGTTTTTAAAATATGGAGTGATGAATCAAATTTAAATTTTTTCTTAAATTACTCAGAACCGGATATAATGATTTTGATGTCTGACAAATATACTACCCACAGACATAGCATAAGATGTAAAGGGAACGAAACCTGCCCTTTTGCTTTCGACGGAAGGGGTAACATATTAGGACATGCATTTTTTCCAAATCAACAACAAGAGTGCGTTGAAGTTCATTTGGATAAATCCGAAGATTGGTACTACGGTTTAGAAGTGCCTGCGCCCGTAGGAAAGACGAGCTTGTTTACTGTGTTGTTCCACGAAATTGGACATACGTTGGGTTTGGCGCACAGTAACGATCGCAATGCCATTATGTACCCTTGGTATAGCTTAAATTCTAAGACATTGTCATACGACGATGTTGCAGGTCTTCAACGTTTATATGGTAAAAAAACCACAACCACCGCCCGCGTAACAACTCCCACTACAACAACAACAACAACAACAACAACTACCACTACCACTACTACTACAACTACGAAACCTCCGATAGGGAAAAACGAAACAAAAGTACCAGATTTGTGTCACGTAAATCCATCCATATTTTTGGTTACGTCTAACCATCATATGTATCTATTTTACGACAAATGGGTTTGGATAATAAGATTAGGTGATAAAGTCTACATGGAACCTAAAATGATATCAGATTATGTCCCTATTTACGCTCCTATTTCGCATATCTACCAAAGACCCAACGGACAACTTTTGGTAGTCACCGGTGATTCGTTTTATTTACTTCACTTTCCGAGTTTCACGGTAGTGGGCGACCGACAAAGCGTCCAGCGATTGGGTGTGCCTGCGGGTAAAACAGTGAACGCCATTTTTAATACGTATGGCGGTCGAACGTATATATTTTACGGTAAACGCTACTATGCAGAAATAGACGAGTGTTTTTTGAGTGCGAGTGAACACGGTTTTACTACGGAACTGTTTCCGGGTCTGCCCGAGGATTTGTCGGGCGCGTTTCGATACACCAACGGACATTTGTATTTTTTCAAAGAGAAAACGTATTACGAATACAACGAATTTTTGAATAAATTAACGAGAGTCGGTGAAATAGACTTGAGTCTTGTCGGAATTAATTGTCCCACAGAGAGTGTCTTTAAACAAATTAGGGATTTGTTAAGAAAGTTATCGATCTTTCACAACAATGAATAAGAAGATAGTTTTCTTCGACGATTTTAGAAGCTTGGATACCGAACAACTTGAATTGATTCCTGTGCAACATTTTTTGGAGCATGTGAGACCGCACGATTTGTTAAATATGTGGCATAAGTTACCAGTACGACATCGCAACAATTTTGAATTGCAAACTCATTTGCCCTGCTTTGTTCACTATAACAGACCGGACAGCAAAATGCATATCGACGGCCCGGCACCTCCCCAGAATAAATGTCATTATTGTTTGAGTGTTATAAAAGCAGTTACCGAGATCTATAATAGATTCATTCGGGCTAGAAACATGGTTTTGTTAAGTGCTCACTTTGTTTTGTTGTCGGCTGTGGTACAAAACGTTTTCTATATACATAAACCTAAGGATGTGATTGAAGCGTTCGTTTGTTTCAAAAATCATAATAATCATTGCATTTGGCCCGAAACATGGACGCGTATGCAACTCGTTCAGGTCAACGGAATCGACAAGCTACAAACTTTTAGCGTGACATTGTCGAATAACACTACCGCAGATAAGCCGTATTTAAATTACAAGGTAATAACACCAGCGGCGGCGTTAACGACAATTGCGGTAACGAATACAACATCTCGGCAGATCGAAAAACTAGTTTAATCCCGCTATATGTAACTACGTGCGCTTGTTTGCTTCTTTTGGCAAAATGCTTATTCAAATTGACTAAATGTAAATATCTCGCTTAATTACACCGATAGTGGGGGGTTGTTGATATATAAGTACATTTGAATTTGATACCGAAGTCAGTCTGTTTGTCGCAATGTGTAACAAAGTGGTCACTATCGATGAAAACACGATTTTCAAAATAAAGAATTCAGGTGTCCGTTTCATCTTCAAGAACAAGCACATAGATTTTCAAGTCCAGGATTTTTGGGATTTTTTGTTCTTTCTGGGGGACGAGGTGGGAGAAATCATGTTCTGGAACGACATAACAGTCTACATCGGGAGCAGTATCGAGGTGACCTATTCGAACGACGAAGAGAGCTGTGAGTTGATACTGAAACAGGATCATGGCGACGAAATTATCCTCGACCGCCATGAAGTAGAAAATCTCATGGACCAGAAACACCGCTTGTACGAAGCACTACGTTGTCTACATATGAGTTAATAAATATTTGTTATTGTATCTATAGTTTTTCTTTTATTAAACCGTGATTATTGAGACACTCTGTATAAGTCACTCGACTTGTTTACCGACGACCCGATCCCCCGCGTCACCGCGCCACACCGTCTCCGCGCCGCACCGTCACCGCCCTCTACCGGGGGGGGCCTACGACGGTCGGAGCGCGCGACATCTAGCAGCGACGGGCGGAACCGGGGCAAAACAGGACGCTACACAAGCTGGGTGGGGGGCGGAGCGCACTCTGGTAGCCAGGGGGTACACTAGGACGCCACGCGCGGGGGGGCCCGCTGCGGGGGGTTAGGAAATTGAGGTTATGTGCGGTTTTTGCTGCTTATATCTACCTGGAAGATTTTATTGAAACTATGTTGAGTAATAGAAATAAATATATTTCAGAAGAAAAATTTATGTCTTCGCCGTACCTGGCAGCAAGATAAAGTGGGGCAAAAGTGATGTCGCCATTAGAATGCTAACAAAAAAAAAATGAGTTGCAGAATCCAGATGCTATTTCTAGCAACAAATTACGAAAGCACATCGCTACTGTCATGCAAATACTTAATATGACACCAAACGAAACGAAGCAATTTGCGAATTTTATGGGCGATACCCAGAAAACTCACGATGAATACTATGAGTAAGATATTTTTTAAATCTTAGTTTTGTTAATGACAACTAACAAACAAACAAACTAACAAACAGTTTAAACTAAGTTTTTTTCTGTCAATATTTTAATTGCAATTGTAATTAATTTGCAATATCAAATATCAAATGGATAAGCACATATCGAAATATACACAGGCAAAATTATCGTATCTCTTAAAATGCAAGAATTTGTAGTTACGGGGGGACAATTTCTAATAATCGTATTGCAATCGCGTATGTTAAATAGGAGTAACAAAATTTCATTTTTACTTTTTTGTTTTATTAACATAAATTTACAATGTTTAAAAACCAAGCTGTAATATTTAATATGTTTTTATTTAATTTAATATCTCAATCATTAATGAAAGTAAGTGGAATCACACAAAAAACTTGAGGATAAATTTAACTGACCAAAAATTGCCCCACCCTGTAGATATTTAACATCACCAAAAATATTGAGCTTCCACAAAAGAGTAAACGTTTCAGATCCCAAAAAAAAGTGTTCGCAGCCATGTTTCTACGAACTTTAAATTATAGGTACTTAAGGTTGAGTTGCTGACTAGTTCTTTACAAAAAAGGTAATTTCTTTTCGCGGAATGACCACCGATATGAAAAGAAAATGGGCGGCGAGCTCGAAAGAGCTTTAAAGTGGACTGTAGGCTTTAAAAATTTAGAAATACTACCGATCGCCAAACGGGCCGCTAAAGAACTTTAAGGTCTCACCTTAAGCGCACGCCTCCGTCTCCTCAGCAGGCCTGCTTCCTCTTTGCTGTAAGTTTTGCTACTCAATTCGCAGAACTTACTGGTGTTACGCCACGGACAACATAAAAACGCACAACGAAAATCTTTAGAATTAAAGTTCCCTTCGCGGAAAACGCGCAACAGATCTCGCTGCTGCCGCACACGGAATGTTAATAGCACTCCCGATCGGCGTGACCCAAAAAAAACTTTAACGGCAATACCGCGGTAAAAAATGTTCCAGAAACTTAAATTTTTATTTGAGTACGCACAAAATTATTTGTCCCAAAAACCCGACTAAACATAAGAAAACTTTCTCTCTTTGCAAATCACCAAAAAATAAAATAATAAAAAAAAATTATGTATATACAAGGACAGACGTGCGATCTCTCCATAACCGCCCACCACAATACGCAGTATTGTCATGGGTTGATAGGCAAGGGACACAACTTAATCACGGGGCGTTTGAAAACGCCAGTGCTTGTCCGGACGGTAGCCACTCGGACGACACCATCAGGTTCGGGATGGACTTCGCTTAAACGAGCAATGGGCCATTGTAAAGGAGGTGAGTTGCTCTGTTTTATAATCACTAAAGCGCCCGGTTTACATTTGCAGAGAGACTGTTCCATTTGGCTCTTTGGAGCGTATGGAGATATTCTTTAGACCATCGAGTCCAGATCTGTTGGTGAAATTTGGAGAGAAGCTGCCAACGAGAAAGGCGATTGGGACGTGTTGCACGAGGTCCTCGGGAGGGGCGTTCAAAGGCTCCATTGTGAGGAAGTGCCCGGGCGTTAAAACATTCAAGTCGTTCGGATCCTCACTTAGAGGGCATAACGGACGCGAATTCATTATCGCTTCAACTTGGGTGAATAAAGTGTAGAGTTCCTCAAAAGTTAATACCTGTTCCCCAATCGTACGGGCTATGTGACCCTTAACCGTTTTGATGTTGGACTCCCATAGTCCTCCAAAGTGTGGAGATGAGGGGGGAATAAAGTGCCACTTAATGTAGTGGTGATTGGCGGCGGTTTCAGCCAGCCTGTTTAATTCTTTACTTGCCCCAGAAAAGTTTGTGCCGTTGTCGCTATGAATGTTATCGCATCTGCCGCGGCGGCTGACAAATCGTTTAAAGGCAGCTAAGAATGCGCTCGTGGACAGATCTGACACTAGCTCCAGGTGAACAGCCTTGGTGGAGAAACAAATAAAGAGTGCTAGGTATGCTTTAAGGATCGGTGCCTTTCGAATCCTGGACATTAAAATTGGGAAAGGTCCTGCGAAATCGACGCCGACGGTGCTGAAGGGCTTAAGTTCGGAAATGCGCGCTATGGATAAGTTTCCCATTAAAGGAACAGGCGACGTGGGGTTTACTCGAAAGCATTTGACGCATTTGGACAAAACCCTTCGGATTGCTCGTTTTGGAGAAAGAATCCAGAAACGCTGGGAAATTTGGACAGTTTGGATGCCGGCGTGTAAATACTGTACATGAGTCGACTCGATAATCATCTCAGTTAATCGGCACTGGCTAGGAAGTAACGCAGGAAATTTACGTTCGTAGGAAATGGTTGCTTGGCTTAATCGTCCACCCACTCTCAAAGTTCCAACATCGTCAAGAAATGGAGATAGTTTCCTGAAATTTTTAGCAAGAGGTTTACCATCCTTAAGAAGACGGAGTTCGTGACTAAAAAATAGGTCTTGCGAGCGTCTTACGAAAATTAACAGAGAATTGTAACTCTCGAAGGATGTCAGAAAACCGGTTTCCAATTTATTCGATTTACGCAAGTAATGCACGTAACGTACCAAATAACTCAGCGACCGAACACATTTGTTTAAGGATGAAGAGTTCTCGAGCATGGTGTCTAGAAAATTTGTGGAAGCTTGGGTGGTATGGAGGTTTAAGGTGCGAGCCTCCAATTCGTGGTCGTGGACGTCGGTGGGGTCACGTTCTAAAATAATGGGATTGCAATGCAAAAAGGATGGCCCCGCCCACCATAGAGAACTGTTCACTAACTCGGAAGGTAAATAACCACGGGATCCAAGGTCAGCGGGGTTCTCTCTAGATGAGACATAATGCCAACTGGAAGGATTAACTCTTTCCTGAACAAAAGACACCCTGTTACTGACGAAAGTCTTCCAACGGTGCGGAGAAGATCTCAACCAACCCAGAGTAACCGTGGAATCAGAGTAACAGAAAATATCTGTAACTTCGATATCGGATGACTTAATAGCCGTGGCCACAAATGACACCAAGCGAGCCGCTAACACGGCTGCACATAATTCCAGACGCGGAATTGATACTATTTTCTTGACAGGCGCGACTTTAGATTTAGCCGTTACGAAATGAAGGACGGGTGAGGCTGACGACGTTAAACATCGAAAGTATAACACAGCGCAGTAACCTATTTCACTAGCGTCGCCAAAGCAGTGAATTTCCAATTTGGACATCTCATTAGGTAAAAGGCGTCTCGCAATATTTAGATTTCCAAGGACAGAAATTTCGGATACGTACTTCTCCCACCAACGAACCACATCGTTGAGGGTTTGTCGTCCCAACCGATTTTTTGAGACCAAATTTTTTGAATGATATGCTTAGTGAGGAGAGTGACGGGAGATAGAAAGCCTAAGGGGTCGAATATCCGTGCTAAGTTGGACAAAAGGAGTCGCTTCGTGCAACCGGAATCAAAAGCCTTCACTTTAAATCGGAAGGTATCGGATGGAGCATCCCATTCTAATCCTAAAACCCTTAGAGTCGGGGAAGACAGTTTGCTTACAAATTCAAGGGGGTTAATCGCCAGATCGGATGTCAGAATTCCCTCCAATACGGCGGGACTTACTGGACCATTTCTTTAACTCGAAACCGCCCGTGTTTAATAATGCGATGAGTTCATCGCGCAAAGCTAAAGCGGTTTGGATCGAACAACAAGAGACGACAATATCGTCAACGTAGGTGTTCCTTTTAAGGGCTTTGGCAGCTAGGGGATATTTATGCCCTTCCTCGACCGCCAATTGGTGCAGATATCGTATTGCGAGGTAAGGCGAACAAGAAAGACCGTACACGACTCGGTTTATTCGAAAGTCCTTTACAGGCTCGTTAGGCGTGTTGCGCCAAAGAACTCGTTGGTAGTCCGTATGAAGCGGATTAACCAAAATTTGACGATACATTTTGGAAATGTCGGCGGTCAGAATACAACTGAATAAACGAAAATTTAATAATATTGTAGATATATCACTCTGGAGTTTTGGACCGGTGAATATATCATTGAGGGAAGGCTGGTTGTGAAGGTGTGCGGAACCGTTAAAAACCACCCTTAGTTTACTGGTTAAACTTTCCGGCGTTAAAACACAATGGTGGGATAGATAATAACAGTGAGAGGACTGAACGAATCGTCTGGAATAGATTCCATGTGGTTAAGCGCAATAAATTCGTTCATGAAATCGCGATATTGCGAGTAAATCTCAGGCTGCTTCTTAAGTCTCCGCTCAAGGGAATAAAACCTCTGTAAAGCCAGAGATCGGATATTTGGGAAGATAGGGGCTTCTTCCTTAAAAGGTAAGTCGACGATGAACCGACCAGACGGCTGGTCTCGCCGGTGTGTGCTGACAAATGTTTGTTCCGCCTTAATGTCATCGGGAGATAGACGAGGTGCATCAGGAAGTGTCTTTAATTCCCAGAATTTGTCCAATTGTTGATCAAGGGAAACCGTGTCCTCAAGATGACAAAACAACGTAGCGAGTGCAGGCGCTTTGAAATGATTTATTTTCCCCATAAGGACATAGCCGAAGAATATATTAATTGCGTCGGGCTGGTCTTTAGATCCAGGGATGCGTCCGTCCAACAGAATTTTAGAAAAGACGTCGGCACCCAGAAGGAGATCTATAGGTCCCCTGCGGGAAAATTGGTCATCGGCCAAGTGTAAATTAGTTAAGCGGGACCAGTGACTATGTTTAACATCCAAAGCAGGCTGGTCTTCGCAAATTTTTTTCAGAATTAAAGCGTCAGTGGTTAAAACATGATGAGTTTTATACATCGGTCTAAAAAATATAGTTACTCCACCTAAATCAGCTTGCGAATGCATGGCGCCTAAGCCGTTTATACGAACCTCTAGGGGAGACGGTCGTAAGCCTAACCGGCTAACTGTTTTTTGAGTTATGAATGACACATACTTCCTGAATCGAGTAAGCATCGTATCGGCTGGTAGATTCCGCGACCGTCGAGTATTTCGAGAAAAGCAGTGGAAAGTAAAACGCTCGAATTTGCTGAAGAAAAACCTGCAGTTACGGTTAATGGATTTATGTGGTCAGAGAGCTTAAGCGAATCATTGTTAGCGGGGGGTGACTGAAAGTGAAGTAATGTGTGATGTTTTTTGTGGCACATATGACAACTCCACGTTGAGGTACAGGTACTAAAACGGTGAGAGCCTAAACAATTTACGCACATTTTTCCCCTCTTAACCAGATTGTAGCGCTCTGCGGGAGATTTTTCCAAAAACTCGCTGCATTTATAAATAAAATGAGAATTTTTACAAACAGGACATTTTGGTCGATTTTCAGTTTGAGCCAGCATTGCTGTAGAGTTGGAGAAAGTTGGCTTTTTGAGAAAAATTTGCTTTGTTTTAGTTTGAAAATTAATATTGTCCAACGCCAGACAATTTTTACTTAAAAATTGCTTTAATTTAGCATAACTTGGAATAGTACTGTCGTTGTGATGAAGTTCAAATAGTGTAACTAGAGAAACCGTGAGTCTTTTCAGCATCATTTGAACAAGTATAAAGTCCCAGTGTTCCGTGGGTAACGCTAGTTTTTGCAAAGCTGCGACATTTTTTGAAAACGTATCTAATAAAGAGCGTAACTCTTTTGAATTATCTGAGGTAAGTTTAGGTGAGCATTCGAGGTTATTCCATAAATTTGAAGCAATAACTCTCACATTATTGAACCTTTCTTTTAGTAAATCGTAAGCAATTGTGTAATTATCTGCTGTGATATCCAAATGGTCGACAGCGTCCCGAGCGACACCTTTCAAGCAAGAAACTAATAGGTTAAATTTGTCAATCGCTTTTAAGTGGGGGACCGTATGAACACGCGCATCAAATTGATCGAGAAAACTCCGAAACTCGGTAACTTCTCCGCTAAATGTCGGTAACTCAGGCTTGGGTAAATTTAAATATGCAGAGATGGGCAATTGTTCACCCGGTATAGCCACAGATTGCATCGTCGGCTTCATTAAACGTTGCGTATAAATAGCTTGAATTCTATAATATTGAATATCGAATTTTTTTCGAAAATCATCCTCAATCTTGAATAGTTCATCCGCATTTTGCTTATCACATATGATTGATATAATTTTATTGTGAAGTTTATAAAAATTTGTTCGAGTTTCCTCAAGTTCTTTATACATAGCTTCAAGAATGGGATAAAAACTTTCATCTTCGGCATTAACTTTCAGAGCAACATCGTATATTTCGTTCAATTTATGAATTTCAGTCGACCGGAGTACTTTATTCTTTTTATAATCACCCATTTTTTTTTCTTTTCGGTGAGTAAAAAGTAAACGGTTCAAACCTAATAAAAACTGGTCAAACTCTTCACACACTAATATTAAATTATGTGCCCTGCTCTATTTACCTGACTAAAAATTAAATTATCTAAAATGAACAACTGCGTATTGTATGGACGAAAGGTACATAAAACGGAATGCGAAGGTCATCAATTTTTTTGTTTTGCTCAAGAATTAGATCTTGACAGAAAATGTTTAAATCCAATTTCAAGTAACTTAATTAAAATTGTGCCCTCTCCGTGGTAATAATCGAAATCAAAATAATGCGGATTGAAATAATGAATTTATTTTAATTTCTGTAAGAGAGAAATGTTTTCCGTTGCGTAGCTAAGGCTAAAAACTGCCGAATCCGGCTCGAAGGACCAAATAATTTCTTTTCGCGGAATAACCACCGATATGAAAAGAAAATGGGCGGCGCGCTCGGAAGAGCTTTAAAGTGGACTGTAGGCTTTAAAAATTTAGAAATACTACCGATCGCCAAACGGGCCGCTAAAGAACTTTAAGGTCTCACCTTAAGCGCACGCCTCCGTCTCCTCAGCAGGCCTGCTTCCTCTTTGCTGTAAGTTTTGCTACTCAATTCGCAGAACTTACTGGTGTTACGCCACGGACAACATAAAAACGCACAACGAAAATCTTTAGAATTAAAGTTCCCTTCGCGGAAAACGCGCAACAGATCTCGGTGCTGCCGCACACGGAATGTTAATGCACTCCCGATCGGCTTGACCCAAAAAAAAACTTTAACGGCAATACCGCGGTAAAAAATGTTCCAGCAACTTAAATTTTTATTTGAGTACGCACAAAATTATTTGTCCCAAAAACCCGACTAAACATAAGAAAACTTTCTCTCTTTGCAAATTACCAAAAAATAAAATAATAAAAAAAAATTATATATATATATACAAGGACAGACGTGCGATCTGTCCAAAAGGTATTGTCTTTCGCATGTTAATATTGCACAAAAACAAGGCCATTGAAGAAAAATAACTTGTGTGAACTTGCATAGTTGAGGCACTTTTCTTCTCTTGTCTTCTTTTTTTGTTTGCTAATTAGGTAGTCTTATTTGTGTATGAATTTCATAGTTGTTATTCCAGGCTGCCTGTAGATATTTACCAGACCGCAAAGGTTTCAAAAATACCATTGATGATGGAAAAAGGAACCCTTCCTGTCGAATATAAAGGCAAATCGATAAACGAAATGGACATTGATATTGACTATCCCGAAGAAAATGAACCTAAAGGTAGTCATGCAAAAAGTTTTCTGTTTACTACTAGTTTGCCATTTTATATCTAAATGGTTTCAGAGTCCTCGTCACCAAATGCGCCCACACAAGACAATGAAATATTGTTTGTGTGGAAAAAAGAAAATATTGAAGCGAATAAAGATAATAATATTTTTGACCAACCAATTCCTGAAAACATTAAGAAGAACGAAGATCAAGAAACTGCTGATATAGGTAATTCTGTATGTTTTTATTACTTTTACTCAGTTATACTGCCATAGGCATGGTTCATTAGAATAAGAGGTAAAAATAAACCGATGCGAGTTAACGAAAATTTAGGTCAGATTTGTTTTTAATAAATTTATTTTGTTACTGTGGTGTCAAAAAACTAATAATACTAGTGCGAATATAAGTGAAACAGTTGTGTGTTTTTGACAAAACACTGTTTCTTTCAGATAAGCCAAAAGTCTCCAAAGTTGTAAATAAACGATGTAAGTGACAAATACTAATTTATAAAATAACGACAAACACACCTTAACTAATTTTTCGAACACGTTTTATGAAAAATATTTTTTATTTTAGTATGGAGCGAGAATGAAGTGAATTGCATCCAGAAGGAGTTTGCACAATACCTCCAAACAAACACTTACCCACCGTGCAGCTAAAATAAGAGAATTTATTACAACCTTTAACTCTAAGAGAAGTGTATCCGTCATAAAATCCAAAATACAACATTTGCTGAAGTTAAGAAAACAGTAAAAGTTTACATTGATTTTGACATCTTGTAACTAATACCTCGATTAATAAAAAAGAGTGTTTTAAATATACTGATCCTTTTTATTTAGGGGGCCCAATTATTCCAGTAGCTGACATGGCACACCAAACTGTTACCTTCTTGGAATGCAATTGTTTTTCATGCTTTTCTTTGGGTTGTCGGGGCTCCAAAAGCGACAGTTTTGTTTGTTAACAATACCCCTCTAGATGGAAGTGAGCCTCATCACTGAATAAAATGTTGTCCAATCCTCCTTCGTTCCAAAACATATTCATCATTGCCTCACAATATTTTTTTCGTAATTCGTAGTCTGTGGGCTTTAGAAACTGCACCAATTGAATTTTGTAGGGATGGAACCGTAAGTCTTTGCTTAAAATCCGTTGCACACTTGAGCGATGAATATTCAGGGCCTGGCCATGTTTTCGAATTGAGCGCCTCGGATGTTCAGTCGCAGCACGTCGCACAATCTCAATATTCTCTGGCGTTCTGATGGACCTCTGTTGACCGGGACGCTTCTGATTTGCCACTGTACCACTTTGTCTAAATCTTTTAACCCACGATTTCAATATATTGTTTGACGGAGCATCACGTAAACGCCGATTATTGTAACGGTTACAAAAACGTCGCCGTGCCGCAACATACGAATCGTTCGATTTTAAGAACGCTTCGACCATAAACGCTCGTTGCTCATTTGACCACTGCTCCATGTTGACTGATAACCAGCGCTAACCCCCCCCCCCCCCAAATATTAAGTTGGATGTACAAGGCGCGTTTAAATAGTGAAATTTACTCTGAGTCACCCGTTATATATATATATATATATATATATATATATATATATATATATATATATATATATATATATATATATATATATATATATATATATATATATATATATATATATATATATATATATATATATATATATATATATATATATATATATATATATATATATATATATATATGTTATATCCGGAAATCCTATTGTCCATATGGGTTAAATGCCACCGACCTGCAAGAGTGCAACGATTGCGAAAACGTCGTGTCAACGATATGTCGCAACATCCGCAGCCGTCGACCCCGTCAACGTCAGCATAAATTTATTATAAATACCAATTTCTATTGTAAAACGTTGTTTGATAACATTCTCTCGTCGCGAGGTTATTATGTCCAATTTCATTTCGATTATAATTTTAATTTAAAGTTAATAAATATATTTTTTAAAAAGTTATTTTTGAAAAGTGAAATATAAAAATTGGCGCAGTCGTAGTAGGATCCGTTCACGTTGCTAGAACACGAGTATTCTAACTAGTGACGGCGGATTCCAATCCCTTAGACGGAAAGAAGAACCATCGCAGCCCAGTCGTGCCGGAACAAGGAACCTTCCATCACCGTTTCGAGAGGCAAGAATTCGGAGTAGGATCTGTTCACGTTGCTAGAACACGAGTATTCTAACTAGTGGCGGCAGATTCCGACCCCTAAATCTAGGGAACAACGAAGACAGCCCATCGTACCGGAACAAGGATAAACCCATCAACCGTCTCGAAAGGCAGCAATGAAAATAGTACTGTAAGTGTTAAGAATCGTTACGAATAATTTTATTTTTAATTTGCAACATTGTTGAATTTATTAAGTTCGATTACCCAAGGTTGAAAATTACCTATTTATTGAATTTCCCAACGTAGAATCGTTCCGCGATAATTATTTTGATTAAATTTTAGTCTCCGAGTTTAACTTGGCAATATTTAAAACAAAAAATAATTGTGTTTGAACTTCTTATAAATTTATTTGCTTTTTCTTAAAACCTAAAATAATGGCAACTCAATCAGACGAACCTAGTACAATGCTGGAAGTTGAACCATATAAACTTTCGGAAATTTTCTGTATCGTACCTGAATTTGAGGGCGACCAAATCTTTTTAGGAAATTTTATAAACGCGTGTGATTGTGCTTATAATATGGTAACAACGCAACAAAAAATTCTTTTAGTGATTCACATTAAAAATAAGCTCCGCGGTAAAGCAGCTCAATTAATTAATTCTAGGAATCCTGATTCGTATCTAGAAATAAAGAAACTATTAACTCTACACTTTGGTGATTCTAGAGATTTACCTTCCCTAATTCATGACCTTCAACGTCTTAAACAATTGCCCAATGAATCAGCATTAACATTTTTCAATCGTCTTCAAGTCCTAAATGCGAAAATGCATTCATGTGTTCAAAAATCCACCACATTAGGATCCAAAGAGCAAAAGGATGCTCAGATATCTTTAATTGAGACTATGACCCTTAATACACTTCTTACAGGTTTAGAACCTAGATTAGGTCAACTCATTCGTGCTAGTAATCCCACTTCACTTTTAGAAGCCCAAGCAAGGATTCGTCGAGAACTCCAACTCTCATATTTTGAAAATCAAAAATCTGTCAAATTAAATTCTCCTAAATCGCATTCTGCGAATATTCGAACCCCTCTTCAGCAACCCAAATGCACTTTGTGTAATAAAATTGGCCATACTTCAAATCAATGTAGAAGTACGCATCAGCATGTCAAACCAAATTTTTCGCAATATCCACAGCGACCTTCTAATTGGTTCCAACAAAGCCACATTAGCAACAACTCGAATCAAATACCGATGAAATCTTCAAACTCTTATCCTAAGCCACATTTTATGAATCCAAACCCGCAGCGAACTCATCATGCAAACTCAAACCCGATCTACATCGACGGTTATTCCGGAAATTCCCAGGAATTTTCACATGAAAATTACACTCTTCAAGAAGATAATGAACTTCAAAATCATTATTCTAACCATCCAGAAAACTGCGAACCAGAGCAGGATTTTCAAGAAAGCCCTTACGATATCCCACCAGACGAAATGTCTCCAGACCCGATTTTCGAAATCAATTCCCAAATTCAAACTCTGAATTTAGACAACATGAATCCCAATCTAAACTTTCCAGAACAGAACTTCTGTTAAACCCTCTTCTTACGGTAAATTCTAAAAATTTATACTATATTTTTGACGCTACGCAAAAATTCAAAATATTAATAGATACAGGCGCAGGTATTTCTATCTTTAAATATAAAACCGCTGAAAATTACATAACACGAGTTAAGGAAAATATTACCATCCAAGGTATAACAAATCAAACACTTTTTATTAAAGAATCCACACTTATTCCATTCACCGATAACGACAACCATAAAGTATATCTTTACGATCTTGACATCGAATTTGACGGAATTCTCGGTTTAGATTTTCTTGATCGCTACCAATGTATAATCGATTTAAAGTCCAAAAAACTTATAACGAATTTTAAAACAATGCCTTTGCATAAAGTAGGACACGAATCTGTTCTTCCCAAAATTTGTAAAAAACCTGAACAAAATATTCAAAATCGAATTTCAATCGAACCTAGGACCGAAAGAATTTTCAAATTAAAATGTAGTTTAACAAACACAGACGCTATTCTCCACTCTCAAGAATGTGAAAAAGTTAGGTTACCTAATGCTTTAGTTAAAGTAAATAACAAAGGTGAATTTTTTACTACTGTTATTAACGCTAATGCTATCCCAAAAACTATAGATTTTTCAAATTTATCTATCGAACCTATTAATACAAATCCTAACGAAAAAGAAATAAATAATATTTTCAATTTAAATCCTCAACCTGTTGATAGGCGCGGTATAATTCAATCCCAGTTACGCACCGATCATTTAAACGAAGAAGAAAAAGAATTAATAACACAATTATGTCTTGATTTTTCTGATATATTCTATTTAGAAGGAGATCATTTAAGTTTTACTAATGAAATTAAACATACTATTGAAACGAACAACGCCAGACCGATTTTTACCAAATCATATAGGTACCCACATGTCCACAAACAAGAAGTAAAGTCACAAATCAACAAAATGCTCGAACAAGGAATCATTCGACCTTCCACTTCTCCATGGTCTTCCCCTGTTTGGGTTGTCCCAAAAAAATTAGACGCTTCTATGAAACAAAAATGGCGCGAGGTCATCGACTATCGCAAACTAAATGAAGTCTCTGTCGACGATAGATACCCTCTTCCCAATATTTCCGATCTCTTAGACCAGTTAGGCAGATGTCAATATTTCACTACTTTGGACCTAGCCTCTGGGTTTCACCAAATTGAAATTGATCCCAAGGACGTTGCTAAAACTGCATTTTCAGTTGAAAATGGTCATTTTGAATTTCTCCGTTTACCCTTCGGACTAAAAAATTCTCCATCCACTTTCCAACGTGTCATGGACAACATTCTCTTAGGTCTTCAAAACGAACGATGTCTCGTTTACATGGACGATATTATCGTTTATTCCGCTACCATACACGAACATATACAAAGGTTAACTGATGTCTTCAAACGCCTTCGTGGTGCAAACCTCAAACTCCAACCTGACAAGTGTGAATTTCTTCGAAAGGAAGTAGCTTATTTAGGGCATCTCGTGACCCCAGATGGAGTCAAACCCAACCCTGAGAAAATAGACGCTATTCAAAAAATTTCAGAACCAAAATCACCAAAAGACATTAAATCCTTCCTTGGTTTAGCCGGTTACTACCGACGTTTTATCCCCAATTTCGCTAAGATCTCAAAACCTTTAACTAGACTTCTCCAAAAAGACACACCCTTCGTATTCAATTCAGAATGCAAAAATTCATTTAATGAGCTTAAAAACGCTCTAATACGTGACCCAATACTCATTTATCCAAATTTCGAGGGAACTTTTGTTCTAACCACCGATGCCAGTGCATTTGCCATTGGTGCAGTTCTTTCACAAGGTCCAATTGGAAAAGACCTTCCCATAGCATATGCCTCTAGAACTCTATGTAGTGCAGAGACGAAATATTCAACTATAGAACGGGAACTTCTCGCCATAGTATGGGCAGTTAAACACTTCCGCCCTTATCTGTTCGGAAGAAAATTTACTCTCGTTACTGATCATCGTCCTTTAACTTGGCTATTTTCGATAAATGATCCTGGTAGTCGTTTAGCTCGATGGCGTCTTAAGCTTGAAGAATACGACTATACCATTGTGTATAAGCCCGGTAAAAAAAATAAAAACGCAGACGCTTTATCCCGTGTTAAAATTAACCATATTCAAGATTGTGTCGATCTCCAAAAGAAAATTTTTATCCTTGCATCTAATAACGATGACATTCACAACCGACCATCCACAAGTAAAGAAGAAATCGTTCACGATGACAATTCTAATAATTCAGATATCGAAGACGACACAGCGGAAGTTACAGAAGAATACAACAACTTCGCATACCTTCACAAAACCACATCCCTTATAGATTATTCCAAAATAGAAACCTCTAATTCGCAACTTCTCGACAAAAACCACAAAGGTATTGTCACTTTCTTTTGGCAATCAAAACTTGATGATTTGCATAACAAAATAATGGACGATATTTTTGAAGAAGATATAAATTTTACGTTTAACAAAATTAACATTTTTTCTAGCAAAACCGTCAAAGGCAGGAAATATTATATAATCCCTCTTCCATATGACAATGAAACTGTAGTTCAACATTTATTCTATATTTTATTCACAGCTAAAAATGACTTTGATCTTTCAAAACTGTATTGTATTGAAAATAATTTACAACTTCCAATATTAGAAGTATTCTCCTTTATATTTTCCGAAAAGGATATAAAACTAAGAATCTGCCAAGATATAGTTCGAACTCCCGATCAAGACGAAATCCCTATCATTTTAGACCAATACCATTCAGGAAAAAATAATTTACATCGCGGAATCAACGAAACAGTTAAGCGCATAAAGCAAAAATACAATTGGCCAACCTTGACCAAAGATGCCGAAAACTATATTAGAAAGTGCGAAATATGTCAAAAAGTCAAGATCTATCGTAAAAACCTCAACACACCATTAGTTATCACAGAAACTCCTAAAACTCCTTTTGAGCGCATTAACATCGATATTTTCGAATTCCCAGTTCGTAATTACGCCCTTACCATAAGAGATGAACTCACAAAATTCACCCAGGCATATCCAATAAAAGACAAAAAAGCTTCTACAATCGTTACTACCCTTCTTCTCTACTTCCAACATTTTGGAACTCCTCTTAGAATACATTGTGACCATGGCCGGGAATTTGATAACTCCCTCGTCAAAAATCTTTGTCTTTTGTACGATATAAAGTTAACTTTCTCCAGCGTTAGCCACCCACAATCTAATGGATCACTAGAAAGATTCCATGCCACGCTCACAGAAATGATCCGAGCTCATAAAGCCGAAAATCCAAAAGAACACCCCTTTCATGCTCTTCCATACGCAATAATCTGCTACAACAACACAAAGAATAAAACGCATGGTTTTTCCCCTTATGAACTAATATTTGGGCACACTTCTAGTAGGCCTCCAGAAATTCTGTATAATGAAGAACAACTCATCACCAAATACATCGGAGACCTAAATAATCGCATGCAGCATTATTACAGAGTCGCGCGTACCCGCACTGATCAACAAAAACAAAAATCCAAAATAAGATTTGATCAAGCAATCTCTAGAAATATGACTAAATATAATGTAGGAGATAAAGTTTATGTTAAGGAAACTCAAATTAGCGATAAAGCTCAGAATAAATTTAACGGTCCGTATGAAATTCTTGAAGTATTTGAAACTTCAGCCACTGTCAAAAATTTAACTACCGAACAAGTTTCAAAATTCAATTTTGACAAATTTAAACCTTATTACGATTAGATTAAATTTCTTTCAGGATCTTGGGACTGATCTCTACAGTCGCACCCCAATTCCTCATTACTCCAGTAAATAATACAGTAGGCATCTTCTACCATGAAGAAAGTAGTTTAAGAATATCCAACAACAAATGGACGCTGCTAGTATATAAGGAACTAGAACCTCTGCGAGAAGCCATACGACATAATAATAAAATACTTTCCTCTCTCACAGAAATGTTAGACGATTCTTCTCCTCGTATGACAGTCTTCAAAACAAGTATCCAAACTCATTTTAGTCTTCTAACCAGAATTGCTGACTCAGTCGAAGAAAAATTTTCAGAAATTACTATCGACACTGAAAATTTTAATTTTAGAACTAAACGCGGTTTAATTAACGGTGTAGGAACTATTTTTAAATCAATTACCGGAAACCTAGATTCTACAGACGGCGAATACTTTAATGAATGCATAGATAAAGTAACTAAAGACGAACACGAAATCGAAAAGCTGTTAAAAAATCAAATATCGGTTACATCATCTGTTATAAAATCTTTTAATTCTACAATTCAAAGTCTCCGAATCGACGAAGAAACTTTCAATCAGGATCTAACTCAAATTTAAAAATCTCTCTATGATATTTCGGACACCGTAGCATTTTACGAATGTCAAATTAAAACACTTAATCTTTGCGAAAGCTTTACGGAAGGTTATGTATACCTAGAGTCTTACCTCAGCGATATATTAAACGCAATCACGTTCACACGAATCAAAGTTTTACATTGCTCTATTATTTACCCACAAGATTTAGTCATTTCTCTTCAGGAAATTTCAAAATCCTTGACAAAAAAAAAATAATTTATCACTACCACCCTATACTTCGAGCATTGCAAGGTACGTAGATATTATGGAGCTAGAAGCATTTCAAACTGAAAATAAAATTGTTTTTGTATCAAGAATTCCCTTAATAGAACCTAAAATATACACATTGCATCGTGTTTTACCTATTCCAATTTTGGACAATCGAACACGTTTATTTCATATAATTGCAACAATAATAAAATATATTGCGCGTGATGACGATTCTTTACTCTATGTAATACCTGAAGATCTAAAAAGCTGCAAACAAATTCGAGTGCATTTATTGGAAGCTCCAGAGTACGAGCTAAACACTGTGTCGAAGAATATAAGAACGTGACCTACAAGAGCCACGGCGTTAAGATTCCATATGATTGCTGTTCTCAAATTCCAGTTTCAACCCCCAGAGTTGAAACCCCTGAAACTAATAATTTGCTGTTTCATTTGCAAATGCCGGAGAAAGAAACCGACAATACTCAGCATCGCCGATGGTAACGATCCCCAACAACCTCCGAAGCCAAGTCGAAGACACCTGCTCCCGATGCAACTCAAATCACTAACTCCGAAAAGACGGACAAGCATCCACCCAGAAGTAACTACCCGAGAAACTACGCTTTAATTAGTCTACGAAAAGCTGCAGCTAGGCTCCACCTTTTCACTAAATGCGCCAAATTTTTATATTTCACTTTTCAAAAATAACTTTTTAAAAAATATATTTATTAACTTTAAATTAAAATTATAATCGAAATGAAATTGGACATAATAACCTCGCGACGAGAGAATGTTATCAGACAACGTTTTACAATAGAAATTGGTATTTATAATAAATTTATGCTGACGTTGACGGGGTCGACGGCTGCGGATGTTGCGACATATCGTTGACACGACGTTTTCGCAATCGTTGCACTCTTGCAGGTCGGTGGCATTTAACCCATATGGACAATAGGATTTCCGGATATAACATATATATATATATATATATATATATATATATATATATATATATATATATATATATATATATATATATATATATATATATATATATATATATATATATATATATATATATATATATATATATATATATATATATATATATATATATATATATATATATATATGTTATATCCGGAAATCCTATTGTCCATATGGGTTAAATGCCATATATATATATATATATATATATATATATATATATATATATATATATATATATATATATATATATATATATATATATATATATATATATATATATATATATATATATATATATATATATATATATATATATATATATATATATATATATATATGTTATATCCGGAAATCCTATTGTCCATATGGGTTAAATGCCATATATATATATATATATATATATGACACTATATTCCGGGATATCATCCGTTCGCTCGTTGAACTCCGACTGGAATCCTGCATCCGACTGGAATCCTGCAAATCCTGCATCCGACTGGAATCCTGCAGACGTTTCGCCAAAATCTCACTTGGCATCTTCAATGCTCGCGCTCCGAAAACACTTCGAACACTGGAATCCTGCAAATCCTGCATCCGACTGGAATCCTGCAGACGTTTCGCCAAAATCTCACTTGGCATCTTCAATGCTCGCGCTCCGAAAACACTTCGAACACATATATATATATATATATATATATATATATATATATATATATATATATATATATATATATATATATATCAATACGTGAGAATATCATACACCTTTACGGGAAGGAGATCTTTACAGCCACCAAGTGTTATGAAAAACTAAGACAAAGGAGGGTTATTTCGCTGTGCAACTTGAATTTTCTTAAAAGCTGCCGCAACCAGAACTTGCTGCCAACATTTACAAGGTTGTCTTATCACACACGCACCAGAAAGACACAAGCTATCCTGGACAAAGCTAGCAAGGCCCTACTCCAAGACCAGATCAGGCGGACCCGGTACGAAATTAGTGAGACTGAGCTACAACTTTTCAGACTCCACCTGAAACTGAGCAACAAGATCCATCAGTTGCTGTGGGACCGCATAGAATTATTAACATCATGGCGCACTGAGAAAGACAAGGACATCACGTCAAAAAAACTGTGGAAGAAATTAGAAATCCTTCAGTCAAATTCCAAAAAATCAGGACAAGTGCCAAATACAAACCGAAGCAGTACAGTTCATAATATTTCAGCATACCATCTTTCCGATACAGAAGTCAGCGTACTGAATAAAGGATTTAACTACGCAATAGCTCCAAAAAGAGTACCCGTCGAAGAGATCGTTTCCAACGTCGAAGCAAGTCTCTCCACCATAGACGAACAAGATGCGGAGTTAATTAGGCAAGATGTCGCCAGAGTCTTAAAACAGTCAAAACCACCGCAACCAAACTTAAGCAGAGAAGAAATGCAAGCCTTAAGGAATCTAAACAAAAACGAAAACATTCTAATAATGCCAGCAGACAAAGGAAATGCCACTGTCGTCATGAATACGTCGGATTATAATGCAAAATTGGAGGATATTTTGAACGACCCAATATACAAACTAGTCACCAGAGATCCCACGACATATTTGGAAAAAACAACTAAGTCCAAAATTCTCGATTCATCAATAAACGAGGATACAAAGAAGAAACTTATTCCGAGGGAAAAATCGAGTCGTTGCCCAAAATTCTACGGGCTCCCAAAGATCCATAAGGACGGGGTTCCCCTGCGTCCAATCGTAAGCGCCTTTAACTCACCATTATGCAAGCTGGAAAAACATCTGGCCAGTGCACTTCAGCCTATAGTGGAAAAGGCAGATTCCTATGTTAAAAACTCAGAACATTTCACTCAGATTTTAGGTTCTCTCAGGATGGACAAGGACGACATTATGGCAAGTTTCGATGTCAAATCCCTCTACCCGAGTATTCCAGTAGAAGAGGCACTCTTGCTTATAGAAGAAAACGAAGATCTTCCGCCATACATAATGGATCTGTCAAGACATTGCCTGAAAAACGCTTACTTTATGCACAACGGGAAAATTTACCGACAAATAGATGGAGCAGCAATGGGATCATCTCTCTCACCTGTGATTGCCAACCTCTTCATGATTTACTTCGAAAAGAAAGCAATAGAGAAGGCAAATCTGAAGCCAAAACTATGGACAAGATACGTTGATGACGTATTTGTTGTATGGCCTTTTGGCAAGGAGGAGCTTTTGAAATTCCTAGATCATCTGAATTCCATTCACCCAAGGATTCAATTTACAATAGAACTTGAAGAGGATAACAGTCTGCCCTTTTTAGATGTGCACATCACAAGGACCGAAGATGGACACTTGGAACACACTGTCTATAGAAAACCAACACACACCAATAGATATCTGAACGCTAAATCTCATCACCACCCATCACAGATACAGGCAGTGGCAAATACATTAATTGCTCGGTCCTTCAGGCTCACAAACGAGAGGAACAGAGATAAAGAACTGAAGAAAATTAGTACCTGTCTTCAACAAAACGGATACCAAAGGCGCACCCTCAGCAATGCAATCAGTAAACAACAACAGCCGCAGCAGAGAGTGCAGGACGAGACCCAACGAAGATCGATCGCTGTCCTGCCATACATCAAGGGGGTTACTGACAAAATCGGCCGAATATTACGGAAACACGACATATCAACGGCATACAAACCTGACCATACCATCGGAGCAATACTAAGAAACCCAAAACAAAAAATTACTCTGGAAAACCAAGGAGTATACAGTGTAGCATGCGGATCGTGCAGCCTGACGTATGTGGGACAGACCAACAGAAGGATTTCAGCCAGGCTCGAGGAACATCGTTTAGCCATAAGAAACAAACAAACAACATCTGCTTTGTTTCAGCACCAACATCAGACAGGCCATAAAATTGATTTCGGCACTTGCAAACAAATAGCTAATATTCCTGATTTTAGGACTAGGATTATACGAGAGGCCATCGAAATAGAAAAGTCCGGACACCTCGATACGAGAGACGACGCTCTGCATTTATCCAACACGTGGAGAACGATAATCAAACAGCAGAGCGATGCGCAGCAACGGGGACATCGCAACTACGATCGGGCGAAATTAACAACGCGACAATTCAGGGGGCGGAGCCACCTCCCCCCACGCACAAGCAGCACCGTTACCATCTCCGGCGCAGAGTATAAATACCGCACGCACCGCCGATAACCTCCCAGTGTTCGAAGTGTTTTCGGAGCGCGAGCATTGAAGATGCCAAGTGAGATTTTGGCGAAACGTCTGCAGGATTCCAGTCGGATGCAATATATATATATATATATATATATATATATATATATATATATATATATATATATATATATATATATATATATATATATATATATATATATATATATATATATATATATATATATATATATATATATATATATATATATATATACATACAAAAACGAAAACATTCTAATAATGCCAGCAGACAAAGGAAATGCCACTGTCGTCATGAATACGTCGGATTGTAATGCAAAATTGGAGGATATTTTGAACGACCCAATATACAAACTAGTCACCAGAGATCCCACGACATATTTGGAAAAAACAACTAAGTCCAAAATTCTCGATTCATCAATAAACGAGGATACAAAGAAGAAACTTATTCCGAGGGAAAAATCGAGTCGTTGCCCAAAATTCTACGGGCTCCCAAAGATCCATAAGGACGGGGTTCCCCTGCGTCCAATCGTAAGCGCCTTTAACTCACCATTATGCAAGCTGGAAAAACATCTGGCCAGTGCACTTCAGCCTATAGTGGAAAAGGCAGATTCCTATGTTAAAAACTCAGAACATTTCACTCAGATTTTAGGTTCTCTCAGGATGGACAAGGACGACATTATGGCAAGTTTCGATGTCAAATCCCTCTACCCGAGTATTCCAGTAGAAGAGGCACTCTTGCTTATAGAAGAAAACGAAGATCTTCCGTCATACATAATGGATCTGTCAAGACATTGCCTGAAAAACGCTTACTTTATGCACAAAGGGAAAATTTACCGATAAATAGATGGAGCAGCAATGGGATCATCTCTCTCACCTGTGATTGCCAACCTCTTCATGATTTACTTCGAAAAGAAAGCAATAGAAAAGGCAAATCTGAAGCCAAAACTATGGACAAGATACGTTGATGACGTATTTGTTGTATGGCCTTTTGGCAAGGAGGAGCTTTTGAAATTCCTAGATCATCTGAATTCCATTCACCCAAGGATTCAATTTACAATAGAACTTGAAGAGGATAACAGTCTGCCCTTTTTAGATGTGCACATCACAAGGACCGAAGATGGACACTTGGAACACACTGTCTATAGAAAACCAACACACACTAATAGATATCTGAACGCTAAATCTCATCACCACCCATCACAGATACAGGCAGTGGCAAATACATTAATTGCTCGGTCCTTCAGGCTCACAAACGAGAGGAACAGAGATAAAGAACTGAAGAAAATTAGTACCTGTCTTCAACAAAACGGATACCAAAGGCGCACCATCAGCAAGGCAATCAGTAAACAACAACAGCCGCAGCAGAGAGTGCAGGACGAGACCCAACGAAGATCGATCGCTGTCCTGCCATACATCAAGGGGGTTACTGACAAAATCGGCCGAATATTACGGAAACACGACATATCAACGGCATACAAACCTGACCATACCATCGGAGCAATACTAAGAAACCCAAAACAAAAAATTACTCTGGAAAACCAAGGAGTATACAGTGTAGCATGCGGATCGTGCAGCCTGACGTATGTGGGACAGACCAACAGAAGGATTTCAGCCAGGCTCGAGGAACATCGTTTAGCCATAAGAAACAAACAAACAACATCTGCTTTGTTTCAGCACCAACATGAGACAGGCCATAAAATTGATTTCGGCACTTGCAAACAAATAGCTAATATTCCTGATTTTAGGACTAGGATTATACGAGAGGCCATCGAAATAGAAAAGTCCGGACACCTCAATACGAGAGACGACGCTCTGCATTTATCCAACACGTGGAGAACGATAATCAAACAGCAGAGCGATGCGCAGCAGCCAACGGGGACATCGCAACTACGATCGGGCGAAATTAACAACGCGACAATTCAGGGGGCGGAGCCACCTCCCCCCACGCACAAGCAGCACCGTTACCATCTCCGGCGCAGAGTATAAATATCGCACGCACCGCCGATAACCTCCCAGTGTTCGAAGTGTTTTCGGAGCGCGAGCATTGAAGATGCCAAGTGAGATTTTGGCGAAACGTCTGCAGGATTCCAGTCGGATGCAAGATTTTCAGGATTCCAGTCGGATGCAGGATTCCAGTCGGAGTTCAACGAGCGAACGGATGATATCCCGGAATATAGTGTCATCACATTTTTCCATCCGTGAATCAATACGTGAGAATATATATATATATATATATATATATATATATATATATATATATATATATATATATATATATATATATATATATATATATATATATATATATATATATATATATATATATATATATATATATATATATATATATATATATATATATATATATATATATATATATATATATATATATATATATATATATATATATATATATATATATATATATATATATATATATATATATATATATATATATATATATATATATATATATATATATATATATATATATATATATATATATGTATATATATATATCGTTGCAATTTATTATTTTCTTTGTAATATAAATTTTATTAGTAGCTGATAAGTATAACAGAAGTTTAGTTCGCTTGTTGTAGAGTCCATTGTATTAGTTATTTGTGTTATACTAGTTTCAAGAACATTTATGCTGGTGTAAACTTGTTTTTTGCCTTAAATTTATACTAAAAGAAAACCTACAGAAAATACATTATTAGGTACCTAAGCAACAGTAGTGGTTTCAAGATTATACTATTTTCCATGATTTTTTTTATTTCAGGTTATTGCAAGGGGTTTGATTAACTTGGTATTGTCATTTTATTTGCAGAACAAAAATATTAAAAACAAATGGATATAAAGATCTTTTTCTTTTACTTCTATTGGGCAAATCGACCAGAGTCACTCGGCCACTTACACAAATAGTTTGACACTTTCTTTATGATCCTGGAGGGTGCCTTAATTAAAAGGGACTGGATAGATCCATCTCCTTCGAGGAGAGCAGAAACAACAATTAAACTTTATTCAAAAATCTTCGACCGATCATAAAAAACGGCTTCCCTCGCTTCCCCCGTGGACCATTCGGACCTATCCGGCCACCATACGGGCGTGGACAGGAAAAAACAGCGGGACCGACAATGAATAAACACTTATAACGTTCACTAGACACTTAGAACACTTAATCCATACAATGGAACCAATTTCTAGTATGTTGTGTGGTTATTTTTCTTTGTTTTTATTTATTGTATTATTTTGCTTATAGTGATATTACTTATGGAGCTTGTTTGTTGTTAGACTTCGCTTTTCTAACAATTCTTTTGAAAATTTTATGTCGAAGGCGCCGATCAAAGGACCACAGGTGTGAGTGATATGAATGTGATTGGGTAAGGTTCATTAGCGAAAAATTAATTTGATTTGTTTTTTGGTGCACGTAAGGAAATAAATTAGTAGAAATTCATTTTTGTTAATGTTTGCTTATTTGTTATATGCTATGTTATATCAGATAAATTGACAGTTGTACTAACTACTTGTTGATTTCAAAACCTGACAAGTTCGATTAAGATAAGAGGCAATATATTATTTAATGTGTTTCTGATAATGTGTTGTTAATTTTAATTAAAAATTGTAAATAATTGTTAAGAAAAGTTAAGTTTTTTTTGGCATTTGCAATAAATTTTTAATTTCAGTGTTATTAAATTGTTTTTTTTTTACTTCATTTTATTAAGATTATTTCATAGATATAAAATAATTTTCTGAAATGTAATAAATTAATTATTACTTATTGTTTAATTATGCATTAATTTCTAATGATGTAAAAATGTAATATAAATAAAAAAGTCTTCCACCCCTTCCGGCTCTTCTTCCACCTCTTCCGGCTCTTGTTCCACCTCTTCCATTCCGGCCACCACTTCGTTGTCCTCTTTCCCCTCTCTTATACCAAATTCCTCCCTCTACTTTTTCGTTTTCTTTTTTTTTTTAATTGTTCAATTTCTACTTGTTGGATATTTGGATATTTTTTTTTAAATCTTCAATTTTATCTAGACGTTAAATAAAAAACAGTATATATAGTAAATAGAATATTGTCATTATATCTGGGCTTATTTCGCATAAAAAATTGTTATGCAGAAGTAAAAAATTTCTTGCCATATCTCTTATTTATCTCGAAAAGTAATGGAAAGAATTTTATTAGTAGTTATTTAAAGTAATTGTTATTGTATATATATTTTAGTAATAATAAACTCTTAATTTTTGCAATTTTTTGATTTTACTACTAATTAAATCTAAAAAATTAATTATTGGTTTCTTAATTAAACTTACCATTCATTTCCCTGTCTTTATTTTTTTCTTGTACATCAATAGGTGGAAGATCTGTAATATTATTTTTATGAATTTTTTATTATTTAGAAATTTTTGAAAAAATATGTGTGTCTATATTAATTGAATTTACATTTAAATGAAAATTTAGAAAAGTGCTATAGTAGGTTATTTAATTTTCAATTAATATGATATTTACTTATTGTTTAATCGTGAGGTTATTATTTTTCAATATTTTTTAAATGAATTAAGTTGACGTTTTTTAAAACTATTTTGTTGAATTATTTTTTTGTTGATAAGATATTTTTATTAAAATTGTAATACTTTAGCAATTTTCTTTTGAGTAATTTATCCAAGTGTTTAAGAAAATAAATAAAAAATAATACGGTAAATACGGTATTTTTATAATAAAATAATATATACTTATCATTTAAATTATCTTCTATTTCAATGGTCGGAATTGTCATGTTTTTGGATTGTTTAAATCTGTAGATAGCGATATTAATATGTTAAGATTCAAAATTCTGTTGTCTCAATATTTTAATAACAAATTTTACGAATAACACATTACAAAAATTTGTATATTAGATTTGTTCAGGCAGAATTTGTCGATTATTGATTATTAAACGTGAAAACTAGCTATTTATAAAAAACATTTTAAAATACAGAAGTAAATTATGATGACATAAGTAGTCGTAAATGCTCGATGTTATTAGGTATATTCAATTTCACAAATTTGTAATAATTTCTAAGGAAATGTTTCATAAACAATAAAAAAATTCTTACCTCTTTGACACGATTTTTATAAATGTAGCCAATTTCGGTTTCGAAGAGTGCTTTGATATCATGACCAACTTTTAGAATTTAAATCAAATAAGCTGCCGCCAGTGAAAGTTTTATTAGCCATTTTCTCTTCTCTGTTTAATACATTTATTCATGGACCATATGCAATTGGGTGGTATTTTTTTAGAAGACATGACCTTTTAGAAATAAGATTAAGGATTTTATACCAATTATATTTGCAGCAATTTATTTTGAATTAGGTGAAAAAGTATTCGGGAGGTTGCAAGAATAATTCTAAGAAAATGATTTTGTTTTTGGGGAGGTGCAATAAATCGGAAAACATTATGCTTTTAATGTGTTATTTAAAGCAAATTAAAAGAAATGGAAAATAATTTCGAAAAGTTTTATTTCGAACAATTATGAAAAAGACATGTCTAACGTTTGTTATGTTTTCATGTATGTTATTAATAATCTATGAAATTGGACCGATCCGAATTGGAGGAAGAACATTAATTAGATCTATGGATTGACTGTTACATTTGTTAAAATCACAACCGTACTTTAGAAATCGGATACTTAGTAGTCTTTAAGTTACCTTTTAGTTTTCAGTATTGTATTAGGTCAGGGTGAAATTTAAACCTTATTGGCAACTTTTGCGGAGGTAATTTGCATGTTTAAGTTTCGTTTTATGGAAAAATTTTACAATATTTATATTTTAGAGTCAGTACTTAATTTATGGTACATTCATCCCTTTTAAGTATAGATTGTGTTTAGCTCTTTGGTAAGATAGTGTTTTAATGGATTTTATTGTGTGTTAATTTATTTTTGTTTTTTATTGTTTAGGTTATAGTATTATCACTTGTGGAGCGTGTTTGTTGTTAGACTTCGCTTTTCTAACAATTCTTTCGAAAAATTATATGTGGAAGGCGAGGATAAAAGAAAGACAAATGTAAGGGAAATTCGGGATATCAGGATAAGGCTATTTAGTTTAAGGGATATGAATGTGATAGGGAGGAAAGATTCATTAGCGAATATTTAATTTGATTTTTTTTGGTGCACGTAAATTAGTAGAAATTCATTGTTGTTAATGTTTGTTTATTTATTATATTCTTTTTGTTGAGGCTAAAATTCAATTTATTGTATGAGATTAGTTGACAGTTATATTGCTTGTTGATTTCAAAACCAGACAAGATCAATTAAGATAAAAGCCAATGTCTTGTTATTTAATAAAATAATTTGTTTATTATGAAGATTGTGAATTAATAAAAATTTATTGGTAAATTTGTTTTAAGTGTTTCTGATAATGTACCGTCAATTTTAATTAAAAGTTGTAAAGTATTATTAAAATAAGTCAATTGTTTTTGGTATTTGGAATATCTTTTTAATTTCCGTTTTATTAAAATGCTTTTTTTTTTACTTTATTAGTTTGTTAAAATTATTTCATAGATATGAAATAATTTTCTGAAAAGGATTGAATTAATTATTGCTTATTGATTAATTTAATATAAATAAAAGATATTTACTGTTATTTAATACAATTGTAATTTTTTCCTCTGGGTCCTCTTTTACTTCCTCGTCCACCTCTTGTCATTCTTCTTCCACCTTTCTCCATTCCGATTTAATTTATGTTATATTAGACTTTTCATCATATTTGGTATTAGGATATTTGGTAAGATAGCATTGTAATCGTCCATTGTAATATCCCAATTGGAAAATAATTTTCTTTTTATAATTTAAAATAACTCAAAAAGAATTTTTAAAAATTTAAAGAAAAATTGAAATTATTGCGGGTTACTCAGAGTATATTACATTTAATAATGTTAATAAATATTTAATTATTTTTATTGTTGTATATATAATTTGCATTTACTATATAACTATAACATATTTAATCATAAACGGTTTAAAAACATATTTGTTGAATTTACACATTAATTTAATATTAAAGAGCTTTATTATTAACAATTTTTTACTAGTTTATTAAGGTCAATAAAATGTTATTTCTATTATATTGCAAATTAAATGTATACAATCAAAAATATATAAATGTTTAAAAATTAAATATTGCACATTCCAAACAAAAATATAGTCTGTTAAAAAAAGTAAATTTTTCATTTGATTTAATGCATAGGTATTGGACTACTATAAGGTTAATTATTATTTTGTGTTTTTTTTTCAAAAAAAAAATATTAAAAATTTTGAAATAATGCATTTTTATTTAGAATGTAGTTGTATACTATTTTTTTTTAATGTATTACTATATTACAGTAAATATATTTGCAATTTTGAATGATATTAAAAAAAATTATACAAAGCATTTTAGAAAAGTACTAAAATTCGGACAATCTCTGAAGATTAAGTTAAATGAGTAAATAATTATAATAATAAAGCTGTCTTATTTCTTCGGTATCGTAGCATAAACAGCAACATTGATTTTGGTTCAGTATGCGAATTGATTTAAGCGCATTAGTTTCTACTAAAATCTTTCTTGATTAATACTAAAAAAAAAACAATAATATTTTAAAAACCATTTGATAATATAACTGATTAATTACAAAATAATTTAAAACGTGTGTAATGATTGTTAAAGATTTGATAGTGATAAATAATATATTTTGCAGTTACGTACATAAAATACAATAAAAAATATAATTAAAATATATCTGTAAAGAAGTAGTGATATTAAATGAAATGAGTAGTAATACCTCAATAAAAAAAATTACTTGAATTTTTACCAAATTTTTAATTTTATTATGATTTAAATTTTTGTTTCTTATTCATTTTAAAACATGTTATATAAATATAAATCGTAAATTGATAAATGTTCAACTATTCAACATTTTGATTAGTACTTTTAATTTTAAATTTTTAAATGTTTGTTTTTGAAATGAAAGTATCTTATGAACTTATTTTTTAAAAAAAGCTTGATATAGACTAACTTTTTAGAGGTTAGTTAGTAATTAGTTAAAAGTAAAAGAAAAAAATTGGTAAGTTTTCAAAATTATTAGTTATAGATTTAGTTATAGCAATTTTTAATTACAAACATTTAGAATTTAATTGATGGAATAAATTTATCAATTAACGCATCATCAATTAGGCATTCCAACGACCTATCAAATGAAATTCAACAGTAAATAAAGAAAGTAAATAAAATTTGTTTATAGTTGCGTAAAAAAGCAAAACTGTGTTATTTTATTAAATGATCTTTTTCTGTTTGTTGAATGTATTTAAATGTTTTATAAACTATAAAAGCTTATTAATTTTTGATTTTACAATTTACAAAACCCTCTCTGTCACGCAGCTAGTTGAGGCCACTTTCCCCTTGTTGTTGAGAAGTCCACTTCATTTATTACAAAAGAGTGTTTTTCCCCTTCCTCCATGTTTGTGATATTTTTGGTTTGTCACATGTTTATTAGATAATTACCAAATAGTTGTCTTTGTTGTGAATGCCATTTTTGTTGGGTAGCAAATTGTTTTTATTAAAGACAACAATTTAAAGTTGGATGCAGTTATTGTGCCAGATCATTGGGCATACCAGTTATGATTTTTTTGTGAATTTGAATTAATTCAGAATATGATTTTCCTACATACAACTCAATAAAAATAACGAAAACATCAAATAACTTATAATATTCATGTTGATGAGTGGTGAAACTCCATTAATTGAATAGTCTAGACTATCCATGTTTAAAGCAAATGGAAGTAAACCATCTACTAATTGTAGTTTCGTCAAATGTTATGTTGAGGATGTCAAAAATTCTTTAGGATGCATTTGATCTAATTAAAATATTGTAACATCCCAATTTGCTAAATTAAATTTGTGGATTAATTAAAAAGAAAATAATATACTTATAATTGATTTCCTTGGTAATATACTAAATAATACATAATATACTATTAATAATACATTAAAATATTATTTTTAACCTTGCCGTATACTGATTTAGATGCTCGAGTTCTTCTAATAGTTTATTTCTTAGTTTTACTATCCAGAATGTTCTCCGTCGGTTTAGCAGTTATTGTGCTTGTGATATTTATTATTCTTCGGTAATATTTTGTACATTATCTTGTTTATATACATATTTTGGAGTAAAACTTGTTGCAATCTTAGTTTTGCCATTGTTTACGGCAATTATACGTCAAGTTAACAAATGTCATGGGTTTCGTTACTGGCGCAGTTGCCAGGCTGTGGAATATTCTTTAAAGTTTGTAGTGGAGGATAATAATTTGTTGCTAAAATTAATTCTTTTTCAGTTTTTGGATAATTTACCTCAATAGCCAATGGTCTTTATTTCCTGTTAAGTGTTAGGTTTTGCTCCACATTCTTGATTATTGAAATTGACTGCGCCTGGATACATTGATTTGCCGGTTGTTTGCCATTATGCCTTGAGTTTACTACCACCTGTGATCGTGAATGTGATGGAGTGAGATGTGCAATGGGACGACTGTATGAGTGTTGGATAAGAATGTTTTAACCATCTGTGTTCGTGGTGGTGGATTCTGCATGTGAAAAAAATTGATTTTGACAAAAGATTTTTAGTTTCCGTACCGTTTGAATTGGTTGTGCGGTATAATTAAATTTTTCGGTGTGATTTTAGTGATTTTTATATACGCCAAAGATTGATCGAATAGACTTTTATAACGATATATTGATTGTATCTTTGAATGTTTTTGGATTTATTTTCATGCCGGATGTCCACATAACTTTCAGGGTTGAATATTTATCACGCATTATGCCTATTTGTTGATGCATTTGCACGTAAACTTCGATTAACACTTACAGAGGTTTTTCTCCTTTTTTCCAACAGTCAATCAATCAAAGCTGTGGTATTGGATACAGGCGGATGCTTAATTCAATAACGTCAGTAATTTTCTAAATTTATTTAATATTGGTATTAAATATCTACATTCATCATTTTTATATCAATTTAATCACTAGATTATACAAATGATAAATTGAACATATTTTTTTTTTACTTAATGACGTTAAATGTTTTTAAAAATTATTGCACGTCATATTTTAGCTATTGTGTTGGAGCAACTAGCGATGACGCTGCCTTGTGCTTCGATTAAATCGAGAGCATAGTTTATTTTCCAGACTCCTTGACGCCTACATCTGAACCGGTCATCCCATGGCAATCGGGAATATTGTATGATAGTTGTCATAATTCTTATATAATTAATAATCAGTATAATAAATAACTGAATTAGTTAATGATCATTAAACAAGTACTTCAAAATGTAATGAAATGTACGATTTAAAGAAAATATCATAACTATATATTCCCGGGCCACCTGAAGTAAAACCCGTTAGGATATAATGTTGACTTTATTACATCAAATTGATATTATATAAAAAATCAAGAAAAAAATTGATAAGATTTATTTTTTGTTAAAAATTAAAGTCGTTTATATATGTGACAACGGTGTACTCCCCGCCCACTAATAGTGACTCTGGATACGGGCATATGCGTTTTAACAAGGTAAAACACTGTTTTGCTTGAATTTGTGCCCTTTGGTGAAATTCTGTTTTATTTAGTTCACCATATGAAGTAAAATTTATTATAGTAGATGTAAGTATATATCTACGTATTATTTATATCATAGAAATAGCATTTTCTATCTTTATAGAATATTTTAATAGGTATATGTTATTTTGCTATCAATATTGATTGCAAATAGTTGAGAATTTTACCTATTATATAAACTGTACTTGAATACGTTTGTAAACATTATTAAAATTAGTTATGGCTTTTATTTCAATTAAATCAAGTATTTAAATAAATTTATGCATTTTTGCAAATTCCAATTAATATAAAATCCGGAAATTTGTTTGTTCAGATGATTTTTCATCGCTGCAGTATAACCATTTGTTATTTAACTGCCTCGTAATAGCAACGCAGTAAACTCAGATTATATTCTCATTGTTCAACTTCAGTTAATTTAAAGTTTGGTTTGAATATAACGTTGTAAATAATTACTATATTTAATTCCGTATTTGATGTTATCGAAACATCTGGAATTTGATTTGTTTCAAGTTGCTAAAATATAATAATTGTAAAATATATAAAAATTTAATATTTTGCAACATAATTATCAATGAGCATTCTAAAGTGGTGTTTATTAAACCAAGTTTAAGTTGCTTGGCAAATTTGTTTAAAAATTATGCACATATAAAAATGATGCACATTTAATTAAATTTTGCAAGATTTTTATTGTGAAAACTTTTGTTAAATTGAAACGATTTATGAAATTGTCATTTACTTGCAATAACTTGAAAATTTATTATTTTGCAAGTATTGAACATTTTTGGAAATATTTAAATAGTAAACGATAGCAATAACATACCGTCGAAGAAATACATAAATATGAAATTTGTCAACCGTAATCTAATATAATGTGTCATATAATACAAATTTTAATGTATTTTTTCCAATATTAAAATATCTTTAAGGGTGTTGTCGAAATGTGTTTGCTCAGCCAAATTTGAATCGTTGCAATATAACCAGTTACCGTTTGGCTTTAAAGAAAAATTGAAATTATTGTGGGTTACTCAGAGTATATTACATTTAATAATGTTAATAAATATTTAATTATTTTTATTGTTGTATATATAATTTGCATTTACTATATAACTATAACATATTTAATCATAAACGGTTTAAAAACATATTTGTTGAATTTACACATTAATTTAATATTAAAGAGCTTTATTATTAACAATTTTTTACTAGTTTATTAAGGTCAATAAAATGTTATTTCTATTATATTGCAAATTAAATGTATACAATCAAAAATATATAAATGTTTAAAAATTAAATATTGCACATTCCAAACAAAAATATAGTCTGTTAAAAAAAGTAAATTTTTCATTTGATTTAATGCATAGGTATTGGACTACTATAAGGTTAATTATTATTTTGTGTTTTTTTTTCAAAAAAAAAATATTAAAAATTTTGAAATAATGCATTTTTATTTAGAATGTAGTTGTATACTATTTTTTTTTAATGTATTACTATATTACAGTAAATATATTTGCAATTTTGAATGATATTAAAAAAAATTATACAAAGCATTTTAGAAAAGTACTAAAATTCGGACAATCTCTGAAGATTAAGTTAAATGAGTAAATAATTATAATAATAAAGCTGTCTTATTTCTTCGGTATCGTAGCATAAACAGCAACATTGATTTTGGTTCAGTATGCGAATTGATTTAAGCGCATTAGTTTCTACTAAAATCTTTCTTGATTAATACTAAAAAAAAAACAATAATATTTTAAAAACCATTTGATAATATAACTGATTAATTACAAAATAATTTAAAACGTGTGTAATGATTGTTAAAGATTTGATAGTGATAAATAATATATTTTGCAGTTACGTACATAAAATACAATAAAAAATATAATTAAAATATATCTGTAAAGAAGTAGTGATATTAAATGAAATGAGTAGTAATACCTCAATAAAAAAAATTACTTGAATTTTTACCAAATTTTTAATTTTATTATGATTTAAATTTTTGTTTCTTATTCATTTTAAAACATGTTATATAAATATAAATCGTAAATTGATAAATGTTCAACTATTCAACATTTTGATTAGTACTTTTAATTTTAAATTTTTAAATGTTTGTTTTTGAAATGAAAGTATCTTATGAACTTATTTTTTAAAAAAAGCTTGATATAGACTAACTTTTTAGAGGTTAGTTAGTAATTAGTTAAAAGTAAAAGAAAAAAATTGGTAAGTTTTCAAAATTATTAGTTATAGATTTAGTTATAGCAATTTTTAATTACAAACATTTAGAATTTAATTGATGGAATAAATTTATCAATTAACGCATCATCAATTAGGCATTCCAACGACCTATCAAATGAAATTCAACAGTAAATAAAGAAAGTAAATAAAATTTGTTTATAGTTGCGTAAAAAAGCAAAACTGTGTTATTTTATTAAATGATCTTTTTCTGTTTGTTGAATGTATTTAAATGTTTTATAAACTATAAAAGCTTATTAATTTTTGATTTTACAATTTACAAAACCCTCTCTGTCACGCAGCTAGTTGAGGCCACTTTCCCCTTGTTGTTGAGAAGTCCACTTCATTTATTACAAAAGAGTGTTTTTCCCCTTCCTCCATGTTTGTGATATTTTTGGTTTGTCACATGTTTATTAGATAATTACCAAATAGTTGTCTTTGTTGTGAATGCCATTTTTGTTGGGTAGCAAATTGTTTTTATTAAAGACAACAATTTAAAGTTGGATGCAGTTATTGTGCCAGATCATTGGGCATACCAGTTATGATTTTTTTGTGAATTTGAATTAATTCAGAATATGATTTTCCTACATACAACTCAATAAAAATAACGAAAACATCAAATAACTTATAATATTCATGTTGATGAGTGGTGAAACTCCATTAATTGAATAGTCTAGACTATCCATGTTTAAAGCAAATGGAAGTAAACCATCTACTAATTGTAGTTTCGTCAAATGTTATGTTGAGGATGTCAAAAATTCTTTAGGATGCATTTGATCTAATTAAAATATTGTAACATCCCAATTTGCTAAATTAAATTTGTGGATTAATTAAAAAGAAAATAATATACTTATAATTGATTTCCTTGGTAATATACTAAATAATACATAATATACTATTAATAATACATTAAAATATTATTTTTAACCTTGCCGTATACTGATTTAGATGCTCGAGTTCTTCTAATAGTTTATTTCTTAGTTTTACTATCCAGAATGTTCTCCGTCGGTTTAGCAGTTATTGTGCTTGTGATATTTATTATTCTTCGGTAATATTTTGTACATTATCTTGTTTATATACATATTTTGGAGTAAAACTTGTTGCAATCTTAGTTTTGCCATTGTTTACGGCAATTATACGTCAAGTTAACAAATGTCATGGGTTTCGTTACTGGCGCAGTTGCCAGGCTGTGGAATATTCTTTAAAGTTTGTAGTGGAGGATAATAATTTGTTGCTAAAATTAATTCTTTTTCAGTTTTTGGATAATTTACCTCAATAGCCAATGGTCTTTATTTCCTGTTAAGTGTTAGGTTTTGCTCCACATTCTTGATTATTGAAATTGACTGCGCCTGGATACATTGATTTGCCGGTTGTTTGCCATTATGCCTTGAGTTTACTACCACCTGTGATCGTGAATGTGATGGAGTGAGATGTGCAATGGGACGACTGTATGAGTGTTGGATAAGAATGTTTTAACCATCTGTGTTCGTGGTGGTGGATTCTGCATGTGAAAAAAATTGATTTTGACAAAAGATTTTTAGTTTCCGTACCGTTTGAATTGGTTGTGCGGTATAATTAAATTTTTCGGTGTGATTTTAGTGATTTTTATATACGCCAAAGATTGATCGAATAGACTTTTATAACGATATATTGATTGTATCTTTGAATGTTTTTGGATTTATTTTCATGCCGGATGTCCACATAACTTTCAGGGTTGAATATTTATCACGCATTATGCCTATTTGTTGATGCATTTGCACGTAAACTTCGATTAACACTTACAGAGGTTTTTCTCCTTTTTTCCAACAGTCAATCAATCAAAGCTGTGGTATTGGATACAGGCGGATGCTTAATTCAATAACGTCAGTAATTTTCTAAATTTATTTAATATTGGTATTAAATATCTACATTCATCATTTTTATATCAATTTAATCACTAGATTATACAAATGATAAATTGAACATATTTTTTTTTTACTTAATGACGTTAAATGTTTTTAAAAATTATTGCACGTCATATTTTAGCTATTGTGTTGGAGCAACTAGCGATGACGCTGCCTTGTGCTTCGATTAAATCGAGAGCATAGTTTATTTTCCAGACTCCTTGACGCCTACATCTGAACCGGTCATCCCATGGCAATCGGGAATATTGTATGATAGTTGTCATAATTCTTATATAATTAATAATCAGTATAATAAATAACTGAATTAGTTAATGATCATTAAACAAGTACTTCAAAATGTAATGAAATGTACGATTTAAAGAAAATATCATAACTATATATTCCCGGGCCACCTGAAGTAAAACCCGTTAGGATATAATGTTGACTTTATTACATCAAATTGATATTATATAAAAAATCAAGAAAAAAATTGATAAGATTTATTTTTTGTTAAAAATTAAAGTCGTTTATATATGTGACAACGGTGTACTCCCCGCCCACTAATAGTGACTCTGGATACGGGCATATGCGTTTTAACAAGGTAAAACACTGTTTTGCTTGAATTTGTGCCCTTTGGTGAAATTCTGTTTTATTTAGTTCACCATATGAAGTAAAATTTATTATAGTAGATGTAAGTATATATCTACGTATTATTTATATCATAGAAATAGCATTTTCTATCTTTATAGAATATTTTAATAGGTATATGTTATTTTGCTATCAATATTGATTGCAAATAGTTGAGAATTTTACCTATTATATAAACTGTACTTGAATACGTTTGTAAACATTATTAAAATTAGTTATGGCTTTTATTTCAATTAAATCAAGTATTTAAATAAATTTATGCATTTTTGCAAATTCCAATTAATATAAAATCCGGAAATTTGTTTGTTCAGATGATTTTTCATCGCTGCAGTATAACCATTTGTTATTTAACTGCCTCGTAATAGCAACGCAGTAAACTCAGATTATATTCTCATTGTTCAACTTCAGTTAATTTAAAGTTTGGTTTGAATATAACGTTGTAAATAATTACTATATTTAATTCCGTATTTGATGTTATCGAAACATCTGGAATTTGATTTGTTTCAAGTTGCTAAAATATAATAATTGTAAAATATATAAAAATTTAATATTTTGCAACATAATTATCAATGAGCATTCTAAAGTGGTGTTTATTAAACCAAGTTTAAGTTGCTTGGCAAATTTGTTTAAAAATTATGCACATATAAAAATGATGCACATTTAATTAAATTTTGCAAGATTTTTATTGTGAAAACTTTTGTTAAATTGAAACGATTTATGAAATTGTCATTTACTTGCAATAACTTGAAAATTTATTATTTTGCAAGTATTGAACATTTTTGGAAATATTTAAATAGTAAACGATAGCAATAACATACCGTCGAAGAAATACATAAATATGAAATTTGTCAACCGTAATCTAATATAATGTGTCATATAATACAAATTTTAATGTATTTTTTCCAATATTAAAATATCTTTAAGGGTGTTGTCGAAATGTGTTTGCTCAGCCAAATTTGAATCGTTGCAATATAACCAGTTACCGTTTGGCTGTCTCGTAATGGCAATATAATGGCCAGACGTTATATTTTCTCCGTAATGTAATATTACGGAGGAAGTTTTGAAAATAGAATTTTGGATGACGACTCGTTCATTATTAAAGTTGGTGAATGTCGTACTAATTTTTTCAAAGTCATTACCAATTAGTTGCGTTCTTTGAAGCGTTATAATTAAATATTTGTGAACTTCAGTGAATTTGAAGTTAGTTTGTAAGTAATGTCAGAAAATCTTGCTTCACTCATCCTATTAAAATCGATTGATTCGTAGGAACCTTCAGGAAAATATAAAGTTAAAATTTTATGGTAAGTTGCTTCACCCTGCTCTTCCATTAAACAATTACTACAAAATCTTACATTTAAATGCTGTTGGAAAACGATATAATAACTAAAGTCAATATCCAACCAGCTTAAAAGCGCGAGTAAAAACTCATTTGCGTCCTGCTGCTGATTCTGAATAAATAAATTTCCGACGCAGCGACGTAGTTCAACAACATTGTTCATTGTTTTGTTCATAATTTTATAAAGAGATTTATTAATTGCAGTGTCATTTTTTGAAATTGAATTACGAAATTCTTGCAATGCGAGCAAACATTGAACACTGGAATTTGCGTAACAGGACACGTGATCATTATTTATTAATTTCGGATTTACAAAATTGTGTTCCCTTGATTGCGATTCGTCGTTAATTGTAATAACGGATATGTCACTAGAATGAGATGACATATTTATAAAATTTCTTTCTGGCGAAGACCGACTAATCTGCTGGTTAGTGTAAAGATTATAAATGAAGTTACTTATAATTGAATTGCATACTTGCTCGATACAGGTATGGGGAACATAATCTTTATAGATATTAATCGCAATGGTGTTATGGTAACAGTAGACGGTTTGGAATATATTAGCTATTATAGTTGGGAAATTGCTAAAACACCAATCTATATGGGTATTTCCCTTGGTCGTTGGAACGTTACTTTTTAAGGCTGGTGTAAAATTATTCCTTTTTAGGCATTCGAATAATAAATTATTGTTTGCTAAAAGCAGGTCGCAATTGAAATCGCCTATTATCAAACACTTTTCGTGTTTGATATCGGTAAAAATGCGTTCCAATATATTTACTGTTAACACTTTGACCTCGTCATTAATTTCAAATAATATAGCTTGAAACACAATGGAGTTTATTTCATTTGCATATTCGTTTGTTATTTTAACATTATCCTTTCCAGTCTTTCGGTAGCACAAAATCCCATAGGGATTGCGCATTATATTGTTGCAGATTTTCCCGAAACAGGTAAAGTTTCCACCATCGATGCTGTCTGTATCGCGAACCCAAGTTTCTACAAACACCAAAATGTCGGCGTTTTTGAACACTGGGTTATTTACCGCAAATTTTTTGTTTTTGTTGAAACTTTGGATGTTTTGATAAGCTAACGTAACCTTATCATTATCACAAAAATATTGTTTGGCGTACGTTGTAATTAATGTTTTATTCTCTTTTAAATTCCTCAATTCTGTAAACGTTATGTCGGTTGCGAGAGGTTCAGAGGGCGCTTTGAAATCACCAAAAATATACAAACCTTGTAACGAAGTCGCCCGACTGCAAGCCACATAAAGCGAGCTCCGGTTCATATTTTTTAGAATATGTACCGCAATATGTTTATAAGTTACTCCTTGACTTTTATGAACAGTAATGCCTTCCGCTTGAAGAATGGGGTATTGTGACCTTCCACATGAATATTACTTCCTTTTTTCACTTTTATCGCTCTAGCAGTCTTAAGAATTGGAGTCCAACTGTTTGGTAACTTTTGAGCTTTAATAACTTTTTCATATTGTTTTCGTACATGTTGGCCGACTTTTGAATCGTAAAATTCCATCCATAACCTAATAGGTGTAGTGGTGTTATCGTAATCAATTTTTCTTAAAATTCCCGTCGCGCCATTAACAATACCGTCTTGAGTATTAATATTCACCGTGATCATATATTTGGCATCGATCTGTAGTGTCAATGTATGTATAAGACCAAAACTTTCGGATTTTTTTAGTTCGAGAGCGTGATTTAGAAAGGTTTGTCGCAATTGCTCTGAACATGCACCTTCCACTACATCTTTTGCAATTGATTTAGCTCGCTCAGTTGTATAGGTTGCTAGTTTTTTTAAATTTAAATTGTATGCGTCAACTTCGTCGTTACTTCTAAACAAATGTATTGTCATTTCTGGTAGTTTCGTTACCTTTCATTTGCCTGAACTTTATTAATTTAATGTCTTCGTTTGACATATTTCCTAAGCCCATGTTATTTAAAGCGATTGCGAATGTTTTATCTTCTCTTTGGCGCATAATTTCCGTTAGTTCGAAATATTTAAATTTATCCCATAAATATGTACCACATATTGGGGCAAATATATAGTTTGTAAAATGAGAGAATATCCACTTGTCTCCAACTGGGGGTAATTCTTTTAAATCTTCAAATAGAAGTATCGAGATTCCACCAAATTCAGTATCGCTTTGGAAAATTTGCTTTAGTCTTTGATCGACATGATGTAGCATTCTTGCACCCACCATGGAAAACTCGTCCACGATGATCAACTTTAGGTTGATCAGTGTAGTGTGAATACTGTTTAAAGTGTCTGCGTTTAAAGGTATTATGTCAATAACTGACTGATTTACTGGTAAAACAAAGGAAGAGTGTAGTGTCAAACCTCAAATTAAAAACGCGGCTTTGCCAGTCGGTGCAGTAAGTAAAATTTTTATTTAATTTGGATCATTGCCTGGTTGGGAGTTGAAATATCTCAGAAGTGCTTGATGGATAGCTTTTATGAGACGACTTTTTCCCACACCAGCCCCTCCGCAAACGATATTATACATTTTATTATTATCACTAGTTTCCTTTAAAACATGATTGAGATATTCATACTGCTTCTCATTTAATGTAGCAATTATCTCATTAAACTCGTGGTCTGGAATTTGGTGCGGAGTTGGAAATGTCTGTTTGTCCGTTTTTTCAGTCAGGTCCGTCTAAGCCGAAAACCATGTGTTCCGGATCTAAATCTTCTTCCAATGCCGTTGCGATAACGTTATATAAATATTGATCGGCTTGAATTAGAGCTTCGTCTAAAACGTTGGGATCTAATTTTGTGAATTTTTCAAGATTGTTTCTTATATCTTTATTGTAAGCAACGTAGAGTTGTTTGTGATCAACGTTCTCTATTTCAGTTTGCTCGTTTCTCCACGGCACATAAAGCATCAATTGTTCTCTATAGAAATTGATTTCGTCTTGCTGTAGGCCGTACCCGCGCTTTCAATTGCGCTTTTAGATCCATAGCATCTCGTAACAATTGAGATACTCCCCTTTCGGACTTGTTTATATAATTAACTACGTAACTTATACAAGCATAGGCGTCTAATATAAACTGTATATCCATATTTAATTTTTGCATGCTTAAGATTATAAGGGTTTACCAAAGAATCTATCAAATTACGTTTTAAAAATATGGTTGTAGTTTTAATATTCTGCCTGATAATGGTTTCGTACTGTTTTTGAGTAAGCGATAATCGATTCAAGTATTCAGAAAAAGATATATCTTCTTTGTGTTCATTTAAAAACTTGACGATTTCTTGGTATTTGGTTTTTGCTGATTTCAGTGTATTCGGTTCCGTTTCAACTAATTGTTCTAAAATAGTTACTTTGTCCATAATTTGATAATTTATTACATTTTCAACACTTGACGCTTTATTGTGATGTATTTTCCCACAAATTCCGTACAAGCAATAATTGAATTTGGGTTCGATTTGTTATATACCGGAGCATCGGTTAACCACAAGAGTCCGTGGACATGTGGACTGCCTCGATGTTGGAATTCTACTCTATAATAATAATGGTCAGTGAGATTTTCTTTGAACGGGCCTTCTTCGGATTTCATATAATTTAGTAACAAATGAAAGCGATTGTCGAAATAGCGGGCGCATGTCACGGGGTCTTCTCTTATCAGGCGTGTTTTTTCTGACATGGGAAGATTTATTGCTTCCGTTTCATCGACCACTTTACATAATATTATAAGCAATTCTGGCCATGTTGTTTCCACTACGGATATAGTAAAAAACATAGTGGGGACTCCAAATTGCCTTATCATAGCCACTAGCTTACCTTTTTCTGATTCCCAGTGTGCTGGACTATTGGAAATCTTTCTCAAGAATCTAAACCCTAAATCCCTTTTTATAAGTTGATCCAAGAATTCTTGTTGGAGAATTTCTCTTGCTTTGTATTTATTGGGGTTTTTGTTAATATTTTGTCTTAAACATATATTAATAGCATCTACCATGTAAAATAATTGCAATTTTTTAGACATATACAATAGCAATATTGTTTTCGCGAATCTTCTCTCATGGAACATAAGTAATTTGGCTATGTCTCCATAACGCACTTTTACCGTAAATTCACGTTTGTGACCACCGAATATTGTTGGGAAGGATAGTTCTTATCCTCAATGTGAGTCCTGTGGATTGAATTGTTAAATTGCTGGTTTGCTGAAATTGAATTTGATGAAGACGCTATGCTCATTATTTCAACCAATTCGGAATTTTCTTGATCAATGTTAATTGGAAATGAGGTGACATGTACTCGATCGTCGTTAGGTTCTTGATTGAGAAGATCTGATTGCCAATTTTCGGAAAATGTTTTTGCAAAGTTCAATTCCATATTTGTTTTCCCAATTTTCACTGTTTATCTTATGACATTGGCGAGGAAACCATAACCGCATGCAGCATGTACATATTTCCGTTGGACCTTCTTTAATTAGTTGTCTAAATTTTTGTTGAGCAGAGCTGTGAATATGGAAGATGGGTAAACTAATAACCAGCGACTGTTGGGATGCTCTTTTATTACGTTTTGCAATTCTATTTCTTTCTCTTTCGATATTTCGTAATATTTCATTTTGTCTTTGTTTGGCAACTACATTTTTCCTTTTTTCCTGCGCGGTAGGATCGTTTAGATATTTTGTCCTTTTAGCGATTGTATTTTTTTCTGTTCGAGATTTTTAAATATTTCGTTTTGACGTCTTCTAGTAACTGCATTTTTTTGTGATGAAGAATTCTTTTGGTGTTTCATTCTCTTTGTGGCTGTGTTTCGTTCTTGTTCGAGACTTCTAAATGAATCGTCTTGCCGTCGCTTTCTGATTGCATTTCTTTCTTTTTTTTTAATAGGATAATTTTGATATGCTGTCCTTTTTGCTATCGTATTCTGTTCTTGTTCAAGTTTTCGATATATTCAAAAAGAAATTCGCTTTGTTGCTTTTCTTTAGTACCAATTTTTTTATTTGCTTCGCTTCGCTCTGAATATTTAGTTTTTAAAGATTTATCATTTTTTCTTTCCGCAATAATTTTTGTTGTTTTCTTCGTTTTTCAAATGATGCTTTTTTAGTTTTCGGCATTGTTTTCTTTCTTTAAAAGAACAATGTATTCCGGGATATATATAAATATTGTGAAAGTGTGTTTTACATTGAAGGTGTTTTTACTAATGAAGATGATAAGTACACTGGGAAATTAAGGTTTAGTGACAATGGAATTGATTTCCTCATTAGAGAGATCCGGTACGAACTTAATGACGTCATAATACAAACGAAAGTCTAAAACTTCAAAATGAACTGTGGTTTCCCAATCGAAAGTGACCGAATTATGGTCGACGATTACGGAACATCTTTATGCCATTGAAAATGCTATCAGGATTCTTCGAAGGTTATGAAAAAATTGTATTAAGTTTGAAGCAAGAATTTATTTCAATACGAGCCTGTAACGACATAGATATGGTCCTTTGTTTAGACGGCAATGAACCAAATACAATAACTTCCGAAACACCTAAAGTTTCGCAGAAAAACATATATCGGGAAATCCCAAAAATAATGACAAATATTGCCGAAGAACTTCAAACTTACTAATTAATTTATCTATAAAGTGCCCGTTATATCCATTACTATTAACTATAGTTTTAATCCGAATCTTTTCGTTGTTATATCTTTGTTCTGTTAACGGAAAACTCACTAACCTGTGAACTAAAAAATGAAAAACTGCTATTTTATGTTGGCGACAATGAAAGGAATCGGATGTTATAAACCTATTCGTGTTAGTATTTTTCTTATAAATATCAAACTCAAGCCTATCTTGATTTTTTGTATTAAAAACTTACGTTTATAACCACTACTGCACCACAATTTTATTTAGAACACTGGACACGTGATCTCTGTCTGAATCCACAACTCACACGTGGCCCGCAAAAATAAACCAACCAAATGAACCAGAGACTCCGCGTCATATCATTATCGCCTTCCATGAAAATAGGAAAGATCAAGTACAAAAGGATATGAGTCAATTTCATGACGTCGATTTAACTATTATAAAAGTGTTTTTAAATTCGGAACTATATCCGTACCATGATTTAAACCTAAATTTTGTAGGAAACAGGTTTTCCACTCTATATGTTTGCCAATGTTGGGCACTCTAATTATGGAAACTTGCACAAGTCAATTTTCACAACGCATATATATCGATTGTTCTTATCTCTCTTACAAACTGGTTCTGTGGTAATACGAATTGAATTTAAAACTAACGCTAATATCAAAAAGGATACATCGGTTTATTGTCTCATTTAACCCGACAAACTATAAACAAATGTAACGGTTTTTAAAAACTACATCCGCAATAATATATTGAAAAGAATGCGGATCGTGGCGTTAGATATACCAGGGTTTAATCTAAAGGACGGTGAAGGTTTCGTCGCTAAAGAAATTGCAATTTACGACGGAAATGAAATGGCCCACTACATAATGAAACCGCCGAGTAATTTAATCCATCATGGTCACGGCTAGTCATCAGTTTCATTAACACCTTTTTAATCTGTTGAAACACGCTCTCGCTGAAAACTGTACTCTTCCATTTCCTTGAAACAATAATCATCGCAAAGGGCGTAAGTTCTGCCTGAGTATGCGCTGAAAATGGGCTTGATCTTTTTCGGGCATAATGTGAAATTATTGAACTGTTGGCTTCGTCCTTCATTAGACCTTGTAATTTCTTATTGACGCGAGGCATATTATATGGATTATCGATGGAATAGTCAGACGTGCCGAATTTCCTTAAATTCTATTTAATAACCTCTTCGTCGTATACATCATCACATTGGATGTTGTAAATGAAGCTGCCCGTGTCCGTATACTGAATTTTACATTTCGCCGGGACTAATTTAGGTAGCATGTAATCGTAATCAAACGAATATATGCTGCTCTTCGATGGATCCAGTATTGACATGCCAGTGTAAAGGGGTGTGTTAAAAAAAAAGTTACGATTTTTTCAGTTCCACCAACTTTAAATCTTCAACTAGTATGGTTCTATTGTAACTAGCAATTAAATTTCCCGCGTTGTAAGAACCCTTCCACGTTCTAACAAAATTTGCGATCCGATGATGAATGATGACGAATATTTTCCATAGTTTTTCCGAACACCGCGTTGTTAAATAATTTAAAAAGATTTTTGCCAATAGAATTAGTGGCTTGCGTTCTTAACTGACTATTTAGATCGATATATTCTTTTAGCCAAAGAGATGGTCTAAATTTTAATACTTTGTGTATTTTAGTAAGAACCAGACCGTGTTCTAAAGCTTGCTTTAAATTTCGATAATGTATACCATAATTAATCTCATTAAAAAAAGTTGTCATTAAGTTTGGTAATTTTGAATTGGGAGGCGATGCTCGGCAGAAAATGTGAAATTTTTATGTAGATTGTGTAAACCCTGGGAGCATTGCAAATAGACCTCCAAAATGTAGCCCTCCGGTGTCTGGAACACCATTAATGGTAAGGGAAGCAATTTCTTCTTGGATTAACCATTTCAATCCGTCGAAATAGTTGTTGTTTGTCTCGACGTACCTGCCAACGCACACCGAAATCCCACTCTGTATACCCTGTTCGATAAACATAATCTGATCAATGTCACGCATCAGTTCTAAACGACAGTTTGTGAATCCGTATATCCTGGCGTCCTAAAATACCATGCCGGGTCGCCAAACAATTTTCTCGAAATTTTTGCAATATATCGGCCAAAAGAATAAAGTCCATTTTCAAATATAAATCCAAATATTCGTTTAAGTTTTTGACTTCAAACGCGATCTAGACTTTTTGGGCGTGAGCGTACTTTTCTTCACTAATGTCGGTTTCATTTAATTGATTGTAAAAAGCATCGATAGGCGGTAAACCCGTTTATATATTTTATATAATTTGTGGTAGTCGTCGATGTAATTATAACAAAATGCAGACTTTTATGACAAATTTAATTTTGACTCGTTCTGAAGGTGAGAACACTCCATTTTATCTAGAGAGACGCCCAAAAACCTATACGATTCTAAAAATCGAAACATTTTAACGTAACGTATAATATGTATTTTTTCTTGTTAATCGGAAAACTAAAGTTAAAGACCCTTATTTACCGAAGGCCTTAAGAATAAAATAGAAATCATTTCCTGAGAGTTTATAAAACACTACGGACACTACAAAAATGTTTGTAAAATATGAATTACAACACTGAAATTTCTGACGTTTCCCGGTAAAATGGTAGTAGTCGCGGACAATTATGTCTTTCGATGAGAAAGGCTCTTTGCAAAAATGACAGTGCGTCGAAACTTGAGACAAACTAATTTGTCCTTCCATCGGTACGATATCCGATCCGATCCGATGTTTTAAATAATATGGGGCACTGCACATGCCTCTTGCTTTTGATGTTTTCGCGTTTTATCGGAAGTTGTTAAATCTCATCTTTAAACTGACTTTCGGAATCGTCGTAGATTAAAAATGGCGTGGTTTGTTTGTACATATGGTTACTTATTGGTTAGTTTCCCGAACTGATATATATATATATATATATATATATATATATATATATATATATATATATATATATATATATATATATATATATATATATATATATATATATATATATATATATATTACTGCTGATGCTTACGATACGGAACCGTTACATAACTCATTGGCTAAGATGAAGCTAATAAAAAAAATGGGCATTTCAATCAACCTCTATTGTTGTTGGTAACCGTTACATTTCGATTGCCCATTTTATAAAATCTATATGTTCCCATCAATTGTTCTAGAAATATTTTTGTTACTCTTAGAAGGCCCTTTAATGAAGAATCTTTAAAGGTAACCGTGTGCCAATTTTAATGAATTATAACGGCAGGGGATACATTTCCGTCACGACTATAAAATCTATCTAAATATTTATAAAAGATATTATTAACTAAAATATATAAAAAAACATATTTCATTTCGTGTCCTTGTTATTGCACTTTCGCTTTTAGTCTAAAGTTAAAAGCATTTTTTAATTTGACATTATTATGAAAATTAAAACGTTTTGGATACAATATTATTAAACCATTTTGTATTTCGCATTTTAAAATTTATTAGGCGTTCTACAAAGAACTGCTTTCTTGTCAGAACGGTATAAATGAGTCTGGTCTTGGACTTGAACGAAGTACACCTTTTTTTACGTAAAAAAGTTTCGATAATTGATTTTGTTAATATTCACATGCTGCAAACTGAATAAAAAATGTTGATAATTTAAATGAATTGAACGGCAACACAAATAAAGTTGCCAAATTTTAGCTGACTATATCTGCGATGCAAAGTGTCCATCCTTGTTTGTACGCGAGTGTCTCGGATTTTTAAAAGCTGTTTTCGTTACACAGGAAGTGAATGTAACGCAGAGAAATATTTGCACTTTTTGGAGAAGACAGGAAGTATTGTGAAGTTATTGTAGTTGGGCAAATTGCTAGGTCAGAATCTCAAGACGTCTTCGCATTTTTTAGATAAATTTAAATTCTGATTTTATTTCAAACGGCATTAAAGAATTATTTTCAAAAAAAATCGTCAAAGTCTTTTTTACTAAATGGTATGAAAGGCAAAATCAATCTCAATCTATGTAGAAGATATCTGTTATTCTTCAGTTCTAATTTTAAAATAAAAACGAAATCTCATAAAATGGTCATAACAAGGCAATGTATCAAAAAGATGACAAAGACGAACCAAAGTAATGACATATAGTCATTTACCCAACACCATAATGAACCTTACAAAACTCCCCACCATTCCCAAATTCGTTATTATTAAAAACCAACACGCGCAAAGAAATTGCATTTTTAATGGAAATTGACGGTTATTTAACTATTAAGAAATTTTGTTTTTTTTTCATCATGTTTTACTCAGTTATAAATGTATTTTCTCTGTTTATAGGGTGCAAGAAAAACTCTTTTATACTACACCGAGCTTTCGGAAACGTTTATTTCCTTTTTCAAGGCTAAAACATTTTTACGGACACTCCGTATATACATAATTAAAATAAAATAAAAATTTACTTACTGTGCAGGTTGAGTTTAAAATTTGTTTACGTTAACATTGGAAAAACAGGCAGCAGTTTTCTAAAAGTTACTTAATATTTATAATTTGCAATCGATTATTGCGGCTACATTTTTATTAATTTTTAACCCAACTGATTTTCTGCGAACCATGTAGACACCCGCTGACGATACGAGAGAAGAAAAAACCCAACAAAAACAGCTTGTAAATCTAAGTTAAGGTTTTCGAACGAAGGGTCTCGTTTTTAAAAAACACCTTTTTTGTTTTACAAACAGAACTACGAGATTTTATTTAACCCGTTACAAGAACTGAACGCAAAGTACAAAGTTGTCATATATATAAAGTTTTTATGCAAGCGTAGCGTCGCTGGCACTTAGAATACTGAAGCTAGCATTTCCTGTTAGTCATCAGCATATTATATCACATAATTTCTATGTGATTTTATTTGGTAGGAAATTTTGCAAATACCAGGCGACACCGAAACAAATTATACCCGGATTATTAAAAGTATCTTGAGTTCTATTCGTATTTTTGGGTTAGGGAAAGTAAGTATGAGTATATATGTGCTAGATGTTGTGTGTCACGTTTTTTGTAGCACAAATTTTGGTTTCGTTGAAATTTGGACGATGTCCATTATCTCTACTATGCTTAGTCAACACACATGCTCTTTTTTCTATCCTAATTTCACTCTTATGTGTAGTCAATCTATTTTTTAGAACTCTTGGTGTTTGTTCTATATATACTCTCTCACAGTCCCGGCAAGGAACACGATGTATCACTCCCGATTTCATTAATAGCTCATCTTTATCTTAAAGTTTTACTGGGGATATTCCCCACTGTTTTCGTATATTTTTGTGTCAGTCTAAATGTACTCTTATTCTTAAAAACATTCATGAGCTTAGAAGAAATAATTTTTATATGTGGAATAGCTCTATATGACAGGGTGTGCGGCTCTTCCAAGTGTTCACCGTCTTGTTCGTTAAGTTTTGTGCGTACGTTTCTTTCGATTAGGTTATGTAAGGGTTGAACTGTTGGTTCCTTCCGCATTTCAAAACTGTAAATCAGCCTTTCCAACAATGACCGTGGGTAGTCGATTCTACGGACTCTCGCTTTTTGTGCAAGCACTAAGTTGATTTTTATTTTCTTTGAATGTTCGGAGTTAAAGTTTATTAGGTTTTGTATACCAGTCTAAAATGGCGGTATTCGTGTCACTTCTAATCAGACACTTGAGATCGATTCCCACCACTTCTCAATATTGTTTTTTGCAAAGTCTGTAAACAGAAAGACAACATTGAGACTAAATATCATAAAATTATCAGGTAATTGTTTATTTTGAATCTTTTCAGCAAAAGTAAAAGAGTCGGGCACACAATATTTATTGTCGAAAGTCCATGCTGACGTTAATATTTTAGTAATGAAAAGTGATAGTTTACTATTTGGAGCATTGATTGATGATATTGTCGGCCTTAATGTCAAAGTTGGTTTATGTATTTTTTTTTTGGGCTGCCCATAGTATTTTGAACAAATTTGTTTGTAAATTTTAAATGTTAATTTTTTACCCTGGGTTTATTCAATATATTTTTTCTTTTTTAAATTGTCTCGCCTGTAACAAGTTTGACAAAATATTAAAGAGGCATTACACATTACTGTAAAATGAAGATTATCCATGACTTTGAGACAAGCAGGACTTTCAAACGTAAATTTTATAATAACAGCAGTTTTTATTATTTGTACATTGCCGATTGTGCAAACTCATTATGACTTCCAACGGATCATCAGGATCTCCACGCGTCTGACCGACTGTCAAATCACGAGACATTAATTGAAAAGTGCCGGTTTACATAAAACCCGCGAGAGCAGAGGGCCAACAACCCCTTCCAGTGGCCAAGGAGTCGTGCAATATATCTGTCGGTTTTGAAACTTTACTAAAACGAAAATCAAATATCCGCTCAAAGACAGTCCACACAATTGGTATTAGTAAATCTTATGATTATAAACATTCTAGGAAGATACGAGATATGTAGCGCCAAAATTCAAAATAACAAATCTACTATCAGTCCCATTGATATTATAATTAAAACTTTCTCTGACGGAAATAATGTAATTAAGCATTGGCAGTTCAAAGCATTCATTTTCGAGCGGCAGTCACCAAATGTCATGAAAATTTTCAATAATTACTTATTTTAGTAGTGCATACAATTTCATAATTCCAAAGTTTTGTACTTTGGATAATTTAAAAACAAAATTGACCATTTTCTGTGGTTAAATGATGCAATAAAAATTTTGCAAAGAGTTAATATAAAATTTGCATTGTAAGAAAATTGTAATATAAACGGTAACGTATACGTTATATAAAGGTGCAAGAGTACTTAAATTTAATAAAATATGCACTAACCAAAACTGATTAATTTTTTATAATTCATCCCATAAAAAAAAACAATAAGTTGTTATTCAGCTTACTTTTCTTTGACACTTTTTTTGATACATATACAGAGTCAGCAGTTAGAGGCTACAAACTTAAACATGTGGGGTTCTAATGAATCTACTATTAACGACCAGGCATTAAAAATTCAAAATAAGTTTTTTTTTGTTTTTACATTTAATTTGATTGTTTTGACTTCAATACCTACATATTATAAGCCACTAGCTATAGACGATAGCACGATAACATAAGTTTAATAACGAACTTAGATTTAAAGCATGTGGATAGCGGTAAAAAGGTATTGTTTCCTATAATCGAATTTGGAAAAATAATGATTGTCAACAATTAAATGAAATGCGATAGCAGTAATTTGATAACGTTTAAAAGTCGCACAACTATCGTAAAGTTTAGTGTTGTGTAGAATGTATTATTCTTAAGCACACCATAAGAAAGCTAATTCATTTTTTTTGCCTTTTAGAAGTTACTTAACGGCTCATTTCATCAATTAATTGTGAAAAGTTTATTTTATGTTTGTCGTGAATTTGAAGTGATTCTGAATAGATAAAATTCCTTTCAAACATTAAAAAAAATCATTATAATATAATAATATATTATCGATCGGTTTGCAACTTTCGATATGTTTTTAAAAAAGGTAAGTCCGAAAGATTAATTTTTTAGAACTAGATTCATATATATCAAAGAGTCCAAAAAATAGATATTCATAAAAATACAATGTGTAAAAACGCACTTATTCACACCTGGGAGTTAGGGGAAGAGTTTTGAAGTACAAGTTAAGGGGTTCACAGATTTTCCTTTTTCTCTAAATAAAATATACAATAAAGGACTATTATTTCCTTTTTACCTTTAATGATCCAAATGCGATTTACTCCAACTTGTTCATAGTTGAGGATTTTAACTATCTTTGACATAATAAAAATTTTTTTTAAACCTTTGCCATCTCAATAATGAAACATTTTGGTTATATGAACTTTCCTGAAAAGGTACCTATTTGTGTAAAATAGTGAAATAATACTGGTAGCACCTCTTTTGTTCTAGAAATTTTAGAACTCCTTAATTTTTCAAAGAAACTTCTGTCTCTACACCTTGAAATTGCTTCCATCTTGTCCCCATCCGAGTTCGGTACACTTTCAAACATGATTCATGACAAAGCTTTAAATCTTCGTTTATCTTCTACCCAAAATCACATTCAGAAAATTGAAAAACTAACGTCAACACTAGGAAAACCATCAAGCTGTTCTCAGCTACCAAACACTGTAATAAATGTGTCACTGTATAAAAATCAATTGTTTCAAAAGGTTCCAAGTTCGTCAGTGCCTCAGGTATTATCCCGAAAAACGAAATCATTTCAAGTGTCCATTTCAAAAAACTTCCTAAATCTAATATTGCAAAGCCTGAACGCATTGCCCTAAAATCCTATTGTCAGCACCACCGGTTCTCCAACATATTCTCTAGCACAATATCTACCTTCCTTATTAAAATCATTTACAGGGAAAACTGATAGTTTCGTACTTAATTCCTTTCACTTCATTGAACAATTAAAAACTGTTATATTAGATCCACAAGATATTCTGGTTAGTTTCGACGTTTACCAAAGTCCCAATTCCTGAAACTCTCGTCATCATTTCATATATATTGAAGTCCGAGAATCTGAAACCAAACCTTCTCACCTTAATTGAAAAATGCTTGTCGGGAACATATTTTTCTTATAACGGTCAAATTTTTGAACAAACGTCGGGAACAGCTATGGGTTCTCCACTATCACCAATGATCGCCAATATATATATGGAAGCCTTTGAGAAGAAAGCTCTCGACACCCTTTAATCTAAAGCCAAAATTATGGAAACGTTACATCGATGATGCTTTTGGTATTTGACCCCCTAGTAGATTTTTTTAGACATTTAAACTCTATACACCCCGACTTATGTTTTACCATTGAGTTGGAAACTAATAATAACCTACCATTCTTAGATATGCTTATCTATAGGAAATCAGACCTAACATTGGGTCATTGTCTTTACAGAAAACCTACGCACTCAGACCGATACCTTAATGGATTGCATGGTTATCAACTCTCTTGTTTACAGAACCATAAAACTCTCTCAGCCCCCTAGTCACTGAATTCAGAATTAAAACAACTTACCTCTGCTCTTCTCAATAATAATGTCCACATTAAAGATGTTAAGCGTTCCATCACAAAATACACTTCACCGCAACCTTCCAATAGCAATGAGGCCGAAAGCAACCCTACACTTGCCACTGTGGTCCTTCCTTACATTCAAAATATCACTGACCACATATAAAAAGTTCTAAGGAAATATAATGTCAAAACCCGAGTTACCACTTGTCCAAAAAACTCTCAATATTTGAGATACCAGGAGTGCGGCAAAGAATACACTGGAGTGACCGGACGAAAAATATCAACTATACTCAAAGAACATGAAAGAGCCTTAAGGCTAATACAAATAAACTCATCAGCAGTTGCAGTTGAACACAATCACGAAACCGGACATAAGATATTATTCGATAAAACTAAAATTCTTGCATGTAAATTAATTCTTCTACCAATGAAATTAATATTATTATTTTTTCTGAAAAGACTAAATTACATTAAGTATAGTATATACCTACTTTTAATACTTTTAGATATATTTTAACTTAGGTAAAATTAAGTGATCCGCGAAAAACATATGGTCCAATAACTTAAAACTCTTTTATTCCACACTACACATCAAGTGGTTTTGGTTAGTTTTGGTTATTTTAGTTGCACCGTTACTGCAAAAAGTAGCTTCATCGGAAAACATTATTTTAGATAAAACATTTGGATCGACCTCTATTGTTTCATTTATCACGATGCAGAAGTTTACTCTTTTTCAGAATCATGGTCTAGAAGGTCTTGTTGCGTTCCATATGGAAGAGATAATATTTGTACTTCCTAGTGGTACGATTAACCGTCGATTGGGATGTATCACATCTACTTGAAGGCTACTAAACTTACCTGGAGATTATCTTGAACTTGAAGTAAATTATCCAATTATTTTTCCTCATTGGTAGCATTCCGGTTTATCGCTTTGCGCTTATGCGGCTTGTAAAGTCTCACAGTGTCACAAGTCAAACAGCATATAAATCATATCAATTAATTCAGCGTTAGGAAAGTCTATACTTATTTTTTCTTAATTAACTACACCACAATAAATTTTACCAATTGATTTACTCAGTTGTCAGGTAAAAATTTGATGTCATTGTGTCATGGCCTCTAATTTTATATGGATAGTCTTAGATAGAAGGAAAGAAATAGTAAATATAAATCGCAAAGCATTAAAGTAGGTATATGACATGCTTAATAAAAGTTGGAGATTTTTGTAAGATTTTTAAGAAAAAATAATATATATGTACTATGTTCCATTTAAGAAAATCGAGATATTCATTTAATTTGAGTAGCATCTAATTCACAATCTATGGCAATATATTTTAAATCATCGTCGAAACATCTTAATATCAAATAAAATTTAACATATATATATATATATATATATATATATATATATATATATATATATATATATATATATATATATATATATATATATATATATATATATAACATATCGTTTATTTCATGTGTGTGCTAACTAGCATTTTTTTAAAAAAATTTAAATATTGGAAAAACTATTAGGGTTAGGCGTGTTTTGTTATTAATAAAAAAGAAATTAAAAGAAATTTAAAAAAATAATAAATGGGGAGTTCCACTTAAAAACAATTGTGTTTATTCGCTTTTTTGAGCCACCTTTAGACTTTTAAATAATTTTAAATTATGAATATCCATCTTTATAATTGTTATATTGCCCACTTTCTGATAACGTTTGATTTTTCAGGAAGTTTCTCAACCAGCGCAACAGTCCTGGTAGCATTATGGAATCTTCTGGTGCCAATGCACGCAGCAGTCGATCCGAACTGCGACATGTATCAGGTAATGATAATCGGGAAGGAGTACTACATCCATAACAAAGAATACCCACCCTCAAAACTACAGCCGAGGTTCATCGTGTAGATGGGTGGTGAAAAGTGATATCGGTACCAAAATTGTCTTGTCCTGTACCGATGTCTTATTGCCCAAGGTTGGTAACAACAAATTTATCAAAAAATAATCTTTCGTTTACAACAAAAAAATCTTCTAATGACAACTGCAACTGCAACTGAATGCAGTTTTTTTAAATAAAATCAAAAGAGAATATTTTTGTAGGGCAATAATCAATAGAAAATTTCAGGTTTCTTTAAATTAGTACTATTTTTGTTGCAGTCTTCAAATTGTCACGCTGACAAGTTGGCTATAACGTCAACCGGTCAGACTCTTCGAAATGCACATAATTACTGCGGGAGCGGAACGTTTTCTACCATATCACAAGCAAACACCGTTAGAATCGGTAATTGTTTTTGAATAAAATCAGAGCTATTGGACTCTAGCAAAATAAAGCAAGGAATTTAGGCGTTCCTGGGGTGGGGTTGCATTTTTGAGAAAATCATTTCCCACTGATTTTAATTTATCTATTTTAATTTTTGTCTGTACAGTTCCATAGGTAAAATTCGAACTATTGGACGGCATCTTAAAGCCCCATTTAAATAAAAAAATACAAAATAAAGCATTGGGTTAACTATATTTTGTATAAAAAATCCTACAAAATTCACTCCGAGAGAGTGATTATATATATATATATATATATATATATATATATATATATATATATATATATATATATATATATATATATATATATATATATATATATATATATATATATATATATATATATATATATATATATATATATATATATATATATATATATATATACAGGATTTTTCACTTAAAACTCCGCACGCCAACAACTCCAAAACGAAAAGAAATATTTAATTTATGTAAAAAGTAGTCAAAGTGTGGGGTCAAGTAGATATTTCCTAAAGTTTAAAAAATTCGACGCCTGCAAAGAGCTGGGCGTCGCAACGCGTCGAAAAATTATTCGATTGCAGAGACTTTGGAAATACGCGCATACAAAAGTACATATTATTTAAAAACTTTTTTGTTATCCACTTATTATTATCAACTTATTTACTTTACCCGTTTCTAAGTTATACCGATTTAAAGTAAAAATTTCTTGATTAATAAAAAATATGATTAACGCTTATTTTTACAAGTATGCCATGAATGTTAGTTACTATGGCAACCATTGTTATCGCAGTTTTAAGTGCAATTACAAACAATAGATTTCAACTATTTTAGTATGATTTTATTTATTATTTTTTATCGATTTAGTTCTGATAACATGATAAATGAAAAAACAGTAAAATACCTACAAGTTAATAACCAAAATTATTATTGTAATTAACTACATAATAAGACATTTCAAAAATTTTGTTCAAAATTATGTCTATCTGCTCGAACACAACTATTAAAAACTCTTAACAGATGAGCTTGGGTCACTTGTAGGAGAGTCCTTGTGATAGCGGCACACGCTGCACTAATTTTGCTAATGAGATCAGCCATATCTTCGATAGGTTTTTTATATAGCCCCAAAGAAAATAATCTGGTGGTGTAATGTCCGGGGACCTCGCCGGCCACCTTACCGGTCCATTAGTACCAAACCATCTATTGGGATATTCTCGGTTCAAATACCTCGTTACTATTTGGGCATTATGTGCAGGCGCTCCATCCTGCTGTAGCCACATATTCATTCTAGTGTCAAGAGGCACTTCTTCTAATAGTTCCGGAAGTGTAGTTTGAAGAAATCTTAAATAGCGATCTGCATTTAAAGTTCCTTCGTAAAAGTAATGTCCAATAAGGAATCCATTTAATATGCCACACCAAACATTGATACTAAAAATTCGTTGGTTACCTCTTTCTGTAATCCAAGGAGGATGGTTTTCGGACCAAAAACGACAGTTGTGTCTATTAACGACTCCATTATTTTGAAATCGACTTTCGTCGCTCCATAAAATTTTCGAGAGAAAATTTGCATCTTGGCTATACAAATCGGACAATATCGCTAAGAAACACATTCTTCTAGCATAATCGCCTGGTTCTAGTTTATGAACTAGTTTACTTTTGTACGGGTGAAAAGAGTTTCTATGTAGAATTCTCCACGAAGAACTTATGGTAACACCGGTATTTTCTTTTATCTCTGATAGGGATATCTTGGGGTTATTATCAACCTGCTGAATTACAGCAGCAGTATTTTCATCATTTGTAGCCGTCCTGTTCCTATGTCTTTATATTGGTTCTATGTGTTACGAAGGACAGACGTGCGATCTGTCCAAAAGGTATTGTCTTTCGCATGTTAATATTGCACAAAAACAAGGCCATTGAAGAAAAATAACTTGTGTGAACTTGCATAGTTGAGGCACTTTTCTTCTCTTGTCTTCTTTTTTTGTTTGCTAATTAGGTAGTCTTAATTGTGTATGAATTTCATACTTGTTATTCCAGGCTGCCTGTAGATATTTACCAGACCGCAAAGGTTTCAAAAATACCATTGATGATGGAAAAAGGAACCCTTCCTGTCGAATATAAAGGCAAATCGATAAACGAAATGGACATTGATATTGACTATCCCGAAGAAAATGAACCTAAAGGTAGTCATGCAAAAAGTTTTCTGTTTACTACTAGTTTGCCATTTTATATCTAAATGGTTTCAGAGTCCTCGTCACCAAATGCGCCCACACAAGACAATGAAATATTGTTTGTGTGGAAAAAAGAAAATATTGAAGCGAATAAAGATAATAATATTTTTGACCAACCAATTCCTGAAAACATTAAGAAGAACGAAGATCAAGAAACTGCTGATATAGGTAATTCTCTATGTTTTTATTACTTTTACTCAGTTATACTGCCATAGGCATGGTTCATTAGAATAAGAGGTAAAAATAAACCGATGCGAGTTAACGAAAATTTAGGTCAGATTTGTTTTTAATAAATTTATTTTGTTACTGTGGTGTTAAAAAACTAATAATACTAGTGCGAATATAAGTAAAACAGTTGTGTGTTTTTGACAAAACACTGTTTCTTTCAGATAAGCCAAAAGTCTCCAAAGTTGTAAATAAACGATGTAAGTGACAAATACTAATTTATAAAATAACGACAAACACACCTTAACTAATTTTTCGAACACGTTTTATGAAAAATATTTTTTATTTTAGTATGGAGCGAGAATGAAGTCTAACGGTTCGTTTTTTGGGAAAACCGAGCAATTTTTTGCCCCATAGGGGACGGTTTACCACCCCATTTTACGGGAATCCGGTATCTGTTTTCCCATTTTCTTGATTTTGGTGCCCCCGCCGGCATCGTATAGTCTTAGGAGCCTACCTCGATTTAAAATTTTAAACTTGAATGGATAGGAGGAACGTCGGAAACCTACCAGGCTATAGTATATACGAAACCGCACCATTTTACGCGCGTCATAATGAACTCGGTACGAAAATTCGCTTATTTTTCGCCTCCGACGCACCCTTACCGAGATACGGCCCTTTATCAATTGAATTTTAAGGGCATTATATTGTTATATAGGTATGCACTCAATCCCTATAATTGACAAAATTTTCTGGGCTGAGCTGCTAATTACAAAAATTATATTTCAAGCAAAACAAATGGTCGTTTGCAGTAGGTAGGTTTCGAACCTACGCTGCCATGGAGAATCTGATTTCTAGTCAGACCCCTTAACCGACAGACCAGGGCTAAATCTGTTTGAAAGTAGAACTATTTCTGATGATGTGCCATTTGAAATATAAGGGCATTTTATTGTTGTAAATTTATGCACTCAATCCCCATAATTGACCACATTTCTTGGGAAGAGCTGCTAATTACAAAAATTAAATTTCAAGCAAAACAAATTTTCGTTTGCAGTAGGTAGGTTTCGAATCTACGCTGCCATGGAGAATCTCATTTCTAGTCAGACGCCTTAACCGACAGACCAGGGCTAAATCTGTTTGAAAGTAGAACTATTTTTGGTGATGTGCCATTTGAAATATAAGGGCATTATATTGTTTTAAATTTATGCACTCAATCCACATAATTGACAAAATTTTCTGGACTGAACTGCTAATAACAAAAATTATATTTCAAGCAAAACAAATGGTCGTTTGCAGTAGGTAGGTTTCGAACCTATGATGATAGAGAATCTGATTTCTAGTCAGACGCCTTAACCGACCGACCAAAGCTAAATCTGTTTGAAAGTCGAACTATTTCTGGTGATGTGCCATGCGTTGAAATATAAGTCCATTATATTTTTATAAATTTATGTATTCAATCCCCATATTTGAGAAAAATTTCTAGGCTGAGCTGTTAATTAGAAAATATATATTTCAAGCAAAACAATGGCCGTTTGCATTAGGTAGGTTTCGAACCTGCGCTGCCATGGGGAATCTGATTTCTAGACAGACGCTTTAACGGACAGACCAAGGCTAAATCTGTTTGAAAGTAGAACCATTTCTGGTGATGTGCCATGCTTTGAAATATAAGGGCATTATATTGTTATAAATTTATGCACTCAATCCCCATAATTGACAAAATTTTCTTGGCTGAGCTGCTAATTACAAAAATTATATTTCAAGCAAAACAATGGTCGTTTGCAGTAGGTAGGTTTCGAACCTATGCTGATAGAGAATCTGATTTCTAGTCATACGCCTTATCCGACAGACCAAGGCTAAATCTGTTTGACAGTCGAACTATTTCTGGTGATGTGCCATGCGTTGAAATATAAGGCCATTATATTTTTTTAAATTTATGTAATCAATTCCCATATTTGAGAAAAATTTCTGGGCTGAGCTGTTAACTAAAAATTATATATTTCAAGCAAAACAATGGCCGTTAGCAGTAGGTAGGTTTCGAACCTACGCTGCCATAGAGAATCTGATTTCTAGTCAGACGCCTTAACCGACAGACCAAGGCTAAATCTGTTTGAAAGTCGAACTATTTCTGGTGATGTGCCATGCGTTGAAATATAAGGCCATTATATATTTTTAAATTTATGTAGTCAATCCCCATATTTGAGAAAAATTTCTGGGCTGAGCTGTTAATTAAAAAATATATATTTCAAGCAAAACAATGGCCGTTTGCAGTGGGTAGGTTTCGAAACTACGCTACCATAGAGAATCTGATTTCTAGTCAGACGCCTTAAACGACAGACCAAAGCTAAATCTGTTTGAAAGTCGAACTATTTCTGGTGATGTGCCATTTGAAATTTAAGGGCATTATATTGTTATATAGGTATGCACTCAATCCCTATAATTGACAAAATTTTCTGGGCTGAGCTGCTAATTACAAAAATTATATTTCAAGCAAAACAAATGGTCGTTTGCAGTAGGTAGGTTTCGAACCTACGCTGCCATGGAGAATCTGATTTCTAGTCAGACCCCTTAACCGACAGACCAGGGCTAAATCTGTTTGAAAGTAGAACTATTTCTGATGATGTGCCATTTGAAATATAAGGGCATTTTATTGTTGTAAATTTATGCACTCAATCCCCATAATTGACCACATTTCTTGGGAAGAGCTGCTAATTACAAAAATTAAATTTCAAGCAAAACAAATTTTCGTTTGCAGTAGGTAGGTTTCGAATCTACGCTGCCATGGAGAATCTCATTTCTAGTCAGACGCCTTAACCGACAGACCAGGGCTAAATCTGTTTGAAAGTAGAACTATTTTTGGTGATGTGCCATTTGAAATATAAGGGCATTATATTGTTTTAAATTTATGCACTCAATCCACATAATTGACAAAATTTTCTGGACTGAACTGCTAATAACAAAAATTATATTTCAAGCAAAACAAATGGTCGTTTGCAGTAGGTAGGTTTCGAACCTATGATGATAGAGAATCTGATTTCTAGTCAGACGCCTTAACCGACCGACCAAAGCTAAATCTGTTTGAAAGTCGAACTATTTCTGGTGATGTGCCATGCGTTGAAATATAAGTCCATTATATTTTTATAAATTTATGTATTCAATCCCCATATTTGAGAAAAATTTCTAGGCTGAGCTGTTAATTAGAAAATATATATTTCAAGCAAAACAATGGCCGTTTGCATTAGGTAGGTTTCGAACCTGCGCTGCCATGGGGAATCTGATTTCTAGACAGACGCTTTAACGGACAGACCAAGGCTAAATCTGTTTGAAAGTAGAACCATTTCTGGTGATGTGCCATGCTTTGAAATATAAGGGCATTATATTGTTATAAATTTATGCACTCAATCCCCATAATTGACAAAATTTTCTTGGCTGAGCTGCTAATTACAAAAATTATATTTCAAGCAAAACAATGGTCGTTTGCAGTAGGTAGGTTTCGAACCTATGCTGATAGAGAATCTGATTTCTAGTCATACGCCTTATCCGACAGACCAAGGCTAAATCTGTTTGACAGTCGAACTATTTCTGGTGATGTGCCATGCGTTGAAATATAAGGCCATTATATTTTTTTAAATTTATGTAATCAATTCCCATATTTGAGAAAAATTTCTGGGCTGAGCTGTTAACTAAAAATTATATATTTCAAGCAAAACAATGGCCGTTAGCAGTAGGTAGGTTTCGAACCTACGCTGCCATAGAGAATCTGATTTCTAGTCAGACGCCTTAACCGACAGACCAAGGCTAAATCTGTTTGAAAGTCGAACTATTTCTGGTGATGTGCCATGCGTTGAAATATAAGGCCATTATATATTTTTAAATTTATGTAGTCAATCCCCATATTTGAGAAAAATTTCTGGGCTGAGCTGTTAATTAAAAAATATATATTTCAAGCAAAACAATGGCCGTTTGCAGTGGGTAGGTTTCGAACCTACGCTACCATAGAGAATCTGATTTCAAGTCAGACGCCTTAACCGACAGAACAAGGCTAAATCTGTTTGAAAGTCGAACTATTTCTGGTGATGTGCCATGCATTGAAATATAAGTAAATTATATTTTTATAAATTTATGTACTCAATCCCCATATTTAAGAAAAATTTTTGTTCTGAGCTGTTAATTAAAAATTATATATTTCCAGCAAAACAATGGCCGCTTGCAGTAGGTGGGTCTCGAACCTACGCTGCCATAGAGAATCTGATTTCTAGTCAGACGCCTTAACCGACAGACCAGGGCTAAATCTGTTTGAAAGTAAAACTATTTCTGGTATAAAATTCCATTATATTTTTATAAATTTATGTAATCAATCCCTAGATTTTAGAAAATTTTCTGGGCTGAGCTGTTAATTAAAAAATATGTATTTCAAGCAAAACAATTTCCGTTTGCAGTAGGTAGGTTTCGAACATACGCTGCCATAGTGAATCTGATTTCCAGTCAAGCGCCTTAACCGACAGACCAGGGCTAAATCTGTTTTAAAGTAGAACTATTTCTGGTGATGTGCTATTTGAAAGATAAGGGCATTATGTTGTTATAAATTTATGCACTAAATTCTCATAATTGACAAAATTTTCTTGGCTGAGCTGCTAATTACAAAAATTATATTTCAAGCAAAACAAATGGTCGTTTGCAGTAGGTAGGTTTCGAACCTATGCTGATAGAGAATCTGATTTCTAGTCAGACGCCTTAACCGACCGACCAAAGCTAAATCTGTTTGAAAGTCGAACTATTTCTGGTGATGTGCCATGCGTTGAAATATAAGTCCATTATATTTTTATAAATTTATGTATTCAATCCCCATATTTGAGAAAAATTTCTAGGCTGAGCTGTTAATTAGAAAATATATATTTCAAGCAAAACAATGGCCGTTTGCATTAGGTAGGTTTCGAACCTGCGCTGCCATGGGCAATCTGATTTCTAGACAGACGCTTTAACGGACAGACCAAGGCTAAATCTGTTTGAAAGTAGAACCATTTCTGGTGATGTGCCATGCTTTGAAATATAAGGGCATTATATTGTTATAAATTTATGCACTCAATCCCCATAATTGACAAAATTTTCTTGGCTGAGCTGCTAATTACAAAAATTATATTTCAAGCAAAACAATGGTCGTTTGCAGTAGGTAGGTTTCGAACCTATGCTGATAGAGAATCTAATTTCTAGTCATACGCCTTATCCGACAGACCAAGGCTAAATCTGTTTGACAGACGAACTATTTCTGGTGATGTGCCATGCGTTGAAATATAAGGCCATTATATTTTTTTAAATTTATGTAGTCAATCCCCATATTTGAGAAAAATTTCTGGGCTGAGCTGTTAATTAAAAAATATATATTTCTAGCAAAACAATGGCCGTTTGCAGTGGGTAGGTTTCGAACCTACGCTACCATAGAGAATCTGATTTCAAGTCAGACGCCTTAACCGACAGGACAAGGCTAAATCTGTTTGAAAGTCGAACTATTTCTGGTGATGTGCCATGCGTTGAAATATAAGTAAATTATATTTTTATAAATTTATGTACTCAATCCCCATATTTAAGAAAAATTTCTGTTCTGAGCTGTTAATTAAAAATTATATATTTCAAGCAAAACAATGGCCGTTTGTAGTAGGTGGGTTTCGAAACTACGCTGCCATAGAGAATCTGATTTCTAGTCAGACGGCTTAACCGACAGACCAGGGCTAAATCTGTTTGAAAGTAGAACTATTCCTGGTGATGTGCCATGCGTTGAAATATAAGTCCATTATTCCAGTCAAAATCGGCTTCTTCGATTCATATCGTATCTAAAACCGCATCAAAACTGCAAATATCAGTTTAAACTATCATTTTTTGAAACAAACAGTTACATATTCATGTCAATATCTTTCAAATTCTAGTCAAAATCGGCGTCTTTGGGCATTTTAGTAACGAAAACCTTAATAAACTATTAGATTTCGACGTAAGGCAACCTTTCTGAGTCAAATAGTTGCCGATTTTGATAAAATCTTAGTCAGAATCTGCTTTTTCGCCTCTTATTGTACCCAAATCTACCTTAGAAATGCAGATATATACTTAAAACACCTTCTTTTGGGACAAATAATTGGTTTTCGCCCTTGATTTACGGAAGATTATAGCCAAAACATGCATTTTCATAACTTAGCTAACTGAAATCTACATTAAAACTGCAGATAACTACTTAAAAATTCACTTCCTTGAATTGATAATAGGTTTTTCTTTGTCATTTTAAACAGATTCCAGTCAAAATCGGCTATTAGATTTCGACGTAAGGCAACCATTCTGAGTCAAATAGTTGCCGATTTCGATAAAATCTTAGTCAGAATCTGCTTTTTCGCCTCTTATTGTACCCAAATCTTCCTTAGAAATGCAGATATATACTTAAAACACCTTCTTTTGGGACAAATAATTGGTTTTCGCCCTTGATTTACGGAAGATTATAGCCAAAACATGCATTTTCATAACTTAGCGAACTGAAATCTACATTAAAACTGCAGATAACTACATAAAAATTTACTTGCTTGAATTGATAATAGGTTTTTCTTTGTCATTTTAAACAGATTCCAGTCAAAATCGGCTTCTTCGATTCATATCGTATCTAAAACCGCATCAAAACTGCAAATATCAGTTTAAACTATAATTTTTTGATACAAACAGTTATATATTCATGTCAATATCATTCAAATTCTAGTCAAAATCGGCGTCTTTTTTTTTTTTTTTAGTTACGAAAACCTTAATAAACTATTAGATTTCGACGTAAGGCAACCATTCTGAGTCAAATAGTTGCCGATTTCGATACAATCTTAGTCAGAATCTGCTTTTTCGCCTCTTATTGTACCCAAATCTACCTTAGAAATGCAGATATATACTTAAAACACCTTCTTTTGGGACAAATAATTGTTTTTCGCCCTTGATTTACGGAAGATTATAGCCAAAACATGGATTTTCATAACTTAGCGAACTGAAATCTACATTAAAACTGCAGATAACTACTTAAAAATTCACTTCCTTGAATTGATAATAGGTTTTTCTTTGTCATTTTAAACAGATTCCAGTCAAAATCGGCTTCTTCGATTCATATCGTATCTAAACCCGCATCAAAACTGCAAATATCAGTTTAAACTATCATTTTTTGATACAAACAGTTATATATTCATGTCAATATCTTTCAAATTCTAGTCAAAATCGGCCTCTTTGGGCATTTTAGTAACGAAAACCTTAATAAACTATTAGATTTCGACGTAAGGCAACCTTTCTGAGTCAAATAGTTGCCGATTTCGATAAAATCTTAGTCAGAATCTGCTTTTTCGCCTCTTATTGTACCCAAATCTACCTTAGAAATGCAGATATATACTTAAAACACCTTCTTTTGGGACAAATAATTGGTTTTCGCCCTTGATTTACGGAAGATTATAGCCAAAACATGCATTTTCATAACTTAGCGAACTGAAATCTACATTAAAACTGCAGATAACTACTTAAAAATTCAGTTCCTTGAATTGATAATAGGTTTTTCCTTGTCATTTTAAACAGATTCCAGTCAAAATCGACTTCTTCGATTCATTTCGTATCTAAAACCGCATCAAAACTGCAAATATCAGTTTAAATCATTTTTTGATACAAACAGTTATATATTCATGTCAATATCTTTCAAATTCTAGTCAAAATCGGCGTCTTCGGGCAATTTATTAACGAAAACCTTAATAAACTATTAGATTTCGACGTAAGGCAACCTTTCTGAGTCAAATAGTTGCCGATTTCGATAAAATCTTAGTCAGAATCTGCTTTTTCGCCTCTTATTGTACCCAAATCTACCTTAGAAATGCAGATATATACTTAAAACACCTTCTTTTGTTACAAATAATTGGTTTTCGCCCTTGATTTACGGAAGATTATAGCCAAAACATGCATTTTCATAACTTAGCGAACTGAAATGTACATTAAAACTGCAGATAACTACTTAAAAATTCACTTCTTTGAATTGATAATAGGTTTTTCTTTGACATTTTAAACAGATTCCAGTCAAAATCGGCTTCTTCGACTCATATCGTACCTAAAACCGCATCAAAACTGCAAATATCAGTTTAAACTATCATTTTTTGATACAAACAGTTATATATTCATGTCAATATCTTTCAAATTCTAGTCAAAATCGGCGTCTTTGGGCATTTTAGTAATGAAAACCTTAATAAACTATTAGATTTCGACGTAAGGCAACCATTCTGAGTCAAATAGTTGCCGATTTCGATAAAATCTTAGTCAGAATCTGCTTTTTCGCCTCTTATTGTACCCAAATCTACCTTAGAAATGCAGATATATACTTAAAACACCTTCTTTTGGGACAAATAATTGGTTTTCGCCCTTGATTTACGGAAGATTATAGCCAAAATATGCATTTTCATAACTTAGCGAACTGAAATCTACATTAAAACTGCAGATAACTACTTAAAAATTCACTTCCTTGAATTGATAATAGGTTTTTCTTTGTCATTTTAAACAGATTCCAGTCAAAATCGGCTTCTTCGATTCATATCGTATCTAAAACCGCATCAAAACTGCAAATATCAGTTTAAACTATCATTTTTTGATACAAACAGTTATATATTCATGTCAATATCTTTCAAATTCTAGTCAAAATCGGCGTCTTTGGGCATTTTAGTAACGAAAACATGCATTTTCATAACTTAGCGAACTGAAATCTACATTAAAACTGCAGATAACAACTTAAAAATTCACTTCCTTGAATTGATAATAGCTTTTTCTTTGTCATTTTAAACAGATTCCAGTCAAAATCGGCTTCTTCGATTCATATCGTACCTAAACCCGCATCAAAACTGCAAATATCAGTTTAAACTATCATTTTTTGATACAAACAGTTATATATTCATGTCAATATCTTTCAAATTCTAGTCAAAATCGGCCTCTTTGGGCATTTTAGTAACGAAAACCTTAATAAACTATTAGATTTCGACGTAAGGCAACCATTCTGAGTCAAATAGTTGCCGATTTCGATACAATCTTAGTCAGAATCTGCTTTTTCGCCTCTTATTGTACCCAAATCTACCTTAGAAATGCAGATATATACTTAAAACACCTTCTTTTGGGACAAATAATTGGTTTTCGCCCTTGATTTACGGAAGATTATAGCCAAAACATGCATTTTCATAACTTAGCGAACTGAAATCTGCATTAAAACTGCAGATAACTACTTAAAAATTCACTTCCTTGAATTGATAATAGGGTTTTCTTTATCATTTTAAACAGATTCCAGTCAAAATCGGCTTCTTCGATTCATATCGTACCTAAACCCGCATCAAAACTGCAAATATCAGTTTAAACTATCATTTTTTGATACAAACAGTTATATATTCATGTCAATATCTTTCAAATTCTAGTCAAAATCGGCGTCTTTGGGCATTTTAGTAACGAAAACCTTAATAAACTATTAGATTTCGACGTAAGGCAACCTTTCTGAGTCAAATAGTTGCCAATTTCGATAAAATCTTAGTCAGAATCTGCTTTTTCGCCTCTTATTGTACCCAAATCTACCTTAGAAATGCAGATATATACTTAAAACACCTTCTTTTGGGACAAATAATTGGTTTTCGCCCTTGATTTACGGAAGATTATAGCCAAAACATGCATTTTCATAACTTAGCGAACTGAAATCTACATTAAAACTGCAGATAACTACTTAAAAATTCACTTCCTTGAATTGATAATAGGTTTTTCTTTGTCATTTTAAACAGATTCCAGTCAAAATCGGCTTCTTCGACTCATATCGTACCTAAAACCGCATCAAAACTGCAAATATCAGTTTAAACTATCATTTTTTGATACAAACAGTTATATATTCATGTCAATATCTTTCAAATTCTAGTCAAAATCGGCGTCTTTGGGCATTTTAGTAACGAAAACCTTAATAAACTATTAGATTTCGACGTAAGGCAACCATTCTGAGTCAAATAGTTGCCGATTTCGATAAAATCTTAGTCAGAATCTGCTTTTTCGCCTCTTATTGTACCCAAATCTACCTTAGAAATGCAGATATATACTTAAAACACCTTCTTTTGGGACAAATAATTGGTTTTCGCCCTTGATTTACGGAAGATTATAGCCAAAACATGCATTTTCATAACTTAGCGAACTGAAATCTACATTAAAACTGCAGATAACTACTTAAAAATTCACTTCCTTGAATTGATAATAGGTTTTTCTTTGTCATTTTAAACAGATTCCAGTTAAAATCGGCTTCTTCGATTCATATCGTACCTAAACCCGCATCAAAACTGCAAATATCAGTTTAAACTATCATTTTTTGATACAAACAGTTATATATTCATGTCAATATCTTTCAAATTCTAGTCAAAATCGGCGTCTTTGGGCATTTTAGTAACGAAAACCTTAATAAACTATTAGATTTCGACGTAAGGCAACCATTCTGAGTCAAATAGTTGCCGATTTCAAAACAATCTTAATCAGAATCTGCTTTTTCGCCTCTTATTGTACCCAAATCTACCTTAGAAATGCAGATATATACTTAAAACACCTTCTTTTGGGACAAATAATTGGTTTTCGCCCTTGATTTACGGAAGATTATAGCCAAAACATGCATTTTCATAACTTAGCGAACTGAAATCTACATTAAAACTGCAGATAACTACTTAAAAATTCACTTCCTTGAATTGATAATAGGTTTTTCTTTGTCATTTTAAACAGATTCCAGTCAAAATCGGCTTCTTCGACTCATATCGTACCTAAAACCGCATCAAAACTGCAAATATCAGTTTAAACTATCATTTTTTGATACAAACAGTTATATATTCATGTCAATATCTTTCAAATTCTAGTCAAAATCGGCGTCTTTGGGCAATTTAATAACGAAAACCTTAATAAACTATTAGATTTCGACGTAAGGCAACCTTTCTGAGTCAAATAGTTGCCGATTTCGATAAAATCTTAGTCAGAATCTGCTTTTTCGCCTCTTATTGTACCTAAATCTACCTTAGAAATGCAGATATATACTTAAAACACCTTCTATTGGGACAAATAATTGGTTTTCGCCCTTGATTTACGGAAGATTATAGCCAAAACATGCATTTTCATAACTTAGCGAACTGAAATCTACATTAAAACTGCAGATAACTACTTAAAAATTCACTTCCTTGAATTGATAATAGGTTTTTCTTTGTCATTTTAAACAGATTCCAGTCAAAATCGGCTTCTTCGACTCATATCGTACCTAAAACCGCATCAAAACTGCAAATATCAGTTTAAACTATCATTTTTTGATACAAACAGTTATATATTCATGTCAATATCTTTCAAATTCTAGTCAAAATCGGCGTCTTTGGGCATTTTAGTAACGAAAACCTTAATAAACTATTAGATTTCGACGTAAGGCAACCATTCTGAGTCAAATAGTTGCCGATTTCGATAAAATCTTAGTCAGAATCTGCTTTTTCGCCTCTTATTGTACCCAAATCTACCTTAGAAATGCAGATATATACTTAAAACACCTTCTTTTGGGACAAATAATTGGTTTTCGCCCTTGATTTACGGAAGATTATAGCCAAAACATGCATTTTCATAACTTAGTGAACTGAAATCTACATTAAAACTGCAGATAACTACTTAAAAATTCACTTCCTTGAATTGATAATAGGTTTTTCTTTGTCATTTTAAACAGATTCCAGTCAAAATCGGCTTCTTCGACTCATATCGTACCTAAAACCGCATCAAAACTGCAAATATCAGTTTAAACTATCATTTCTGATACAAACAGTTATATATTCATGTCAATATCTTTCAAATTCTAGTCAAAATCGGCGTCTTTGGGCATTTTAGTAACGAAAACCTTAATAAACTATTAGATTTCGACGTAAGGCAACCATTCTGAGTCAAATAGTTGCCGATTTCGATAAAATCTTAGTCAGAATCTGCTTTTTCGCCTCTTATTGTACCCAAATCTACCTTAGAAATGCAGATATATACTTAAAACACCTTCTTTTGGGACAAATAATTGGTTTTCGCCCTTGATTTACGGAAGATTATAGCCAAAACATGCATTTTCATAACTTAGTGAACTGAAATCTACATTAAAACTGCAGATAACTACTTAAAAATTCACTTCCTTGAATTGATAATAGGTTTTTCTTTGTCATTTTAAACAGATTCCAGTCAAAATCGGCTTCTTCGACTCATATCGTACCTAAAACCGCATCAAAACTGCAAATATCAGTTTAAACTATCATTTCTGATACAAACAGTTATATATTCATGTCAATATCTTTCAAATTCTAGTCAAAATCGGCGTCTTTGGGCATTTTAGTAACGAAAACCTTAATAAACTATTAGATTTCGACGTAAGGCAACCATTCTGAGTCAAATAGTTGCCGATTTCGATAAAATCTTAGTCAGAATCTGCTTTTTCGCCTCTTATTGTACCCAAATCTACCTTAGAAATGCAGATATATACTTAAAACACCTTCTTTTGGGACAAATAATTGGTTTTCGCCCTTGATTGACGGAAGATTATAGCCAAAACATGCATTTTCATAACTTAGCGAACTGAAATCTACATTAAAACTGCAGATAACTACTTAAAAATTCACTTCCTTGAATTGATAATAGGTTTTTCTTTGTCATTTTAAACAGATTCCAGTCAAAATCGGCTTCTTCGACTCATATCGTACCTAAAACCGCATCAAAACTGCAAATATCAGTTTAAACTATCATTTTTTGATACAAACAGTTATATATTCATGTCAATATCTTTCAAATTCTAGTCAAAATCGGCGTCTTTGGGCATTTTAGTAACGAAAACCTTAATAAACTATTAGATTTCGACGTAAGGCAACCATTCTGAGTCAAATAGTTGCCGATTTCGATAAAATCTTAGTCAGAATCTGCTTTTTCGCCTCTTATTGTACCCAAATCTACCTTAGAAATGCAGATATATACTTAAAACACCTTCTTTTGGGACAAATAATTGGTTTTCGCCCTTGATTTACGGAAGATTATAGCCAAAACATGCATTTTCATAACTTAGTGAACTGAAATCTACATTAAAACTGCAGATAACTACTTAAAAATTCACTTCCTTGAATTGATAATAGGTTTTTCTTTGTCATTTTAAACAGATTCCAGTCAAAATCGGCTTCTTCGACTCATATCGTACCTAAAACCGCATCAAAACTGCAAATATCAGTTTAAACTATCATTTCTGATACAAACAGTTATATATTCATGTCAATATCTTTCAAATTCTAGTCAAAATCGGCGTCTTTGGGCATTTTAGTAACGAAAACCTTAATAAACTATTAGATTTCGACGTAAGGCAACCATTCTGAGTCAAATAGTTGCCGATTTCGATAAAATCTTAGTCAGAATCTGCTTTTTCGCCTCTTATTGCACCCAAATCTACCTTAGAAATGCAGATATATACTTAAAACACCTTCTTTTGGGACAAATAATTGGTTTTCGCCCTTGATTTACGGAAGATTATAGCCAAAACATGCATTTTCATAACTTAGTGAACTGAAATCTACATTAAAACTGCAGATAACTACTTAAAAATTCACTTCCTTGAATTGATAATAGGTTTTTCTTTGTCATTTTAAACAGATTCCAGTCAAAATCGGCTTCTTCGACTCATATCGTACCTAAAACCGCATCAAAACTGCAAATATCAGTTTAAACTATCATTTCTGATACAAACAGTTATATATTCATGTCAATATCTTTCAAATTCTAGTCAAAATCGGCGTCTTTGGGCATTTTAGTAACGAAAACCTTAATAAACTATTAGATTTCGACGTAAGGCAACCATTCTGAGTCAAATAGTTGCCGATTTCGATAAAATCTTAGTCAGAATCTGCTTTTTCGCCTCTTATTGTACCCAAATCTACCTTAGAAATGCAGATATATACTTAAAACACCTTCTTTTGGGACAAATAATTGGTTTTCGCCCTTGATTGACGGAAGATTATAGCCAAAACATGCATTTTCATAACTTAGCGAACTGAAATCTACATTAAAACTGCAGATAACTACTTAAAAATTCACTTCCTTGAATTGATAATAGGTTTTTCTTTGTCATTTTAAACAGATTCCAGTCAAAATCGGCTTCTTCGACTCATATCGTACCTAAAACCGCATCAAAACTGCAAATATCAGTTTAAACTATCATTTCTGATACAAACAGTTATATATTCATGTCAATATCGGCGTCTTTGGGCATTTTAGTAACGAAAACCTTAATAAACTATTAGATTTCGACGTAAGGCAACCATTCTGAGTCAAATAGTTGCCGATTTCGATACAATCTTAGTCAGAATCTGCTTTTTCGCCTCTTATTGTACCCAAATCTACCTTAGAAATGCAGATATATACTTAAAACACCTTCTTTTGGGACAAATAATTGGTTTTCGCCCTTGATTTACGGAGGATTATAGCCAAAACATGCATTTTCATAACTTAGCGAACTGAAATCTACATTAAAACTGCAGATAACTACTTAAAAATTCACTTCCTTGAATTGATAATAGGTTTTTCTTTGTCATTTTAAACAGATTCCAGTCAAAATCGGCTTCTTCGACTCATATCGTACCTAAAACCGCATCAAAACTGCAAATATCAGTTTAAACTATCATTTTTTGATACAAACAGTTATATATTCATGTCAATATCATTCAAATTCTAGTCAAAATCGGCGTCTTTGGGCATTTTAGTAACGAAAACCTTAATAAACTATTAGATTTCGACGTAAGGCAACCATTCTGAGTCAAATAGTTGCCGATTTCGATACAATCTTAGTCAGAATCTGCTTTTTCGCCTCTTATTGTACCCAAATCTACCTTAGAAATGCAGATATATACTTAAAACACCTTCTTTTGGGACAAATAATTGGTTTTCGCCCTTGATTTACGGAAGATTATAGCCAAAACATGCATTTTCATAACTTAGCGAACTGAAATCTACATTAAAACTGCAGATAACTACTTAAAAATTCACTTCCTTGAATTGATAATAGGTTTTTCTTTGTCATTTTAAACAGATTCCTGTCAAAATCGGCTTCTTCGATTCATATCGTATCTAAAACCGCATCAAAACTGCAAATATCAGTTTAAACTATCATTTTTTGATACAAACAGTTATATATTCATGTCAATATCTTTCAAATTCTAGTCAAAATCGGCGTCTTTGGGCATTTTAGTAACGAAAACCATAATAAACTATTAGATTTCGACGTAAGGCAACCTTTCTGAGTCAAATAGTTGCCGATTTCGATAAAATCTTAGTCAGAATCTGCTTTTTCGCCTCTTATTGTACCCAAATCTGCCTTAGAAATGCAGATATATACTTAAAACACCTTCTTTTGGGACAAATAATTGGTTTTCGCCCTTGATTTACGGAAGATTATAGCCAAAACATTCATTTTCATAACTTAGCGAACTGAAATCTACATTAAAACTGCAGATAACTACTTAAAAATTCACTTCCTTGAATTGATAATAGGTTTTTCTTTGTCATTTTAAACAGATTCCAGTCAAAATCGGCTTCTTCGACTCATATCGTACCTAAAACCGCATCAAAACTGCAAATATCAGTTTAAACTATCATTTCTGATACAAACAGTTATATATTCATGTCAATATCTTTCAAATTCTAGTCAAAATCGGCGTCTTTGGGCATTTTAGTAACGAAAACCTTAATAAACTATTAGATTTCGACGTAAGGCAACCATTCTGAGTCAAATAGTTGCCGATTTCGAGAAAATCTTAGTCAGAATCTGCTTTTTCGCCTCTTATTGTACCCAAATCTACCTTAGAAATGCAGATATATACTTAAAACACCTTCTTTTGGGACAAATAATTGGTTTTCGCCCTTGATTGACGGAAGATTATAGCCAAAACATGCATTTTCATAAATTAGCGAACTGAAATCTACATTAAAACTGCAGATAACTACTTAAAAATTCACTTCCTTGAAATGATAATAGGTTTTTCTTTGTCATTTTAAACAGATTCCAGTCAAAATCGGCTTCTTCGACTCATATCGTACCTAAAACCGCATCAAAACTGCAAATATCAGTTTAAACTATCATTTCTGATACAAACAGTTATATATTCATGTCAATATCGGCGTCTTTGGGCATTTTAGTAACGAAAACCTTAATAAACTATTAGATTTCGACGTAAGGCAACCATTCTGAGTCAAATAGTTGCCGATTTCGATACAATCTTAGTCAGAATCTGCTTTTTCGCCTCTTATTGTACCCAAATCTACCTTAGAAATGCAGATATATACTTAAAACACCTTCTTTTGGGACAAATAATTGGTTTTCGCCCTTGATTTACGGAGGATTATAGCCAAAACATGCATTTTCATAACTTAGCGAACTGAAATCTACATTAAAACTGCAGATAACTACTTAAAAATTCACTTCCTTGAATTGATAATAGGTTTTTCTTTGTCATTTTAAACAGATTCCAGTCAAAATCGGCTTCTTCGACTCATATCGTACCTAAAACCGCATCAAAACTGCAAATATCAGTTTAAACTATCATTTTTTGATACAAACAGTTATATATTCATGTCAATATCATTCAAATTCTAGTCAAAATCGGCGTCTTTGGGCATTTTAGTAACGAAAACCTTAATAAACTATTAGATTTCGACGTAAGGCAACCATTCTGAGTCAAATAGTTGCCGATTTCGATACAATCTTAGTCAGAATCTGCTTTTTCGCCTCTTATTGTACCCAAATCTACCTTAGAAATGCAGATATATACTTAAAACACCTTCTTTTGGGACAAATAATTGGTTTTCGCCCTTGATTTACGGAAGATTATAGCCAAAACATGCATTTTCATAACTTAGCGAACTGAAATCTACATTAAAACTGCAGATAACTACTTAAAAATTCACTTCCTTGAATTGATAATAGGTTTTTCTTTGTCATTTTAAACAGATTCCTGTCAAAATCGGCTTCTTCGATTCATATCGTATCTAAAACCGCATCAAAACTGCAAATATCAGTTTAAACTATCATTTTTTGATACAAACAGTTATATATTCATGTCAATATCTTTCAAATTCTAGTCAAAATCGGCGTCTTTGGGCATTTTAGTAACGAAAACCATAATAAACTATTAGATTTCGACGTAAGGCAACCTTTCTGAGTCAAATAGTTGCCGATTTCGATAAAATCTTAGTCAGAATCTGCTTTTTCGCCTCTTATTGTACCCAAATCTGCCTTAGAAATGCAGATATATACTTAAAACACCTTCTTTTGGGACAAATAATTGGTTTTCGCCCTTGATTTACGGAAGATTATAGCCAAAACATTCATTTTCATAACTTAGCGAACTGAAATCTACATTAAAACTGCAGATAACTACTTAAAAATTCACTTCCTTGAATTGATAATAGGTTTTTCTTTGTCATTTTAAACAGATTCCAGTCAAAATCGGCTTCTTCGACTCATATCGTACCTAAAACCGCATCAAAACTGCAAATATCAGTTTAAACTATCATTTCTGATACAAACAGTTATATATTCATGTCAATATCTTTCAAATTCTAGTCAAAATCGGCGTCTTTGGGCATTTTAGTAACGAAAACCTTAATAAACTATTAGATTTCGACGTAAGGCAACCATTCTGAGTCAAATAGTTGCCGATTTCGAGAAAATCTTAGTCAGAATCTGCTTTTTCGCCTCTTATTGTACCCAAATCTACCTTAGAAATGCAGATATATACTTAAAACACCTTCTTTTGGGACAAATAATTGGTTTTCGCCCTTGATTGACGGAAGATTATAGCCAAAACATGCATTTTCATAAATTAGCGAACTGAAATCTACATTAAAACTGCAGATAACTACTTAAAAATTCACTTCCTTGAAATGATAATAGGTTTTTCTTTGTCATTTTAAACAGATTCCAGTCAAAATCGGCTTCTTCGACTCATATCGTACCTAAAACCGCATCAAAACTGCAAATATCAGTTTAAACTATCATTTCTGATACAAACAGTTATATATTCATGTCAATATCGGCGTCTTTGGGCATTTTAGTAACGAAAACCTTAATAAACTATTAGATTTCGACGTAAGGCAACCATTCTGAGTCAAATAGTTGCCGATTTCGATACAATCTTAGTCAGAATCTGCTTTTTCGAATCTTATTGTACCCAAATCTACCTTAGAAATGCAGATATATACTTAAAACACCTTCTTTTGGGACAAATAATTGGTTTTCGCCCTTGATTTACGGAAGATTATAGCCAAAACATGCATTTTCATAACTTAGCGAACTGAAATCTACATTAAAACTGCAGATAACTACTTAAAAATTCACTTCCTTGAATTGATAATAGGTTTTTCTTTGTCATTTTAAACAGATTCCAGTCAAAATCGGCTTCTTCGACTCATATCGTACCTAAAACCGCATCAAAACTGCAAATATCAGTTTAAACTATCATTTTTTGATACAAACAGTTATATATTCATGTCAATATCATTCAAATTCTAGTCAAAATCGGCGTCTTTGGGCATTTTAGTAACGAAAACCTTAATAAACTATTAGATTTCGACGTAAGGCAACCATTCTGAGTCAAATAGTTGCCGATTTCGATACAATCTTAGTCAGAATCTGCTTTTTCGCCTCTTATTGTACCCAAATCTACCTTAGAAATGCAGATATATACTTAAAACACCTTCTTTTGGGACAAATAATTGGTTTTCGCCCTTGATTTACGGAAGATTATAGCCAAAACATGCATTTTCATAACTTAGCGAACTGAAATCTACATTAAAACTGCAGATAACTACTTAAAAATTCACTTCCTTGAATTGATAATAGGTTTTTCTTTGTCATTTTAAACAGATTCCTGTCAAAATCGGCTTCTTCGATTCATATCGTATCTAAAACCGCATCAAAACTGCAAATATCAGTTTAAACTATCATTTTTTGATACAAACAGTTATATATTCATGTCAATATCTTTCAAATTCTAGTCAAAATCGGCGTCTTTGGGCATTTTAGTAACGAAAACCATAATAAACTATTAGATTTCGACGTAAGGCAACCTTTCTGAGTCAAATAGTTGCCGATTTCGATAAAATCTTAGTCAGAATCTGCTTTTTCGCCTCTTATTGTACCCAAATCTGCCTTAGAAATGCAGATATATACTTAAAACACCTTCTTTTGGGACAAATAATTGGTTTTCGCCCTTGATTTACGGAAGATTATAGCCAAAACATTCATTTTCATAACTTAGCGAACTGAAATCTACATTAAAACTGCAGATAACTACTTAAAAATTCAGTTCCTTGAATTGATAATAGGTTTTTCTTTGTCATTTTAAACAGATTCCAGTCAAAATCGGCTTCTTAAACTGATATTTGCAGTTTTGATGCGGTTTTAGATACGATATGAATCGAAGAAGCCGATTTTGACTGGAATCTGTTTAAAATGACAAAGAAAAACCTATTATCAATTCAAGGAAGTGAATTTTTAAGTAGTTATCTGCAGTTTTAATGTAGATTTCAGTTCGCTAAGTTATGAAAATGCATGTTTTGGCTATAATCTTCCGTAAATCATGGGCGAAAACCAATTATTTGTCCCAAAAGAAGGTGTTTTAAGTATATATCTGCATTTCTAAGGTAGATTTGGGTACAATAAGAGGCGAAAAAGCAGATTCTGACTAAGATTTTATCGAAATCGGCAACTATTTGACTCAGAATGGTTGCCTTACGTCGAAATCTAATAGTTTATTAAGGTTTTCGTTACTAAAATGCCCAAAGACGCCGATTTTGACTAGAATTTGAATGATATTGACATGAATATATAACTGTTTGTATCAAAAAATGATAGTTTAAACTGATATTTGCAGTTTTGATGCGGTTTTAGATACGATATGAATCGAAGAAGCCGATTTTGACTGGAATCTGTTTAAAATGACAAAGAAAAACCTATTATCAATTCAAGGAAGTGAATTTTTAAGTAGTTATCTGCAGTTTTAATGTAGATTTCAGTTCGCTAAGTTATGAAAATGCATGTTTTGGCTATAATCTTCCGTAAATCAAGGGCGAAAACCAATTGTTTGTCCCAAAAGAAGGTGTTTTAAGTATGCCCAAATGCCCAAAGACGCCGATTTTGACTAGAATTTGAAAGATATTGACATGAATATATAACTGTTTGTATCAAAAAATGATAGTTTAAACTGATATTTGCAGTTTTGATGCGGTTTTAGGTACGATATGAGACCAAGAAGCCGATTTTGACTGGAATCTGTTTAAAATGACAAAGAAAAACCTATTATCATTTCAAGGAAGTGAATTTTTAAGTAGTTATCTGCAGTTTTAATGTAGATTTCAGTTCGCTAAGTTATGAAAATGCATGATTTGGCTATAATCTTCCGTAAATCAAGGGCGAAAACTAATTATTTGTCCCAAAAGAAGGTGTTTTAAGTATATATCTGCATTTCTAAGGTAAATTTGGGTACAATAAGAGGCCAAAAAGCAGATTCTGACTAAGATTTTATCGAAATCGGCAACTATTTGACTCAGAATGGTTGCCTTACGTCGAAATCTAATAGTTTATTAAGGTTTTCGTTACTAAAATGCCCAAAGACGCCGATTTTGACTAGAATTTGAAAGATATTGACATGAATATATAACTGTTTGTATCAAAAAATGATAGTTTAAACTGATATTTGCAGTTTTGATGCGGTTTTAGATACGATATGAATCGAAGAAGCCGATTTTGACTGGAATCTTTTTAAAATGACAAAGAAAAACCTATTATCAATTCAAGGAAGTGAATTTTTAAGTAGTTATCTGCAGTTTTAATGTAGATTTCAGTTCGCTAAGTTATGAAAATGCATGTTTTGGCTATAATCTTCCGTAAATCAAGGGCGAAAACCAATTATTTGTCCCAAAAGAAGGTGTTTTAAGTATATATCTGCATTTCTAAGGTAGATTTGGGTACAATAAGAGGCGAAAAAGCAGATTTTGACTAAGATTTTATCGAAATCGGCAACTATTTGACTCAGAATGGTTGCCTTACGTCGAAATCTAATAGTTTGTTAATTTCTTTCAAACTTCATATCGTATCTAAAACCGCATCAAAACTGCAAATATCAGTTTAAACTATCATTTTTTGATACAAACAGTTATATGTTCATGTCAATATCTTTCAAATTCTAGTCAAAATCGGCGTCTTTGGGCATTTTAGTAACGAAAACCTTAATAAACTATTAGATTTCGACGTAAGGCAACCATTCTGAGTCAAACAGTTGCCGATTTCGATAAAATCTTAGTCAGAATCTGCTTTTTCGTCTCTTATTGTACCCAAATCTACCTTAGAAATGCAGATATATACTTAAAACACCTTCTTTTGGGACAAATAACTGGTCTTGGCCCTTGATATACGGAAGATTATAGCCAAAACATGCATTTTCATAACTTAGCGAACTGAAATCTACATTAAAACTGCAGATAACTACTTAAAAATTCACTTCCTTGAATTGATAATATGTTTTTCTTTGTCATTTTAAACAGGTTCCAGTCAAAATCGGCTTCTTCGACTCATATCGTACCTAAAACCGCATCAAAACTGCAAATATCAGTTTAAACTATCATTTTTTGATACAAACAGTTATATATTCATGTCAATATCTTTCAAATTCTATTCAAAATCGGCGTCTTTGGGCATTTTAGTAACGAAAACCTTAATAAACTATTAGATTTCGACGTAAGGCAACCATTCTGAGTCAAATGGTTGCCGATTTCGATAAAATCTTAGTCAGAATCTGCTTTTTCGCCTCTTATTGTACCCAAATCTACCTTAGAAATGCAGATATATACTTAAAACACCTTCTTTTGGGACAAATAATTGGTTTTCGCCCTTGATTTACGGAAGATTATAGTCAAAACATGCATTTTCATAACTTAGCGAACTGAAATCTACATTAAAACTGCAGATAACTACTTAAAAATTCACTTCCTTGAATTGATAATAGGTTTTTCTTTGTCATTTTAAACAGATTCCAGTCAAAATCGGCTTCTTCGATTCATATCGTATCTAAAACCGCATCAAAACTGCAAATATCAGTTTAAACTATCATTTTTTGATACAAACAGTTATATATTCATGTCAATATCTTTCAAATTCTAGTCAAAATCGGCGTCTTTGGGCATTTTAGTAACGAAAACCTTAACTATTAGATTTCGACGTAAGGCAACCATTCTGAGTCAAATAGTTGCCGATTTCGATAAAATCTTAGTCAGAATCTGCTTTTTCGCCTCTTATTGTACCCAAATCTACCTTAGAAATGCAGATATATACTTAAAACACCTTCTTTTGGGACAAATAATTGGTTTTCGCCCTTGATTTACGGAAGATTATAGCCAAAACATGCATTTTCATAACTTAGCGAACTGAAATCTACATTAAAACTGCAGATAACTACTTAAAAATTCACTTCCTTGAATTGATAATAGGTTTTTCTTTGTCATTTTAAACAGATTCCAGTCAAAATCGGCTTCTTCGATTAATATCGTACCTAAACCCGCATCAAAACTGCAAATATCAGTTTAAACTATCATTTTTTGATACAAACAGTTATATATTCATGTCAATATCTTTCAAATTCTAGTCAAAATCGGCGTCTTTGGGCATTTTAGTAACGAAAACCTTAAAAAACTATTAGATTTCGACGTAAGGCAACCATTCTGAGTCAATTAGTTGCCGATTTCGATAAAATCTTAGTCAGAATCTGCTTTTTCGCCTCTTATTGTACCCAAATCTACCTTAGAAATGTAGATATATACTTAAAACACCTTCTTTTGGGACAAATAATTGGTTTTCGCCCTTGATTTACGGAAGATTATAGCCAAAACATGCATTTTCATAACTTAGCGAACTGAAATCTACATTAGAACTGCAGATAACTACTTAAAAATTCACTTCCTTGAATTGATAATAGGTTTTTCTTTGTCATTTTAAACAGATTCCAGTCAAAATCGGCTTCTTCGATTCATATCGTTTCTAAAACCGCATCAAAACTGCAAATATCAGTTTAAACTATCATTTTTTGATACAAACAGTTATATATTCATGTCAATATCTTTCAAATTCTAGTCAAAATCGGCGTCTTTGGGCATTTTAGTAACGAAAACCTTAATAAACTATTAGATTTCGACGTAAGGCAACCTTTCTGAGTCAAATAGTTGCCGATTTCGATAAAATCTTAGTCAGAATCTGCTTTTTCGCCTCTTATTGTACCCAAATCTACCTTAGAAATGCAGATATATACTTAAAACACCTTCTTTTGGGACAAATAATTGGTTTTCGCCCTTGATTTACGGAAGATTATAGCCAAAACATGCATTTTCATAACTTAGCGAACTGAAATCTACATTAAAACTGCAGATAACTACTTAAAAATTCACTTCCTTGAATTGATAATAGGTTTTTCTTTGTCATTTTAAACAGATTCCAGTCAAAATCGGCTTCTTCGACTCATATCGTACCTAAAACCGCATCAAAACTGCAAATATCAGTTTAAACTATCATTTTTTGATACAAACAGTTATATATTCATGTCAATATCTTTCAAATTCTAGTCAAAATCGGCGTCTTTGGGCAATTTAATAACGAAAACCTTAATAAACTATTAGATTTCGACGTAAGGCAACCTTTCTGAGTCAAATAGTTGCCGATTTCGATAAAATCTTAGTCAGAATCTGCTTTTTCGCCTCTTATTGTACCCAAATCTACCTTAGAAATGCAGATATATACTTAAAACACCTTCTTTTGGGACAAATAATTGGTTTTCGCCCTTGATTTACGGAAGATTATAGCCAAAACATGCATTTTCATAACTTAGCGAACTGAAATCTACATTAAAACTGCAGATAACTACTTAAAAATTCACTTCCTTGAATTGATAATAGGTTTTTCTTTGTCATTTTAAACAGATTCCAGTCAAAATCGGCTTCTTCGACTCATATCGTACCTAAAACCGCATCAAAACTGCAGATATCAGTTTAAACTATCATTTTTTGATACAAACAGTTATATATTCATGTCAATATCTTTCAAATTCTAGTCAAAATCGGCGTCTTTGGGCATTTTAGTAACGAAAACCTTAATAAACTATTAGATTTCGACGTAAGGCAACCATTCTGAGTCAAATAGTTGCCGATTTCGATAAAATCTTAGTCAGAATCTGCTTTTTCGCCTCTTATTGTACCCAAATCTACCTTAGAAATGCAGATATATACTTAAAACACCTTCTTTTGGGACAAATAATTGGTTTTCGCCCTTGATTTACGGAAGATTATAGCCAAAACATGCATTTTCATAACTTAGCTAACTGAAATCTACATTAAAACTGCAGATAACTACTTAAAAATTCACTTCCTTGAATTGATAATAGGTTTTTCTTTGTCATTTTAAACAGATTCCAGTCAAAATCGGCTTCTTCGACTCATATCGTACCTAAAACCGCATCAAAACTGCAAATATCAGTTTAAACTATCATTTTTTGATTCAAACAGTTATATATTCATGTCAATATCTTTCAAATTCTAGTCAAAATCGGCGTCTTTGGGCAATTTAATAACGAAAACCTTAATAAACTATTAGATTTCGACGTAAGGCAACCTTTCTGAGTCAAATAGTTGCCGATTTCGATAAAATCTTAGTCAGAATCTGCTTTTTCGCCTCTTATTGTACCCAAATCTACCTTAGAAATGCAGATATATACTTAAAACACCTTCTTTTGGGACAAATAATTGGTTTTCGCCCTTGATTTACGGAAGATTATAGCCAAAACATGCATTTTCATAACTTAGTGAACTGAAATCTACATTAAAACTGCAGATAACTACTTAAAAATTCACTTCCTTGAATTGATAATAGGATTTTCTTTGTCATTTTAAACAGATTCCAGTCAAAATCGGCTTCTTCGACTCATATCGTACCTAAAACCGCATCAAAACTGCAAATATCAGTTTAAACTATCATTTCTGATACAAACAGTTATATATTCATGTCAATATCTTTCAAATTCTAGTCAAAATCGGCGTCTTTGGGCATTTTAGTAACGAAAACCTTAATAAACTATTAGATTTCGACGTAAGGCAACCATTCTGAGTCAAATAGTTGCCGATTTCGATAAAATCTTAGTCAGAATCTGCTTTTTCGCCTCTTATTGTACCCAAATCTACCTTAGAAATGCAGATATATACTTAAAACACCTTCTTTTGGGACAAATAATTGGTTTTCGCCCTTGATTGACGGAAGATTATAGCCAAAACATGCATTTTCATAACTTAGCGAACTGAAATCTACATTAAAACTGCAGATAACTACTTAAAAATTCACTTCCTTGAATTGATAATAGGTTTTTCTTTGTCATTTTAAACAGATTCCAGTCAAAATCGGCTTCTTCGACTCATATCGTACCTAAAACCGCATCAAAACTGCAAATATCAGTTTAAACTATCATTTCTGATACAAACAGTTATATATTCATGTCAATATCGGCGTCTTTGGGCATTTTAGTAACGAAAACCTTAATAAACTATTAGATTTCGACGTAAGGCAACCATTCTGAGTCAAATAGTTGCCGATTTCGATACAATCTTAGTCAGAATCTGCTTTTTCGCCTCTTATTGTACCCAAATCTACCTTAGAAATGCAGATATATACTTAAAACACCTTCTTTTGGGACAAATAATTGGTTTTCGCCCTTGATTTACGGAAGATTATAGCCAAAACATGCATTTTCATAACTTAGCGAACTGAAATCTACATTAAAACTGCAGATAACTACTTAAAAATTCACTTCCTTGAATTGATAATAGGTTTTTCTTTGTCATTTTAAACAGATTCCAGTCAAAATCGGCTTCTTCGACTCATATCGTACCTAAAACCGCATCAAAACTGCAAATATCAGTTTAAACTATCATTTTTTGATACAAACAGTTATATATTCATGTCAATATCATTCAAATTCTAGTCAAAATCGGCGTCTTTGGGCATTTTAGTAACGAAAACCTTAATAAACTATTAGATTTCGACGTAAGGCAACCATTCTGAGTCAAATAGTTGCCGATTTCGATACAATCTTAGTCAGAATCTGCTTTTTCGCCTCTTATTGTACCCAAATCTACCTTAGAAATGCAGATATATACTTAAAACACCTTCTTTTGGGACAAATAATTGGTTTTCGCCCTTGATTTACGGAAGATTATAGCCAAAACATGCATTTTCATAACTTAGCGAACTGAAATCTACATTAAAACTGCTGATAACTACTTAAAAATTCACTTCCTTGAATTGATAATAGGTTTTTCTTTGTCATTTTAAACAGATTCCTGTCAAAATCGGCTTCTTCGATTCATATCGTATCTAAAACCGCATCAAAACTGCAAATATCAGTTTAAACTATCATTTTTTGATACAAACAGTTATATATTCATGTCAATATCTTTCAAATTCTAGTCAAAATCGGCGTCTTTGGGCATTTTAGTAACGAAAACCATAATAAACTATTAGATTTCGACGTAAGGCAACCTTTCTGAGTCAAATAGTTGCCGATTTCGATAAAATCTTAGTCAGAATCTGCTTTTTCGCCTCTTATTGTACCCAAATCTGCCTTAGAAATGCAGATATATACTTAAAACACCTTCTTTTGGGACAAATAATTGGTTTTCGCCCTTGATTTACGGAAGATTATAGCCAAAACATTCATTTTCATAACTTAGCGAACTGAAATCTACATTAAAACTGCAGATAACTACTTAAAAATTCAGTTCCTTGAATTGATAATAGGTTTTTCTTTCTCATTTTAAACAGATTCCAGTCAAAATCGGCTTCTTCGATTCATATCGTATCTAAAACCGCATCAAAACTGCAAATATCAGTTTAAACTATCATTTTTTGATACAAACAGTTATATATTCATGTCAATATCTTTCAAATTCTAGTCAAAATCGGCGTCTTTGGGCATTTTAGTAACGAAAACCTTAATAAACTGATATTTGCAGTTTTGATGCGGTTTTAGATACGATATGAATCGAAGAAGCCGATTTTGACTGGAATCTGTTTAAAATGACAAAGAAAAACCTATTATCAATTCAAGGAAGTGAATTTTTAAGTAGTTATCTGCAGTTTTAATGTAGATTTCAGTTCGCTAAGTTATGAAAATGCATGTTTTGGCTATAATCTTCCGTAAATCAAGGGCGAAAACCAATTATTTGTCCCAAAAGAAGGTGTTTTAAGTATATATCTGCATTTCTAAGGTAGATTTGGGTACAATAAGAGGCGAAAAAGCAGATTCTGACTAAGATTTTATCGAAATCGGCAACTATTTGACTCAGAATGGTTGCCTTACGTCGAAATCTAATAGTTTATTAAGGTTTTCGTTACTAAAATGCCCAAAGACGCCGATTTTGACTAGAATTTGAATGATATTGACATGAATATATAACTGTTTGTATCAAAAAATGATAGTTTAAACTGATATTTGCAGTTTTGATGCGGTTTTAGATACGATATGAATCGAAGAAGCCGATTTTGACTGGAATCTGTTTAAAATGACAAAGAAAAACCTATTATCAATTCAAGGAAGTGAATTTTTAAGTAGTTATCTGCAGTTTTAATGTAGATTTCAGTTCGCTAAGTTATGAAAATGCATGTTTTGGCTATAATCTTCCGTAAATCAAGGGCGAAAACCAATTATTTGTCCCAAAAGAAGGTGTTTTAAGTATGCCCAAATGCCCAAAGACGCCGATTTTGACTAGAATTTGAAAGATATTGACATGAATATACAACTGTTTGTATCAAAAAATGATAGTTTAAACTGATATTTGCAGTTTTGATGCGGTTTTAGGTACGATATGAGACCAAGAAGCCGATTTTGACTGGAATCTGTTTAAAATGACATAGAAAAACCTATTATCATTTCAAGGAAGTGAATTTTTAAGTAGTTATCTGCAGTTTTAATGTAGATTTCAGTTCGCTAAGTTATGAAAATGCATGTTTTGGCTATAATCTTCCGTAAATCAAGGGCGAAAACTAATTATTTGTCCCAAAAGAAGGTGTTTTAAGTATATATCTGCATTTCTAAGATAGATTTGGGTACAATAAGAGGCCAAAAAGCAGATTCTGACTAAGATTTTATCGAAATCGGCAACTATTTGACTCAGAATGGTTGCCTTACGTCGAAATCTAATAGTTTATTAAGGTTTTCGTTACTAAAATGCCCAAAGACGCCGATTTTGACTAGAATTTGAAAGATATTGACATGAATATATAACTGTTTGTATCAAAAAATGATAGTTTAAACTGATATTTGCAGTTTTGATGCGGTTTTAGATACGATATGAATCGAAGAAGCCGATTTTGACTGGAATCTGTTTAAAATGACAAAGAAAAACCTATTATCAATTCAAGGAAGTGAATTTTTAAGTAGTTATCTGCAGTTTTAATGTAGATTTCAGTTCGCTAAGTTATGAAAATGCATGTTTTGGCTATAATCTTCCGTAAATCAAGCGCGAAAACCAATTATTTGTCCCAAAAGAAGGTGTTTTAAGTATATATCTGCATTTCTAAGGTAGATTTGGGTACAATAAGAGGCGAAAAAGCAGATTTTGACTAAGATTTTATCGAAATCGGCAACTATTTGACTCAGAATGGTTGCCTTACGTCGAAATCTAATAGTTTGTTAATTTCTTTCAAACTTCATATCGTATCTAAAACCGCATCAAAACTGCAAATATCAGTTTAAACTATCATTTTTTGATACAAACAGTTATATGTTCATGTCAATATCTTTCAAATTCTAGTCAAAATCGGCGTCTTTGGGCATTTTAGTAACGAAAACCTTAATAAACTATTAGATTTCGACGTAAGGCAACCATTCTGAGTCAAACAGTTGCCGATTTCGATAAAATCTTAGTCAGAATCTGCTTTTTCGTCTCTTATTGTACCCAAATCTACCTTAGAAATGCAGATATATACTTAAAACACCTTCTTTTGGGACAAATAACTGGTCTTGGCCCTTGATATACGGAAGATTATAGCCAAAACATGCATTTTCATAACTTAGCGAACTGAAATCTACATTAAAACTGCAGATAACTACTTAAAAATTCACTTCCTTGAATTGATAATTGGTTTTTCTTTGTCATTTTAAACAGATTCCAGTCAAAATCGGCTTCTTCGACTCATATCGTACCTAAAACCGCATCAAAACTGCAAATATCAGTTTAAACTATCATTTTTTGATACAAACAGTTATATATTCATGTCAATATCTTTCAAATTCTAGTCAAAATCGGCGTCTTTGGGCAATTTAATAACGAAAACCTTAATAAACTATTAGATTTCGACGTAAGGCAACCTTTCTGAGTCAAATAGTTGCCGATTTCGATAAAATCTTAGTCAGAATCTGCTTTTTCGCCTCTTATTGTACCCAAATCTACCTTAGAAATGCAGATATATACTTAAAACACCTTCTTTTGGGACAAATAATTGGTTTTCGCCCTTGATTTACGGAAGATTATAGCCAAAACATGCATTTTCATAACTTAGCGAACTGAAATCTACATTAAAACTGCAGATAACTACTTAAAAATTCACTTCCTTGAATTGATAATAGGTTTTTCTTTGTCATTTTAAACAGATTCCAGTCAAAATCGGCTTCTTCGACTCATATCGTACCTAAAACCGCATCAAAACTGCAAATATCAGTTTAAACTATCATTTTTTGATACAAACAGTTATATATTCATGTCAATATCTTTCAAATTCTAGTCAAAATCGGCGTCTTTGGGCATTTTAGTAACGAAAACCTTAATAAACTATTAGATTTCGAAGTAAGGCAACCATTCTGAGTCAAATAGTTTATAAATAGAGATTTTGACTAGAATTTGAAAGATATTGACATGAATATATAACTGTTTGTATCAAAAAATGATAGTTTAAACTGATATTTGCAGTTTTGATGCGGTTTTAGGTACGATATGAGTCGAAGAAGCCGATTTTGACTGGAATCTGTTTAAAATGACAAAGAAAAACCTATTATCAATTCAGGGAAGTGCATTTTTAAGTAGTTATCTGCAGTTTTAATGTAGATTTCAGTTCGCTAAGTTATGAAAATGCATGTTTTGGCTATAATCTTCCGTAAATCAAGGGCGAAAACCAATTATTTGTCCCAAAAGAAGGTGTTTTAAGTATATATCTGCATTTCTAAGGTAGATTTGGGTACAATAAGAGGCGAAAAAGCAGATTCTGACAAAGATTTTATCGAAATCGGCAACTATTTGACTCAGAAAGGTTGCCTTACGTCGAAATCTAATAGTTTATTAAGGTTTTCGTTACTAAAATGCCCAAAGACGCCGATTTTGACTAGAATTTGAAAGATATTGACATGAATATATAACTGTTTGTATCAAAAAATGATAGTTTAAACTGATATTTGCAGTTTTGATGCGGTTTTAGATACGATATGAATCGAAGAAGCCGATTTTGACTGGAATCTGTTTAAAATGACAAAGAAAAACCTATTTTCAATTCAAGGAAGTGAATTTTTAAATGGTTATCTGCAGTTTTAATGTAGATTTCAGTTCGCTAAGTTATGAAAATGCATGTTTTGGCTATAATCTTCCGTAAATCAAGGGCGAAAACCAATTATTTGTCCCAAAAGAAGGTGTTTTAAGTATATATCTGCATTTCTAAGGTAGATTTGGGTACAATAAGAGGCGAAAAAGCAGATTCTGACTAAGATTTTATCGAAATTGGCAACTATTTGACTCAGAATGGTTGCCTTACGTCGAAATCTAATAGTTTATTAAGGTTTTCGTTACTAAAATGCCCAAAGACGCCGATTTTGACTAGAATTTGAATGATATTGACATGAATATATAACTGTTTGTATCAAAAAATGATAGTTTAAACTGATATTTGCAGTTTTGATGCGGTTTTAGATACGATATGAATCGAAGAAGCCGATTTTGACTGGAATCTGTTTAAAATGACAAAGAAAAACCTATTACCAATTCAAGGAAGTGAATTTTTAAGTAGTTATCTGCAGTTTTAATGTAGATTTCAGTTCGCTAAGTTATGAAAATGCATGTTTTGGCTATAATCTTCCGTAAATCAAGGGCGAAAACCAATTATTTGTCCCAAAAGAAGGTGTTTTAAGTATATATCTGTATTTCTAAGGTAGATTTGGGTACAATAAGAGGCGAAAAAGCAGATTCTGACTATGATTTTATCGAAATCGGCAACTATTTGACTCAGAAAGGTTGCCTTACGTAGAAATCTAATAGTTTATTAAGGTTTTCGTTACTAAAATGCCCAAAGACGCCGATTTTGACTAGAATTTGAAAGATATTGACATGAATATATAACTGTTTGTATCAAAAAATGATAGTTTAAACTAATATTTGCAGTTTTGATGCGGTTTTAGATACGATATGAATCGAAGAAGCCGATTTTGACTGGAATCTGTTTAAAATGACAAAGAAAAACCAATTATCAATTCAAGGAAGTGAATTTTTAAGTAGTTATCTGCAGTTTTAATGTAGATTTCAGTTCGCTAAGTCATGAAAATGCATGTTTTGGCTATAATCTTCCGTAAATCAAGGGCGAAAACCAATTATTTGTCCCAAAAGAAGGTGTTTTAAGTATATATCTGCATTTCTAAGGTAGATTTGGGTACAATAAGAGGCGAAAAAGCAGATTCTGACTAAGATTTTATCGAAATCGGCAACTATTTGACTCAGAATGGTTGCCTCACGTCGAAATCTAATAGTTTATTAAGGTTTTCGTTACTAAAATGCCCAAAGACGCCGATTTTGACTAGAATTTGAAAGATATTGACATGAATATATAACTGTTTGTATCAAAAAATGATAGTTTACATTTCTAAGGTAGATTTGGGTACAATAAGAGGCGAAAAAGCAGATTCTGACTAAGATTTTATCGAAATCGGCAACTATTTGACTCAGAAAGGTTGCCTTACGTAGAAATCTAATAGTTTATTAAGGTTTTCGTTACTAAAATGCCCAAAGACGCCGATTTTGACTAGAATTTGAAAGATATTGACATGAATATATAACTGTTTGTATCAAAAAATGATAGTTTAAACTAATATTTGCAGTTTTGATGCGGTTTTAGATACGATATGAATCGAAGAAGCCGATTTTGACTGGAATCTGTTTAAAATGACAAAGAAAAACCAATTATCAATTCAAGGAAGTGAATTTTTAAGTAGTTATCTGCAGTTTTAATGTAGATTTCAGTTCGCTAAGTCATGAAAATGCATGTTTTGGCTATAATCTTCCGTAAATCAAGGGCGAAAACCAATTATTTGTCCCAAAAGAAGGTGTTTTAAGTATATATCTGCATTTCTAAGGTAGATTTGGGTACAATAAGAGGCGAAAAAGCAGATTCTGACTAAGATTTTATCGAAATCGGCAACTATTTGACTCAGAAACGTTGCCTTACGTCGAAATCTAATAGTTTATTAAGGTTTTCGTTACTAAAATGCCCAAAGACGCCGATTTTGACTAGAATTTGAATGATATTGACATGAATATATAACTGTTTGTATCAAAAAATGATAGTTCATACTGATATTTGCAGTTTTGATGCGGTTTTAGATACGATATGAATCGAAGAAGCCGATTTTGACTGGAATCTGTTTAAAATGACAAAGAAAAACCTATTACCAATTCAAGGAAGTGAATTTTTAAGTAGTTATCTGCAGTTTTAATGTAGATTTCAGTTCGCTAAGTTATGAAAATGCATGTTTTGGCTATAATCTTCCGTAAATCAATGGCGAAAACCAATTATTTGTCCCAAAAGAAGGTGTTTTAAGTATATATCTGCATTTCTAAGGTAGATTTGGGTACAATAAGAGGCGAAAAAGCAGATTCTGACTAAGATTTTATCGAAATCGGCAACTATTTGACTCAGAAAGGTTGCCTTACGTCGAAATCTAATAGTTTATTAAGGTTTTCGTTACTAAAATGCCCAAAGACGCCGATTTTGACTAGAATTTGAAAGATATTGACATGAATATATAACTGTTTGTATCAAAAAATGATAGTTTAAACTAATATTTGCAGTTTTGATGCGGTTTTATATACGATATGAATCGAAGAAGCCGATTTTGACTGGAATCTGTTTAAAATGACAAAGAAAAACCTATTATCAATTCAAGGAAGTGAATTTTTAAGTAGTTATCTGCAGTTTTAATGTAGATTTCAGTTCGCTAAGTTATGAAAATGCATGTTTTGGCTATAATCTTCCGTAAATCAAGGGCGAAAACCAAGTATTTGTCCCAAAAGAAGGTGTTTTAAGTATATATCTGCATTTCTAAGGTAGATTTGGGTACAATAAGAGGCGAAAAAACAGATTCTGACTGAGATTTTATCGAAATCGGCAACTATTTGACTCAGAAAAGTTGCCTTACGTCGAAATCTAATAGTTTATTAAGGTTTTCGTTACTAAAATGCCCAAAGACGCCGATTTTGACTAGAATTTGAAAGATATTGACATGAATATATAACTGTTTGTATCAAAAAATGATAGTTTAAACTGATATTTGCAGTTTTGATGCGGTTTTAGATACGATATGAATCGAAGAAGCCGATTTTGACTGGAATCTGTTTAAAATGACAAAGAAAAACCTTTTATCAATTCAAGGAAGTGAATTTTTAAGTAGTTATCTGCAGTTTTAATGTAGATTTCAGTTCGCTAAGTTATGAAAATGCATGTTTTGGCTATAATCTTCCGTAAATCAAGGGCGAAAACCAATTATTTGTCCCAAAAGAAGGTGTTTTAAGTATATATCTGCATTTCTAAGGTAGATTTGGGTACAATAAGAGGCGAAAAAGCAGATTCTGACAAAGATTTTATCGAAATCGGCAACTATTTGACTCAGAATGGTTGCCTTACGTCGAAATCTAATAGTTTATTAAGGTTTTCGTTACTAAAATGCCCAAAGACGCCGATTTTGACTAGAATTTGAAAGATATTGACATGAATATATAACTGTTTGTATCAAAAAATGATAGTTTAAACTGATATTTGCAGTTTTGATGCGGTTTTAGATACGATATGAATCGAAGAAGCCGATTTTGACTGGAATCTGTTTAAAATGACAAAGAAAAACCTATTATCAATTCAAGGAAGTGAATTTTTAAGTAGTTATCTGCAGTTTTAATGTAGATTTCAGTTCGCTAAGTTATGAAAATGCATGTTTTGGCTATAATCTTCCGTAAATCAAGGGCGAAAACCAATTATTTGTCCCAAAAGAAGGTGTTTTAAGTATATATCTGCATTTCTAAGGTAGATTTGGGTACAATAAGAGGCGAAAAAGCAGATTCTGACAAAGATTTTATCGAAATCGGCAACTATTTGACTCAGAAAGGTTGCCTTACGTCGAAATCTAATAGTTTATTAAGGTTTTCGTTACTAAAATGCCCAAAGACGCCGATTTTGACTAGAATTTGAGAGATATTGACATGAATATATAACTGTTTGTATCAAAAAATGATAGTTTAAACTGATATTTGCAGTTTTGATGCGGTTTTAGATACGATATGAATCGGAGAAGCCGATTTTAACTGGAATCTGTTTAAAATGACAAAGAAAAACCTATTATCAATTCAAGGAAGTGAATTTTTAAGTAGTTATCTGCAGTTTTAATGTAGATTTCAGTTCGCTAAGTTATGAAAATGCATGTTTTGGCTATAATCTTCCGTAAATCAAGGGCGAAAACCAATTATTTGTCCCAAAAGAAGGTGTTTTAAGTATATATCTGCATTTCTAAGGTAGATTTGGGTACAATAAGAGGCGAAGAAGCAGATTCTGACTAAGATTTTATCGAAATCGGCAACTATTTGACTCAGAATGGTTGCCTTACGTCGAAATCTAATAGTTTATTAAGGTTTTCGTTACTAAAATGCCCAAAGACGCCGATTTTGACTAGAATTTGAAAGATATTGACATGAATATATAACTGTTTGTATCAAAAAATGATAGTTTAAACTGATATTTGCAGTTTTGATGCGGTTTTAGATACGATATGAATCGGAGAAGCCGATTTTGACTGGAATCTGTTTAAAATGACAAAGAAAAACCTATTATCAATTCAAGGAAGTGAATTTTTAAGTAGTTATCTGCAGTTTTAATGTAGATTTCATTTCGCTAAATTATGAAAATGCATGTTTTGGCTATAATCTCCGTAAATCAAGGGCGAAAACCAATTATTTGTCCCAAAAGAAGGTGCTTTAAGTATATGTCTGCATTTCTAAGGTAGATTTGGGTACAATAAGAGGCGAAAAAGCAGATTCTGACTAAGATTTTATCGAAATCGGCAACTATTTGACTCAGAATGGTTGCCTTACGTCGAAATCTAATAGTTTATTAAGGTTTTCGTTACTAAAATGCCCAAAGACGCCGATTTTGACTAGAATTTGAAAGATATTGACATGAATATATAACTGTTTGTATCAAAAAATGATAGTTTAAACTGATATTTGCAGTTTTGATGCGGTTTTAGGTACGATATGAGTCGAAGAAGCCGATTTTGACTGGAATCTGTTTAAAATGACAAAGAAAAACCTATTATCAATTCAAGGAAGTGAATTTTTAAGTAGTTATCTGCAGTTTTAATGTAGATTTCAGTTCGCTAAGTTATGAAAATGCATGTTTTGGCTATAATCTTCCGTAAATCAAGGGCGAAAACCAATTATTTGTCCCAAAAGAAGGTGTTTTAAGTATATATCTGCATTTCTAAGGTAGATTTGGGTACAATAAGAGGCGAAAAAGCAGATTCTGACTAAGATTTTATCGAAATCGGCAACTATTTGACTCAGAATGGTTGCCTTACGTCGAAATCTAATAGTTTATTAAGGTTTTCGTTACTAAAATGCCCAAAGACGCCGATTTTGACTAGAATTTGAAAGATATTGACATGAATATATAACTGTTTGTATCAAAAAATGATAGTTTAAACTGATATTTGCAGTTTTGATGCGGTTTTAGATACGATATGAATCGAAGAAGCCGATTTTGACTGGAATCTGTTTAAAATGACAAAGAAAAACCTATTATCAATTCAAGGAAGTGAATTTTTAAGTAGTTATCTGCAGTTTTAATGTAGATTTCAGTTCGCTAAGTTATGAAAATGCATGTTTTGGCTATAATCTTCCGTAAATCAAGGGCGAAAACCAATTATTTGTCCCAAAAGAAGGTGTTTTAAGTATATATCTGCATTTCTAAGGTAGATTTGTGTACAATAAGAGGCGAAAAAGCAGATTCTGACTAAGATTTTATCGAAATCGGCAACTATTTGACTCAGAATGGTTGCCTTACGTCGAAATCTAATAGTTTATTAAGGTTTTCGTTACTAAAATGCCCAAAGACGCCGATTTTGACTAGAATTTGAATGATATTGACATGAATATATAACTGTTTGTATCAAAAAATGATAGTTTAAACTGATATTTGCAGTTTTGATGCGGTTTTAGATACGATATGAATCGAAGAAGCCGATTTTGACTGGAATCTGTTTAAAATGACAAATAAAAACCTATTATCAATTCAAGGAAGTGAATTTTTAAGTAGTTATCTGCAGTTTGAGTGTAGATTTCAGTTCGCTAAGTTATGAAAATGCATGTTTTGGCTATAATCTTCCGTAAATCAAGGGCGAAAACCAATTATTTGTCCCAAAAGAAGGTGTTTTAAGTATATATCTGCATTTCTAAGGTAGATTTGGGTACAATAAGAGGCGAAAAAGCAGATTCTGACTAAGATTTTATCGAAATCGGCAACTATTTGACTCAGAAAGGTTGCCTTACGTCGAAATCTAATAGTTTATTACGGTTTTCGTTACTAAAATGCCCAAAGACGCCGATTTTGACTAGAATTTGAAAGATATTGATATGAATATATAACTGTTTGTATCAAAAAATGATAGTTTAAACTGATATTTGCAGTTTTGATGCGGTTTTAGATACGATATGAATCGAAGAAGCCGATTTTGACTGGAATCTGTTTAAAATGACAAAGAAAAACCTATTATCAATTCAAGGAATTGAATTTTTAAGTAGTTATCTGCAGTTTTAATGTAGATTTCAGTTCGCTAAGTTATGAAAATGCATGTTTTGGCTATAATCTTCCGTAAATCAAGGGCGAAAACCAATTATTTGTCCCAAAAGAAGGTGTTTTAAGTATATATCTGCATTTCTAAGGTAGATTTGGGTACAATAAGAGGCGAAAAAGCAGATTCTGACTAAGATTTTATCGAAATCGGCAACTATTTGACTCAGAATGGTTGCCTTACGTCGAAATCTATTAGTTTATTAAGGTTTTCGTTACTAAAATGCCCAAGGACGCCGATTTTGACTAGAATTTGAAAGATATTGACATGAATATATAACTGTTTGTATCAAAAAATGATAGTTTAAACTGATATTTGCAGTTTTGATGCGGTTTTAGGTACGATATGAGTCGAAGAAGCCGATTTTGACTGGAATCTGTTTAAAATGACAAAGAAAAACCTATTATCAATTCAAGGAAGAGAATTTTTAAGTAGTTATCTGCAGTTTTAATGTAGATTTCAGTTCGCTAAGTTATGAAAATGCATGTTTTGGCTATAATCTTCCTTAAATCAAGGGCGAATACCAATTATTTGTCCCAAAAGAAGGTGTTTTAAGTATATATCTGCATTTCTAAGGTAGATTTGGGTACAATAAGAGGCGAAAAAGCAGATTCTGACTAAGATTTTATCGAAATCGGCAACTATTTGACTCAGAAAGGTTGCCTCACGTCGAAATCTAATAGTTTATTAAGGTTTTCGTTACTAAAATGCCCAAAGACGCCGATTTTGACTAGAATTTGAAAGATATTGACATGAATATATAACTGTTTGTATCAAAAAATGATAGTTTAAACTGATATTTTTTAAGTAGTTATCTGCAGTTTTAATGTAGATTTCAGTTCGCTAAGTTATGAAAATGCATGTTTTGGCTATAATCTTCCTTAAATCAAGGGCGAATACCAATTATTTGTCCCAAAAGAAGGTGTTTTAAGTATATATCTGCATTTCTAAGGTAGATTTGGGTACAATAAGAGGCGAAAAAGCAGATTCTGACTAAGATTTTATCGAAATCGGCAACTATTTGACTCAGAAAGGTTGCCTTACGTCGAAATCTAATAGTTTATTAAGGTTTTCGTTACTAAAATGCCCAAAGACGCCGATTTTGACTAGACTTTGAATGATATTGACATGAATATATAACTGTTTGTATCAAAAAATGATAGTTTAAACTGATATTTGCAGTTTTGATGCGGTTTTAGATACGATATGAATCGAAGAAGCCGATTATGACTGGAATCTGTTTAAAATGACAAAGAAAAACCTATTATCAATTCAAGGAAGTGAATTTTTAAGTAGTTATCTGCAGTTTGAATGTAGATTTCAGTTCGCTAAGTTATGAAAATGCATGTTTTGGCTATAATCTTCCGTAAATCAAGGGCGAAAACCAATTATTTGTCCCAAAAGAAGGTGTTTTAAGTATATATCTGCATTTCTAAGGTAGATTTGGGTACAATAAGAGGCGAAAAAGCAGATTCTGACTATGATTTTATCGAAATCGGCAACTATTTGACTCAGAAAGGTTGCCTTACGTCGAAATCTAATAGTTTATTACGGTTTTCGTTACTAAAATGCCCAAAGACGCCGATTTTGACTAGAATTTGAAAGATATTGATATGAATATATAACTGTTTGTATCAAAAAATGATAGTTTAAACTGATATTTGCAGTTTTGATGCGGTTTTAGATACGATATGAATCGAAGAAGCCGATTTTGACTGGAATCTGTTTAAAATGACAAAGAAAAACCTATTATCAATTCAAGGAATTGAATTTTTAAGTAGTTATCTGCAGTTTTAATGTAGATTTCAGTTCGCTAAGTTATGAAAATGCATGTTTTGGCTATAATCTTCCGTAAATCAAGGGCGAAAACCAATTATTTGTCCCAAAAGAAGGTGTTTTAAGTATATATCTGCATTTCTAAGGTAGATTTGGGTACAATAAGAGGCGAAAAAGCAGATTCTGACTAAGATTTTATCGAAATCGGCAACTATTTGACTCAGAATGGTTGCCTTACGTCGAAATCTATTAGTTTATTAAGGTTTTCGTTACTAAAATGCCCAAGGACGCCGATTTTGACTAGAATTTGAAAGATATTGACATGAATATATAACTGTTTGTATCAAAAAATGATAGTTTAAACTGATATTTGCAGTTTTGATGCGGTTTTAGGTACGATATAAGTCGAAGAAGCCGATTTTGACTGGAATCTGTTTAAAATGACAAAGAAAAACCTATTATCAATTCAAGGAAGAGAATTTTTAAGTAGTTATCTGCAGTTTTAATGTAGATTTCAGTTCGCTAAGTTATGAAAATGCATGTTTTGGCTATAATCTTCCTTAAATCAAGGGCGAATACCAATTATTTGTCCCAAAAGAAGGTGTTTTAAGTATATATCTGCATTTCTAAGGTAGATTTGGGTACAATAAGAGGCGAAAAAGCAGATTCTGACTAAGATTTTATCGAAATCGGCAACTATTTGACTCAGAAAGGTTGCCTCACGTCGAAATCTAATAGTTTATTAAGGTTTTCGTTACTAAAATGCCCAAAGACGCCGATTTTGACTAGAATTTGAAAGATATTGACATGAATATATAACTGTTTGTATCAAAAAATGATAGTTTAAACTGATATTTTTTAAGTAGTTATCTGCAGTTTTAATGTAGATTTCAGTTCGCTAAGTTATGAAAATGCATGTTTTGGCTATAATCTTCCGTAAATCAAGGGCGAAAACCAATTATTTGTCCCAAAAGAAGGTGCTTTAAGTATATATCTGCATTTCTAAGGTAGATTTGGGTACAATAAGAGGCGAAAAAGCAGATTCTGACTAAGATTTTATCGAAATCGGCAACTATTTGACTCAGAATGGTTGCCTTACGTCGAAATCTAATAGTTTATTAAGGTTTTCGTTACTAAAATGCCCAAAGACGCCGATTTTGACTAGAATTTGAAAGATATTGACATGAATATATAACTGTTTGTATCAAAAAATGATAGTTTAAACTGATATTTGCAGTTTTGATGCGGTTTTAGGTACGATATGAGTCGAAGAAGCCGATTTTGACTGGAATCTGTTTAAAATGACAAAGAAAAACCTATTATCAATTCAAGGAAGTGAATTTTTAAGTAGATATCTGCAGTTTTAATGTAGATTTCAGTTCGCTAAGTTATGAAAATGCATGTTTTGGCTATAATCTTCCTTAAATCAAGGGCGAATACCAATTATTTGTCCCAAAAGAAGGTGTTTTAAGTATATATCTGCATTTCTAAGGTAGATTTGGGTACAATAAGAGGCGAAAAAGCAGATTCTGACTAAGATTTTATCGAAATCGGCAACTATTTGACTCAGAAAGGTTGCCTTACGTCGAAATCTAATAGTTTATTAAGGTTTTCGTTACTAAAATGCCCAAAGACGCCGATTTTGACTAGAATTTGAATGATATTGACATGAATATATAACTGTTTGTATCAAAAAATGATAGTTTAAACTGATATTTGCAGTTTTGATGCGGTTTTAGATACGATATGAATCGAAGAAGCCGATTATGACTGGAATCTGTTTAAAATGACAAAGAAAAACCTATTATCAATTCAAGGAAGTGAATTTTTAAGTAGTTATCTGCAGTTTGAATGTAGATTTCAGTTCGCTAAGTTATGAAAATGCATGTTTTGGCTATAATCTTCCGTAAATCAAGGGCGAAAACCAATTATTTGTCCCAAAAAAGGTGTTTTAAGTATATATCTGCATTTCTAAGGTAGATTTGGGTACAATAAGAGGCGAAAAAGCAGATTTTGACTAAGATTTTATCGAAATCGGCAACTATTTGACTCAGAATGGTTGCCTTACGTCGAAATCTAATAGTTTGTTAATTTCTTTCAAACTTCATATCGTATCTAAAACCGCATCAAAACTGCAAATATCAGTTTAAACTATCATTTTTTGATACAAACAGTTATATGTTCATGTCAATATCTTTCAAATTCTAGTCAAAATCGGCGTCTTTGGGCATTTTAGTAACGAAAACCTTAATAAACTATTAGATTTCGACGTAAGGCAACCATTCTGAGTCAAACAGTTGCCGATTTCGATAAAATCTTAGTCAGAATCTGCTTTTTCGTCTCTTATTGTACCCAAATCTACCTTAGAAATGCAGATATATACTTAAAACACCTTCTTTTGGGACAAATAACTGGTCTTGGCCCTTGATATACGGAAGATTATAGCCAAAACATGCATTTTCATAACTTAGCGAACTGAAATCTACATTAAAACTGCAGATAACTACTTAAAAATTCACTTCCTTGAATTGATAATTGGTTTTTCTTTGTCATTTTAAACAGATTCCAGTCAAAATCGGCTTCTTCGACTCATATCGTACCTAAAACCGCATCAAAACTGCAAATATCAGTTTAAACTATCATTTTTTGATACAAACAGTTATATATTCATGTCAATATCTTTCAAATTCTAGTCAAAATCGGCGTCTTTGGGCAATTTAATAACGAAAACCTTAATAAACTATTAGATTTCGACGTAAGGCAACCTTTCTGAGTCAAATAGTTGCCGATTTCGATAAAATCTTAGTCAGAATCTGCTTTTTCGCCTCTTATTGTACCCAAATCTACCTTAGAAATGCAGATATATACTTAAAACACCTTCTTTTGGGACAAATAATTGGTTTTCGCCCTTGATTTACGGAAGATTATAGCCAAAACATGCATTTTCATAACTTAGCGAACTGAAATCTACATTAAAACTGCAGATAACTACTTAAAAATTCACTTCCTTGAATTGATAATAGGTTTTTCTTTGTCATTTTAAACAGATTCCAGTCAAAATCGGCTTCTTCGACTCATATCGTACCTAAAACCGCATCAAAACTGCAAATATCAGTTTAAACTATCATTTTTTGATACAAACAGTTATATATTCATGTCAATATCTTTCAAATTCTAGTCAAAATCGGCGTCTTTGGGCATTTTAGTAACGAAAACCTTAATAAACTATTAGATTTCGACGTAAGGCAACCATTCTGAGTCAAATAGTTTATAAATAGAGATTTTGACTAGAATTTGAAAGATATTGACATGAATATATAACTGTTTGTATCAAAAAATGATAGTTTAAACTGATATTTGCAGTTTTGATGCGGTTTTAGGTACGATATGAGTCGAAGAAGCCGATTTTGACTGGAATCTGTTTAAAATGACAAAGAAAAACCTATTATCAATTCAGGGAAGTGCATTTTTAAGTAGTTATCTGCAGTTTTAATGTAGATTTCAGTTCGCTAAGTTATGAAAATGCATGTTTTGGCTATAATCTTCCGTAAATCAAGGGCGAAAACCAATTATTTGTCCCAAAAGAAGGTGTTTTAAGTATATATTTGCATTTCTAAGGTAGATTTGGGTACAATAAGAGGCGAAAAAGCAGATTCTGACAAAGATTTTATCGAAATCGGCAACTATTTGACTCAGAAAGGTTGCCTTACGTCGAAATCTAATAGTTTATTAAGGTTTTCGTTACTAAAATGCCCAAAGACGCCGATTTTGACTAGAATTTGAAAGATATTGACATGAATATATAACTGTTTGTATCAAAAAATGATAGTTTAAACTGATATTTGCAGTTTTGATGCGGTTTTAGATACGATATGAATCGAAGAAGCCGATTTTGACTGGAATCTGTTTAAAATGACAAAGAAAAACCTATTTTCAATTCAAGGAAGTGAATTTTTAAATGGTTATCTGCAGTTTTAATGTAGATTTCAGTTCGCTAAGTTATGAAAATGCATGTTTTGGCTATAATCTTCCGTAAATCAAGGGCGAAAACCAATTATTTGTCCCAAAAGAAGGTGTTTTAAGTATATATCTGCATTTCTAAGGTAGATTTGGGTACAATAAGAGGCGAAAAAGCAGATTCTGACTAAGATTTTATCGAAATTGGCAACTATTTGACTCAGAATGGTTGCCTTACGTCGAAATCTAATAGTTTATTAAGGTTTTCGTTACTAAAATGCCCAAAGACGCCGATTTTGACTAGAATTTGAATGATATTGACATGAATATATAACTGTTTGTATCAAAAAATGATAGTTTAAACTGATATTTGCAGTTTTGATGCGGTTTTAGATACGATATGAATCGAAGAAGCCGATTTTGACTGGAATCTGTTTAAAATGACAAAGAAAAACCTATTACCAATTCAAGGAAGTGAATTTTTAAGTAGTTATCTGCAGTTTTAATGTAGATTTCAGTTCGCTAAGTTATGAAAATGCATGTTTTGGCTATAATCTTCCGTAAATCAAGGGCGAAAACCAATTATTTGTCCCAAAAGAAGGTGTTTTAAGTATATATCTGTATTTCTAAGGTAGATTTGGGTACAATAAGAGGCGAAAAAGCAGATTCTGACTATGATTTTATCGAAATCGGCAACTATTTGACTCAGAAAGGTTGCCTTACGTAGAAATCTAATAGTTTATTAAGGTTTTCGTTACTAAAATGCCCAAAGACGCCGATTTTGACTAGAATTTGAAAGATATTGACATGAATATATAACTGTTTGTATCAAAAAATGATAGTTTAAACTAATATTTGCAGTTTTGATGCGGTTTTAGATACGATATGAATCGAAGAAGCCGATTTTGACTGGAATCTGTTTAAAATGACAAAGAAAAACCAATTATCAATTCAAGGAAGTGAATTTTTAAGTAGTTATCTGCAGTTTTAATGTAGATTTCAGTTCGCTAAGTCATGAAAATGCATGTTTTGGCTATAATCTTCCGTAAATCAAGGGCGAAAACCAATTATTTGTCCCAAAAGAAGGTGTTTTAAGTATATATCTGCATTTCTAAGGTAGATTTGGGTACAATAAGAGGCGAAAAAGCAGATTCTGACTAAGATTTTATCGAAATCGGCAACTATTTGACTCAGAATGGTTGCCTCACGTCGAAATCTAATAGTTTATTAAGGTTTTCGTTACTAAAATGCCCAAAGACGCCGATTTTGACTAGAATTTGAAAGATATTGACATGAATATATAACTGTTTGTATCAAAAAATGATAGTTTACATTTCTAAGGTAGATTTGGGTACAATAAGAGGCGAAAAAGCAGATTCTGACTAAGATTTTATCGAAATCGGCAACTATTTGACTCAGAATGGTTGCCTTACGTCGAAATCTAATGGTTTATTAAGGTTTTCGTTACTAAAATGCCCAAAGACGCCGATTTTGACTAGAATTTGAAAGATATTGACATGAATATATAACTGTTTGTATCAAAAAATGATAGTTTAAACTGATATTTGCAGTTTTGATGCGGTTTTAGGTACGATATGAGTCGAAGAAACCGATTTTGTCTGGAATCTGTTTAAAATGACAAAGAACAACCTATTATCAATTCAAGGAAGTGAATTTTTAAGTAGTTATCTGCAGTTTTAATGTAGATTTCAGTTCGCTAAGTTATGAAAATGCATGTTTTGGCTATAATCTTCCGTAAATCAAGGGCGAAAACCAATTATTTGTCCCAAAAGAAGGTGTTTTAAGTATATATCTGCATTTCTAAGGTAGATTTGGGTACAATAAGAGGCGAAAAAGCAGATTCTGACTAAGATTTTATCGAAATCGGCAACTATTTGACTCAGAAACGTTGCCTTACGTCGAAATCTAATAGTTTATTAAGGTTTTCGTTACTAAAATGCCCAAAGACGCCGATTTTGACTAGAATTTGAATGATATTGACATGAATATATAACTGTTTGTATCAAAAAATGATAGTTCAAACTGATATTTGCAGTTTTGATGCGGTTTTAGATACGATATGAATCGAAGAAGCCGATTTTGACTGGAATCTGTTTAAAATGACAAAGAAAAACCTATTACCAATTCAAGGAAGTGAATTTTTAAGTAGTTATCTGCAGTTTTAATGTAGATTTCAGTTCGCTAAGTTATGAAAATGCATGTTTTGGCTATAATCTTCCGTAAATCAATGGCGAAAACCAATTATTTGTCCCAAAAGAAGGTGTTTTAAGTATATATCTGCATTTCTAAGGTAGATTTGGGTACAATAAGAGGCGAAAAAGCAGATTCTGACTAAGATTTTATCGAAATCGGCAACTATTTGACTCAGAAAGGTTGCCTTACGTCGAAATCTAATAGTTTATTAAGGTTTTCGTTACTAAAATGCCCAAAGACGCCGATTTTGACTAGAATTTGAAAGATATTGACATGAATATATAACTGTTTGTATCAAAAAATGATAGTTTAAACTAATATTTGCAGTTTTGATGCGGTTTTAGATACGATATGAATCGAAGAAGCCGATTTTGACTGGAATCTGTTTAAAATGACAAAGAAAAACCTATTATCAATTCAAGGAAGTGAATTTTTAAGTAGTTATCTGCAGTTTTAATGTAGATTTCAGTTCGCTAAGTTATGAAAATGCATGTTTTGGCTATAATCTTCCGTAAATCAAGGGCGAAAACCAAGTATTTGTCCCAAAAGAAGGTGTTTTAAGTATATATCTGCATTTCTAAGGTAGATTTGGGTACAATAAGAGGCGAAAAAACAGATTCTGACTGAGATTTTATCGAAATCGGCAACTATTTGACTCAGAAAAGTTGCCTTACGTCGAAATCTAATAGTTTATTAAGGTTTTCGTTACTAAAATGCCCAAAGACGCCGATTTTGACTAGAATTTGAAAGATATTGACATGAATATATAACTGTTTGTATCAAAAAATGATAGTTTAAACTGATATTTGCAGTTTTGATGCGGTTTTAGATACGATATGAATCGAAGAAGCCGATTTTGACTGGAATCTGTTTAAAATGACAAAGAAAAACCTTTTATCAATTCAAGGAAGTGAATTTTTAAGTAGTTATCTGCAGTTTTAATGTAGATTTCAGTTCGCTAAGTTATGAAAATGCATGTTTTCTATAATCTTCCGTAAATCAAGGGCGAAAACCAATTATTTGTCCCAAAAGAAGGTGTTTTAAGTATATATCTGCATTTCTAAGGTAGATTTGGGTACAATAAGAGGCGAAAAAGCAGATTCTGACAAAGATTTTATCGAAATCGGCAACTATTTGACTCAGAATGGTTGCCTTACGTCGAAATCTAATAGTTTATTAAGGTTTTCGTTACTAAAATGCCCAAAGACGCCGATTTTGACTAGAATTTGAAAGATATTGACATGAATATATAACTGTTTGTATCAAAAAATGATAGTTTAAACTGATATTTGCAGTTTTGATGCGGTTTTAGATACGATATGAATCGAAGAAGCCGATTTTGACTGGAATCTGTTTAAAATGACAAAGAAAAACCTATTATCAATTCAAGGAAGTGAATTTTTAAGTAGTTATCTGCAGTTTTAATGTAGATTTCAGTTCGCTAAGTTATGAAAATGCATGTTTTGGCTATAATCTTCCGTAAATCAAGGGCGAAAACCAATTATTTGTCCCAAAAGAAGGTGTTTTAAGTATATATCTGCATTTCTAAGGTAGATTTGGGTACAATAAGAGGCGAAAAAGCAAATTCTGACTAAGATTTTATCGAAATCGGCAACTATTTGACTCAGAAAGGTTGCCTTACGTCGAAATCTAATAGTTTATTAAGGTTTTCGTTACTAAAATGCCCAAAGACGCCGATTTTGACTAGAATTTGAGAGATATTGACATGAATATATAACTGTTTGTATCAAAAAATGATAGTTTAAACTGATATTTGCAGTTTTGATGCGGTTTTAGATACGATATGAATCGGAGAAGCCGATTTTAACTGGAATCTGTTTAAAATGACAAAGAAAAACCTATTATCAATTCAAGGAAGTGAATTTTTAAGTAGTTATCTGCAGTTTTAATGTAGATTTCAGTTCGCTAAGTTATGAAAATGCATGTTTTGGCTATAATCTTCCGTAAATCAAGGGCGAAAACCAATTATTTGTCCCAAAAGAAGGTGTTTTAAGTATATATCTGCATTTCTAAGGTAGATTTGGGTACAATAAGAGGCGAAGAAGCAGATTCTGACTAAGATTTTATCGAAATCGGCAACTATTTGACTCAGAATGGTTGCCTTACGTCGAAATCTAATAGTTTATTAAGGTTTTCGTTACTAAAATGCCCAAAGACGCCGATTTTGACTAGAATTTGAAAGATATTGACATGAATATATAACTGTTTGTATCAAAAAATGATAGTTTAAACTGATATTTGCAGTTTTGATGCGGTTTTAGATACGATATGAATCGGAGAAGCCGATTTTGACTGGAATCTGTTTAAAATGACAAAGAAAAACCTATTATCAATTCAAGGAAGTGAATTTTTAAGTAGTTATCTGCAGTTTTAATGTAGATTTCATTTCGCTAAATTATGAAAATGCATGTTTTGGCTATAATCTTCCGTAAATCAAGGGCGAAAACCAATTATTTGTCCCAAAAGAAGGTGCTTTAAGTATATGTCTGCATTTCTAAGGTAGATTTGGGTACAATAAGAGGCGAAAAAGCAGATTCTGACTAAGATTTTATCGAAATCGGCAACTATTTGACTCAGAATGGTTGCCTTACGTCGAAATCTAATAGTTTATTAAGGTTTTCGTTACTAAAATGCCCAAAGACGCCGATTTTGACTAGAATTTGAAAGATATTGACATGAATATATAACTGTTTGTATCAAAAAATGATAGTTTAAACTGATATTTGCAGTTTTGATGCGGTTTTAGGTACGATATGAGTCGAAGAAGCCGATTTTGACTGGAATCTGTTTAAAATGACAAAGAAAAACCTATTATCAATTCAAGGAAGTGAATTTTTAAGTAGTTATCTGCAGTTTTAATGTAGATTTCAGTTCGCTAAGTTATGAAAATGCATGTTTTGGCTATAATCTTCCTTAAATCAAGGGCGAAAACCAATTATTTGTCCCAAAAGAAGGTGTTTTAAGTATATATCTGCATTTCTAAGGTAGATTTGGGTACAATAAGAGGCGAAAAAGCAGATTCTGACTAAGATTTTATCGAAATCGGCAACTATTTGACTCAGAATGGTTGCCTTACGTCGAAATCTAATAGTTTATTAAGGTTTTCGTTACTAAAATGCCCAAAGACGCCGATTTTGACTAGAATTTGAAAGATATTGACATGAATATATAACTGTTTGTATCAAAAAATGATAGTTTAAACTGATATTTGCAGTTTTGATGCGGTTTTAGATACGATATGAATCGAAGAAGCCGATTTTGACTGGAATCTGTTTAAAATGACAAAGAAAAACCTATTATCAATTCAAGGAAGTGAATTTTTAAGTAGTTATCTGCAGTTTTAATGTAGATTTCAGTTCGCTAAGTTATGAAAATGCATGTTTTGGCTATAATCTTCCGTAAATCAAGGGCGAAAACCAATTATTTGTCCCAAAAGAAGGTGTTTTAAGTATATATCTGCATTTCTAAGGTAGATTTGTGTACAATAAGAGGCGAAAAAGCAGATTCTGACTAAGATTTTATCGAAATCGGCAACTATTTGACTCAGAATGTTTGCCTTACGTCGAAATCTAATAGTTTATTAAGGTTTTCGTTACTAAAATGCCCAAAGACGCCGATTTTGACTAGAATTTGAATGATATTGACATGAATATATAACTGTTTGTATCAAAAAATGATAGTTTAAACTGATATTTGCAGTTTTGATGCGGTTTTAGATACGATATGAATCGAAGAAGCCGATTTTGACTGGAATCTGTTTAAAATGACAAATAAAAACCTATTATCAATTCAAGGAAGTGAATTTTTAAGTAGTTATCTGCAGTTTGAGTGTAGATTTCAGTTCGCTAAGTTATGAAAATGCATGTTTTGGCTATAATCTTCCGTAAATCAAGGGCGAAAACCAATTATTTGTCCCAAAAGAAGGTGTTTTAAGTATATATCTGCATTTCTAAGGTAGATTTGGGTACAATAAGAGGCGAAAAAGCAGATTCTGACTAAGATTTTATCGAAATCGGCAACTATTTGACTCAGAAAGGTTGCCTTACGTCGAAATCTAATAGTTTATTACGGTTTTCGTTACTAAAATGCCCAAAGACGCCGATTTTGACTAGAATTTGAAAGATATTGACATGAATATATAACTGTTTGTATCAAAAATGATAGTTTAAACTGATATTTTTTAAGTAGTTATCTGCAGTTTTAATGTAGATTTCAGTTCGCTAAGTTATGAAAATGCATGTTTTGGCTATAATCTTCCGTAAATCAAGGGCGAAAACCAATTATTTGTCCCAAAAGAAGGTGCTTTAAGTATATATCTGCATTTCTAAGGTAGATTTGGGTACAATAAGAGGCGAAAAAGCAGATTCTGACTAAGATTTTATCGAAATCGGCAACTATTTGACTCAGAATGGTTGCCTTACGTCGAAATCTAATAGTTTATTAAGGTTTTCGTTACTAAAATGCCCAAAGACGCCGATTATGACTAGAATTTGAAAGATATTGACATGAATATATAACTGTTTGTATCAAAAAATGATAGTTTAAACTGATATTTGCAATTTTGATGCGGTTTTAGGTACGATATGAGTCGAAGAAGCCGATTTTGACTGGAATCTGTTTAAAATGACAAAGAAAAACCTATTATCAATTCAAGGAAGTGAATTTTTAAGTAGATATCTGCAGTTTTAATGTAGATTTCAGTTCGCTAAGTTATGAAAATGCATGTTTTGGCTATAATCTTCCTTAAATCAAGGGCGAATACCAATTATTTGTCCCAAAAGAAGGTGTTTTAAGTATATATCTGCATTTCTAAGGTAGATTTGGGTACAATAAGAGGCGAAAAAGCAGATTCTGACTAAGATTTTATCGAAATCGGCAACTATTTGACTCAGAAAGGTTGCCTTACGTCGAAATCTAATAGTTTATTAAGGTTTTCGTTACTAAAATGCCCAAAGACGCCGATTTTGACTAGAATTTGAATGATATTGACATGAATATATAACTGTTTGTATCAAAAAATGATAGTTTAAACTGATATTTGCAGTTTTGATGCGGTTTTAGATACGATATGAATCGAAGAAGCCGATTATGACTGGAATCTGTTTAAAATGACAAAGAAAAACCTATTATCAATTCAAGGAAGTGAATTTTTAAGTAGTTATCTGCAGTTTGAATGTAGATTTCAGTTCGCTAAGTTATGAAAATGCATGTTTTGGCTATAATCTTCCGTAAATCAAGGGCGAAAACCAATTATTTGTCCCAAAAGAAGGTGTTTTAAGTATATATCTGCATTTCTAAGGTAGATTTGGGTACCATAAGAGGCGAAAAAGCAGATTCTAACTAAGATTTTATCGAAATCGGCAACTATTTGACTCAGAAAGGTTGCCTTACGTCGAAATCTAATAGTTTATTAAGGTTTTCGTTACTAAAATGCCCAAAGATGCCGATTTTGACTAGAATTTGAAAGATATTGACATGAATATATAACTGTTTGTATCAAAAAATGATAGTTTAAACTGATATTTGCAGTTTTGATGCGGTTTTAGGTACGATATGAGTCGAAGAAGCCGATTTTGACTGGAATCTGTTTAAAATGACAAAGAAAAACCTATTATCAATTCAAGGAAGTGAATTTTTAAGTAGTTATCTGCAGTTTTAATGTAGATTTCAGTTCGCTAAGTTATGAAAATGCATGTTTTGGCTATAATCTTCCTTAAATCAAGGGCGAATACCAATTATTTGTCCCAAAAGAAGGTGTTTTAAGTATATATCTGCATTTCTAAGGTAGATTTGGGTACAATAAGAGGCGAAAAAGCAGATTCTGACTAAGATTTTATCGAAATCGGCAACTATTTGACTCAGAAAGGTTGCCTCACGTCGAAATCTAATAGTTTATTAAGGTTTTCGTTACTAAAATGCCCAAAGACACCGATTTTGACTAGAATTTGAAAGATATTGACATGAATATATTACTGTTTGTATCAAAAAATGATAGTTTAAACTGATATTTTTTAAGTAGTTATCTGCAGTTTTAATGTAGATTTCAGTTCGCTAAGTTATGAAAATGCATGTTTTGGCTATAATCTTCCGTAAATCAAGGGCGAAAACCAATTATTTGTCCCAAAAGAAGGTGCTTTAAGTATATATCTGCATTTCTAAGGTAGATTTGGGTACAATAAGAGGCGAAAAAGCAGATTCTGACTAAGATTTTATCGAAATCGGCAACTATTTGACTCAGAATGGTTGCCTTACGTCGAAATCTAATAGTTTATTAAGGTTTTCGTTACTAAAATGCCCAAAAACGCCGATTTTGACTAGAATTTGAAAGATATTGACATGAATATATAACTGTTTGTATCAAAAAATGATAGTTTAAACTGATATTTGCAGTTTTGATGCGGTTTTAGGTACGATATGAGTCGAAGAAGCCGATTTTGACTGGAATCTGTTTAAAATGACAAAGAAAAACCTATTATCAATTCAAGGAAGTGAATTTTTAAGTAGTTATCTGCAGTTTTAATGTAGATTTCAGTTCGCTAAGTTATGAAAATGCATGTTTTGGCTATAATCTTCCGTAAATCAAGGGCGAAAACCAATTATTTGTCCCAAAAGAAGGTGTTTTAAGTATATATCTGCATTTCTAAGGTAGATTTGGGTACAATAAGAGGCGAAAAAGCAGATTCTGACTAAGATTTTATCGAAATCGGCAACTATTTGACTCAGAATGGTTGCCTTACGTCGAAATCTAATAGTTTATTAAGGTTTTCGTTACTAAAATGCCCAAAGACGCCGATTTTGACTAGAATTTGAAAGATATTGACATGAATATATAACTGTTTGTATCATAAAATGATAGTTTAAACTGATATTTGCAGTTTTGATGCGGTTTTAGATACGATATGAATCGAAGAAGCCGATTTTGACTGGAATCTGTTTAAAATGACAAAGAAAAACCTATTATCAATTCAAGGAAGTGAATTTTTAAGTAGTTATCTGCAGTTTTAATGTAGATTTCAGTTCGCTAAGTTATGAAAATGCATGTTTTGGCTATAATCTTCCGTAAATCAAGGGCGAAAACCAATTATTTGCCCAACTATTTGACTCAGAATGGTTGCCTTACGTCGAAATCTAATAGTTTATTAAGGTTTTCGTTACTAAAATGCCCAAAGACGCCGATTTTGTCTAGAATTTGAATGATATTGACATGAATATATAACTGTTTGTATCAAAAAATGATAGTTTGAACTGATATTTGCAGTTTTGATGCGGTTTTAGATACGATATGAATCGAAGAAGCCGATTTTGACTGGAATCTGTTTAAAATGACAAAGAAAAACCAATTATTTGTCCCAAAAGAAGGTGTTTTAAGTATATATCTGCATTTCTAAGGTAGATTTGGGTACAATAAGAGGCGAAAAAGCAGATTCTGACAAAGATTTTATCGAAATCGGCAACTATTTGACTCAGAAAGGTTGCATTACGTCGAAATCTAATAGTTTATTAAGGTTTTCGTTACTAAAATGCCCAAAGACGCCGATTTTGACTAGAATTTGAAAGATATTGACATGAATATATAACTGTTTGTATCAAAAAATGATAGTTTAAACTGATATTTGCAGTTTTGATGCGGTTTTAGATACGATATGAATCGAAGAAGCCGATTTTGACTGGAATCTGTTTAAAATGACAAAGAAAAACCTATTATCAATTCAAGGAAGTGAATTTTTAAATGGTTATCTGCAGTTTTAATGTAGATTTCAGTTCGCTAAGTTATGAAAATGCATGTTTTGGCTATAATCTTCCGTAAATCAAGGGCGAAAACCAATTATTTGTCCCAAAAGAAGGTGTTTTAAGTATATATCTGCATTTCTAAGGTAGATTTGGGTACAATAAGAGGCGAAAAAGCAGATTCTGACTAAGATTTTATCGAAATTGGCAACTATTTGACTCAGAATGGTTGCCTTACGTCGAAATCTAATAGTTTATTAAGGTTTTCGTTACTAAAATGCCCAAAGACGCCGATTTTGACTAGAATTTGAATGATATTGACATGAATATATAACTGTTTGTATCAAAAAATGATAGTTTACATTTCTAAGGTAGATTTGGGTACAATAAGAGGCGAAAAAGCAGATTCTGACTAAGAATTTATCGAAATCGGCAACTATTTGACTCAGAATGGTTGCCTTACGTCGAAATCTAATGGTTTATTAAGGTTTTCGTTACTAAAATGCCCAAAGACGCCGATTTTGACTAGAATTTGAAAGATATTGACATGAATATATAACTGTTTGTATCAAAAAATGATAGTTTAAACTGATATTTGCAGTTTTGATGCGGTTTTAGGTACGATATGAGTCGAAGAAACCGATTTTGTCTGGAATCTGTTTAAAATGACAAAGAACAACCTATTATCAATTCAAGGAAGTGAATTTTTAAGTAGTTATCTGCAGTTTTAATGTAGATTTCAGTTCGCTAAGTTATGAAAATGCATGTTTTGGCTATAATCTTCCGTAAATCAAGGGCGAAAACCAATTATTTGTCCCAAAAGAAGGTGTTTTAAGTATATATCTGCATTTCTAAGGTAGATTTGGGTACAATAAGAGGCGAAAAAGCAGATTCTGACTAAGATTATATCGAAATCGGCAACTATTTGACTCAGAAACGTTGCCTTACGTCGAAATCTAATAGTTTATTAAGGTTTTCGTTACTAAAATGCCCAAAGACGCCGATTTTGACTAGAATTTGAATGATATTGACATGAATATATAACTGTTTGTATCAAAAAATGATAGTTCAAACTGATATTTGCAGTTTTGATGCGGTTTTAGATACGATATGAATCGAAGAAGCCGATTTTGACTGGAATCTGTTTAAAATGACAAAGAAAAACCTATTACCAATTCAAGGAAGTGAATTTTTAAGTAGTTATCTGCAGTTTTAATGTAGATTTCAGTTCGCTAAGTTATGAAAATGCATGTTTTGGCAATAATCTTCCGTAAATCAATGGCGAAAACCAATTATTTGTCCCAAAAGAAGGTGTTTTAAGTATATTTCTGCATTTCTAAGGTAGATTTGGGTACAATAAGAGGCGAAAAAGCAGATTCTGACTAAGATTTTATCGAAATCGGCAACTATTTGACTCAGAAAGGTTGCCTTACGTCGAAATCTAATAGTTTATTAAGGTTTTCGTTACTAAAATGCCCAAAGACGCCGATTTTGACTAGAATTTGAAAGATATTGACATGAATATATAACTGTTTGTATCAAAAAATGATAGTTTAAACTAATATTTGCAGTTTTGATGCGGTTTTAGATACGATATGAATCGAAGAAGCCGATTTTGACTGGAATCTGTTTAAAATGACAAAGAAAAACCTATTATCAATTCAAGGAAGTGAATTTTTAAGTAGTTATCTGCAGTTTTAATGTAGATTTCAGTTCGCTAAGTTATGAAAATGCATGTTTTGGCTATAATCTTCCGTAAATCAAGGGCGAAAACCAATTATTTGTCCCAAAAGAAGGTGTTTTAAGTATATATCTGCATTTCTAAGGTAGATTTGGGTACAATAAGAGGCGAAAAAGCAGATTCTGACTAAGATTTTATCGAAATCGGCAACTATTTGACTCAGAATGGTTGCCTTACGTCGAAATCTAATAGTTTATTAAGGTTTTCGTTACTAAAATGCCCAAAGACGCCGATTTTGACTAGAATTTGAAAGATATTGACATGAATATATAACTGTTTGTATCAAAAAATGATAGTTTATACTGATATTTGCAGTTTTGATGCGGTTTTAGGTACGATATGAGTCGAAGAAGCCGATTTTGACTGGAATCTGTTTAAAATGACAAAGAAAAACCTTTTATCAATTCAAGGAAGTGAATTTTTAAGTAGTTATCTGCAGTTTTAATGTAGATTTCAGTTCGCTAAGTTATGAAAATGCATGTTTTGGCTATAATCTTCCGTAAATCAAGGGCGAAAACCAAGTATTTGTCCCAAAAGAAGGTGTTTTAAGTATATATCTGCATTTCTAAGGTAGATTTGGGTACAATAAGAGGCGAAAAAACAGATTCTGACTGAGATTTTATCGAAATCGGCAACTATTTGACTCAGAAAAGTTGCCTTACGTCGAAATCTAATAGTTTATTAAGGTTTTCGTTACTAAAATGCCCAAAGACGCCGATTTTGACTAGAATTTGAAAGATATTGACATGAATATATAACTGTTTGTATCAAAAAATGATAGTTTAAACTGATATTTGCAGTTTTGATGCGGTTTTAGATACGATATGAATCGAAGAAGCCGATTTTGACTGGAATCTGTTTAAAATGACAAAGAAAAACCTTTTATCAATTCAAGGAAGTGAATTTTTAAGTAGTTATCTGCAGTTTTAATGTAGATTTCAGTTCGCTAAGTTATGAAAATGCATGTTTTGGCTATAATCTTCCGTAAATCAAGGGCGAAAACCAATTATTTGTCCCAAAAGAAGGTGTTTTAAGTATATATCTGCATTTCTAAGGTAGATTTGGGTACAATAGGAGGCGAAAAAGCAGATTCTGACAAAGATTTTATCGAAATCGGCAACTATTTGACTCAGAATGGTTGCCTTACGTCGAAATCTAATAGTTTATTAAGGTTTTCGTTACTAAAATGCCCAAAGACGCCGATTTTGACTAGAATTTGAAAGATATTGACATGAATATATAACTGTTTGTATCAAAAAATGATAGTTTAAACTGATATTTGCAGTTTTGATGCGGTTTTAGATACGATATGAATCGAAGAAGCCGATTTTGACTGGAATCTGTTTAAAATGACAAAGAAAAACCTATTATCAATTCAAGGAAGTGAATTTTTAAGTAGTTATCTGCAGTTTTAATGTAGATTTCAGTTCGCTAAGTTATGAAAATGCATGTTTTGGCTATAATCTTCCGTAAATCAAGGGCGAAAACCAATTATTTGTCCCAAAAGAAGGTGTTTTAAGTATATATCTGCATTTCTAAGGTAGATTTGGGTACAATAAGAGGCGAAAAAGCAGATTCTGACTAAGATTTTATCGAAATCGGCAACTATTTGACTCAGAAAGGTTGCCTTACGTCGAAATCTAATAGTTTATTAAGGTTTTCGTTACTAAAATGCCCAAAGACGCCGATTCTGACTAGAATTTGAAAGATATTGACATGAATATATAACTGTTTGTATCAAAAAATGATAGTTTACATTTCTAAGGTAGATTTGGGTACAATAAGAGGCGAAAAAGCAGATTCTGACTAAGAATTTATCGAAATCGGCAACTATTTGACTCAGAATGGTTGCCTTACGTCGAAATCTAATGGTTTATTAAGGTTTTCGTTACTAAAATGCCCAAAGACGCCGATTTTGACTAGAATTTGAAAGATATTGACATGAATATATAACTGTTTGTATCAAAAAATGATAGTTTAAACTGATATTTGAAGTTTTGATGCGGTTTTAGGTACGATATGAGTCGAAGAAACCGATTTTGTCTGGAATCTGTTTAAAATGACAAAGAACAACCTATTATCAATTCAAGGAAGTGAATTTTTAAGTAGTTATCTGCAGTTTTAATGTAGATTTCAGTTCGCTAAGTTATGAAAATGCATGTTTTGGCTATAATCTTCCGTAAATCAAGGGCGAAAACCAATTATTTGTCCCAAAAGAAGGTGTTTTAAGTATATATCTGCATTTCTAAGGTAGATTTGGGTACAATAAGAGGCGAAAAAGCAGATTCTGACTAAGATTTTATCGAAATCGGCAACTATTTGACTCAGAATGGTTGCCTCACGTCGAAATCTAATAGTTTATTAAGGTTTTCGTTACTAAAATGCCCAAAGACGCCGATTTTGACTAGAATTTGAAAGATATTGACATGAATATATAGCTGTTTGTATCAAAAAATGATAGTTTACATTTCTAAGGTAGATTTGGGTACAATAAGAGGCGAAAAAGCAGATTCTGACTAAGAATTTATCGAAATCGGCAACTATTTGACTCAGAATGGTTGCCTTACGTCGAAATCTAATGGTTTATTAAGGTTTTCGTTACTAAAATGCCCAAAGACGCCGATTTTGACTAGAATTTGAAAGATATTGACATGAATATATAACTGTTTGTATCAAAAAATGATAGTTTAAACTGATATTTGCAGTTTTGATGCGGTTTTAGGTACGATATGAGTCGAAGAAACCGATTTTGTCTGGAATCTGTTTAAAATGACAAAGAACAACCTATTATCAATTCAAGGAAGTGAATTTTTAAGTAGTTATCTGCAGTTTTAATGTAGATTTCAGTTCGCTAAGTTATGAAAATGCATGTTTTGGCAATAATCTTCCGTAAATCAATGGCGAAAACCAATTATTTGTCCCAAAAGAAGGTGTTTTAAGTATATATCTGCATTTCTAAGGTAGATTTGGGTACAATAAGAGGCGAAAAAGCAGATTCTGACTAAGATTTTATCGAAATCGGCAACTATTTGACTCAGAAAGGTTGCCTTACGTCGAAATCTAATAGTTTATTAAGGTTTTCGTTACTAAAATGCCCAAAGACGCCGATTTTGACTAGAATTTGAAAGATATTGACATGAATATATAACTGTTTGTATCAAAAAATGATAGTTTAAACTAATATTTGCAGTTTTGATGCGGTTTTAGATACGATATGAATCGAAGAAGCCGATTTTGACTGGAATCTGTTTAAAATGACAAAGAAAAACCTATTATCAATTCAAGGAAGTGAATTTTTAAGTAGTTATCTGCAGTTTTAATGTAGATTTCAGTTCGCTAAGTTATGAAAATGCATGTTTTGGCTATAATCTTCCGTAAATCAAGGGCGAAAACCAATTATTTGTCCCAAAAGAAGGTGTTTTAAGTATATATCTGCATTTCTAAGGTAGATTTGGGTACAATAAGAGGCGAAAAAGCAGATTCTGACTAAGATTTTATCGAAATCGGCAACTATTTGACTCAGAATGGTTGCCTTACGTCGAAATCTAATAGTTTATTAAGGTTTTCGTTACTAAAATGCCCAAAGACGCCGATTTTGACTAGAATTTGAAAGATATTGACATGAATATATAACTGTTTGTATCAAAAAATGATAGTTTATACTGATATTTGCAGTTTTGATGCGGTTTTAGGTACGATATGAGTCGAAGAAGCCGATTTTGACTGGAATCTGTTTAAAATGACAAAGAAAAACCTTTTATCAATTCAAGGAAGTGAATTTTTAAGTAGTTATCTGCAGTTTTAATGTAGATTTCAGTTCGCTAAGTTATGAAAATGCATGTTTTGGCTATAATCTTCCGTAAATCAAGGGCGAAAACCAAGTATTTGTCCCAAAAGAAGGTGTTTTAAGTATATATCTGCATTTCTAAGGTAGATTTGGGTACAATAAGAGGCGAAAAAACAGATTCTGACTGAGATTTTATCGAAATCGGCAACTATTTGACTCAGAAAAGTTGCCTTACGTCGAAATCTAATAGTTTATTAAGGTTTTCGTTACTAAAATGCCCAAAGACGCCGATTTTGACTAGAATTTGAAAGATATTGACATGAATATATAACTGTTTGTATCAAAAAATGATAGTTTAAACTGATATTTGCAGTTTTGATGCGGTTTTAGATACGATATGAATCGAAGAAGCCGATTTTGACTGGAATCTGTTTAAAATGACAAAGAAAAACCTTTTATCAATTCAAGGAAGTGAATTTTTAAGTAGTTATCTGCAGTTTTAATGTAGATTTCAGTTCGCTAAGTTATGAAAATGCATGTTTTGGCTATAATCTTCCGTAAATCAAGGGCGAAAACCAATTATTTGTCCCAAAAGAAGGTGTTTTAAGTATATATCTGCATTTCTAAGGTAGATTTGGGTACAATAGGAGGCGAAAAAGCAGATTCTGACAAAGATTTTATCGAAATCGGCAACTATTTGACTCAGAATGGTTGCCTTACGTCGAAATCTAATAGTTTATTAAGGTTTTCGTTACTAAAATGCCCAAAGACGCCGATTTTGACTAGAATTTGAAAGATATTGACATGAATATATAACTGTTTGTATCAAAAAATGATAGTTTAAACTGATATTTGCAGTTTTGATGCGGTTTTAGATACGATATGAATCGAAGAAGCCGATTTTGACTGGAATCTGTTTAAAATGACAAAGAAAAACCTATTATCAATTCAAGGAAGTGAATTTTTAAGTAGTTATCTGCAGTTTTAATGTAGATTTCAGTTCGCTAAGTTATGAAAATGCATGTTTTGGCTATAATCTTCCGTAAATCAAGGGCGAAAACCAATTATTTGTCCCAAAAGAAGGTGTTTTAAGTATATATCTGCATTTCTAAGGTAGATTTGGGTACAATAAGAGGCGAAAAAGCAGATTCTGACTAAGATTTTATCGAAATCGGCAACTATTTGACTCAGAAAGGTTGCCTTACGTCGAAATCTAATAGTTTATTAAGGTTTTCGTTACTAAAATGCCCAAAGACGCCGATTCTGACTAGAATTTGAAAGATATTGACATGAATATATAACTGTTTGTATCAAAAAATGATAGTTTACATTTCTAAGGTAGATTTGGGTACAATAAGAGGCGAAAAAGCAGATTCTGACTAAGAATTTATCGAAATCGGCAACTATTTGACTCAGAATGGTTGCCTTACGTCGAAATCTAATGGTTTATTAAGGTTTTCGTTACTAAAATGCCCAAAGACGCCGATTTTGACTAGAATTTGAAAGATATTGACATGAATATATAACTGTTTGTATCAAAAAATGATAGTTTAAACTGATATTTGAAGTTTTGATGCGGTTTTAGGTACGATATGAGTCGAAGAAACCGATTTTGTCTGGAATCTGTTTAAAATGACAAAGAACAACCTATTATCAATTCAAGGAAGTGAATTTTTAAGTAGTTATCTGCAGTTTTAATGTAGATTTCAGTTCGCTAAGTTATGAAAATGCATGTTTTGGCTATAATCTTCCGTAAATCAAGGGCGAAAACCAATTATTTGTCCCAAAAGAAGGTGTTTTAAGTATATATCTGCATTTCTAAGGTAGATTTGGGTACAATAAGAGGCGAAAAAGCAGATTCTGACTAAGATTTTATCGAAATCGGCAACTATTTGACTCAGAATGGTTGCCTCACGTCGAAATCTAATAGTTTATTAAGGTTTTCGTTACTAAAATGCCCAAAGACGCCGATTTTGACTAGAATTTGAAAGATATTGACATGAATATATAGCTGTTTGTATCAAAAAATGATAGTTTACATTTCTAAGGTAGATTTGGGTACAATAAGAGGCGAAAAAGCAGATTCTGACTAAGAATTTATCGAAATCGGCAACTATTTGACTCAGAATGGTTGCCTTACGTCGAAATCTAATGGTTTATTAAGGTTTTCGTTACTAAAATGCCCAAAGACGCCGATTTTGACTAGAATTTGAAAGATATTGACATGAATATATAACTGTTTGTATCAAAAAATGATAGTTTAAACTGATATTTGCAGTTTTGATGCGGTTTTAGGTACGATATGAGTCGAAGAAACCGATTTTGTCTGGAATCTGTTTAAAATGACAAAGAACAACCTATTATCAATTCAAGGAAGTGAATTTTTAAGTAGTTATCTGCAGTTTTAATGTAGATTTCAGTTCGCTAAGTTATGAAAATGCATGTTTTGGCAATAATCTTCCGTAAATCAATGGCGAAAACCAATTATTTGTCCCAAAAGAAGGTGTTTTAAGTATATATCTGCATTTCTAAGGTAGATTTGGGTACAATAAGAGGCGAAAAAGCAGATTCTGACTAAGATTTTATCGAAATCGGCAACTATTTGACTCAGAAAGGTTGCCTTACGTCGAAATCTAATAGTTTATTAAGGTTTTCGTTACTAAAATGCCCAAAGACGCCGATTTTGACTAGAATTTGAAAGATATTGACATGAATATATAACTGTTTGTATCAAAAAATGATAGTTTAAACTAATATTTGCAGTTTTGATGCGGTTTTAGATACGATATGAATCGAAGAAGCCGATTTTGACTGGAATCTGTTTAAAATGACAAAGAAAAACCTATTATCAATTCAAGGAAGTGAATTTTTAAGTAGTTATCTGCAGTTTTAATGTAGATTTCAGTTCGCTAAGTTATGAAAATGCATGTTTTGGCTATAATCTTCCGTAAATCAAGGGCGAAAACCAATTATTTGTCCCAAAAGAAGGTGTTTTAAGTATATATCTGCATTTCTAAGGTAGATTTGGGTACAATAAGAGGCGAAAAAGCAGATTCTGACTAAGATTTTATCGAAATCGGCAACTATTTGACTCAGAATGGTTGCCTTACGTCGAAATCTAATAGTTTATTAAGGTTTTCGTTACTAAAATGCCCAAAGACGCCGATTTTGACTAGAATTTGAAAGATATTGACATGAATATATAACTGTTTGTATCAAAAAATGATAGTTTATACTGATATTTGCAGTTTTGATGCGGTTTTAGGTACGATATGAGTCGAAGAAGCCGATTTTGACTGGAATCTGTTTAAAATGACAAAGAAAAACCTTTTATCAATTCAAGGAAGTGAATTTTTAAGTAGTTATCTGCAGTTTTAATGTAGATTTCAGTTCGCTAAGTTATGAAAATGCATGTTTTGGCTATAATCTTCCGTAAATCAAGGGCGAAAACCAAGTATTTGTCCCAAAAGAAGGTGTTTTAAGTATATATCTGCATTTCTAAGGTAGATTTGGGTACAATAAGAGGCGAAAAAACAGATTCTGACTGAGATTTTATCGAAATCGGCAACTATTTGACTCAGAAAAGTTGCCTTACGTCGAAATCTAATAGTTTATTAAGGTTTTCGTTACTAAAATGCCCAAAGACGCCGATTTTGACTAGAATTTGAAAGATATTGACATGAATATATAACTGTTTGTATCAAAAAATGATAGTTTAAACTGATATTTGCAGTTTTGATGCGGTTTTAGATACGATATGAATCGAAGAAGCCGATTTTGACTGGAATCTGTTTAAAATGACAAAGAAAAACCTTTTATCAATTCAAGGAAGTGAATTTTTAAGTAGTTATCTGCAGTTTTAATGTAGATTTCAGTTCGCTAAGTTATGAAAATGCATGTTTTGGCTATAATCTTCCGTAAATCAAGGGCGAAAACCAATTATTTGTCCCAAAAGAAGGTGTTTTAAGTATATATCTGCATTTCTAAGGTAGATTTGGGTACAATAGGAGGCGAAAAAGCAGATTCTGACAAAGATTTTATCGAAATCGGCAACTATTTGACTCAGAATGGTTGCCTTACGTCGAAATCTAATAGTTTATTAAGGTTTTCGTTACTAAAATGCCCAAAGACGCCGATTTTGACTAGAATTTGAAAGATATTGACATGAATATATAACTGTTTGTATCAAAAAATGATAGTTTAAACTGATATTTGCAGTTTTGATGCGGTTTTAGATACGATATGAATCGAAGAAGCCGATTTTGACTGGAATCTGTTTAAAATGACAAAGAAAAACCTATTATCAATTCAAGGAAGTGAATTTTTAAGTAGTTATCTGCAGTTTTAATGTAGATTTCAGTTCGCTAAGTTATGAAAATGCATGTTTTGGCTATAATCTTCCGTAAATCAAGGGCGAAAACCAATTATTTGTCCCAAAAGAAGGTGTTTTAAGTATATATCTGCATTTCTAAGGTAGATTTGGGTACAATAAGAGGCGAAAAAGCAGATTCTGACTAAGATTTTATCGAAATCGGCAACTATTTGACTCAGAAAGGTTGCCTTACGTCGAAATCTAATAGTTTATTAAGGTTTTCGTTACTAAAATGCCCAAAGACGCCGATTCTGACTAGAATTTGAGAGATATTGACATGAATATATAACTGTTTGTATCAAAAAATGATAGTTTAAACTGATATTTGCAGTTTTGATGCGGTTTTAGATACGATATGAATCGGAGAAGCCGATTTTAACTGGAATCTGTTTAAAATGACAAAGAAAAACCTATTATCAATTCAAGGAAGTGAATTTTTAAGTAGTTATCTGCACTTTTAATGTAGATTTCAGTTCGCTAAGTTATGAAAATGCATGTTTTGGCTATAATCTTCCGTAAATCAAGGGCGAAAACCAATTATTTGTCCCAAAAGAAGGTGTTTTAAGTATATATCTGCATTTCTAAGGTAGATTTGGGTACAATAAGAGGCGAAGAAGCAGATTCTGACTAAGATTTTATCGAAATCGGCAACTATTTGACTCAGAATGGTTGCCTTACGTCGAAATCTAATAGTTTATTAAGGTTTTCGTTACTAAAATGCCCAAAGACGCCGATTTGGACTAGAATTTGAGAGATATTGACATGAATATATAACTGTTTGTATCAAAAAATGATAGTTTAAACTGATATTTGCAGTTTTGATGCGGTTTTAGATACGATATGAATCGAAGAAGCCGATTTTAACTGGAATCTGTTTAAAATGACAAAGAAAAACCTATTATCAATTCAAGGAAGTGAATTTTTAAGTAGTTATCTGCAGTTTTAATGTAGATTTCAGTTCGCTAAGTTATGAAAATGCATGTTTTGGCTATAATCTTCCGTAAATCAAGGGCGAAAACCAGTTATTTGTCCCAAAAGAAGGTGTTTTAAGTATAAATCTGCATTTCTAAGGTAGATTTGGGTACAATAAGAGGCGAAAAAGCAGATTCTGACTAAGATTTTATCGAAATCGGCAACTATTATCTCAGAATGTTTGCCTTACGTCGAAATCTAATATTTTATTAAGGTTTTCGTTACTAAAATGCCCAAAGACGCCGATTTTGACTAGAATTTGAAAGATATTGACATGAATATATAACTGTTTGTATCAAAAAATGATAGTTTAAACTGATATTTGCAGTTTTGATGCGGTTTTAGATACGTTATGAATCGAAGAAGCCGATTTTGACTGGAATCTGTTTAAAATGACAAAGAAAAACCTATTATCAATTCAAGGAAGTGAATTTTTAAGTAGTTATCTGCAGTTTTAATGTAGATTTCATTTCGCTAAATTATGAAAATGCATGTTTTGGCTATAATCTTCCGTAAATCAAGGGCGAAAACCAATTATTTGTCCCAAAAGAAGGTGCTTTAAGTATATGTCTGCATTTCTAAGGTAGATTTGTTTACAATAAGAGGCGAAAAAGCAGATTCTGACTAAGATTTTATCGAAATCGGCAACTATTTGACTCAGAATGGTTGCCTTACGTCGAAATCTAATAGTTTATTAAGGTTTTCGTTACTAAAATGCCCAAAGACGCCGATTTTGACTAGAATTTGAAAGATATTGACATGAATATATAACTGTTTGTATCAAAAAATGATAGTTTAAACTGATATTTGCAGTTTTGATGCGGTTTTAGGTACGATATGAGTCGAAGAAGCCGATTTTGACTGGAATCTGTTTAAAATGACAAAGAAAAACCTATTATCAATTCAAGGAAGTGAATTTTTAAGTAGTTATCTGCAGTTTTAATGTAGATTTCAGTTCGCTAAGTTAAGAAAATGCATGTTTTGGCTATAATCTTCCGTAAATCAAGGGCGAAAACCAATTATTTGTCCCAAAAGAAGGTGTTTTAAGTATATATCTGCATTTCTAAGGTAGATTTGGGTACAATAAGAGGCGAAAAAGCAGATTCTGACTAAGATTTTATCGAAATCGGCAACTATTTGACTCAGAATGGTTGCCTTACGTCGAAATCTAATAGTTTATTAAGGTTTTCGTTACTAAAATGCCCAAAGACGCCGATTTTGACTAGAATTTGAAAGATATTGACATGAATATATAACTGTTTGTATCAAAAAATGATAGTTTAAACTGATATTTGCAGTTTTGATGCGGTTTTAGATACGATATGAATCGAAGAAGCCGATTTTGACTGGAATCTGTTTAAAATGACAAAGAAAAACCTATTATCAATTCAAGGAAGTGAATTTTTAAGTAGTTATCTGCAGTTTTAATGTAGATTTCAGTTCGCTAAGTTATGAAAATGCATGTTTTGGCTATAATCTTCCGTAAATCAAGGGCGAAAACCAATTATTTGTCCCAAAAGAAGGTGTTTTAAGTATATATCTGCATTTCTAAGGTAGATTTGTGTACAATAAGTGGCGAAAAAGCAGATTCTGACTAAGATTTTATCGAAATCGGCAACTATTTGACTCAGAATGGTTGCCTTACGTCGAAATCTAATAGTTTATTAAGGTTTTCGTTACTAAAATGCCCAAAGACGCCGATTTTGACTAGAATTTGAATGATATTGACATGAATATATAACTGTTTGTATCAAAAAATGATAGTTTAAACTGATATTTGCAGTTTTGATGCGGTTTTAGATACGATATGAATCGAAGAAGCCGATTTTGACTGGAATCTGTTTAAAATGACAAAGAAAAACCTATTATCAATTCAAGGAAGTGAATTTTTAAGTAGTTATCTGCAGTTTGAATGTAGATTTCAGTTCGCTAAGTTATGAAAATGCATGTTTTGGCTATAATCTTCCGTAAATCAAGGGCGAAAACCAATTATTTGTCCCAAAAGAAGGTGTTTTAAGTATATATCTGCATTTCTAAGGTAGATTTGGGTACAATAAGAGGCGAAAAAGCAGATTCTGACTAAGATTTTATCGAAATCGGCAACTATTTGACTCAGAAAGGTTGCCTTACGTCGAAATCTAATAGTTTATTACGGTTTTCGTTACTAAAATGCCCAAAGACGCCGATTTTGACTAGAATTTGAAAGATATTGAAATGAATATATAACTGTTTGTATCAAAAAATGATAGTTTAAACTGATATTTGCAGTTTTGATGCGGTTTTAGATACGATATGAATCGAAGAAGCCGATTTTGACTGGAATCTGTTTAAAATGACAAAGAAAAACCTATTATCAATTCAAGGAATTGAATTTTTAAGTAGTTATCTGCAGTTTTAATGTAGATTTCAGTTCGCTAAGTTATGAAAATGCATGTTTTGGCTATAATCTTCCGTAAATCAAGGGCGAAAACCAATTATTTGTCCCAAAAGAAGGTGCTTTAAGTATATATCTGCATTTCTAAGGTAGATTTGGGTACAATAAGAGGCGAAAAAGCAGATTCTGACTAAGATTTTATCGAAATCGGCAACTATTTGACTCAGAATGGTTGCCTTACGTCGAAATCTAATAGTTTATTAAGGTTTTCGTTACTAAAATGCCCAAAGACGCCGATTTTGACTAGAATTTGAAAGATATTGACATGAATATATAACTGTTTGTATCAAAAAATGATAGTTTAAACTGATATTTGCAGTTTTGATGCGGTTTTAGGTACGATATGAGTCGAAGAAGCCGATTTTGACTGGAATCTGTTTAAAATGACAAAGAAAAACCTATTATCAATTCAAGGAAGTGAATTTTTAAGTAGTTATCTGCAGTTTTAATGTAGATTTCAGTTCGCTAAGTTATGAAAATGCATGTTTTGGCTATAATCTTCCTTAAATCAAGGGCGAATACCAATTATTTGTCCCAAAAGAAGGTTTTTTAAGTATATATCTGCATTTCTAAGGTAGATTTGGGTACAATAAGAGGCGAAAAAGCAGATTCTGACTAAGATTTTATCGAAATCGGCAACTATTTGACTCAGAAAGGTTGCCTTACGTCGAAATCTAATAGTTTATTAAGGTTTTCGTTACTAAAATGCCCAAAGACGCCGATTTTGACTAGAATTTGAATGATATTGACATGAATATATAACTGTTTGTATCAAAAAATGATAGTTTAAACTGATATTTGCAGTTTTGATGCGGTTTTAGATACGATATGAATCGAAGAAGCCGATTTTGACTGGAATCTGTTTAAAATGACAAAGAAAAACCTATTATCAATTCAAGGAAGTGAATTTTTAAGTAGTTATCTGCAGTTTGAATGTAGATTTCAGTTCGCTAAGTTATGAAAATGCATGTTTTGGCTATAATCTTCCGTAAATCAAGGGCGAAAACCAATTATTTGTCCCAAAAGAAGGTGTTTTAAGTATATATCTGCATTTCTAAGGTAGATTTGGGTACAATAAGAGGCGAAAAAGCAGATTCTGACTAAGATTTTATCGAAATCGGCAACTATTTGACTCAGAAAGGTTGCCTTACGTCGAAATCTAATAGTTTATTAAGGTTTTCGTTACTAAAATGCCCAAAGACGCCGATTTTGACTAGAATTTGAAAGATATTGATATGAATATATAACTGTTTGTATCAAAAAATGATAGTTTAAACTGATATTTGCAGTTTTGATGCGGTTTTAGATACGATATGAATCGAAGAAGCCGATTTTGACTGGAATCTGTTTAAAATGACAAAGAAAAACCTATTATCAATTCAAGGAATTGAATTTTTAAGTAGTTATCTGCAGTTTTAATGTAGATTTCAGTTCGCTAAGTTATGAAAATGCATGTTTTGGCTATAATCTTCCGTAAATCAAGGGCGAAAACCAATTATTTGTCCCAAAAGAAGGTGTTTTAAGTATATATCTGCATTTCTAAGGTAGATTTGGGTACAATAAGAGGCGAAAAAGCAGATTCTGACTAAGATTTTATCGAAATCGGCAACTATTTGACTCAGAATGGTTGCCTTACGTCGAAATCTAATAGTTTATTAAGGTTTTCGTTACTAAAATGCCCAAAGACGCCGATTTTGACTAGAATTTGAAAGATATTGACATGAATATATAACTGTTTGTATCAAAAAATGATAGTTTAAACTGATATTTGCAGTTTTGATGCGGTTTTAGGTACGATATGAGTCGAAGTAGCCGATTTTGACTGGAATCTGTTTAAAATGACAAAGAAAAACCTATTATCAATTCAAGGAAGTGAATTTTTAAGTAGTTATCTGCAGTTTTAATGTAGATTTCAGTTCGCTAAGTTATGAAAATGCATGTTTTGGCTATAATCTTCCTTAAATCAAGGGCGAATACCAATTATTTGTCCCAAAAGAAGGTGTTTTAAGTATATATCTGCATTTCTAAGGTAGATTTGGGTACAATAAGAGGCGAAAAAGCAGATTCTGACTAAGATTTTATCGAAATCGGCAACTATTTGACTCAGAAAGGTTGCCTCACGTCGAAATCTAATAGTTTATTAAGGTTTTCGTTACTAAAATGCCCAAAGACGCCGATTTTGACTAGAATTTGAAAGATATTGACATGAATATATAACTGTTTGTATCAAAAAATGATAGTTTAAACTGATATTTTTTAAGTAGTTATCTGCAGTTTTAATGTAGATTTCAGTTCGCTAAGTTATGAAAATGCATGTTTTGGCTATAATCTTCCGTAAATCAAGGGCGAAAACCAATTATTTGTCCCAAAAGAAGGTGCTTTAAGTATATATCTGCATTTCTAAGGTAGATTTGGGTACAATAAGAGGCGAAAAAGCAGATTCTGACTAAGATTTTATCGAAATCGGCAACTATTTGACTCAGAATGGTTGCCTTACGTCGAAATCTAATAGTTTATTAAGGTTTTCGTTACTAAAATGCCCAAAGACGCCGATTTTGACTAGAATTTGAAAGATATTGACATGAATATATAACTGTTTGTATCAAAAAATGATAGTTTAAACTGATATTTGCAGTTTTGATGCGGTTTTAGGTACGATATGAGTCGAAGAAGCCGATTTTGACTGGAATCTGTTTAAAATGACAAAGAAAAACCTATTATCAATTCAAGGAAGTGAATTTTTAAGTAGTTATCTGCAGTTTTAATGTAGATTTCAGTTCGCTAAGTTATGAAAATGCATGTTTTGGCTATAATCTCCATTAAATCAAGGGCGAATACCAATTATTTGTCCCAAAAGAAGGTGTTTTAGGTATATATCTGCATTTCTAAGGTAGATTTGGGTACAATAAGAGGCGAAAAAGCAGATTCTGACTAAGATTTTATCGAAATCTGCAACTATTTGACTCAGAATGGTTGCCTTACGTCGAAATCTAATAGTTTATTAAGGTTTTCGTTACTAAAATGCCCAAAGACGCCGATTTTGACTAGAATTTGAAAGATATTGACATGAATATATAACTGTTTGTATCAAAAAATGATAGTTTAAACTGATATATTAAGGTTTTCGTTACTAAAATGCCCAAAGACGCCGATTTTGACTAGAATTTGAAAGCATCAACCGCATCAAAACTGCAAATATCAGTTTAAACTATCATTTTTTGATACAAACAGTTATATATTCATGTCAATATCTTTAGATTTCGACGTAAGGCAACCATTCTGAGTCAAATAGTTGCCGATTTCGATAAAATCTTAGTCAGAATCTGCTTTTTCGCCTCTTATTGTACCCAAATCTACCTTAGAAATGTAGATATATACTTAAAACACCTTCTTTTGGGACAAATAATTGGTTTTCGCCCTGAATTTACGGAAGATTATAGCCAAAACATGCATTTTCATAACTTAGCGAACTGAAATCTACATTAAAACTGCAGATAACTACTTAAAAATTCACTTCCTTGAATTGATAATAGGTTTTTCTTTGTCATTTTAAACAGATTCCAGTCAAAATCGGCTTCTTCGATTCATATCGTATCTAAAACCGCATCAAAACTGCAAATATCAGTTTAAACTATAATTTTTTGATACAAACAGTTATATATTCATGTCAATATCTATCAAATTCTAGTCAAAATCGGCGTCTTTGGGCATTTTAGTAACGAAAACCTTAATAAACTATTAGATTTCGACGTAAGGCAACCTTTCTGAGTCAAATAGTTGCCGATTTCGATAAAATCTTAGTCAGAATCTGCTTTTTCGCCTCTTATTGTACCCAAATCTACCTTAGAAATGCAGATATATACTTAAAACAAATTCTTTTGGGACAAATAATTGGTTTTCGCCCTTGATTTACGGAAGATTGCCAAAACATGCATTTTCATAACTTAGAGAACTGAAATCTACATTAAAACTGCAGATAACTACTTAAAAATTCACTTCCTTGAATTGATAATAGGTTTTTCTTTGTCATTTTAAACAGATTCCAGTCAAAATCGGCTTCTTCGATTCATATCGTATCTAAAACCGCATCAAAACTGCAAATATCAGTTTAAACTATCATTTTTTGATACAAACAGTTATATATTCATGTCAATATCTTTCAAATTCTAGTCAAAATCGGCGTCTTTGGGCATTTTAGTAACGAAAACCTTAATAAACTATTAGATTTCGACGTAAGGCAACCTTTCTGAGTCAAATAGTTGCCGATTTCGAAAAAATCTTAGTCAGAATCTGCTTTTTCGCCTCTTATTGTACCCAAATCTACCTTAGAAATGCAGATATATACTTAAAACACCTTCTTTTGGGACAAATAATTGGTTTTGGCCCTTGATTTACTGAAGATTATAGCCAAAACATGCATTTTCATAACTTAGCGAACTGAAATCTACATTAAAACTGCAGATAACTACTTAAAAATTCACTTCCTTGAATTGATAATAGGTTTTTCTTTGTCATTTTAAACAGATTCCAGTCAAAATCGGCTTCTTCGACTCATATCGTACCTAAAACCGCATCAAAACTGCAAATATCAGTTTAAACTATCATTTTTTGATACAAACAGTTATATATTCATGTCAATATCTTTCAAATTCTAGTCAAAATCGGCGTCTTTGGGCATTTTAGTAACGAAAACCTTAATAAACTATTAGATTTCGACGTAAGGCAACCATTCTGAGTCAAATAGTTTATAAATAGAGATTTTGACTAGAATTTGAAAGATATTGACATGAATATATAACTGTTTGTATCAAAAAATGATAGTTTAAACTGATATTTGCAGTTTTGATGCGGTTTTAGGTACGATATGAGTCGAAGAAGCCGATTTTGACTGGAATCTGTTTAAAATGACAAAGAAAAACCTATTATCAATTCAGGGAAGTGCATTTTTAAGTAGTTATCTGCAGTTTTAATGTAGATTTCAGTTCGCTAAGTTATGAAAATGCATGTTTTGGCTATAATCTTCCGTAAATCAAGGGCGAAAACCAATTATTTGTCCCAAAAGAAGGTGTTTTAAGTATATATCTGCATTTCTAAGGTAGATTTGGGTACAATAAGAGGCGAAAAAGCAGATTCTGACAAAGATTTTATCGAAATCGGCAACTATTTGACTCAGAAAGGTTGCCTTACGTCGAAATCTAATAGTTTATTAAGGTTTTCGTTACTAAAATGCCCAAAGACGCCGATTTTGACTAGAATTTGAAAGATATTGACATGAATATATAACTGTTTGTATCAAAAAATGATAGTTTAAACTGATATTTGCAGTTTTGATGCGGTTTTAGATACGATATGAATCGAAGAAGCCGATTTTGACTGGAATCTGTTTAAAATGACAAAGAAAAACCTATTTTCAATTCAAGGAAGTGAATTTTTAAATGGTTATCTGCAGTTTTAATGTAGATTTCAGTTCGCTAAGTTATGAAAATGCATGTTTTGGCTATAATCTTCCGTAAATCAAGGGCGAAAACCAATTATTTGTCCCAAAAGAAGGTGTTTTAAGTATATATCTGCATTTCTAAGGTAGATTTGGGTACAATAAGAGGCGAAAAAGCAGATTCTGACTAAGATTTTATCGAAATTGGCAACTATTTGACTCAGAATGGTTGCCTTACGTCGAAATCTAATAGTTTATTAAGGTTTTCGTTACTAAAATGCCCAAAGACGCCGATTTTGACTAGAATTTGAATGATATTGACATGAATATATAACTGTTTGTATCAAAAAATGATAGTTTAAACTGATATTTGCAGTTTTGATGCGGTTTTAGATACGATATGAATCGAAGAAGCCGATTTTGACTAGAGTCTGTTTAAAATGACAAAGAAAAACCTATTATCAATTCAAGGAAGTGAATTTTTAAGTAGTTATCTGCAGTTTTAATGTAGATTTCAGTTCGCTAAGTTATGAAAATGCATGTTTTGGCTATAATCTTCAGTAAATCAAGGGCCAAAACCAATTATTTGTCCCAAAAGAAGGTGTTTTAAGTATATATCTGCATTTCTAAGGTAGATTTGGGTACAATAAGAGGCGAAAAAGCAGATTCTGACTAAGATTTTTTCGAAATCGGCAACTATTTGACTCAGAAAGGTTGCCTTACGTCGAAATCTAATAGTTTATTAAGGTTTTCGTTACTAAAATGCCCAAAGACGCCGATTTTGACTAGAATTTGAAAGATATTGACATGAACATATAACTGTTTGTATCAAAAAATGATAGTTTAAACTGATATTTGCAGTTTTGATGCGGTTTTAGATACGATATGAATCGAAGAAGCCGATTTTGACTGGAATCTGTTTAAAATGACAAAGAAAAACCTATTATCAATTCAAGGAAGTGAATTTTTTAGTAGTTATCTGCAGTTTTAATGTAGATTTCAGTTCTCTAAGTTATGAAAATGCATGTTTTGGCTATAATCTTCCGTAAATCAAGGGCGAAAACCAATTATTTGTCCCAAAAGAATTTGTTTTAAGTATATATCTGCATTTCTAAGGTAGATTTGGGTGCAATAAGAGGCGAAAAAGCAGATTCTGACTAAGATTTTATCGAAATCGGCAACTATTTGACTCAGAAAGGTTGCCTTACGTCGAAATCTAATAGTTTATTAAGGTTTTCGTTACTAGAATTTGAAAGATATTGACATGAATATATAACTGTTTGTATCAAAAAATGATAGTTTAAACTGATATTTGCAGTTTTGATGCGGTTTTAGGTACGATATGAGTCGAAGAAGCCGATTTTGACTGGAATCTGTTTAAAATGACAAAGAAAAACCTATTATCAATTCAAGGAAGTGAATTTTTAAGTAGTTATCTGCAGTTTTAATGTAGATTTCAGTTCGCTAAGTTATGAAAATGCATGTTTTGGCTATAATCTTCCGTAAATCAAGGGCGAAAACCAATTATTTGTCCCAAAAGAAGGTGTTCTAAGTATATATCTGCATTTCTAAGGTAGATTTGGGTACAATAAGAGGCGAAAAAGCAGATTCTGACTAGGATTTTTTCGAAATCGGCAACTATTTGACTCAGAAAGGTTGCCTTACGTCGAAATCTAATAGTTTATTAAGGTTTTCGTTACTAAAATGCCCAAAGACGCCGATTTTGACTAGAATTTGAAAGATATTGACATGAATATATAACTGTTTGTATCAAAAAATGATAGTTTAAACTGATATTTGCAGTTTTGATGCGGTTTTAGATACGATATGAATCGAAGAAGCCGATTTTGACTGGAATCTGTTTAAAATGACAAAGAACAACCTATTATCAATTCAAGGAAGTGAATTTTGAAGTAGTTATCTGCAGTTTTAATGTAGATTTCAGTTCGCTAAGTTATGAAAATGCATGTTTTGGCTATAATCTTCCGTAAATCAAGGGCGAAAACCAATTATTTGTCCCAAAAGAAGGTGTTTTAAGTATATATCTGCATTTCTAAGGTAGACTTGGGTACAATAAGAGGCGAAAAAGCAGATTCTGACTAGGATTTTATCGAAATCGGCAACTATTTGACTCAGAATGGTTGCCTTTCGTCGAAATCTAATAGTTTATTAAGGTTTTCGTTACTAAAATGCCCAAAGACGCCGATTTTGACTAGAATTTGAAAGATATTGACATGAATATATAACTGTTTGTATCAAAAAATGATAGTTTAAACTGATATTTGCAGTTTTGATGCGGTTTTAGGTACGATATGAGTCGAAGAAGCCGATTTTGACTAGAGTCTGTTTAAAATGACAAAGAAAAACCTATTATCAATTCAAGGAAGTGAATTTTTAAGTAGTTATCTGCAGTTTTAATGTAGATTTCAGTTCGCTAAGTTATGAAAATGCATGTTTTGGCTATAATCTTTCGTAAATCAAGGGCGAAAACCAATTATTTGTCCCAAAAGAAGGTGTTCTAAGTATATATCTGCATTTCTAAGGTAGATTTGGGTACAATAAGAGGCGAAAAAGCAGATTCTGACTAAGATTTTATCGAAATCGGCAACTATTTGACTCAGAATGATTGCCTTACGTCGGAATCTAATAGTTTATTAAGGTTTTCGTTACTAAAATGCCCTAAGACGCCGATTTTGACTAGAATTTGAAAGCATCAACCGCATCAAAACTGCAAATATCAGTTTAAACTATCATTTTTTGATACAAACAGTTATATATTCATGTCAATATCTTTAGATTTCGACGTAAGGCAACCATTTTGAGTCAAATAGTTGCCGATTTCGATAAAATCTTAGTCAGAATCTGCTTTTTCGCCTCTTATTGTACCCAAATCTACCTTAGAAATGTAGATATATACTTAAAACACCTTCTTTTGGGACAAATAATTGGTTTTCGCCCTTGATTTACGGAAGATTATAGCCAAAACATGCATTTTCATAACTTAGCGAACTGAAATCTACATTAAAACTGCAGATAACTACTTAAAAATTCACTTCCTTGAATTGATAATAGGTTTTTCTTTGTCATTTTAAACAGATTCCCGTCAAAATCGGCTTCTTCCATTCATATCGTATCTAAAACCGCATCAAAACTGCAAATATCAGTTTAAACTATAATTTTTTGATACAAACAGTTATATATTCATGTCAATATCTTTCAAATTCTAGTCAAAATCGGCGTCTTTGGGCATTTTAGTAACGAAAACCTTAATAAACTATTAGATTTCGACGTAAGGCAACCTTTCTGAGTCAAATAGTTGCCGATTTCGATAAAATCTTAGTCAGAATCTGCTTTTTCGCCTCTTATTGCACCCAAATCTACCTTAGAAATGCAGATATATACTTAAAACAAATTCTTTTGGGACAAATAATTGGTTTTCGCCCTTGATTTACGGAAGATTATAGCCAAAACATGCATTTTCATAACTTAGAGAACTGAAATCTACATTAAAACTGCAGATAACTACTAAAAAATTCACTTCCTTGAATTGATAATAGGTTTTTCTTTGTCATTTTAAACAGATTCCAGTCAAAATCGGCTTCTTCGATTCATATCGTATCTAAAACCGCATCAAAACTGCAAATATCAGTTTAAACTATCATTTTTTGATACAAACAGTTATATATTCATGTCAATATCTTTCAAATTCTAGTCAAAATCGGCGTCTTTGGGCATTTTAGTAACGAAAACCTTAATAAACTATTAGATTTCGACGTAAGGCAACCTTTCTGAGTCAAATAGTTGCCGATTTCGAAAAAATCTTAGTCAGAATCTGCTTTTTCGCCTATTATTGTACCCAAATCTACCTTAGAAATGCAGATATATACTTAAAACACCTTCTTTTGGGACAAATAATTGGTTTTGGCCCTTGATTTACTGAAGATTATAGCCAAAACATGCATTTTCATAACTTAGCGAACTGAAATCTACATTAAAACTGCAGATAACTACTTAAAAATTCACTTCCTTGAATTGATAATATGTTTTTCTTTGTCATTTTAAACAGATTCCAGTCAAAATCGGCTTCTTCGACTCATATCGTACCTAAAACCGCATCAAAACTGCAAATATCAGTTTAAACTATCATTTTTTGATACAAACAGTTATATATTCATGTCAGTATCTTACAAATTCTAGTCAAAATGTGCGTCTTTGGGAATTCTAGTAACGAAAACCTTAATAAACTATTAGATTTCGACGTAAGGCGACCATTCTGAGTCAAACAGTTGCCGATTTCGATAAAATCTTAGTCAGAATCTGCTTTTTCGCCTCTTATTGTACCCAAATCTACCTTAGAAATGCAGATATATACTCAGAACACCTTCTTTTGGGACAAATAATTGGTTTTCGCCCTTGATTTACGGAAGATTATAGCCAAAACATGCATTTTCATAACTTAGCGAACTGAAATCTACATTAAAACTGCAGATAACTACTTAAAAATTCACTTCCTTGAATTGATAATAGGTTTTTCTTTGTCATTTTAAACAGATTCCAGTCAAAATCGGCTTCTTCGATTCATATCGCATCTAAAACCGCATCAAAACTGCAAATATCATTTTAAACTATCATTTTTTGATACAAACAGTTATATATTCATGTCAATATCTTTCAAATTCTAGTCAAAATCGGCGTCTTTGGGCATTTTAGTAACGAAAACCTTAATAAACTATTAGATTTCGACGTAAGGCAACCATTCTGAGTCAAATAGTTGCCGATTTCGATAAAATCTTAGTCAGAATCTGCTTTTTCGCCTCTTATTGTACCCAAATCTACCTTAGAAATGTAGATATATACTTAAAACACCTTCTTTTGGGACAAATAAGTTCGCTTAGTTATGAAAATGCATGTTTTGGCTATAATCTTCCGTAAATCAAGGGCGAAAACCAATTATTTGTCCCAAAAGAAGGTGTTTTAAGTATATATCTGCATTTCTAAGGTAGATTTGGGTACAATAAGAGGCGAAAAAGCAGATTCTGACTAAGATTTTATCGAAATCGGCAACTATTTGACTCAGAATGGTTGCCTTACGTCGAAATCTAATAGTTTATTAAGGTTTTCGTTACTAAAATGCCCAAAGACGCCGATTTTGACTAGAATTTGAAAGATATTGACATGAATATATAACTGTTTGTATCAAAAAATGATACTTTAAACTGATATTTGCAGTTTTGATGCGGTTTTAGGTACGATATGAGTCGAAGAAGCCGATTTTGACTTGAATCTGTTTAAAATGACAAAGAACAACCTATTATCAATTCAAGGAAGTGAATTTTTAAGTAGTTATCTGCAGTTTTAATGTAGATTTCAGTTCGCTAAGTTATGAAAATGCATGTTTTGGCTATAATCTTCCGTAAATCAAGGGCGAAAACCAATTATTTGTCCCAAAAGAAGGTGTTTTAAGTATATATCTGCATTTCTAAGGTAGATTTGCGTACAATAAGAGGCGAAAAAGCAGATTCTGACTAGGATTTTTTCGAATTCGGCAACTATTTGACTCAGAAAGGTTGCCTTACGTCGAAATCTAATAGTTTATTAAGGTTTTCGTTACTAGAATGCCCAACGACGCACATTTTGACTAGAATTTGTAAGATATTGACATGAATATATAACTGTTTGTATCAAAAAATGATAGTTTAAACTGATATTTGCAGTTTTGATGCGGTTTTAGGTACGATATGAGTCGAAGAAGCCGATTTTGACTGGAATCTGTTTAAAATGACAAAGAAAAACCTATTATCAATTCAAGGAAGTGAATTTTTAAGTAGTTATCTGCAGTTTTAATGTAGATTTCAGTTCGCTAAGTTATGAAAATGCATGTTTTGGCTATAATCTTCCGTAAATCAAGGGCGAAAACCAATTATTTGTCCCAAAAGAAGGTGTTTTAAGTATATATCTGCATTTCTAAGGTAGATTTGGGTACAATAAGAGGCGAAAAAGCAGATTCTGACTAGGATTTTATCGAAATCGGCAACTATTTGACTCAGAAAGGTTGCCTTACGTCGAAATCTAATAGCTTATTAAGGTTTTCGTTACTAAAATGCTCAAAGACGCCGATTTTGACTAGAATTTGAAAGATATTGACATGAATATATAACTGTTTGTATCAAAAAATGATAGTTTAAACTGATATTTGCAGTTTTGATGCGGTTTTAGATACGATATGAATCGAAGAAGCCGATTTTGACTGGAATCTGTTTAAAATGACAAAGAAAAACCTATTATCAATTCAAGGAAGTGAATTTTTAAGTAGTTATCTGCAGTTTTAATGTAGATTTCAGTTCGCTAAGTTATGAAAATGCATGTTTTGGCTATAATCTTCCGTAAATCAAGGGCGAAAACCAATTATTTGTCCCAAAAGAAGGTGTTCTAAGTATATATCTGCATTTCTAAGGTAGATTTGGGTACAATAAGAGGCGAAAAAGCAGATTCTGACTAAGATTTTATCGAAATCGGCAACTATTTGACTCAGAATGATTGCCTTACGTCGGAATCTAATAGTTTATTAAGGTTTTCGTTACTAAAATGCCCAAAGACGCCGATTTTGACTAGAATTTGAAAGCATCAACCGCATCAAAACTGCAAATATCAGTTTAAACTATCATTTTTTGATACAAACAGTTATATATTCATGTCAATATCTTTAGATTTCGACGTTAGGCAACCATTTTGAGTCAAATAGTTGCCGATTTCGATAAAATCTTAGTCAGAATCTGCTTTTTCGCCTCTTATTGTACCCAAATCTACCTTAGAAATGTAGATATATACTTAAAACACCTTCTTTTGGGACAAATAATTGGTTTTCGCCCTTGATTTACGGAAGATTATAGCCAAAACATGCATTTTCATAACTTAGCGAACTGAAATCTACATTAAAACTGCAGATAACTACTTAAAAATTCACTTCCTTGAATTGATAATAGGTTTTTCTTTGTCATTTTAAACAGATTCCCGTCAAAATCGGCTTCTTCGATTCATATCGTATCTAAAACCGCATCAAAACTGCAAATATCAGTTTAAACTATAATTTTTTGATACAAACAGTTATATATTCATGTCAATATCTTTCAAATTCTAGTCAAAATCGGCGTCTTTGGGCATTTTAGTAACGAAAACCTTAATAAACTATTAGATTTCGACGTAAGGCAACCTTTCTGAGTCAAATAGTTGCCGATTTCGATAAAATCTTAGTCAGAATCTGCTTTTTCGCCTCTTATTGCACCCAAATCTACCTTAGAAATGCAGATATATACTTAAAACAAATTCTTTTGGGACAAATAATTGGTTTTCGCCCTTGATTTACGGAAGATTATAGCCAAAACATGCATTTTCATAACTTAGAGAACTGAAATCTACATTAAAACTGCAGATAACTACTAAAAAATTCACTTCCTTGAATTGATAATAGGTTTTTCTTTGTCATTTTAAACAGATTCCAGTCAAAATCGGCTTCTTCGATTCATATCGTATCTAAAACCGCATCAAAACTGCAAATATCAGTTTAAACTATCATTTTTTGATACAAACAGTTATATATTCATGTCAATATCTTTCAAATTCTAGTCAAAATCGGCGTCTTTGGGCATTTTAGTAACGAAACAGCTCAGCCCAGAAATTTTTCTCAGATATGGGGATTGAGTACATAAATTTATAAAAATATAATGGCCTTATATTTCAACGCATGGCACATCACCAAAAATAGTTCCACTTTCAAACAAATTTAGATTTGGTGTGTCGGTAAAGGCGTCTGACTAGAAATCAGATTCTCTATCAGCATAGGTTCCAAACCTACCTACTGCAAACGACCATTTGTTTTGCTTGAAATATAATTTTTGTAATTAGCAGCTCAGTCCAGAAAATTTTGTCAATTATGGGGATTGAGTGCATACATTTAAAACAATATAATGTCCTTATATTTCAAATGGCACATCAAAAGAAATAGTTCTACTTTCAAACAGATTTAACCCTGGTCTGTGGGTTAAGGCGTCTGACTACAAATCAGATTCTCCATGGCAGCGTAGGTATGAAACCTACATACTGCAAACAACCATTTGTTTTGCGTGAAATATAATTTTTGTAATTAGCAGCTCAGTCCAGAAAATTTTGTCAATTATGGGGATTGAGTGCATACATTTAAAACCATATAATGCTCTTATATTTCAAATGGCATATCACCAGAAATAGTTCTTCTTTCAAACAGATTTAGCCCTGGTCTGTCGGTTAAGGCGTCTGACTAGAAATCAGATTCTCCATGGCAGCGTAGATTCGAAACCTACCTACTGCAAACGGAAATTGTTTTGCTTGAAATATATATTTTTTAATTAACAGCTCAGCCCAGAAATTTTTCTCAGATATGGGGATTGAGTACATAAATTTATAAAAATATAATGGCCTTATATTTCAACGCATGGCACATCACCACTTTCAAACAAATTTAGATTTGGTCTGTCGGTAAAGGCGTCTGACTAGAAATCAGATTCTCTATCAGCATAGGTTCCAAACCTACCTACTGCAAACGACCATTTGTTTTGCTTGAAATATAATTTTTGTAATTAGCAGCTCAGTCCAGAAAATTTTGTCAATTATGGGGATTGAGTGCATACATTTAAAACAATATAATGTCCTTATATTTCAAATGGCACATCAAAAGAAATAGTTCTACTTTCAAACAGATTTAGCCCTGGTCTGTGGGTTAAGGCGTCTGACTACAAATCAGATTCTCCATGGCAGCGTAGGTATGAAACCTACATACTGCAAACAACCATTTGTTTTGCGTGAAATATAATTTTTGTAATTAGCAGCTCAGTCCAGAAAATTTTGTCAATTATGGGGATTGAGTGCATACATTTAAAACCATATAATGCTCTTATATTTCAAATGGCATATCACCAGAAATAGTTCTTCTTTCAAACAGATTTAGCCCTTTTCTGTCGGTTAAGGCGTCTGACTAGAAATCAGATTCTCCATGGCAGCGTAGATTCGAAACCTACCTACTGCAAACGGAAATTGTTTTGCTTGAAATATATATTTTTTAATTAACAGCTCAGCCCAGAAAATTTTCTCAGATATGGGGATTGAGTACATAAATTTATAAAAATGTAATGGCCTTATATTTCAACGCATGGCACATCACCAGAAATAGTACCACTTTCAAACAAATTTAGATTTGGTCTCTCGGTAAAAGCGTCTGACTAGAAATCAGATTCTCCATATCAGCGTAGGTTCGAAACCTACCTACTGCAAACGGCCATTTGTTTTGCTTGAAATATAATTTTTATAATTAGCAGCTCAGTCCAGAAAATTTTGTCAATTATGGGGATTGAGTTCGAAACCTACCTACTGCAAACGGCCATTGTTTTGCTTGAAATATATATTTTTTAATTTACAGCTCAGCCCAGAAATTTTTTCAAATATGAAGATTGGGTACATAAATTTATAAAAATATAATGGCCCTATATTTCAACGCATGGCACATCACCAAAAATAGTTCCACTTTCAAACAAATTTAGATTTGGTCTGTCGGTAAAGGCGTCTGACTAGATATCAGATTCTCTATCAGCATAGGTTCCAAACCTACCTACTGCAAACGACCATTTGTTTTGCTTGAATTATAATTCTTGTAATTAGCAGCTCAGTCCAGAAAATTTTGTCAATTATGGGGATTGAGTGCATACATTTAAAACAATATAATGTCCTTATATTTCAAATGGCACATCAAAAGAAATAGTTCTACTTTCAAACAGATTTAGCCCCGGTCTGTGGGTTAAGGCGTCGGACTACAAATCAGATTCTCCATGGCAGCGTAGGTTCGAAACCTACCTGCTGCAAACGACCATTTGTTTTGCTTGAAATATAATTTTTGTAATTAGCAGCTCAGTCCAGAAAATTTTGTCAATTATGGGGATTGAGTGCATACATTTAAAACAATATAATGTCCTAATATTTCAAATGGCACATCAAAAGAAATAGTTCAACTTTCAAACTGATTTAGCCCTGGTCTGTCAATTAAGGCGCCTGACGAGAAATCAGATTCTCCATGGCAGCGTAGGTTCGAAACCTACCTACTGCAAACGGAAATTGTTTTGCTTGAAATATAATTTTTGTAATTAGCAGCTCAGTCTAGAAAATTTTGTCAATTATGGGGATTAATTTCGAAACCTACCTACTGCAAACGGCCATTGTTTTGGTTGAAATATATATTTTTTAATTAACAGCTCAGCCCAGAAATTTTTTCAAATATCAAGATTAAGTACATAAATTTCTAAAAATATAATGGCCTTATGTTTCAACGCATGGCACATCACCAGAAATAGTTCGACTTTCAAACAGATTTAGCCTTGGTCTATTGGTTAATTCGGGTGACTAGACATGAGATTCTCGATGGCAGTGTAGGTTCGAAACCTACTTACTGCAAACGGAAATTGTTTTGTTTGAAATATAATTTTTGTAATTAGCAGCTCAGTCCAGAAAATTTTGTCAATTATGGGGATTGAGTTCGAAACCTACCTACTGCAAACGGCCATTGTTTTGCTTGAAATATATATCTTTTAATTAACAGCTCAGCCCAGAAATTTTTCTCTGGAATCTGTTTAAAGTGACAAAGAAAAACCTATTATCAATTCAAGGAAGTGAATTTTTAAGTAGTTATCTGCAGATAACTACAAAAATTCACTTCCTTGAATTGATAATAGGTTTTTCTTTGTCACTTTAAACAGATTCCAGAGAAAAATTTCTGGGCTGAGCTGTTAATTAAAAGATATATATTTCAAGCAAAACAATGGCCGTTTGCAGTAGGTAGGTTTCGAACTCAATCCCCATAATTGACAAAATTTTCTGGACTGAGCTGCTAATTACAAAAATTATATTTCAAACAAAACAATTTCCGTTTGCAGTAAGTAGGTTTCGAACCTACACTGCCATCGAGAATCTCATGTCTAGTCACCCGAATTAACCAATAGACCAAGGCTAAATCTGTTTGAAAGTCGAACTATTTCTGGTGATGTGCCATGCGTTGAAACATAAGGCCATTATATTTTTAGAAATTTATGTACTTGGTCTGTCGGATAAGGCGTATGACTAGAAATCAGATTCTCTATCAGCATAGGTTCGAAACCTACCTACTGCAAACGACCATTGTTTTGCTTGAAATTTAATTTTTGTAATTAGCAGCTCAGCCAAGAAAATTTTGTCAATTATGGGGATTGAGTGCATAAATTTATAACAATATAATGCCCTTATATTTCAAAGCATGGCACATCACCAGAAATGGTTCTACTTTCAAACAGATTTAGCCATGGTCTGTCCGTTAAAGCGTCTGTCTAGAAATCAGATTCCCCATGGCAGCGCAAGTTCGAAACCTACCTAATGCAAACGGCCATTGTTTTGCTTGAAATATATATTTTCTAATTAACAGCTCAGCCTAGAAATTTTTCTCAAATATGGGGATTGAATACATAAATTTATAAAAATATAATGGACTTATATTTCAACGCATGGCACATCACAAGAAATAGTTCGACTTTCAAACAGATTTAGCTTTGGTCGGTCGGTTAAGGCGTCTGACTAGAAATCAGATTCTCTATCAGCATAGGTTCGAGACCTACCTACTGCAAACGACCATTTGTTTTGCTTGAAATATAATTTTTGTTATTAGCAGTTCAGTCCAGAAAATTTTGTCAATTATGGGGATTGAGGGCATAAATTTAAAACAATATAATGCCCTTATATTTCAAATGGCACATCACCAAAAATAGTTCTACTTTCAAACAGATTTAGCCCTGGTCTGTCGGTTAAGGCGTCTGACTAGAAATGAGATTCTCCATGGCAGCGTAGATTCGAAACCTACCTACTGCAAACGAAAATTTGTTTTGCTTGAAATTTAATTTTTGTAATTAGCAGCTCTGCCCAAAAAATGTGGTCAATTATGGGGATTGAGTGCATAAATTTACAACAATAAAATGCCCTTATATTTCAAATGGCACATCATCAGAAATAGTTCTACTTTCAAACAGATTTAGCCCTGGTCTGTCGGTTAAGGCATCTGACTAGAAACCAGATTCTCTATGGCAGCGTAGGTTCGAAACCTACCTACTGCAAACGGCCATTGTTTTGGTTGAAATATATATTTTTTAATTAACAGCTCAGAACAGAAATTTTTCTTAAATTAAGGATTGAGTACATAAATTTATAAAAATATAATTTACTTATATTTCAACGTATGGCACATCACCAGAAATAGTGCGACATTCAAACAGATTTAGCCTTGTTCTGTCGGTTAAGGCGTCTGACTTGAAATCAGATTCTCTATGGCAGCGTAGGTTCGAAACCTACCCACTGCAAACCGCCATTGTTTTGCTTGAAATATATATTTTTTAATTAACAGCTCAGCCCAGAAATTTTTCTCAAATATGGGGATTGGCTACATAAATTTAAAAAAATATAATGGACTTATATTGCAACGCCTTATCCGACAGACCAAGGCTAAATCTGTTTGACAGTCGAACTATTTCTGGTGATGTGCCATGCGTTGAAATATAAGGCCATTATATTTTTTTAAATTTATGTAATCAATTCCCATATTTGAGAAAAATTTCTGGGCTTTGCTGTTAACTAAAAATTATATATTTCAAGCAAAACCATGGCCGTTAGCAGTAGGTAGGTTTCGAACCTACGCTGCCATAGAGAATCTGATTTCTAGTCAGACGCCTTAACCGACAGACCAAGGCTAAATCTGTTTGAAAGTCGAACTATTTCTGGTGATGTGCCATGCGTTGAAATATAAGGCCATTATATATTTTTAAATTTATGTAGTCAATCCCCATATTTGAGAAAAAATTCTGGGCTGAGCTGTTAATTAAAAAATATATATTTCAAGCAAAACAATGGCCGTTTGCAGTGGGTAGGTTTCGAACCTACGCTACCATAGAGAATCTGATTTCAAGTCAGACGCCTTAACCGACAGAACAAGGCTAAATCTGTTTGAAAGTCGAACTATTTCTGGTGATGTGCCATGCGTTGAAATATAAGTAAATTATATTTTTATAAATTTATGTACTCAATCCCCATATTTAAGAAAAATTTCTGTCCTGAGCTGTTAATTAAAAATTATATATTTCAAGCAAAACAATGGCCGCTTGCAGTAGGTGAGTTTCGAACCTACGCTGCCATAGAGAATCTGATTTCTAGTCAGACGCCTTAACCGACAGACCAGGGCTAAATCTGTTTGAAAGTAGAACTATTTCTGGTATAAAATTCCATTATATTTTTATAAATTTATGTACTCAATCCCTAGATTTTAGAAAATTTTCTGGGCTGAGCTGTTAATTAAAAAATATATATTTCAAGCAAAACAATTTCCGTTTGCAGTAGGTAGGTTTCGAACATACGCTGCCATAGTGAATCTGATTTCCAGTCAAGCGACTTAACCGACAGACCAGGGCTAAATCTGTTTTAAAGTAGAACTATTTCTGGTGATGTGCTATTTGAAAGATAAGGGCATTATGTTGTTATAAATTTATGCACTCAATCCCCATAATTGACAAAATTTTCTTGGCTGAGCTGCTAATTACAAAAATTATATTTCAAGCAAAACAATGGTCGTTTGCAGCAGGTAGGTTTCGAACCTACGCTGCAATGGAGAATCTGATTTCTAGTTAGACGCCTTAACCGACAGACCAGGGCTAAACCTGTTTGAAAGTAGAACTATTTCTGGTGATGTGAAATTCGAAATATAAGGGCATTACATTGTTATAAATTTATGCACTCAATCCCGATAATTGACAAAATTTTCTTGACTGAGCTGCTAATTACAAAAATTATATTTCAAGCAAAACAATGTTCGTTTGCAGCAGGTAGGTTTCGAACCTATGCTGATAGAGAATCTGATTTCTAGTCATACGCCTTATCCGACAGACCAAGGCTAAATCTGTTTGACAGTCGAACTATTTCTGGTGATGTGCCATGCGTTGAAATATAAGGCCATTATATTTTTTTAAATTTATGTAATCAATTCCCATATTTGAGAAAAATTTCTGGGCTGAGCTGTTAAATAAAAATTATATATTTCAAGCAAAACAATGGCCGTTAACAGTAGGTAGGTTTCGAACCTACGCTGCCATAGAGAATCTGATTTCTAGTCAGACGCCTTAACCGACAGACCAAGGCTAAATCTGTTTGAAAGTCGAACTATTTCTGGTGATGTGCCATGCGTTGAAATATAAGGCCATTATATATTTTTAAATTTATGTAGTCAATCCCCATATTTGAGAAACATTTCTGGGCTGAGCTGTTAATTAAAAAATATATATTTCAAGCAAAACAATGGCCGTTCGCAGTGGGTAGGTTTCGAACCTACGCTACCATAGGGAATCTGATTTCAAGTCAGACGCCTCAAACGACAGAACAAGGCTAAATCTGTTTGAAAGTCGAACTATTTCTGGTGATGTGCCATGCGTTGAAATATAAGTAAATTATATTTTTATAAATTTATGTACTCAATCCCCATATTTAAGAAAAATTTCTGTTCTGAGCTGTTAATTAAAAATTATATATTTCAAGCAAAACAATGGCCGTTTTTAGTAGGTGGGTTTCGAAACTACGCTGCCATAGAGAATCTGATTTCTAGTCAGACGGCTTAACCGACAGACCAGGGCTAAATCTGTTTGAAAGTAGAACTATTTCTGGTGATGTGCCATGCGTTGAAATATAAGTCCATTATTCCAGTCAAAATCGGCTTCTTCGAATCATATCGAATCTAAAACCGCATCAAAACTGCAAATATCAGTTTAAACTATCATTTTTTGATACAAACAGTTATATATTCATATCAATATCTTTCAAATTGTAGTCAAAATCGGCGTCTTTGGGCATTCTAGTAACGAAAAAATTAATAAACTATTAGATTTCGACGTAAGGCAACCATTCTGAGTCAAATAGAATCATAGAATAGCAAATATCAGTTTAAACTATCATTTTTTGATACAAACAGTTATATATTCATGTCAATATCTTTCAAATTCTAGTCAAAATCGGCGTCTTTGGGCATTTTAGTAACGAAAACCTTAATAAACTATTAGATTTCGACGTAAGGCAACCATTCTGAGTCAAATAGTTGCCGATTTCGATAAAATCTTAGTCAGAATCTGCTTTTTCGCCTCTTATTGTACCCAAATCTACCTTAGAAATGCAGATATATACCTAAAACACCTACTTTTGGGACAAATAATTGGTTTTCGCCCTTGATTTACGGAAGATTATAGCCAAAACATGCATTTTCATAACTTAGCGAACTGAAATCTACATTAAAACTGCAGATAACTACTTAAAAATTCACTTCCTTGAATTGGTAATAGGTTTTTCTTTGTCATTTTAAACAGATTCCAGTCAAAATCGGCTTCTTCGACTCATATCGTACCTAAAACCGCATCAAAACTGCAAATATCAGTTTAAACTATCATTTTTTGATACAAACAGTTATATATTCATGTCAATATCTTTCAAATTCTAGTCAAAATCGGCGTCTTTGGGCATTTTAGTAACGAAAACCTCAATAAACTATTAGATTTCGACGTAAGGCAACCATTCTCAGTCAAATAGTTGCCGATTTCGATAAAATCTTAGTCAGAATCTGCTTTTTCGCCTCTTATTGTACCCAAATCATCCTTAGAAATGCAGATATATACTTAAAACACCTCCTTTTGGGACAAATAATTGGTTTTCGCCCTTGATTTACGGAAGATTATAGCCAAAACATGCATTTTCATAACTTAGCGAACTGAAATCTACATTCAAACTGCAGATAACTACTTAAAAATTCACTTCCTTGAATTGATAATAGGTTTTTCTTTGTCATTTTAAACAGATTCCAGTCAAAATCGGCTTCTTCGATTCATATCGTATCTAAAACCGCATCAAAACTGCAAATATCAGTTTAAACTATCATTTTTTGATACAAACAGTTATATATTCATGTCAATATCTTTCAAATTCTAGTCAAAATCTGCGTCTTTGGGCATTTTAGTAACAAAAACCTTAATAAACTATTAGATTTCGACGTAAGGCAACCTTTCTGAGTCAAATAGTTGCCGATTTCGATAAAATCTTAGTCAGAATCTGCTTTTTCGCCTCTTACTGTACCCAAATCTACCTTAGAAATGCAGATATATACTTAAAACACCTTCTTTTGGGACAAATAATTGGTTTTCGCCCTTGATTTACGGAAGATTATAGCCAAAACATGCATTTTCATAACTTAGCGAACTGAAATCTACATTAAAACTGCAGATAACTAATTAAAAATTCACTTCCTTGAATTGATGATAGGTTTTTCTTGGTCATTTTAAACAGATTCCAGTCAAAATCTGCTTCTTCGACTCATATCGTACCTAAAACCGCATCAAAACTGCAAATATCAGTTTAAACTATCATTTTTTGATACAAACAGTTATATATTCATGTCAATATCTTTCAAATTCTAGTCAAAATCGGCGTCTTTGGGCATTTTAGTAACGAAAACCTTAATAAACTATTAGATTTCGACGTAAGGCAACCATTCTGAGTCAAATAGTTGCCGATTTCGATAAAATCTTAGTCAGAATCTGCTTTTTCGCCTCTTATTGTACCCAAATCTACCTTAGAAATGCAGATATATACTTAAAACACCTTCCTTTGGGACAAATAATTGGTTTTCGCCCTTGATTTACGGAAGATTATAGCCAAAACATGCATTTTCATAACTTAGCGAACTGAAATCTACATTAAAACTGCAGATAACTACTTAAAAATTCACTTCCTTGAATTGATAATAGGTTTATCTTTGTCATTTTAAACAGATTCCAGTCAAAATCGGCTTCTTCGATTCATATCGTATCTAAAACCGCATCAAAACTGCAAATATCAGTTTAAACTATCATTTTTTGATACAAACAGTTACATATTCATGTCAATATCTTTCAAATTCTAGTCAAAATCGGCGTCTTTGGGCATTTTAGTAACGAAAACCTTAATAAACTATTAGATTTCGACGTAAGGCAACCTTTCTGAGTCAAATAGTTGCCGATTTCGATAAAATCTTAGTCAGAATCTGCTTTTTCGCCTCTTATTGTACCCAAATCTACCTTAGAAATGCAGATATATACTTAAAACACCTTCCTTTGGGACAAATAATTGGTTTTCGCCCTTGATTTACGAAAGATTATAGCCAAAACATGAATTTTCATAACTTAGCGAACTGAAATCTACATTAAAACTGCAGATAACTACTTAAAAATTCACTTCCTTGAATTGATAATAGGTTTTTCTTTGTCATTTTAAACAGATTCCAGTCAAAATCGGCTTCTTCGATTGATATCGTATCTAAAACCGCATCAAAACTGCAAATATCCGTTTAAACTATCATTTTTTGATACAAACAGTTATATATTCATGTCAATATCTTTCAAATTCTAGTCAAAATCGGCGTCTTTGGGCATTTTAGTAACGAAAACCTTAATAAACTATTAGATTTCGACGTGAGGCAACCTTTCTGAGTCAAATAGTTGCCGATTTCGATAAAATCTTAGTCAGAATCTGCTTTTTCGCCTCTTATTGTACCCAGATCTACCTTAGAAATGCAGATATATACTTAAAACACCTTCTTTTGGGACAAATAATTGGTTTTCGCCCTTGATTTACGGAAGATTATAGCCAAAACATGCATTTTCATAACTTAGCGAACTGAAATCTACATTAAAACTGCAGATAACTACTTAAAAATTCACTTCCTTGAACTGATAATAGGTTTTTCTTTGTCATTTTAAACAGATTCCAGTCAAAATCGGCTTCTTCGACTCATATCGTACCTAAAACCGCATCAAATCTGCAAATATCAGTTTAAACTATCATTTTTTGATACAAACAGTTATATATTCATGTCAATATCTTTCAAATTCTAGTCAAAATCGGCGTCTTTGGGCATTTTAGTAACGAAAACCTTAATAAACTATTAGATTTCGACGTAAGGCAACCATTCTGAGTCAAATAGTTGCCGATTTCGATAAAATCTTAGTCAGAATCTGCTTTTTCGCCTCTTATTGTACCCAAATCTACCTTAGAAATGCAGATATATACTTAAAACACCTTCTTTTGGGACAAATAATTGGTTTTCGCCCTTGATTTACGGAAGATTATAGCCAAAACATGCATTTTCATAACTTAGCGAACTGAAATCTACATTAAAACTGCAGATAACTACTTAAAAATTCACTTCCTTGAATTGATAATAGGTTTTTCTTTGTCATTTTAAACAGATTCCAGTCAAAATCGGCTTCTTCGATTCATATCGTATCTAAAACCGCATCAAAACTGCAAATATCAGTTTAAACTATCATTTTTTGATACAAACAGTTATATATTCATGTCAATATCTTTCAAATTCTAGTCAAAATCGGCGTCTTTGGGCATTTTAGTAACGAAAACCTTAATAAACTATTAGATTTCGACGTAAGGCAACCTTTCTGAGTTAAATAGTTGCCGATTTCGATAAAATCTTAGTCAGAATCTGCTTTTTCGCCTCTTATTGTACCCAAATCTACCTTAGAAATACAGATATATACTTAAAACACCTTCTTTTGGGACAAATAATTGGTTTTCGCCCTTGATTTACGGAAGATTATAGCCAAAACATGCATTTTCATAACTTAGCGAACTGAAATCTACATTAAAACTGCAGATAACTACTTAAAAATTCACTTCCTTGAATTGATAATAGGTTTTTCTTTGTCATTTTAAACAGATTATAGTCAAAATCGGCTTCTTCGATTCATTTCGTATCTAAAACCGCATCAAAACTGCAAATATCAGTTTAAACTATCATTTTTTGATACAAACAGTTATATATTCATGTCAATATCTTTCAAATTCTAGTCAAAATCGGCGTCTTTGGGCATTTTAGTAACGAAAACCTTAATAAACTATTAGATTTCGACGTGAGGCAACCTTTCTGAGTCAAATAGTTGCCGATTTCGATAAAATCTTAGTCAGAATCTGCTTTTTCGCCTCTTATTGTACCCAGATCTACCTTAGAAATGCAGATATATACTTAAAACACGTTCTTTTGGGACAAATAATTGGTTTTCGCCCTTGATTTACGGAAGATTATAGCCAAAACATGCATTTTCATAACTTAGCGAACTGAAATCTACATTAAAACTGCAGATAACTACTTAAAAATTCACTTCCTTGAATTAATAATAGGTTTTTCTTTGTCATTTTAAACAGATTCCAGTCAAAATCGGCTTCTTCGACTCATATCGTACCTAAAACCGCATCAAAACTGCAAATATCAGTTTAAACTATCATTTTTTGATACAAACAGTTATATATTCATGTCAATATCTTTCAAATTCTAGTCAAAATCGGCGTCTTTGGGCATTTTAGTAACGAAAACCTCAATAAACTATTAGATTTCGACGTAAGGCAACCATTCTCAGTCAAATAGTTGCCGATTTCGATAAAATCTTAGTCAGAATCTGCTTTTTCGCCTCTTATTGTACCCAAATCATCCTTAGAAATGCAGATATATACTTAAAACACCTCCTTTTGGGACAAATAATTGGTTTTCGCCCTTGATTTACGGAAGATTATAGCCAAAACATGCATTTTCATAACTTAGCGAACTGAAATCTACATTCAAACTGCAGATAACTACTTAAAAATTCACTTCCTTGAATTGATAATAGGTTTTTCTTTGTCATTTTAAACAGATTCCAGTCAAAATCGGCTTCTTCGATTCATATCGTATCTAAAACCGCATCAAAACTGCAAATATCAGTTTAAACTATCATTTTTTGATACAAACAGTTATATATTCATGTCAATATCTTTCAAATTCTAGTCAAAATCTGCGTCTTTGGGCATTTTAGTAACAAAAACCTTAATAAACTATTAGATTTCGACGTAAGGCAACCTTTCTGAGTCAAATAGTTGCCGATTTCGATAAAATCTTAGTCAGAATCTGCTTTTTCGCCTCTTACTGTACCCAAATCTACCTTAGAAATGCAGATATATACTTAAAACACCTTCTTTTGGGACAAATAATTGGTTTTCGCCCTTGATTTACGGAAGATTATAGCCAAAACATGCATTTTCATAACTTAGCGAACTGAAATCTACATTAAAACTGCAGATAACTAATTAAAAATTCACTTCCTTGAATTGATGATAGGTTTTTCTTGGTCATTTTAAACAGATTCCAGTCAAAATCTGCTTCTTCGACTCATATCGTACCTAAAACCGCATCAAAACTGCAAATATCAGTTTAAACTATCATTTTTTGATACAAACAGTTATATATTCATGTCAATATCTTTCAAATTCTAGTCAAAATCGGCGTCTTTGGGCATTTTAGTAACGAAAACCTTAATAAACTATTAGATTTCGACGTAAGGCAACCATTCTGAGTCAAATAGTTGCCGATTTCGATAAAATCTTAGTCAGAATCTGCTTTTTCGCCTCTTATTGTACCCAAATCTACCTTAGAAATGCAGATATATACTTAAAACACCTTCCTTTGGGACAAATAATTGGTTTTCGCCCTTGATTTACGGAAGATTATAGCCAAAACATGCATTTTCATAACTTAGCGAACTGAAATCTACATTAAAACTGCAGATAACTACTTAAAAATTCACTTCCTTGAATTGATAATAGGTTTATCTTTGTCATTTTAAACAGATTCCAGTCAAAATCGGCTTCTTCGATTCATATCGTATCTAAAACCGCATCAAAACTGCAAATATCAGTTTAAACTATCATTTTTTGATACAAACAGTTACATATTCATGTCAATATCTTTCAAATTCTAGTCAAAATCGGCGTCTTTGGGCATTTTAGTAACGAAAACCTTAATAAACTATTAGATTTCGACGTAAGGCAACCTTTCTGAGTCAAATAGTTGCCGATTTCGATAAAATCTTAGTCAGAATCTGCTTTTTCGCCTCTTATTGTACCCAAATCTACCTTAGAAATGCAGATATATACTTAAAACACCTTCCTTTGGGACAAATAATTGGTTTTCGCCCTTGATTTACGAAAGATTATAGCCAAAACATGAATTTTCATAACTTAGCGAACTGAAATCTACATTAAAACTGCAGATAACTACTTAAAAATTCACTTCCTTGAATTGATAATAGGTTTTTCTTTGTCATTTTAAACAGATTCCAGTCAAAATCGGCTTCTTCGATTGATATCGTATCTAAAACCGCATCAAAACTGCAAATATCCGTTTAAACTATCATTTTTTGATACAAACAGTTATATATTCATGTCAATATCTTTCAAATTCTAGTCAAAATCGGCGTCTTTGGGCATTTTAGTAACGAAAACCTTAATAAACTATTAGATTTCGACGTGAGGCAACCTTTCTGAGTCAAATAGTTGCCGATTTCGATAAAATCTTAGTCAGAATCTGCTTTTTCGCCTCTTATTGTACCCAGATCTACCTTAGAAATGCAGATATATACTTAAAACACCTTCTTTTGGGACAAATAATTGGTTTTCGCCCTTGATTTACGGAAGATTATAGCCAAAACATGCATTTTCATAACTTAGCGAACTGAAATCTACATTAAAACTGCAGATAACTACTTAAAAATTCACTTCCTTGAACTGATAATAGGTTTTTCTTTGTCATTTTAAACAGATTCCAGTCAAAATCGGCTTCTTCGACTCATATCGTACCTAAAACCGCATCAAATCTGCAAATATCAGTTTAAACTATCATTTTTTGATACAAACAGTTATATATTCATGTCAATATCTTTCAAATTCTAGTCAAAATCGGCGTCTTTGGGCATTTTAGTAACGAAAACCTTAATAAACTATTAGATTTCGACGTAAGGCAACCATTCTGAGTCAAATAGTTGCCGATTTCGATAAAATCTTAGTCAGAATCTGCTTTTTCGCCTCTTATTGTACCCAAATCTACCTTAGAAATGCAGATATATACTTAAAACACCTTCTTTTGGGACAAATAATTGGTTTTCGCCCTTGATTTACGGAAGATTATAGCCAAAACATGCATTTTCATAACTTAGCGAACTGAAATCTACATTAAAACTGCAGATAACTACTTAAAAATTCACTTCCTTGAATTGATAATAGGTTTTTCTTTGTCATTTTAAACAGATTCCAGTCAAAATCGGCTTCTTCGATTCATATCGTATCTAAAACCGCATCAAAACTGCAAATATCAGTTTAAACTATCATTTTTTGATACAAACAGTTATATATTCATGTCAATATCTTTCAAATTCTAGTCAAAATCGGCGTCTTTGGGCATTTTAGTAACGAAAACCTTAATAAACTATTAGATTTCGACGTAAGGCAACCTTTCTGAGTTAAATAGTTGCCGATTTCGATAAAATCTTAGTCAGAATCTGCTTTTTCGCCTCTTATTGTACCCAAATCTACCTTAGAAATACAGATATATACTTAAAACACCTTCTTTTGGGACAAATAATTGGTTTTCGCCCTTGATTTACGGAAGATTATAGCCAAAACATGCATTTTCATAACTTAGCGAACTGAAATCTACATTAAAACTGCAGATAACTACTTAAAAATTCACTTCCTTGAATTGATAATAGGTTTTTCTTTGTCATTTTAAACAGATTATAGTCAAAATCGGCTTCTTCGATTCATTTCGTATCTAAAACCGCATCAAAACTGCAAATATCAGTTTAAACTATCATTTTTTGATACAAACAGTTATATATTCATGTCAATATCTTTCAAATTCTAGTCAAAATCGGCGTCTTTGGGCATTTTAGTAACGAAAACCTTAATAAACTATTAGATTTCGACGTGAGGCAACCTTTCTGAGTCAAATAGTTGCCGATTTCGATAAAATCTTAGTCAGAATCTGCTTTTTCGCCTCTTATTGTACCCAGATCTACCTTAGAAATGCAGATATATACTTAAAACACGTTCTTTTGGGACAAATAATTGGTTTTCGCCCTTGATTTACGGAAGATTATAGCCAAAACATGCATTTTCATAACTTAGCGAACTGAAATCTACATTAAAACTGCAGATAACTACTTAAAAATTCACTTCCTTGAATTAATAATAGGTTTTTCTTTGTCATTTTAAACAGATTCCAGTCAAAATCGGCTTCTTCGACTCATATCGTACCTAAAACCGCATCAAAACTGCAAATATCAGTTTAAACTATCATTTTTTGATACAAACAGTTATATATTCATGTCAATATCTTTCAAATTCTAGTCAAAATCGGCGTCTTTGGGCATTTTAGTAACGAAAACCTTAATAAACTATTAGATTTCGACGTAAGGCAACCATTCTGAGTCAAATAGTTGCCGATTTCGATAAAATCTTAGTCAGAATCTGCTTTTTCGCCTCTTATTGTACCCAAATCTACCTTAGAAATGCAGATATATACTTAAAACACCTTCTTTTGGGACAAATAATTGGTTTTCGCCCTTGAATTACGGAAGATTATAGCCAAAACATGCATTTTCATAACTTAGCGAACTGAAATCTACATTAAAACTGCAGGTAACTACTTAAAAATTCACTTCCTTGAATTGATAATAGGTTTTTCTTTGTCATTTTAAACAGATTCCAGTCAAAATCGGCTTCTTCGATTCATATCGTATCTAAAACCGCATCAAAACTGCAAATATCAGTTTAAACTATCATTTTTTGATACAAACAGTTATATATTCATGTCAATATCTTTCAAATTCTAGTCAAAATCGGCGTCTTTGGGCATTTTAGTAACGAAAACCTTAATAAACTAGTAGATTTCGACGTAAGGCAACCTTTCTGAGTTTAATAGTTGCCGATTTCGATAAAATCTTAGTCAGAATCTGCTTTTTCGCCTCTTATTGTACCCAAATCTACCTTAGAAATGCAGATATATACTTAAAACACCTTCTTTTGGGACAAATAATTGGTTTTCGCCCTTGATTTACGGAAGATTATAGCCAAAACATGCATTTTCATAACTTAGCGAACTGAAATCTACATTAAAACTGCAGATAACTACTTAAAAATTCACTTCCTTGAATTGATAATAGGTTTTTCTTTGTCATTTTAAACAAATTATAGTCAAAATCGGCTTCTTCGATTCATTTCGTATCTACAACCGCATCAAAACTGCAAATATCAGTTTAAACTATCATTTTTTGATACAAACAGTTATATATTCATGTCAATATCTTTCAAATTCTAGTCAAAATCGGCGTCTTTGGGCATTTTAGTAACGAAAACCTTAATAAACTATTAGATTTCGACGTAAGGCAACCTTTCTGAGTCAAATAGTTGCCGATTTCGATAAAATCTTAGTCAGAATCTGCTTTTTCGCCTCTTATTGTACCAAAATCTACCTTAGAAATGCAGATATATACTTAAAACACCTTCTTTTGGGACAAATAATTGGTTTTCGCCCTTGATTTACGGAAGATTATAGCCAAAACATGCATTTTCATAACTTAGCGAACTGAAATCTGCATTAAAACTGCAGATAACTAACTAAAAATTCACTTCCTTGAATTGATAATAGGTTTTTCTTTGTCATTTTAAACAGATTCCAGTCAAAATCGGCTTCTTCGATTCATATCGTATCTAAAACCGCATCAAAACTGCAAATATCAGTTTAAACTATCATTTTTTGATACAAACAGTTATATATTCATGTCAATATCATTCAAATTCTAGTCAAAATCGGCGTCTTTGGGCATTTTAGTAACGAAAACCTTAATAAACTATTAGATTTCGACGTAAGGCAACCATTCTGAGTCAAATAGTTGCCGATTTCGATAAAATCTTAGTCAGAATCTGCTTTTTCGCTTCTTATTGTACCCAAATCGACCTTAGAAATGCAGATATATAATTAAAACACCTACTTTTGGGACAAATAATTGGTTTTCGCCCTTGATTAACGGAAGATTATAGCCAAAACATGCATTTTCATAACTTAGCGAACTGAAATCTACATTAAAGCTGCAGATAACTACTTAAAAATTCACTTCCTTGAATTGATAATAGGTTTTTCTTTGTCATTTTAAACAGATTCCAGTCAAAATCGGCTTCTTCGATTCATATCGTATCTAAAACCGCATCAAAACTGCAAATAGCAGTTTAAACTATCATTTTTTGATACAAACAGTTATATATTCATGTCAATATCTTTCAAATTCTAGTCAAAATCGGCGTCTTTGGGCATTTTAGTAACGAAAACCTTAATAAACTATTAGATTTCGACGTAAGGCAACCTTTCTGAGTCAAATAGTTGCCGATTTCGATAAAATCTTAGTCAGAATCTGCTTTTTCGCCTCTTATTGTACCCAAATCTACCTTAGAAATGCAGATATATACTTAAAACACCTTCTTTTGGGACAAATAATTGGTTTTCGCCCTTGATTTACGGAAGATTATAGCCAAAACATGCATTTTCATAACTTAGCGAACTGAAATCTACATTAAAACTGCAGATAACTACTTAAAAATTCACTTCCTTGAATTGATAATAGGTTTTTCTTTGTCATTTTAAACAGATTATAGTCAAAATCGGCTTCTTCGATTCATTTCGTATCTAAAACCGCATCAAAACTGCAAATATCAGTTTAAACTATCATTTTTTGATACAAACAGTTATATATTCATGTCAATATCTTTCAAATTCTAGTCAAAATCGGCGTCTTTGGGCATTTTAGTAACGAAAACCTTAATAAACTATTAGATTTCGACGTAAGGCAACCTTTCTGAGTCAAATAGTTGCCGATTTCGATAAAATCTTAGTCAGAATCTGCTTTTTCGCCTCTTATTGTACCCAAATCTACCTTAGAAGTGCAGATATATAATTAAAACACCTACTTTTGGGACAAATAATTGGTTTTCGCCCTTGATTAACGGAAGATTATAGCCAAAACATGCATTTTCATAACTTAGCGAACTGAAATCTACATTAAAACTGCAGATAACTACTTAAAAATTCACTTCCTTGAATTGATAATAGGTTTTTCTTTGTCATTTTAAACAGATTCCAGTCAAAATCGGCTTCTTCAATTCATATCGTATCTAAAACCGCATCAAAACTGCAAATAGCAGTTTAAACTATCATTTTTTGATACAAACAGTTATATATTCATGTCAATATCTTTCAAATTCTAGTCAAAATCGGCGTCTTTGGGCATTTTAGTAACGAAAACCTTAATAAACTATTAGATTTCGACGTAAGGCAACCTTTCTGAGTCAAATAATTGCCGATTTCGATAAAATCTTAGTCAGAATCTGCTTTTTCGCCTCTTATTGTACCCAAATCTACCTCAGAAATGCAGATATATACTTAAAACACCTTCTTTTGGGACAAATAATTGGTTTTCGCCCTTGATTTACGGAAGATTATAGCCAAAACATGCATTTTCATAACTTAGCGAACTGAAATCTACATTAAAACTGCAGATAACTACTTAAAAATTCACTTATTTGAATTGATAATAGGTTTCTCTTTGTCATTTTAAACAGATTCCAGTCAAAATCGGCTTCTTCGACTCATATCGTACCTAAAACCGCATCAAAACTGCAAATATCAGTTTAAACTATAATTTTTTGATACAAACAGTTACATATTCATGTCAATATCTTTCAAATTCTAGTCAAAATCGGCGTCTTTGGGCATTTTAGTAACGAAAACCTTAATAAACTATTAGATTTCGACGTAAGGCAACCATTCTGAGTCAAATAGTTGCCGATTTCGATAAAATCTTAGTCAGAATCTGCTTTTTCGCCTCTTATTGTACCCAAATCTACCTTAGAAATGCAGATATATACTTAAAGCACCTTCTTTTGGGACAAATAATTGGTTTTCGCCCTTGATTTACGGAAGATTATAGCCAAAACCTGCATTTTCATAATTTAGCGAACTGAAATCTACATTAAAACTGCAGATAACTACTTAAAAATTCACTTCCTTGAATTGATAATAGGTTTTTCTTTGTCATTTTAAACAGATTGCAGTCAAAATCGGCTTCTTCGATTCATATCGTATCTAAAACCGCATCAAAACTGCAAATATCAGTTTAAACTATCATTTTTTGATACAAACAGTTATATATTCATGTCAATATCTTTCAAATTCTAGTCAAAATCGGCGTCTTTGGGCATTTTAGTAACGAAAACCTTAATAAACTATTAGATTTCGACGTGAGGCAACCTTTCTGAGTCAAATAGTTGCCGATTTCGATAAAATCTTAGTCAGAATCTGCTTTTTCGCCTCTTATTGTACCCAGATCTACCTTAGAAATGCAGATATATACTTAAAACACCTTCTTTTGGGACAAATAATTGGTTTTCGCCCTTGATTTACGGAAGATTATAGCCAAAACATGCATTTTCATAACTTAGCGAACTGAAATCTACATTAAAACTGCAGATAACTACTTAAAAATTCACTTCCTTGAACTGATAATAGGTTTTTCTTTGTCATTTTAAACAGATTCCAGTCAAAATCGGCTTCTTCGACTCATATCGTACCTAAAACCGCATCAAAACTGCAAATATCAGTTTAAACTATCATTTTTTGATACAAACAGTTATATATTCATGTCAATATCTTTCAAATTCTAGTCAAAATCGGCGTCTTTGGGCATTTTAGTAACGAAAACCTTAATAAACTATTAGATTTCGACGTAAGGCAACCATTCTGAGTCAAATAGTTGCCGATTTCGATAAAATCTTAGTCAGAATCTGCTTTTTCGCCTCTTATTGTACCCAAATCTACCTTAGAAATGCAGATATATACTTAAAGCACCTTCTTTTGGGACAAATAATTTTTTTTCGCCCTTGATATACGGAAGATTATAGCCAAAACCTGCATTTTCATAATTTAGCGAACTGAAATCTACATTAAAACTGCAGATAACTACTTAAAAATTCACTTCCTTGAATTGATAATAGGTTTTTCTTTGTCATTTTAAACAGATTCCAGTCAAAATCGGCTTCTTCGATTCATATCGTATCTAAAACCGCATCAAAACTGCAAATATCAGTTTAAACTATCATTTTTTGATACAAACAGTTATATATTCATGTCAATATCTTTCAAATTCTAGTCAAAATCGGCGTCTTTGGGCATTTTAGTAACGAAAACCTTAATAAACTATTAGATTTCGACGTAAGGCAACCTTTCTGAGTTAAATAGTTGCCGATTTCGATAAAATCTTAGTCAGAATCTGCTTTTTCGCCTCTTATTGTACGCAAATCTACCTTAGAAATGCAGATATATACTTAAAACACCTTCTTTTGGGACAAATAATTGGTTTTCGCCCTTGATTTACGGAAGATTATAGCCAAAACATGCATTTTCATAACTTAGCGAACTGAAATCTACATTAAAACTGCAGATAACTACTTAAAAATTCACTTCCTTGAATTGATAATAGGTTTTTCTTTGTCATTTTAAACAGATTCCAGTCAAAATCGGCTTCTTCGACTCATATCGTACCTAAAACCGCATCAAAACTGCAAATATCAGTTTAAACTATCATTTTTTGATACAAACAGTTATATATTCATGTCAATATCTTTCAAATTCTAGTCAAAATCGGCGTCTTTGGGCATTTTAGTAACGAAAACCTTAATAAACTATTAGATTTCGACGTAAGGCAACCTTTCTGAGTTAAATAGTTGCCGATTTCGATAAAATCTTAGTCAGAATCTGCTTTTTCGCCTCTTATTGTACCCAAATCTACCTTAGAAATGCAGATATATACTTAAAACACCTTCTTTTGGGACAAATAATTGGTTTTCGCCCTTGATTTACGGAAGATTATAGCCAAAACATGCATTTTCATAACTTAGCGAACTGAAATCTACATTAAAACTGCAGATAACTACTTAAAAATTCACTTCCTTGAATTGATAATAGGTTTTTCTTTGTCATTTTAAACAGATTCCAGTCAAAATCGGCTTCTTCGACTCATATCGTACCTAAAACCGCATCAAAACTGCAAATATCAGTTTAAACTATCATTTTTTGATACAAACAGTTATATATTCATGTCAATATCTTTCAAATTCTAGTCAAAATCGGCGTCTTTGGGCATTTTAGTAACGAGAACCTTAATAAACTATTAGATTTCGACGTAAGGCAACCATTCTGAGTCAAATAGTTGCCGATTTCGATAAAATCTTAGTCAGAATCTGCTTTTTCGCCTCTTATTGTACCCAAATCTACCTTAGAAATGCAGATATATACTTAAAACACCTTCTTTTGGGACAAATAATTGGTTTTCGCCCTTGATTTACGGAAGATTATAGCCAAAACATGCATTTTCATAACTTAGCGAACTGAAATCTACATTATAACTGCAGATAACTACTTAAAAATTCACTTCCTTGAATTGATAATAGGTTTTTCTTTGTCATTTTAAACAGATTCCAGTCAAAATCGGCTTCTTCGATTCATATCGTATCTAAAACCGCATCAAAACTGCAAATATCAGTTTAAACTATCATTTTTTGATACAAACAGTTATATATTCATGTCAATATCTTTCAAATTCTAGTCAAAATCGGCGTCTTTGGGCATTTTAGTAACGAAAACCTTAATAAACTATTAGATTTCGACGTAAGGCAACCTTTCTGAGTTAAATAGTTGCCGATTTCGATAAAATCTTAGTCAGAATCTGCTTTTTCGCCTCTTATTGTACCCAAATCTACCTTAGAAATGCAGATATATACTTAAAACACCTTCTTTTGGGACAAATAATTGGTTTTCGCCCTTGATTTACGGAAGATTATAGCCAAAACATGCATTTTCATAACTTAGCGAACTGAAATCTACATTAAAACTGCAGATAACTACTTAAAAATTCACTTCCTTGAATTGATAATAGGTTTTTCTTTGTCATTTTAAACAGATTATAGTCAAAATCGGCTTCTTCGATCCATTTCGTATCTAAAACCGCATCAAAACTGCAAATATCAGTTTAAACTATCATTTTTTGATACAAACAGTTATATATTCATGTCAATATCTTTCAAATTCTAGTCAAAATCCGCGTCTTTGGGCATTTTAGTAACGAAAACCTTAATAAACTATTAGATTTCGACGTAAGGCAACCTTTCTGAGTCAAATAGTTGCCGATTTCGATAAAATCTTAGTCAGAATCTGCTTTTTCGCCTCTTATTGTACCCAAATCTACCTTAGAAATGCAGATATATACTTAAAACACCTTCTTTTGGGACAAATAATTGGTTTTCGCCCTTGATTTACGGAAGATTATAGCCAAAACATGCATTTTCATAACTTAGTGAACTGAAATCTGCATTAAAACTGCAGATAACTAACTAAAAATTCACTTCCTTGAATTGATAATAGGTTTTTCTTTGTCATTTTAAACAGATTCCAGTCAAAATCGGCTTCTTCGATTCATATCGTATCTAAAACCGCATCAAAACTGCAAATATCAGTTTAAACTATCATTTCTTGATACAAACAGTTATATATTCATGTCAATATCATTCAAATTCTAGTCAAAATCGGCGTCTTTGGGCATTTTAGTAACGAAAACCTTAATAAACTATTAGATTTCGACGTGAGGCAACCTTTCTGAGTCAAATAGTTGCCGATTTCGATAAAATCTTAGTCAGAATCTGATTTTTCGCCTCTTATTGTACCCAGATCTACCTTAGAAATGCAGATATATACTTAAAACACCTTCTTTTGGGACAAATAATTGGTTTTCGCCCTTGATTTACGGAAGATTATAGCCAAAACATGCATTTTCATAACTTAGCGAACTGAAATCTACATTAAAACTGCAGATAACTACTTAAAAATTCACTTCCTTGAATTGATAATAGGTTTTTCTTTGTCATTTTAAACAGATTCCAGTCAAAATCGGCTTCTTCGACTCATATCGTACCTAAAACCGCATCAAAACTGCAAATATCAGTTTAAACTATCATTTTTTGATACAAACAGTTATATATTCATGTCAATATCTTTCAAATTCTAGTCAAAATCGGCGTCTTTGGGCATTTTAGTAACGAAAACCTTAATAAACTATTAGATTTCGACTTGAGGCAACCTTTCTGAGTCAAATAGTTGCCGATTTCGATAAAATCTTAGTCAGAATCTGATTTTTCGCCTCTTATTGTACCCAGATCTACCTTAGAAATGCAGATATATACTTAAAACACCTTCTTTTGGGACAAATAATTGGTTTTCGCCCTTGATTTACGGAAGATTATAGCCAAAACATGCATTTTCATAACTTAGCGAACTGAAATCTACATTAAAACTGCAGATAACTACTTAAAAATTCACTTCCTTGAATTGATAATAGGTTTTTCTTTGTCATTTTAAACAGATTCCAGTCAAAATCGGCTTCTTCGACTCATATCGTACCTAAAACCGCATCAAAACTGCAAATATCAGTTTAAACTATCATTTTTTGATACAAACAGTTATATATTCATGTCAATATCTTTCAAATTCTAGTCAAAATCGGCGTCTTTGGGCATTTTAGTAACGAAAACCTTAATAAACTATTAGATTTCGACGTAAGGCAACCATTCTGAGTCAAATAGTTGCCGATTTCGATAAAATCTTAGTCAGAATCTGCTTTTTCGCCTCTTATTGTACCCAAATCTACCTTAGAAATGCAGATATATACTTAAAACACCTTCTTTTGAGACAAATAATTGGTTTTCGCCCTTGATTTACGGAAGATTATAGCCAAAACATGCATTTTCATAACTTAGCGAACTGAAATCTACATTAAAACTGCAGATAACTACTTAAAAATTCACTTCCTTGAATTGATAATAGGTTTTTCTTTGTCATTTTAAACAGATTCCAGTCAAAATCGGCTTCTTCGATTCATATCGTATCTAAAACCGCATCAAAACTGCAAATATCAGTTTAAACTATCATTTTTTGATACAAACAGTTATATATTCATGTCAATATCTTTCAAATTCTAGTCAAAATCGGCGTCTTTGGGCATTTTAGTAACGAAAACCTTAATAAACTATTAGATTTCGACGTAAGGCAACCTTTCTGAGTTAAATAGTTGCCGATTTCGATAAAATCTTAGTCAGAATCTGCTTTTTCGCCTCTTATTGTACCCAAATCTACCTTAGAAATGCAGATATATACTTAAAACACCTTCTTTTGGGACAAATAATTGGTTTTCGCCCTTGATTTACGGAAGATTATAGCCAAAACATGCATTTTCATAACTTAGCGAACTGAAATCTACATTAAAACTGCTGATAACTACTTAAAAATTCACTTCCTTGAATTGATAATAGGTTTTTCTTTGTCATTTTAAACAGATTATAGTCAAAATCGGCTTCTTCGATTCATTTCGTATCTAAAACCGCATCAAAACTGCAAATATCAGTTTAAACTATCATTTTTTGATACAAACAGTTATATATTCATGTCAATATCTTTCAAATTCTAGTCAAAATCGGCGTCTTTGGGCATTTTAGTAACGAAAACCTTAATAAACTATTAGATTTCGACGTAAGGCAACCTTTCTGAGTCAAATAGTTGCCGATTTCGATAAAATCTTAGTCAGAATCTGCTTTTTCGCCTCTTATTGTACCCAAATCTACCTTAGAAATGCAGATATATACTTAAAACACCTTCTTTTGGGACAAATAATTGGTTTTCGCCCTTGATTTACGGAAGATTATAGCCAAAACATGCATTTTCATAACTTAGCGAAATGAAATCTGCATTAAAACTGCAGATAACTAACTAAAAATTCACTTCCTTGAATTGATAATAGGTTTTTCTTTGTCATTTTAAACAGATTCCAGTCAAAATCGGCTTCTTCGATTCATATCGTATCTAAAACCGCATCAAAACTGCAAATATCAGTTTAAACTATCATTTTTTGATACAAACAATTATATATTCATGTCAATATCATTCAAATTCTAATCAAAATCGGCGTCTTTGGGCATTTTAGTAACGAAAACCTTAATAAACTATTAGATTTCGACGTAAGGCAACCATTCTGAGTCAAATAGTTGCCGATTTCGATAAAATCTTAGTCAGAATCTGCTTTTTCGCTTCTTATTGTACCCAAATCTACCTTAGAAATGCAGATATATACTTAAAACACCTACTTTTGGGACAAATAATTGGTTTTCGCCCTTGATTAACGGAAGATTATAGCCAAAACATGCATTTTCATAACTTAGCGAACTGAAATCTACATTAAAACTGCAGATAACTACTTAAAAATTCACTTCCTTGAATTGATAATAGGTTTTTCTTTGTCATTTTAAACAGATTCCAGTCAAAATCGGCTTCTTCGATTCATATCGTATCTAAAACCGCATCAAAACTGCAAATAGCAGTTTAAACTATCATTTTTTGATACAAACAGTTATATATTCATGTCAATATCTTTCAAATTCTAGTCAAAATCGGCGTCTTTGGGCATTTTAGTAACGAAAACCTTAATAAACTATTAGATTTCGACGTAAGGCAACTTTTCTGAGTCAAATAGTTGCCGATTTCGATAAAATCTTAGTCAGAATCTGCTTTTTCGCCTCTTATTGTACCCAAATCTACCTTAGAAATGCAGATATATACTTAAAACACATTCTTTTGGGACAAATAATTGGTTGTCGCCCTTGATTTACGGAAGATTATAGCCAAAACATGCATTTTCATAACTTAGCGAACTGAAATCTACATTAAAACTGCAGATAACATCTTAAAAATTCACTTCCTTGAATTGATAATAGGTTTTTCTTTGTCATTTTAAACAGATTCCAGTCAAAATCGGCTTCTTCGACTCATATCGTACCTAAAACCGCATCAAAACTGCAAACATCAGTTTAAACTATCATTTTTTGATACAAACAGTTATATATTCATGTCAATATCTTTCAAATTCTAGTCAAAATCGGCGTCTTTGGGCATTTTAGTAACGAAAACCTTAATAAACTATTAGATTTCGACGTAAGGCAACCATTCTGAGTCAAATAGTTGCCGATTTCGATAAAATCCTAGTCAGGATCTGCTTTTTCGCCTCTTATTGTAGCCAAATCTACCTTAGAAATGCAGATATATACTTAAAACACCTTCTTTTGGGACAAATAATTGGTTTTCGCCCTTGATTTACGGAAGATTATAGCCAAAACATGCATTTCCATAACTTAGCGAACTGAAATCTACATTAAAACTGCAGATAACTACTTAAAAATTCACTTCCTTGAATTGATAATAGGTTTTTCTTTGTCATTTTAAACAGATTCCAGTCAACATCGGCTTCTTCGATTCATATCGTATCTAAAACCGCATCAAAACTGCAAATATCAGTTTAAACTATCATTTTTTGTTACAAACAGTTATATATTCATGTCAATATCTTTCAAATTCTAGTCAAAATCGGCGTCTTTGGGCATTTTAGTAACGAAAACCTTAATAAACTATTAGATTTCGACGTAAGGCAACCTTTCTGAGTCAAATAGTTGCCGGAAGTGAATTTTTAAGTAGTCATCTGCAGTTTTAATGTAGATTTCAGTTCGCTAAGTTATGAAAATGCATGTTTTGGCTATAATCTTCCGTAAATCAAGAGCGAAAACCAATTATTTGTCCCAAAAGAAGGTGTTTTAAGTATATATCTGCATTTCTAAGGTAGATTTGGGTACAATAAGAGGCGAAAAAGCAGATTCTGACTAAGATTTTATCGAAATCGGCAACTATTTAACTCAGAAAGGTTGCCTTACGTCGAAATCTAATAATTTATTAAGGTTTTCGTTACTAAAATGCCCAAAGACGCCGATTTTGACTAGAATTTGAAAGATATTGACATGAATATATAACTGTTTGTATCAAAAAATGGTAGTTTAAACTGATATTTGCAGTTTTGATGCGGTTTTAGATACGAAATGAATCGAAGAAGCCGATTTTGACTGGAATCTGTTTAAAATGACAAAGAAAAACCTATTATCAATTCAAGGAAGTGAATTTTTAAGTAGTTATCTGCAGTTTTAATGTAGATTTCAGTTCGCTAAGTTATGAAAATGCATGTTTTGGCTATAATCTTCCGTAAATCAAGGGCGAAAACCAATTATTTGTCCCAAAAGAAGGTGTTTTAAGTATATATCTGCATTTGTAAGGTAGATTTGGGTACAATAAGAGGCGAAAAAGCAGATTCTGACTAAGATTTTATCGAAATCGGCAACTATTTGACTCAGAATGGTTGCCTTACGTCGAAATCTAATAGTTTATTAAGGTTTTCGATACTAAAATGCCCAAAGACGCCGATTTTGACTAGAATTTGAAAGATATTGACATGAATATATAACTGTTTGTATCAAAAAATGATAGTTTAAACTGATATTTGCAGTTTTGATGCGGTTTTAGGTACGATATGAGTCGAAGAAGCCGATTTTGACTGGAATCTGTTTAAAATGACAAAGAAAAACCTATTATCAATTCAAGGAAGTGAATTTTTAAGTAGTTATCTGCAGTTTTAATGTAGATTTCAGTTCGCTAAGTTATGAAAATGCATGTTTTGGCTATAATCTTCCGTAAATCAAGGGCGAAAACCAATTATTTGTCCCAAAAGAAGGTGTTTTAAGTATATATCTGCATTTCTAAGGTAGATCTGGGTACAATAAGAGGCGAAAAAGCAGATTCTGACTAAGATTTTATCGAAATCGGCAACTATTTGACTCAGAAAGGTTGCCTCACGTCGAAATCTAATAGTTTATTAAGGTTTTCGTTACTAAAATGCCCAAAGACGCCGATTTTGACTAGAATTTGAAAGATATTGACATGAATATATAACTGTTTGTATCAAAAAATGATAGTTTAAACTGATATTTGCAGTTTTGATGCGGTTTTAGATACGATATGAATCGAAGAAGCCGACAGATTCCAGTCAAAATCGGCTTCTTCGACTCATATCGTACCTAAAACCGCATCAAAACTGCAAATATCAGTTTAAACTATCATTTTTTGATACAAACAGTTATATATTCATGTCAATATCTTTCAAATTCTAGTCAAAATCGGCGTCTTTGGGCATTTTAGTAACGAAAACCTTAATAAACTATTAGATTTCGACGTAAGGCAACCATTCTGAGTCAAATAGTTGCCGATTTCGGTAAAATCTTAGTCAGAATCTGCTTTTTCGCCTCTTATTGTACCCAAATCTACCTTAGAAATGCAGATATATACTTAAAACACCTTCTTTTGGGACAAATAATTGGTTTTCGCCCTTGATTTACGGAAGATTATAGCCAAAACATGCATTTCCATAACTTAGCGAACTGAAATCTACATTAAAACTGCAGATAACTACTTAAAAATTCACTTCCTTGAATTGATAATAGGTTTTTCTTTGTCATTTTAAACAGATTCCAGTCAAAATCGGCTTCTTCGATTCATATCGTATCTAAAACCGCATCAAAACTGCAAATATCAGTTTAAACTATCATTTTTTGATACAAACAGTTATATATTCATGTCAATATCTTTCAAATTCTAGTCAAAATCGGCGTCTTTGGGCATTTTAGTAACGAAAACCTTAATAAACTATTAGATTTCGACGTAAGGCAACCTTTCTGAGTCAAATAGTTGCCGATTTCGATAAAATCTTAGTCAGAATCTGCTTTTTCGCCTCTTATTGTACCCAAATCTACCTTAGAAATGCAGATATATACTTAAAACACCTTCTTTTGGGACAAATAATTGGTTTTCGCCCTTGATTTACGGAAGATTATAGCCAAAACATGCATCTTCATAACTTAGCGAACTGAAATCTGCATTAAAACTGCAGATAACTAACTAAAAATTCACTTCCTTGAATTGATAATAGGTTTTTCTTTGTCATTTTAAACAGATTCCAGTCAAAATCGGCTTCTTCGATACATATCGTATCTAAAACCGCATCAAAACTGCAAATATCAGTTTAAACTATCATTTTTTGATACAAACAGTTATATATTCATGTCAATATCATTCAAATTCTAGTCAAAATCGGCGTCTTTGGGCATTTTAGTAACGAAAACCTTAATAAACTATTAGATTTCGACGTAAGGCAACCATTCTGAGTCAAATAGTTGCCGATTTCGATAAAATCTTAGTCAGAATCTGCTTTTTCGCTTCTTATTGTACCCAAATCTACCTTAGAAATGCAGATATATACTTAAAACACCTACTTTTGGGACAAATAATTGGTTTTCGCCCTTGATTAACGGAAGATTATAGCCAAAACATGCATTTTCATAACTTAGCGAACTGAAATCTACATTAAAACTGCAGATAACTACTTAAAAATTCACTTCCTTGAATTGATAATAGGTTTTTCTTTGTCATTTTAAACAGATTCCAGTCAAAATCGGCTTCTTCGATTCATATCGTATCTAAAACCGCATCAAAACTGCAAATAGCAGTTTAAACTATCATTTTTTGATACAAACAGTTATATATTCATGTCAATATCTTTCAAATTCTAGTCAAAATCGGCGTCTTTGGGCATTTTAGTAACGAAAACCTTAATAAACTATTAGATTTCGACGTAAGGCAACTTTTCTGAGTCAAATAGTTGCCGATTTCGATAAAATCTTAGTCAGAATCTGCTTCTTCGCCTCTTATTGTACCCAAATCTACCTTAGAAATGCAGATATATACTTAAAACACATTCTTTTGGGACAAATAATTGGTTGTCGCCCTTGATTTACGGAAGATTATAGCCAAAACATGCATTTTCATAACTTAGCGAACTGAAATCTACATTAAAACTGCAGATAACATCTTAAAAATTTACTTCCTTGAATTGATAATAGGTTTTTCTTTGTCATTTTAAACAGATTCCAGTCAAAATCGGCTTCTTCGACTCATATCGTACCTAAAACCGCATCAAAACTGCAAACATCAGTTTAAACTATCATTTTTTGATACAAACAGTTATATATTCATGTCAATATCTTTCAAATTCTAGTCAAAATCGGCGTCTTTGGGCATTTTAGTAACGAAAACCTTAATAAACTATTAGATTTCGACGTAAGGCAACCATTCTGAGTCAAATAGTTGCCGATTTCGATAAAATCCTAGTCAGGATCTGCTTTTTCGCCTCTTATTGTACCCAAATCTACCTTAGAAATGCAGATATATACTTAAAACACCTTCTTTTGGGACAAATAATTGGTTTTCGCCCTTGATTTACGGAAGATTATAGCCAAAACATGCATTTTCATAACTTAGCGAACTGAAATCTACATTAAAACTGCAGATAACTACTTAAAAATTCACTTCCTTGAATTGATAATAGGTTTTTCTTTGTCATTTTAAACAGATTCCAGTCAAAATCGGCTTCTTCGATTCATATCGTATCTAAAACCGCATCAAAACTGCAAATATCAGTTTAAACTATCATTTTTTGTTTCAAGCAGTTATATGTCATGTCAATATCTTTCAAATTCTAGTCAAAATCGGCGTCTTTGGGCATTTTAGTAACGAAAACCTTAATAAACTATTAGATTTCGACGTAAGGCAACCTTTCTGAGTCAAATAGTTGCCGGAAGTGAATTTTTAAGTAGTTATCTGCAGTTTTAATGTAGATTACAGTTCGCTAAGTTATGAAAATGCATGTTTTGGCTATAATCTTCCGTAAATCAAGGGCGAAAACCAATTATTTGTCCCAAAAGAAGGTGTTTTAAGTATATATCTGCATTTCTAAGGTAGATTTGGGTAAAATAAGAGGCGAAAAAGCAGATTCTGACTAAGATTTTATCGAAATCGGCAACTATTTGACTCAGAATGGTTGCCTTACGTCGAAATCTAATAGTTTATTAAGGTTTTCGATACTAAAATGCCCAAAGACGCCGATTTTGACTAGAATTTGAAAGATATTGACATGAATATATAACTGTTTGTATCAAAAAATGATAGTTTAAACTGGTATTTGCAGTTTTGATGCGGTTTTAGGTACGATATGAGTCGAAGAAGCCGATTTTGACTGGAATCTGTTTAAAATGACAAAGAAAAACCTATTATCAATTCAAGGAAGTGAATTTTTAAGTAGTTATCTGCAGTTTTAATGTAGATTTCAGTTCGCTAAGTTATGAAAATGCATGTTTTGGCTATAATCTTCCGTAAATCAAGGGCGAAAACCAATTATTTGTCCCAAAAGAAGGTGTTTTAAGTATATATCTGCATTTCTAAGGTAGATCTGGGTACAATAAGAGGCGAAAAAGCAGATTCTGACTAAGATTTTATCGAAATCGGCAACTATTTGACTCAGAAAGGTTGCCTCACGTCGAAATCTAATAGTTTATTAAGGTTTTCGTTAATAAAATGCCCAAAGACGCCGATTTTGACTAGAATTTGAAAGATATTGACATGAATATATAACTGTTTGTATCAAAAAATGATAGTTTAAACTGATATTTGCAGTTTTGATGCGGTTTTAGATACGATATGAATCGAAGAAGCCGATTTTGACTGGAATCTGTTTAAAATGACAAAGAAAAACCTATTATCAATTCAAGGAAGTGAATTTTTAAGTAGTTATCTGCAGTTTTAATGTAGATTTCAGTTCGCTAAATTATGAAAATGCAGGTTTTGGCTATAATCTTCCGTAAATCAAGGGCGAAAACCAATTATTTGTCCCAAAAGAAGGTGCTTTAAGTATATATCTGCATTTCTAAGGTAGATTTGGGTACAATAAGAGGCGAAAAAGCAGATTCTGACTAAGATTTTATCGAATTCGGCAACTATTTGACTCAGAATGGTTGCCTTACGTCGAAATCTAATAGTTTTTTAAGGTTTTCGTTACTAAAATGCCCAAAGACGCCGATTTTGACTAGAATTTGAAAGATATTGACATGAATATATAACTGTTTGTATCAAAAAATGGTAGTTTAAACTGATATTTGCAGTTTTGATGCGGTTTTAGATACGATATGAATCGAAGAAGCCGATTTTGACTGGAATCTGTTTAAAATGACAAAGAAAAACCTATTATCAATTCAAGGAAGTGAATTTTTAAGTAGTTATCTGCAGTTTTAATGTAGATTTCAGTTCGCTAAGTTATGAAAATGCATGTTTTGGCTATAATCTTCCGTAAATCAAGGGCGAAAACCAATTATTTGTCCCAAAAGAAGGTGTTTTAAGTATATATCTGCATTTGTAAGGTAGATTTGGGTAAAATAAGAGGCGAAAAAGCAGATTCTGACTAAGATTTTATCGAAATCGGCAACTATTTGACTCAGAATGGTTGCCTTACGTCGAAATCTAATAGTTTATTAAGGTTTTCGATACTAAAATGCCCAAAGACGCCGATTTTGACTAGAATTTGAAAGATATTGACATGAATATATAACTGTTTGTATCAAAAAATGATAGTTTAAACTGATATTTGCAGTTTTGATGCGGTTTTAGGTACGATATGAGTCGAAGAAGCCGATTTTGACTGGAATCTGTTTAAAATGACAAAGAAAAACCTATTATCAATTCAAGGAAGTGAATTTTTAAGTAGTTATCTGCAGTTTTAATGTAGATTTCAGTTCGCTAAGTTATGAAAATGCATGTTTTGGCTATAATCTTCCGTAAATCAAGGGCGAAAACCAATTATTTGTCCCAAAAGAAGGTGTTTTAAGTATATATCTGCATTTCTAAGGTAGATCTGGGTACAATAAGAGGCGAAAAAGCAGATTCTGACTAAGATTTTATCGAAATCGGCAACTATTTGACTCAGAAAGGTTGCCTCACGTCGAAATCTAATAGTTTATTAAGGTTTTCGTTACTAAAATGCCCAAAGACGCCGATTTTGACTAGAATTTGAAAGATATTGACATGAATATATAACTGTTTGTATCAAAAAATGATAGTTTAAACTGATATTTGCAGTTTTGATGCGGTTTTAGATACGATATGAATCGAAGAAGCCGACAGATTCCAGTCAAAATCGGCTTCTTCGACTCATATCGTACCTAAAACCGCATCAAAACTGCAAATATCAGTTTAAACTATCATTTTTTGATACAAACAGTTATATATTCATGTCAATATCTTTCAAATTCTAGTCAAAATCGGCGTCTTTGGGCATTTTAGTAACGAAAACCTTAATAAACTATTAGATTTCGACGTAAGGCAACCATTCTGAGTCAAATAGTTGCCGATTTCGGTAAAATCTTAGTCAGAATCTGCTTTTTCGCCTCTTATTGTACCCAAATCTACCTTAGAAATGCAGATATATACTTAAAACACCTTCTTTTGGGACAAATAATTGGTTTTCGCCCTTGATTTACGGAAGATTATAGCCAAAACATGCATTTTCATAACTTAGCGAACTGAAATCTACATTAAAACTGCAGATAACTACTTAAAAATTCACTTCCTTGAATTGATAATAGGATTTTCTTTGTCATTTTAAACAGATTCCAGTCAAAATCGGCTTCTTCGATTCATATCGTATCTAAAACCGCATCAAAACTGCAAATATCAGTTTAAACTATCATTTTTTGATACAAACAGTTATATATTCATGTCAATATCTTTCAAATTCTAGTCAAAATCGGCGTCTTTGGGCATTTTAGTAACGAAAACCTTAATAAACTATTAGATTTCGACGTAAGGCAACCTTTCTGAGTCAAATAGTTGCCGATTTCGATAAAATCCTAGTCAGAATCTGCTTTTTCGCCTCTTATTGTACCCAAATCTACCTTAGAAATGCAGATGTATACTTAAAACACCTTCTTTTGGGACAAATAATTGGTTTTCGCCCTTGATTTACGGAAGATTATAGCCAAAACATGCATCTTCATAACTTAGCGAACTGAAATCTGCATTAAAACTGCAGATAACTAACTAAAAATTCACTTCCTTGAATTGATAATAGGTTTTTCTTTGTCATTTTAAACAGATTCCAGTCAAAATCGGCTTCTTCGATTCATATCGTATCTAAAACCGCATCAAAACTGCAAATATCAGTTTAAACTATCATTTTTTGATACAAACAGTTATATATTCATGTCAATATCATTCAAATTCTAGTCAAAATCGGCGTCTTTGGGCATTTTAGTAACGAAAACCTTAATAAACTATTAGATTTCGACGTAAGGCAACCATTCTGAGTCAAATAGTTGCCGATTTCGATAAAATCTTAGTCAGAATCTGCTTTTTCGCTTCTTATTGTACCCAAATCTACCTTAGAAATGCAGATATATACTTAAAACACCTACTTTTGGGACAAATAATTGGTTTTCGCCCTTGATTAACGGAAGATTATAGCCAAAACATGCATTTTCATAACTTAGCGAACTGAAATCTACATTAAAACTGCAGATAACTACTTAAAAATTCACTTCCTTGAATTGATAATAGGTTTTTCTTTGTCATTTTAAACAGATTCCAGTCAAAATCGGCTTCTTCGATTCATATCGTATCTAAAACCGCATCAAAACTGCAAATAGCAGTTTAAACTATCATTTTTTGATACAAACAGTTATATATTCATGTCAATATCTTTCAAATTCTAGTCAAAATCGGCGTCTTTGGGCATTTTAGTAACGAAAACCTTAATAAACTATTAGATTTCGACGTAAGGCAACTTTTCTGAGTCAAATAGTTGCCGATTTCGATAAAATCTTAGTCAGAATCTGCTTCTTCGCCTCTTATTGTACCCAAATCTACCTTAGAAATGCAGATATATACTTAAAGCACATTCTTTTGGGACAAATAATTGGTTGTCGCCCTTGATTTACGGAAGATTATAGCCAAAACATGCATTTTCATAACTTAGCGAACTGAAATCTACATTAAAACTGCAGATAACATCTTAAAAATTCACTTCCTTGAATTGATAATAGGTTTTTCTTTGTCATTTTAAACAGATTCCAGTCAAAATCGGCTTCTTCGACTCATATCGTACCTAAAACCGCATCAAAACTGCAAACATCAGTTTAAACTATCATTTTTTGATACAAACAGTTATATATTCATGTCAATATCTTTCAAATTCTAGTCAAAATCGGCGTCTTTGGGCATTTTAGTAACGAAAACCTTAATAAACTATTAGATTTCGACGTAAGGCAACCATTCTGAGTCAAATAGTTGCCGATTTCGATAAAATCCTAGTCAGGATCTGCTTTTTCGCCTCTTATTGTACCCAAATCTACCTTAGAAATGCAGATATATACTTAAAACACCTTCTTTTGGGACAAATAATTGGTTTTCGCCCTTGATTTACGGAAGATTATAGCCAAAACATGCATTTTCATAACTTAGCGAACTGAAATCTACATTAAAACTGCAGATAACTACTTAAAAATTCACTTCCTTGAATTGATAATAGGTTTTTCTTTGTCATTTTAAACAGATTCCAGTCAAAATCGGCTTCTTCGATTCATATCGTATCTAAAACCGCATCAAAACTGCAAATATCAGTTTAAACTATCATTTTTTGTTACAAACAGTTATATATTCATGTCAATATCTTTCAAATTCTAGTCAAAATCGGCGTCTTTGGGCATTTTAGTAACGAAAACCTTAATAAACTATTAGATTTCGACGTAAGGCAACCTTTCTGAGTCAAATAGTTGCCGGAAGTGAATTTTTAAGTAGTTATCTGCAGTTTTAATGTAGATTTCAGTTCGCTAAGTTATGAAAATGCATGTTTTGGCTATAATCTTCCGTAAATCAAGGGCGAAAACCAATTATTTGTCCCAAAAGAAGGTGTTTTAAGTATATATCTGCATTTCTAAGGTAGATTTGGGTAAAATAAGAGGCGAAAAAGCAGATTCTGACTAAGATTTTATCGAAATCGGCAACTATTTGACTCAGAATGGTTGCCTTACGTCGAAATCTAATAGTTTATTAAGGTTTTCGATACTAAAATGCCCAAAGACGCCGATTTTGACTAGAATTTGAAAGATATTGACATGAATATATAACTGTTTGTATCAAAAAATGATAGTTTAAACTGGTATTTGCAGTTTTGATGCGGTTTTAGGTACGATATGAGTCGAAGAAGCCGATTTTGACTGGAATCTGTTTAAAATGACAAAGAAAAACCTATTATCAATTCAAGGAAGTGAATTTTTAAGTAGTTATCTGCAGTTTTAATGTAGATTTCAGTTCGCTAAGTTATGAAAATGCATGTTTTGGCTATAATCTTCCGTAAATCAAGGGCGAAAACCAATTATTTGTCCCAAAAGAAGGTGTTTTAAGTATATATCTGCATTTCTAAGGTAGATCTGGGTACAATAAGAGTCGAAAAAGCAGATTCTGACTAAGATTTTATCGAAATCGGCAACTATTTGACTCAGAAAGGTTGCCTCACGTCGAAATCTAATAGTTTATTAAGGTTTTCGTTAATAAAATGCCCAAAGACGCCGATTTTGACTAGAATTTGAAAGATATTGACATGAATATATAACTGTTTGTATCAAAAAATGATAGTTTAAACTGATATTTGCAGTTTTGATGCGGTTTTAGATACGATATGAATCGAAGAAGCCGATTTTGACTGGAATCTGTTTAAAATGACAAAGAAAAACCTATTATCAATTCAAGGAAGTGAATTTTTAAGTAGTTATCTGCAGTTTTAATGTAGATTTCAGTTCGCTAAATTATGAAAATGCAGGTTTTGGCTATAATCTTCCGTAAATCAAGGGCGAAAACCAATTATTTGTCCCAAAAGAAGGTGCTTTAAGTATATATCTGCATTTCTAAGGTAGATTTGGGTACAATAAGAGGCGAAAAAGCAGATTCTGACTAAGATTTTATCGAATTCGGCAACTATTTGACTCAGAATGGTTGCCTTACGTCGAAATCTAATAGTTTATTAAGGTTTTCGTTACTAAAATGCCCAAAGACGCCGATTTTGACTAGAATTTGAAAGATATTGACATGAATATATAACTGTTTGTATCAAAAAATGATAGTTTAAACTGATATTTGCAGTTTTGATGCGGTTTTAGATACGATATGAATCGAAGAAGCCGATTTTGACTGGAATCTGTTTAAAATGACAAAGAAAAACCTATTATCAATTCAAGGAAGTGAATTTTTAAATGGTTATCTGCAGTTTTAATGTAGATTTCAGTTCGCTAAGTTATGAAAATGCATGTTTTGGCTATAATCTTCCGTAAATCAAGGGCGAAAACCAATTATTTGTCCCAAAAGAAGGTGTTTTAAGTATATATCTGCATTTCTAAGGTATATTTGGGTACAATAAGAGGCGAAAAAGCAGATTCTGACTAAGATTTTATCGAAATTGGCAACTATTTGACTCAGAATGGTTGCCTTACGTCGAAATCTAATAGTTTATTAAGGTTTTCGTTACTAAAATGCCCAAAGACGCCGATTTTGTCTAGAATTTGAATGATATTGACATGAATATATAACTGTTTGTATCAAAAAATGATAGTTTAAACTGATATTTGCAGTTTTGATGCGGTTTTAGATACGATATGAATCGAAGAAGCCGATTTTGACTGGAATCTGTTTAAAATGACAAAGAAAAACCTATTACCAATTCAAGGAAGTGAATTTTTAAGTAGTTATCTGCAGTTTTAATGTAGATTTCAGTTCGCTAAGTTATGAAAATGCATGTTTTGGCTATAATCTTCCGTAAATCAAGGGCGAAAACCAATTATTTGTCCCAAAAGAAGGTGTTTTAAGTATATATCTGCATTTCTAAGGTAGATTTGGGTACAATAAGAGGCGAAAAAGCAGATTCTGACAAAGATTTTATCGAAATCGGCAACTATTTGACTCAGAAAGGTTGCCTTACGTCGAAATCTAATAGTTTATTAAGGTTTTCGTTACTAAAATGCCCAAGGACGCCGATTTTGACTAGAATTTGAAAGATATTGACATGAATATATAACTGTTTGTATCAAAAAATGATAGTTTAAACTGATAGTTGCAGTTTTGTTGCGGTTTTAGATACGATATGAATCGAAGAAGCCGATTTTGACTGGAATCTGTTTAAAATGACAAAGAAAAACCTCTTATCAATTCAAGGAAGTGAATTTTCAAATGGTTATCTGCAGTTTTAATGTAGATTTCAGTTCGCTAAGTTATGAAAATGCATGTTTTGGCTATAATCTTCCGTAAATCAAGGGCGAAAACCAATTATTTGTCCCAAAAGAAGGTGTTTTAAGTATATATCTGCATTTCTATGGTAGATTTGGGTACAATAAGAGGCGAAAAAGCAGATCCTGACTAAGATTTTATCGAAATTGGCAACTATTTGACTCAGAATGGTTGCCTTACGTCGAAATCTAATAGTTTATTAAGGTTTTCGTTACTAAAATGCCCAAAGACGCCGATTTTGACTAGAATTTGAATGATATTGACATGAATATATAACTGTTTGTATCAAAAAATGATAGTTTAAACTGATATTTGCAGTTTTGTTGCGGTTTTAGATACGATATGAATCGAAGAAGCCGATTTTGACTGGAATCTGTTTAAAATGACAAAGAAAAACCTCTTATCAATTCAAGGAAGTGAATTTTCAAATGGTTATCTGCAGTTTTAATGTAGATTTCAGTTCGCTAAGTTATGAAAATGCATGTTTTGGCTATAATCTTCCGTAAATCAAGGGCGAAAACCAATTATTTGTCCCAAAAGAAGGTGTTTTAAGTATATATCTGCATTTCTATGGTAGATTTGGGTACAATAAGAGGCGAAAAAGCAGATTCTGACTAAGATTTTATCGAAATCGGCAACTATTTGACTCAGAAAGGTTGCCTCACGTCGAAATCTAATAGTTTATTAAGGTTTTCGTTAATAAAATGCCCAAAGACGCCGATTTTGACTAGAATTTGAAAGATATTGACATGAATATATAACTGTTTGTATCAAAAAATGATAGTTTAAACTGATATTTGCAGTTTTGATGCGGTTTTAGATACGATATGAATCGAAGAAGCCGATTTTGACTGGAATCTGTTTAAAATGACAAAGAAAAACCTATTATCAATTCAAGGAAGTGAATTTTTAAGTAGTTATCTGCAGTTTTAATGTAGATTTCAGTTCGCTAAATTATGAAAATGCATGTTTTGGCTATAATCTTCCGTAAATCAAGGGCGAAAACCAATTATTTGTCCCAAAAGAAGGTGCTTTAAGTATATATCTGCATTTCTAAGGTAGATTTGGGTACAATAAGAGGCGAAAAAGCAGATTCTGACTAAGATTTTATCGAAATCGGCAACTATTTGACTCAGAATGGTTGCCTTACTTCGAAATCTAATAGTTTATTAAGGTTTTCGTTACTAAAATGCCCAAAGACGCCGATTTTGACTAGAATTTGAAAGATATTGACATGAATATATAACTGTTTGTATCAAAAAATGATAGCTTAAACTGATATTTGCAGTTTTGATGCGGTTTTAGGTACGATATGAGTCGAAGAAGCCGATTTTGACTGGAATCTGTTTAAAATGACAAAGAAAAACCTATTATCAATTCAAGGAAGTGCATTTTTAAGTAGTTATCTGCAGTTTTAATGTAGATTTCAGTTCGCTAAGTTATGAAAATGCATGTTTTGGCTATAATCTTCCGTAAATCAAGGGCGAAAACCAATTATTTGTCCCAAAAGAAGGTGTTTTAAGTATATATCTGCATTTCTAAGGTAGATTTGGGTACAATAAGAGGCGAAAAAGCAGATTCTGACAAAGATTTTATCGAAATCGGCAACTATTTGACTCAGAAAGGTTGCCTTACGTCGAAATCTAATAGTTTATTAAGGTTTTCGTTACTAAAATGCCCAAAGACGCCGATTTTGACTAGAATTTGAAAGATATTGACATGAATATATAACTGTTTGTATCAAAAAATGATAGTTTAAACTGATATTTGCAGTTTTGATGCGGTTTTAGATACGATATGAATCGAAGAAGCCGATTTTGACTGGAATCTGTTTAAAATGACAAAGAAAAACCTATTATCAATTCAAGGAAGTGAATTTTTAAATGGTTATCTGCAGTTTTAATGTAGATTTCAGTTCGCTAAGTTATGAAAATGCATGTTTTGGCTATAATCTTCCGTAAATCAAGGGCGAAAACCAATTATTTGTCCCAAAAGAAGGTGTTTTAAGTATATATCTGCATTTCTAAGGTAGATTTGGGTACAATAAGAGGCGAAAAAGCAGATTCTGACTAAGATTTTATCGAAATTGGCAACTATTTGACTCAGAATGGTTGCCTTACGTCGAAATCTAATAGTTTATTAAGGTTTTCGTTACTAAAATGCCCAAAGACGCCGATTTTGACTAGAATTTGAATGATATTGACATGAATATATAACTGTTTGTATCAAAAAATGATAGTTTAAACTGATATTTGCAGTTTTGATGCGGTTTTAGATACGATATGAATCGAAGAAGCCGATTTTGACTGGAATCTGTTTAAAATGACAAAGAAAAACCTATTACCAATTCAAGGAAGTGAATTTTTAAGTAGTTATCTGCAGTTTTAAAGTAGATTTCAGTTCGCTAAGTTATGAAAATGCATGTTTTGGCTATAATCTTCCGTAAATCAAGGGCGAAAACCAATTATTTGTCCCAAAAGAAGGTGTTTTAAGTATATATCTGTATTTCTAAGGTAGATTTGGGTACAATAAGAGGCGAAAAAGCAGATTCTGACTATGATTTTATCGAAATCGGCAACTATTTGACTCAGAAAGGTTGCCTTACGTCGAAATCTAATAGTTTATTAAGGTTTTCGTTACTAAAATGCCCAAAGACGCCGATTTTGACTAGAATTTGAAAGATATTGACATGAATATATATAAGTTTGTATCAAAAAATGATAGTTTAAACTAATATTTGCAGTTTTGATGCGGTTTTAGATACGATATGAATCGAAGAAGCCGATTTTGACTGGAATCTGTTTAAAATGACAAAGAAAAACCTATTATCAATTCAAGGAAGTGAATTTTTAAGTAGTTATCTGCAGTTTTAATGTAGATTTCAGTTCGCTAAGTCATGAAAATGCATGTTTTGGCTATAATCTTCCGTAAATCAAGGGCGAAAACCAATTATTTGTCCCAAAAGAAGGTGTTTTAAGTATATATCTGCATTTCTAAGGTAGATTTGGGTACAATAAGAGGCGAAAAAGCAGATTCTGACTAAGATTTTATCGAAATCGGCAACTATTTGACTCAGAATGGTTGCCTCACGTCGAAATCTAATAGTTTATTAAGGTTTTCGTTACTAAAATGCCCAAAGACGCCGATTTTGACTAGAATTTGAAAGATATTGACATGAATATATAACTGTTTGTATCAAAAAATGATAGTTTAAACTGATATTTGCAGTTTTGATGCGGTTTTAGGTACGATATGAGTCGAAGAAACCGATTTTGTCTGGAATCTGTTTAAAATGACAAAGAACAACCTATTATCAATTCAAGGAAGTGAATTTTTAAGTAGTTATCTGCAGTTTTAATGTAGATTTCAGTTCGCTAAGTTATGAAAATGCATGTTTTGGCTATAATCTTCCGTAAATCAAGGGCGAAAACCAATTATTTGTCCCAAAAGAAGGTGTTTTAAGTATATATCTGCATTTCTAAGGTAGATTTGGGTACAATAAGAGGCGAAAAAGCAGATTCTGACTAAGATTTTATCGAAATCGGCAACTATTTGACTCAGAAACGTTGCCTTACGTCGAAATCTAATAGTTTATTAAGGTTTTCGTTACTAAAATGCCCAAAGACGCCGATTTTGACTAGAATTTGAATGATATTGACATGAATATATAACTGTTTGTATCAAAAAATGATAGTTCAAACTGATATTTGCAGTTTTGATGCGGTTTTAGATACGATATGAATCGAAGAAGCCGATTTTGACTGGAATCTGTTTAAAATGACAAAGAAAAACCTATTACCAATTCAAGGAAGTGAATTTTTAAGTAGTTATCTGCAGTTTTAATGTAGATTTCAGTTCGCTAAGTTATGAAAATGCATGTTTTGGCAATAATCTTCCGTAAATCAATGGCGAAAACCAATTATTTGTCCCAAAAGAAGGTGTTTTAAGTATATATCTGCATTTCTAAGGTAGATTTGGGTACAATAAGAGGCGAAAAAGCAGATTCTGACTAAGATTTTATCGAAATCGGCAACTATTTGACTCAGAAAGGATGCCTTACGTCGAAATCTAATAGTTTATTAAGGTTTTCGTTACTAAAATGCCCAAAGACGCCGATTTTGACTAGAATTTGAAAGATATTGACATGAATATATAACTGTTTGTATCAAAAAATGATAGTTTAAACTAATATTTGCAGTTTTGATGCGGTTTTAGATACGATATGAATCGAAGAAGCCGATTTTGACTGGAATCTGTTTAAAATGACAACGAAAAACCTATTATCAATTCAAGGAAGTGAATTTTTAAGTAGTTATCTGCAGTTTTAATGTAGATTTCAGTTCGCTAAGTTATGAAAATGCATGTTTTGGCTATAATCTTCCGTAAATCAAGGGCGAAAACCAATTATTTGTCCCAAAAGAAGGTGTTTTAAGTATATATCTGCATTTCTAAGGTAGATTTGGGTACTATAAGAGGCGAAAAAGCAGATTCTGACTAAGATTTTATCGAAATCGGCAACTATTTGACTCAGAATGGTTGCCTTACGTCGAAATCTAATAGTTTATTAAGGTTTTCGTTACTAAAATGCCCAAAGACGCCGATTTTGACTAGAATTTGAAAGATATTGACATGAATATATAACTGTTTGTATCAAAAAATGATAGTTTATACTGATATTTGCAGTTTTGATGCGGTTTTAGGTACGATATGAGTCGAAGAAGCCGATTTTGACTGGAATCTGTTTAAAATGACAAAGAAAAACCTTTTATCAATTCAAGGAAGTGAATTTTTAAGTAGTTATCTGCAGTTTTAATGTAGATTTCAGTTCGCTAAGTTATGAAAATGCATGTTTTGGCTATAATCTTCCGTAAATCAAGGGCGAAAACCAAGTATTTGTCCCAAAAGAAGGTGTTTTAAGTATATATCTGCATTTCTAAGGTAGATTTGGGTACAATAAGAGGCGAAAAAACAGATTCTGACTGAGATTTTATCGAAATCGGCAACTATTTGACTCAGAAAAGTTGCCTTACGTCGAAATCTAATAGTTTATTAAGGTTTTCGTTACTAAAATGCCCAAAGACGCCGATTTTGACTAGAATTTGAAAGATATTGACATGAATATATAACTGTTTGTATCAAAAAATGATAGTTTAAACTGATATTTGCAGTTTTGATGCGGTTTTAGATACGATATGAATCGAAGAAGCCGATTTTGACTGGAATCTGTTTAAAATGACAAAGAAAAACCTTTTATCAATTCAAGGAAGTGAATTTTTAAGTAGTTATCTGCAGTTTTAATGTAGATTTCAGTTCGCTAAGTTATGAAAATGCATGTTTTGGCTATAATCTTCCGTAAATCAAGGGCGAAAACCAATTATTTGTCCCAAAAGAAGGTGTTTTAAGTATATATCTGCATTTCTAAGGTAGATTTGGGTACAATAAGAGGCGAAAAAGCAGATTCTGACAAAAGATTTTATCGAAATCGGCAACTATTTGACTCAGAATGGTTGCCTTACGTCGAAATCTAATAGTTTATTAAGGTTTTCGTTACTAAAATGCCCAAAGACGCCGATTTTGACTAGAATTTGAAAGATATTGACATGAATATATAACTGTTTGTATCAAAAAATGATAGTTTAAACTGATATTTGCAGTTTTGATGCGGTTTTAGATACGATATGAATCGAAGAAGCCGATTTTGACTGGAATCTGTTTAAAATGACAAAGAAAAACCTATTATCAATTCAAGGAAGTGAATTTTTAAGTAGTTATCTGCAGTTTTAATGTAGATTTCAGTTCGCTAAGTTATGAAAATGCATGTTTTGGCTATAATCTTCCGTAAATCAAGGGCGAAAACCAATTATTTGTCCCAAAAGAAGGTGTTTTAAGTATATATCTGCATTTCTAAGGTAGATTTGGGTACAATAAGAGGCGAAAAAGCAGATTCTGACTAAGATTTTATCGAAATCGGCAACTATTTGACTCAGAAAGGTTGCCTTACGTCGAAATCTAATAGTTTATTAAGGTTTTCGTTACTAAAATGCCCAAAGACGCCGATTTTGACTAGAATTTGAGAGATATTGACATGAATATATAACTGTTTGTATCAAAAAATGATAGTTTAAACTGATATTTGCAGTTTTGATGCGGTTTTAGATACGATATGAATCGGAGAAGCCGATTTTAACTGGAATCTGTTTAAAATGACAAAGAAAAACCTATTATCAATTCAAGGAAGTGAATTTTTAAGTAGTTATCTGCAGTTTTAATGTAGATTTCAGTTCGCTAAGTTATGAAAATGCATGTTTTGGCTATAATCTTCCGTAAATCAAGGGCGAAAACCAATTATTTGTCCCAAAAGAAGGTGTTTTAAGTATATATTTGCATTTCTAAGGTAGATTTGGGTACAATAAGAGGCGAAGAAGCAGATTCTGACTAAGATTTTATCGAAATCGGCAACTATTTGACTCAGAATGGTTGCCTTACGTCGAAATCTAATAGTTTATTAAGGTTTTCGTTACTAAAATGCCCAAAGACGCCGATTTTGACTAGAATTTGAGAGATATTGACATGAATATATAACTGTTTGTATCAAAAAATGATAGTTTAAACTGATATTTGCAGTTTTGATGCGGTTTTAGATACGATATGAATCGAAGAAGCCGATTTTAACTGGAATCTGTTTAAAATGACAAAGAAAAACCTATTATCAATTCAAGGAAGTGAATTTTTAAGTAGTTATCTGCAGTTTTAATGTAGATTTCAGTTCGCTAAGTTATGAAAATGCATGTTTTGGCTATAATCTTCCGTAAATCAAGGGCGAAAACCAGTTATTTGTCCCAAAAGAAGGTGTTTTAAGTATAAATCTGCATTTCTAAGGTAGATTTGGGTACAATAAGAGGCGAAAAAGCAGATTCTGACTAAGATTTTATCGAAATCGGCAACTATTATCTCAGAATGTTTGCCTTACGTCGAAATCTAATATTTTATTAAGGTTTTCGTTACTAAAATGCCCAAAGACGCCGATTTTGACTAGAATTTGAAAGATATTGACATGAATATATAACTGTTTGTATCAAAAAATGATAGTTTAAACTGATATTTGCAGTTTTGATGCGGTTTTAGATACGATATTAATCGAAGAAGCCGATTTTGACTGGAATCTGTTTAAAATGACAAAGAAAAACCTATTATCAATTCAAGGAAGTGAATTTTTAAGTAGTTATCTGCAGTTTTAATGTAGATTTCATTTCGCTAAATTATGAAAATGCATGTTTTGGCTATAATCTTCCGTAAATCAAGGGCGAAAACCAATTATTTGTCCCAAAAGAAGGTGCTTTAAGTATATGTCTGCATTTCTAAGGTAGATTTGGGTACAATAAGAGGCGAAAAAGCAGATTCTGACTAAGATTTTATCGAAATCGGCAACTATTTGACTCAGAATGGTTGCCTTACGTCGAAATCTAATAGTTTATTAAGGTTTTCGTTACTAAAATGCCCAAAGACGCCGATTTTGACTAGAATTTGAAAGATATTGACATGAATATATAACTGTTTGTATCAAAAAATGATAGTTTAAACTGATATTTGCAGTTTTGATGCGGTTTTAGGTACGATATGAGTCGAAGAAGCCGATTTTGACTGGAATCTGTTTAAAATGACAAAGAAAAACCTATTATCAATTCAAGGAAGTGAATTTTTAAGTAGTTATCTGCAGTTTTAATGTAGATTTCAGTTCGCTAAGTTATGAAAATGCATGTTTTGGCTATAATCTTCCGTAAATCAAGGGCGAAAACCAATTATTTGTCCCAAAAGAAGGTGTTTTAAGTATATATCTGAATTTCTAAGGTAGATTTGGGTACAATAAGAGGCGAAAAAGCAGATTCTGACTAAGATTTTATCGAAATCGGCAACTATTTGACTCAGAATGGTTGCCTTACGTCGAAATCTAATAGTTTATTAAGGTTTTCGTTACTAAAATGCCCAAAGACGCCGATTTTGACTAGAATTTAAAGGATATTGACATGAATATATAACTGTTTGTATCAAAAAATGATAGTTTAAACTGATATTTGCAGTTTTGATGCGATTTTAGATACGATATGAATCGAAGAAGCCGATTTTGACTGGAATCTGTTTAAAATGACAAAGAAAAACCTATTATCAATTCAAGGAAGTGAATTTTTAAGTAGTTATCTGCAGTTTTAATGTAGATTTCAGTTCGCTAAGTTATGAAAATGCATGTTTTGGCTATAATCTTCCGTAAATCAAGGGCGAAAACCAATTATTTGTCCCAAAAGAAGGTGTTTTAAGTATATATCTGCATTTCTAAGGTAGATTTGTGTACAATAAGAGGCGAAAAAGCAGATTCTGACTAAGATTTTATCGAAATCGGCAACTATTTGACTCAGAATGGTTGCCTTACGTCGAAATCTAATAGTTTATTAAGGTTTTCGTTACTAAAATGCCCAAAGACGCCGATTTTGACTAGAATTTGAATGATATTGACATGAATATATAACTGTTTGTATCAAAAAATGATAGTTTAAACTGATATTTGCAGTTTTGATGCGGTTTTAGATACGATATGAATCGAAGAAGCCGATTTTGACTGGAATCTGTTTAAAATGACAAAGAAAAACCTATTATCAATTCAAGGAAGTTAATTTTTAAGTAGTTATCTGCAGTTTGAATGTAGATTTCAGTTCGCTAAGTTATGAAAATGCATGTTTTGGCTATAATCTTCCGTAAATCAAGGGCGAAAACCAATTATTTGTCCCAAAAGAAGGTGTTTTAAGTATATATCTGCATTTCTAAGGTAGATTTGGGTACAATAAGAGGCGAAAAAGCAGATTCTGACTAAGATTTTATCGAAATCGGCAACTATTTGACTCAGAAAGGTTGCCTTACGTCGAAATCTAATAGTTTATTACGGTTTTCGTTACTAAAATGCCCAAAGACGCCGATTTTGACTAGAATTTGAAAGATATTGATATGAATATATAACTGTTTGTATCAAAAAATGATAGTTTAAACTGATATTTGCAGTTTTGATGCGGTTTTAGATACGATATGAATCGAAGAAGCCGATTTTGACTGGAATCTGTTTAAAATGACAAAGAAAAACCTATTATCAATTCAAGGAATTGAATTTTTAAGTAGTTATCTGCAGTTTTAATGTAGATTTCAGTTCGCTAAGTTATGAAAATGCATGTTTTGGCTATAATCTTCCGTATATCAAGGGCGAAAACCAATTATTTGTCCCAAAAGAAGGTGTTTTAAGTATATATCTGCATTTCTAAGGTAGATTTGGGTACAATAAGAGGCGAAAAAGCAGATTCTGACTAAGATTTTATCGAAATCGGCAACTATTTGACTCAGAAAGGTTGCCTCACGTCGAAATCTAATAGTTTATTAAGGTTTTCGTTACTAAAATGCCCAAAGACGCCGATTTTGACTAGAATTTGAAAGATATTGACATGAATATATAACTGTTTGTATCAAAAAATGATAGTTTAAACTGACATTTTTTAAGTAGTTATCTGCAGTTTTAATGTAGATTTCAGTTCGCTAAGTTATGAAAATGCATGTTTTGGCTATAATCTTCCGTAAATCAAGGGCGAAAACCAATTATTTGTCCCAAAAGAAGGTGCTTTAAGTATATATCTGCATTTCTAAGGTAGATTTGGGTACAATAAGAGGCGAAAAAGCAGATTCTGACTAAGATTTTATCGAAATCGGCAACTATTTGACTCGGAATGGTTGCCTTACGTCGAAATCTAATAGTTTATTAAGGTTTTCGTTACTAAAATGCCCAAAGACGCCGATTTTGACTAGAATTTGAAAGATATTGACATGAATATATAACTGTTTGTATCAAAAAATGATAGTTTAAACTGATATTTGCAGTTTTGATGCGGTTTTAGGTACGATATGAGTCGAAGAAGCCGATTTTGACTGGAATCTGTTTAAAATGACAAAGAAAAACCTATTATCAATTCAAGGAAGTGAATTTTTAAGTAGTTATCTGCAGTTTTAATGTAGATTTCAGTTCGCTAAGTTATGAAAATGCATGTTTTGGCTATAATCTTCCTTAAATCAAGGGCGAATACCAATTATTTGTCCCAAAAGAAGGTGTTTTAAGTATATATCTGCATTTCTAAGGTAGATTTGGGTACAATAAGAGGCGAAAAAGCAGATTCTGACTAAGATTTTATCGAAATCGGCAACTATTTGACTCAGAAAGGTTGCCTTACGTCGAAATCTAATAGTTTATTAAGGTTTTCGTTACTAAAATGCCCAAAGACGCCGATTTTGACTAGAATTTGAATGATATTGACATGAATATATAACTGTTTGTATCAATAAATGATAGTTTAAACTGATATTTGCAGTTTTGATGCGGTTTTAGATACGATATGAATCGAAGAAGCCGATTTTGACTGGAATCTGTTTAAAATGACAAAGAAAAACCTATTATCAATTCAAGGAAGTGAATTTTTAAGTAGTTATCTGCAGTTTGAATGTAGATTTCAGTTCGCTAAGTTATGAAAATGCATGTTTTGGCTATAATCTTCCGTAAATCAAGGGCGAAAACCAATTATTTGTCCCAAAAGAAGGTGTTTTAAGTATATATCTGCATTTCTAAGGTAGATTTGGGTACAATAAGAGGCGAAAAAGCAGATTCTGACTAAGATTTTATCGAAATCGGCAACTATTTGACTCAGAAAGGTTGCCTTACGTCGAAATCTAATAGTTTATTAAGGTTTTCGTTACTAAAATGCCCAAAGACGCCGATTTTGACTAGAATTTGAAAGATATTGATATGAATATATAACTGTTTGTATCAAAAAATGATAGTTTAAACTGATATTTGCAGTTTTGATGCGGTTTTAGATACGATATGAATCGAAGAAGCCGATTTTGACTGGAATCTGTTTAAAATGACAAAGAAAAACCTATTATCAATTCAAGGAATTGAATTTTTAAGTAGTTATCTGCAGTTTTAATGTAGATTTCAGTTCGCTAAGTTATGAAAATGCATGTTTTGGCTATAATCTTCCGTAAATCAAGGGCGAAAACCAATTATTTGTCCCAAAAGAAGGTGTTTTAAGTATATATCTGCATTTCTAAGGTAGATTTGGGTACAATAAGAGGCGAAAAAGCAGATTCTGACTAAGATTTTATCGAAATCGGCAACTATTTGACTCAGAATGGTTGCCTTACGTCGAAATCTAATAGTTTATTAAGGTTTTCGTTACTAAAATGCCCAAAGACGCCGATTTTGACTAGAATTTGAAAGATATTGACATGAATATATAACTGTTTGTATCAAAAAATGATAGTTTAAACTGATATTTGCAGTTTTGATGCGGTTTTAGGTACGATATGAGTCGAAGAAGCCGATTTTGACTGGAATCTGTTTAAAATGACAAAGAAAAACCTATTATCAATTCAAGGAAGTGAATTTTTAAGTAGTTATCTGCAGTTTTAATGTAGATTTCAGTTCGCTAAGTTATGAAAATGCATGTTTTGGCTATAATCTTCCTTAAATCAAGGGCGAATACCAATTATTTGTCCCAAAAGAAGGTGTTTTAAGTATATATCTGCATTTCTAAGGTAGATTTGGGTACAATAAGAGGCGAAAAAGCAGATTCTGACTAAGATTTTATCGAAATCTGCAACTATTTGACTCAGAATGGTTGCCTTACGTCGAAATCTAATAGTTTATTAAGGTTTTCGTTACTAAAATGCCCAAAGACGCCGATTTTGACTAGAATTTGAAAGATATTGACATGAATATATAACTGTTTGTATCAAAAAATGATAGTTTAAACTGATATTTGCAGTTTTGATGCGGTTTTAGGTACGATATGAGTCGAAGAAGCCGATTTTGACTGGAATCTGTTTAAAATGACAAAGAAAAACCTATTATCAATTCAAGGAAGTGAATTTTTAAGTAGTTATCTGCAGTTTTAATGTAGATTTCAGTTCGCTAAGTTATGAAAATGCATGTTTTGGCTATAATCTTCCGTAAATCAAGGGCGAAAACCAATTATTTGTCCCAAAAGAAGGTGTTTTAAGTATATATCTGCATTTCTAAGGTAGATTTGGGTACAATAAGAGGCGAAAAAGCAGATTCTGACTAAGATTTTATCGAAATCGGCAACTATTTGACTCAGAATGGTTGCCTTACGTCGAAATCTAATAGTTTATTAAGGTTTTCGTTACTAAAATGCCCAAAGACGCCGATTTTGACTAGAATTTGAAAGATATTGACATGAATATATAACTGTTTGTATCATAAAATGATAGTTTAAACTGATATTTGCAGTTTTGATGCGGTTTTAGATACGATATGAATCGAAGAAGCCGATTTTGACTGGAATCTGTTTAAAATGACAAAGAAAAACATATTATCAATTCAAGGAAGTGAATTTTTAAGTAGTTATCTGCAGTTTTAATGTAGATTTCAGTTCGCTAAGTTATGAAAATGCATGTTTTGGCTATAATCTTCCGTAAATCAAGGGCGAAAACCAATTATTTGTCCCAAAAGAAGGTGTTTTAAGTATATATCTGCATTTCTAAGGTAGATTTGGGTACAATAAGAGGCGAAAAAGCAGATTCTGACTAAGATTTTATCGAAATCGGCAACTATTTGACTCAGAAAGGTTGCCTTACGTCGAAATCTAATAGTTTATTAAGGTTTTCGTTACTAAAATGCCCAAAGACGCCGATTTTGACTAGAATTTGAATGATATTGACATGAATATATAACTGTTTGTATCAAAAAATGATAGTTTAAACTGATATTTGCAGTTTTGATGCGGTTTTAGATACGATATGAATCGAAGAAGCCGATTTTGACTGGAATCTGTTTAAAATGACAAAGAAAAACCTATTATCAATTCAAGGAAGTGAATTTTTAAGTAGTTATCTGCAGTTTTAATGGAGATTTCAGTTCGCTAAGTTATGAAAATGCATGTTTTGGCTATAATCTTCCGTAAATAAAGGGCGAAAACCAATTATTTGTCCCAAAAGAAGGTGTTTTAAGTATATATCTGCATTTCTAAGGTAGATTTGGGTACAATAAGAGGCGAAAAAGCAGATTCTGACTAGGATTTTATCGAAATCGGCAACTATTTGACTCAGAAAGGTTGCCTTACGTCGAAATCTAATAGTTTATTAAGGTTTTCGTTACTAAAATGCCCAAAGACGCCGATTTTGACTAGAATTTGAAAGATATTGACATGAATATATAACTGTTTGTATCAAAAAATGATAGTTTAAACTGATATTTGCAGTTTTGATGCGGTTTTAGATACGATATGAATCGAAGAAGCCGATTTTGACTGGAATCTGTTTAAAATGACAGAGAAAAACCTATTATCAATTCAAGGAAGTGAATTTTTAAGTAGTTATCTGCAGTTTTAATGTAGATTTCAGTTCGCTAAGTTATGAAAATGCATGTTTTGGCTATAATCTTCCGTAAATCAAGGGCGAAAACCAATTATTTGTCCCAAAAGAAGGTGTTTTAAGTATATATCTGCATTTCTAAGGTAGATTTTTGTACAATAAGAGGCGAAAAAGCAGATTCTGACTAAGATTTTATCGAAATCGGCAACTATTTGACTCAGAAAAGTTGCCTCACGTCGAAATCTAATAGTTTATTAAGGTTTTCGTTACTAAAATGCCCAAAGACGCCGATTTTGACTAGAATTTGAAAGATATTGACATTAATATATAACTGTTTGTATCAAAAAATGATAGTTTAAACTGATATTTGCAGTTTTGATGCGGTTTTAGATACGATATGAATCGAAGAAGCCGATTTTGACTGGAATCTGTTTAAAATGACAAAGAAAAACCTATTATCAATTCAAGGAAGTGAATTTTTAAGTAGTTATCTGCAGTTTTAATGTAGATTTCAGTTCGCTAAATTATGAAAATGCATGTTTTGGCTATAATCTTCCGTAAATCAAGGGCGAAAACCAATTATTTGTCCCAAAAGAAGGTGCTTTAAGTATATATCTGCATTTCTAAGGTAGATTTGGGTACAATAAGAGGCGAAAAAGCAGATTCTGACTAAGATTTTATCGAAATCGGCAACTATTTGACTCAGAATGGTTGCCTTACGTCGAAATCTAATAGTTTATTAAGGTTTTCGTTACTAAAATGCCCAAAGACGCCGATTTTGACTAGAATTTGAAAGATATTGACATGAATATATAACTGTTTGTATCAAAAAATGATAGTTTAAACTGATATTTGCAGTTTTGATGCGGTTTTAGGTACGATATGAGTCGAAGAAGCCGATTTTGACTGGAATCTGTTTAAAATAACAAAGAAAAACCTATTATCAATTCAAGGAAGTGAATTTTTAAGTAGTTATCTGCAGTTTTAATGTAGATTTCAGTTCGCTAAGTTATGAAAATGCATGTTTTGGCTATAATCTTCCGTAAATCAAGGGCGAAAACCAATTATTTGTCCCAAAAGAAGGTGTTTTAAGTATATATCTGCATTTCTAAGGTAGATTTGGGTACAATAAGAGGCGAAAAAGCAGATTCTGACTAAGATTTTATCGAAATCGGCAACTATTTGACTCAGAATGGTTGCCTTACGTCGAAATCTAATAGTTTATTAAGGTTTTCGTTACTAAAATGCCCAAAGACGCCGATTTTGACTAGAATTTGAAAGATATTGACATGAATATATTACTGTTTGTATCATAAAATGATAGTTTAAACTGATATTAGCAGTTTTGATGCGGTTTTAGATACGATATGAATCGAAGAAGCCGATTTTGACTGGAATCTGTTTAAAATGACAAAGAAAAACCTATTATCAATTCAAGGAAGTGAATTTTTAAGTAGTTATCTGCAGTTTTAATGTAGATTTCAGTTCGCTAAGTTATGAAAATGCATGTTTTGGCTATAATCTTCCGTAAATCAAGGGCGAAAACCAATTATTTGTCCCAAAAGAAGGTGTTTTAAGTATATATCTGCATTTCTAAGGTAGATTTGGGTACAATAAGAGGCGAAAAAGCAGATTCTGACTAAGATTTTTTCGAAATCTGCAACTATTTGACTCAGAATGGTTGCCTTACGTCGAAATCTAATAGTTCATTAAGGTTTTCGTTACTAAAATGTCCAAAGACGCCGATTTTGACTAGAATTTGAATGATATTGACATGAATATATAACTGTTTGTATCAAAAAATGATAGTTTAAACTGATATTTGCAGTTTTGATGCGGTTTTAGATACGATATGAATCGAAGAAGCCGATTTTGACTGGAATCTGTCTAAAATGACAAAGAAAAACCTATTATCAATTCAAGGAAGTGAATTTTTAAGTAGTTATCTGCAGTTTTAATGGAGATTTCAGTTCGCTAAGTTATGAAAATGCATGTTTTGGCTATAATCTTCCGTAAATAAAGGGCGAAAACCAATTATTTGTCCCAAAAGAAGGTGTTTTAAGTATATATCTGCATTTCTAAGGTAGATTTGGGTACAATAAGAGGCGAAAAAGCAGATTCTGACTAGGATTTTATCGAAATCGGCAACTATTTGACTCAGAAAGGTTGCCTTACGTCGAAATCTAATAGTTTATTAAGGTTTTCGTTACTAAAATGCCCAAAGACGCCGATTTTGACTAGAATTTGAAAGATATTGACATGAATATATAACTGTTTGTATCAAAAAATGATAGTTTAAACTGATATTTGCAGTTTTGATGCGGTTTTAGATACGATATGAATCGAAGAAGCCGATTTTGACTGGAATCTGTTTAAAATGACAGAGAAAAACCTATTATCAATTCAAGGAAGTGAATTTTTAAGTAGTTATCTGCAGTTTTAATGTAGATTTCAGTTCGCTAAGTTATGAAAATGCATGTTTTGGCTATAATTTTCCTTAAATCAAGGGCGAAAACCAATTATTTGTCCCAAAAGAAGGTGTTTTAAGTATATATCTGCATTTCTAAGGTAGATTTTTGTACAATAAGAGGCGAAAAAGCAGATTCTGACTAAGATTTTATCGAAATCGGCAACTATTTGACTCAGAATGGTTGCCTTACGTCGAAATCTAATAGTTTATAAAGGTTTTCGTTACTAAAATGCCCAAAGACGCCGATTTTGACTAGAATTTGAAAGATATTGACATGAATATATAACTGTTTGTATCAAAAAATGATAGTTTAAACTGATATTTTTTAAGTAGTTATCTGCAGTTTTAATGTAGATTTCAGTTCGCTAAGTTATGAAAATGCATGTTTTGGCTATAATCTTCCGTAAATCAAGGGCGAAAACCAATTATTTGTCCCAAAAGAAGGTGCTTTAAGTATATATCTGCATTTCTAAGGTAGATTTGGGTACAATAAGAGGCGAAAAAGCAGATTCTGACTAAGATTTTATCGAAATCGGCAACTATTTGACTCAGAATGGTTGCCTTACGTCGAAATCTAATAGTTTATAAAGGTTTTCGTTACTAAAATGCCCAAAGACGCCGATTTTGACTAGAATTTGAAAGATATTGACATGAATATATAACTGTTTGTATCAAAAAATGATATTTTAAACTGATATTTGCAGTTTTGATGCGGTTTTAGATACGATATGAATCGAAGAAGCCGATTTTGACTGGAATCTGTTTAAAATGACAAAGAAAAACCTATTATCAATTCAAGGAAGTGAATTTTTAAGTAGTTATCTGCAGTTTTAATGTAGATTTCAGTTCGCTAAGTTATGAAAATGCATGTTTTGGCTATAATCTTCCGTAAATCAAGGGCGAAAACCAATTATTTGTCCCAAAAGAAGGTGTTTTAAGTATATATCTGCATTTCTAAGGTAGATTTGGGTACAATAAGAGGCGAAGAAGCAGATTCTGACTAAGACTTTATCGAAATCGGCAACTATTTGACTCAGAATGCCTTACGTCGAAATCTAATAGTTTATTAAGGTTTTCGTTACTAAAATGCCCAAAGACGCCGATTTTTACTAGAATTTGAAAGATATTGACATGAATATAAAACTGTTTGTATCAAAAAATGATAGTTTAAACTGATATTTGCAGTTTTGATGCGGTTTTAGGTACAATATGAGTCGAAGAAGCCGATTTTGACTGGATTCTGTTTAACATGACAAAGAAAAACCTATTATCAATTCAAGGAAGTGAATTTTTAAGTAGTTATCTGCAGTTTTAATGTAGATTTCAGTTCGCTAAGTTATGAAAATGCATGTTTTGGCTATAATCTTCCGTAAATCAAGGGCGAAAACCAGTTATTTGTCCCAAAAGAAGGTGTTTTAAGTATAAATCTGCATTTCTAAGGTAGATTTGGGTACAATAAGAGGCGAAAAAGCAGATTCTGACTAAGATTTTATCGAAATCGGCAACTATTATCTCAGAATGTTTGCCTTACGTCGAAATCTAATATTTTATTAAGGTTTTCGTTACTAAAATGCCCAAAGACGCCGATTTTGACTAGAATTTGAAAGATATTGACATGAATATATAACTGTTTGTATCAAAAAATGATAGTTTAAACTGATATTTGCAGTTTTGATGCGGTTTTAGATACGATATGAATCGAAGAAGCCGATTTTGACTGGAATCTGTTTAAAATGACAAAGAAAAACCTATTATCAATTCAAGGAAGTGAATTTTTAAGTAGTTATCTGCAGTTTTAATGGAGATTTCAGTTCGCTAAGTTATGAAAATGCATGTTTTGGCTATAATCTTCCGTAAATCAATGGCGAAAACCAATTATTTGTCACAAAAGAAAATGTTTTAAGTATATATATCTGCATTTCTAAGGTAGATTTGGGTACAATAAGAGGCGAAAAAGCAGATTCTGACTAAGATTTTATCGAAATCGGCAACTATTTGACTCAGAAAGGTTGCCTTACGTCGAAATCTAATAGTTTATTAAGGTTTTCGTTACTAAAATGCCCAAAGACGCCGATTTTGACTAGAATTTGAAAGATATTGACATGAATATATAACTGTTTGTATCAAAAAATGATAGTTTAAACTGATATTTGCAGTTTTGATGCGGTTTTAGATACGATATGAATCGAAGAAGCCGATTTTGACTGGAATCTGTTTAAAATGACAAAGAAAAACCTATTATCAATTCAAGGAAGTGAATTTTTAAGTAGTTATCTGCAGTTTTAATGTAGATTTCAGTTCGCTAAGTTATGAAAATGCATGTTTTGGCTAGAATCTTCCGTAAATCAAGGGCGAAAACCAATTATTTGTCCCAAAAGAAGGTGTTTTAAGTATATATCTGCATTTCTAAGGTAGATTTGGGTACAATAAGAGGCGAAAAAGCAGATTCTGACTAAGATTTTATCGAAATCGGCAACTATTTGACTCAGAATGGTTGCCTTACGTCGAAATCTAATAGTTTATTAAGGTTTTCGTTACTAAAATGCCCAAAGACGCCGATTTTGACTAGAATTTGAAAGATATTGACATGAATATATAACTGTTTGTATCAAAAAATGATAGTTTAAACTGATATTTGCAGTTTTTATGCGGTTTTAGGTACGATATGGGTCGAAGAAGCCGATTTTGACTGGAATCTGTTTAAAATGACAAAGAAAAACCTATTATCAATTCAAGGAAGTGAATTTTTAAGTAGTTATCTGCAGTTTTAATGTAGATTTCAGTTCGCTAAGTTATGAAAATGCATGTTTTGGCTATAATCTTCCGTAAATCAAGGGCGAAAACCAATTATTTGTCCCAAAAGAAGGTGTTTTAAATATATATCTGCATTTCTAAGGTAGATTTGGGTACAATAAGAGGCGAAAAAGCAGATTCTGACTAAGATTTTATCGAAATCGGCAACTATTTGACTCAGAATGGTTGCCTTACGTCGAAATCTAATAGTTTATTAAGGTTTTCGTTACTAAAATGCCCAAAGACGCCGATTTTGACTAGAATTTGAAAGATATTGACATGAATATATAACTGTTTGTATCAAAAAATGATAGTTTAAACTGATTTTTGCAGTTTTGATGCGGTTTTAGATACGATATGAATCGAAGAAGCCGATTTTGTCTGGAATCTGTTTAAAATGACAAAGAAAAACCTATTATCAATTCAAGGAAGTGAATTTTTAAGTAGTTATCTGCAGTTTTAATGTAGATTTCAGTTCGCTAAATTATGAAAATGCATGTTTTGGCTATAATCTTCCGTAAATCAAGGGCGAAAACCAATTTGTCCCAAAAGAAGGTGCTGTAAGTATATATCTGCATTTCTAAGGTAGATTTGGGTACAATAAGAGGCGAAAAAGCAGATTCTGACTAAGATTTTATCGAAATCGGCAACTATTTGACTCAGAAAGGTTGCCTCACGTCGAAATCTAATAGTTTATTAAGGTTTTCGTTACTAAAATGCCCAAAGACGCCGATTTTGACTAGAATTTGAAAGATATTGACATGAATATATAACTGTTTGTATCAAAAAATGATAGTTTAAACTGATATTTTTTAAGTAGTTATCTGCAGTTTTAATGTAGATTTCAGTTCGCTAAGTTATGAAAATGCATGTTTTGGCTATAATCTTCCGTAAATCAAGGGCGAAAACCAATTATTTGTCCCAAAAGAAGGTGCTTTAAGTATATATCTGCATTTCTAAGGTAGATTTGGGTACAATAAGAGGCGAAAAAGCAGATTCTGACTAAGATTTTATCGAAATCGGCAACTATTTGACTCAGAATGGTTGCCTTACGTCGAAATCTAATAGTTTATAAAGGTTTTCGTTACTAAAATGCCCAAAGATGCCGATTTTGACTAGAATTTGAAAGATATTGACATGAATATATAACTGTTTGTATCAAAAAATGATAGTTTAAACTGATATTTGCAGTTTTGATGCGGTTTTAGATACGATATGAATCGAAGAAGCCGATTTTGACTGGAATCTGTTTAAAATGACAAAGAAAAACCTATTATCAATTCAAGGAAGTGAATTTTTAAGTAGTTATCTGCAGTTTTAATGTAGATTTCAGTTCGCTAAGTTATGAAAATGCATGTTTTGGCTATAATCTTCCGTAAATCAAGGGCGAAAACCAATTATTTGTCCCAAAGGAAGGTGTTTTAAGTATATATCTGCATTTCTAAGGTAGATTTGGGTACAATAAGAGGCGAAGAAGCAGATTCTGACTAAGACTTTATCGAAATCGGCAACTATTTGACTCAGAATGGTTGCCTTACGTCGAAATCTAATAGTTTATTAAGGTTTTCGTTACTAAAATGCCCAAAGACGCCGATTTTTACTAGAATTTGAAAGATATTGACATGAATATAAAACTGTTTGTATCACAAAATGATAGTTTAAACTGATATTTGCAGTTTTGATGCGGTTTTAGGTACAATATGAGTCGAAGAAGCCGATTTTGACTGGAATCTGTTTAACATGACAAAGAAAAACCTATTATCAATTCAAGGAAGTGAATTTTTAAGTAGTTATCTGCAGTTTTAATGTAGATTTCAGTTCGCTAAGTTATGAAAATGCATGTTTTGGCTATAATCTTCCGTAAATCAAGGGCGAAAACCAGTTATTTGTCCCAAAAGAAGGTGTTTTAAGTATAAATCTGCATTTCTAAGGTAGATTTGGGTACAATAAGAGGCGAAAAAGCAGATTCTGACTAAGATTTTATCGAAATCGGCAACTATTATCTCAGAATGTTTGCCTTACGTCGAAATCTAATATTTTATTAAGGTTTTCGTTACTAAAATGCCCAAAGACGCCGATTTTGACTAGAATTTGAAAGATATTGACATGAATATATAACTGTTTGTATCAAAAAATGATAGTTTAAACTGATATTTGCAGTTTTGATGCGGTTTTAGATACGATATGAATCGAAGAAGCCGATTTTGACTGGAATCTGTTTAAAATGACAAAGAAAAACCTATTATCAATTCAAGGAAGTGAATTTTTAAGTAGTTATCTGCAGTTTTAATGGAGATTTCAGTTCGCTAAGTTATGAAAATGCATGTTTTGGCTATAATCTTCCGTAAATCAAGGGCGAAAACCAATTATTTGTCACAAAAGAAAATGTTTTAAGTATATATATCTGCATTTCTAAGGTAGATTTGGGTACAATAAGAGGCGAAAAAGCAGATTCTGACTAAGATTTTATCGAAATCGGCAACTGTTTGACTCAGAAAGGTTGCCTTACGTCGAAATCTAATAGTCTATTAAGGTTTTCGTTACTAAAATGCCCAAAGACGCCGATTTTGACTAGAATTTGAAAGATATTGACATGAATATATAACTGTTTGTATCAAAAAATGATAGTTTAAACTGATATTTGCAGTTTTGATGCGGTTTTAGATACGATATGAATCGAAGAAGCCGATTTTGACTGGAATCTGTTTAAAATGACAAAGAAAAACCTATTATCAATTCAAGGAAGTAAATTTTTAAGTAGTTATCTGCAGTTTTAATGTAGATTTCAGTTCGCTAAGTTATGAAAATGCATGTTTTGGCTAGAATCTTCCGTAAATCAAGGGCGAAAACCAATTATTTGTCCCAAAAGAAGGTGTTTTAAGTATATATCTGCATTTCTAAGGTAGATTTGGGTACAATAAGAGGCGAAAAAGCAGATTCTGACTAAGATTTTATCGAAATCGGCAACTATTTGACTCAGAATGGTTGCCTTACGTCGAAATCTAATAGTTTATTAAGGTTTTCGTTACTAAAATGCCCAAAGACGCCGATTTTGACTAGAATTTGAAAGATATTGACATGAATATATAACTGTTTGTATCAAAAAATGATAGTTTAAACTGATATTTGCAGTTTTGATGCGGTTTTAGGTACGATATGGGTCGAAGAAGCCGATTTTGACTGGAATCTGTTTAAAATGACAAAGAAAAACCTATTATCAATTCAAGGAAGTGAATTTTTAAGTAGTTATCTGCAGTTTTAATGTAGATTTCAGTTCGCTAAGTTATGAAAATGCATGTTTTGGCTATAATCTTCCGTAAATCAAGGGCGAAAACCAATTATTTGTCCCAAAAGAAGGTGTTTTAAATATATATCTGCATTTCTAAGGTAGATTTGGGTACAATAAGAGGCGAAAAAGCAGATTCTGACTAAGATTTTATCGAAATCGGCAACTATTTGACTCAGAATGGTTGCCTTACGTCGAAATCTAATAGTTTATTAAGGTTTTCGTTACTAAAATGCCCAAAGACGATGATTTTGACTAGAATTTGAAAGATATTGACATGAATATATAACTGTTTGTATCAAAAATTGATAGTTTAAACTGATTTTTGCAGTTTTGATGCGGTTTTAGATACGATATGAATCGAAGAAGCCGATTTTGACTGGAATCTGTTTAAAATGACAAAGAAAAACCTATTATCAATTCAAGGAAGTGAATTTTTAAGTAGTTATCTGCAGTTTTAATGTAGATTTCAGTTCGCTAAGTTATGAAAATGCATGTTTTGGCTATAATCTTAAGTAAATCAAGGGCGAAAACCAATTATTTGTTCCAAAAGAAGGTGTTTTAAGTATATATCTGCATTTCTAAGGTAGATTTGGGTACAATAAGAGGCGAAAAAGCAGATTCTGAATAAGATTTTATCGAAATCGGCAACTATTTGACTCAGAATGGTTGCCTTACGTCGAAATCTAATAGTTTATTAAGGTTTTCGTTACTAAAATGCCCAAAGACGCCGATTTTGACTAGAATTTGAAAGATATTGACATGAATATATAACTGTTTGTATCAAAAAATGATAGTTTAAACTGATATTTGCAGTTTTGATGCGGTTTTAGGTACGATATGAGTCGAAGAAGCCGATTTTGACTGGAATCTGTTTAAAATGACAAAGAAAAACGTATTATCAATTCAAGGAAGTGAATTTTTAAGTAGTTATCTGCAGTTTTAATGTAGATTTCAGTTCGCTAAGTTATGAAAATGCATGTTTTGGCTATAATCTTCCGTAAATCAAGGGCCAAGACCAGTTATTTGTCCCAAAAGAAGGTGTTTTAAGTATATATCTGCATTTCTAAGGTAGATTTGGGTACAATAAGAGGCGAAAAAGCAGATTCCGACTAAGATTTTATCGAAATCGGCAACTATTTAACTCAGAATGGTTGCCTTACGTCGAAATCTAATAGTTTATTAAGGTTTTCGTTACTAAAATGCCCAAAGACACCGATTTTGACTAGAATTTGAAAGATATTGACATGAATATATAACTATTTGTATCAAAAAATGATAGTTTAAACTGATATTTGCAGTTTTGATGCGGTTTTAGATACGATATGAAGTTTGAAAGAAATTAATAAACTATTAGATTTCGACGTAAGGCAACCATTCTGAGTCAAATAGTTGCCGATTTCGATAAAATCTTAGTCAGAATCTGCTTTTTCGCCTCTTATTGTACCCAAATCTACCTTAGAAATGCAGATATATACTTAAAGCACCTTTTTTTGGGACAAATAATTGGTTTTCGCCCTTGATTTAAGGAAGATTATAGCCAAAACATGCATTTTCATAATTTAGCGAACTGAAATCTACATTAAAACTGCAGATAACTACTTAAAAATTCACTTCCTTGAATTGATAATAGGTTTTTCATTGTCATTTTAAACAGATTCCAGTCAAAATCGGCTTCTTCGATTCATATCGTATCTAAAACAGCATCAAAACTGCAAATATCAGTTTAAACTATCATTTTTTGATACAAACAATATATATATTCATGTCAATATCTTTCAAATTCTAGTCAAAAGCGGCGTCTTTGGGCATTTTAGTAACGAAAACCTTAATAAACTATTAGATTTCGACGTAAGGCAACCATTCTGAGTCAAATAGTTGCCGATTTCGATAAATTCTTAGTCAGAATCTGCTTTTTCGCCTCTTATTGTACCCTAATCTACCTTAGAAATGCAGATATATACTTAAAACACCTTCTTTTGGGACAAATAAATGGTTTTCGCCCTTGATTTATGGAAGATTATAGCCAAAACCTGCATTTTCATAACTTAGCGAACTGAAATCTACATTAAAACTGCAGATAACTACTTAAAAATTCACTTCCTTGAATTGATAATAGGTTTTTCTTTGTCATTTTAAACAGATTCCAGTCAAAATCGGCTTCTTCGATTCATATCGTATCTAAAACCGCATCAAAACTGCAAATATCAGTTTAAACTATCATTTTTTGATACAAACAGTTATATATTCATGTCAATATTTTTCAAATTCTAGTCAAAATCGGCGTCTTTGGGCATTTTAGTAACGAAAACCTTAATAAACTATTAGATTTCGACGTAAGGCAACCTTTCTGAGTCAAATAGTTGCCGATTTCGATAAAATCTTAGTCAGAATCTGCTTTTTCGCCTCTTATTGTACCCAAATCGACCTTAGAAAAGCAGATATATACTTAAAACACCTTCTCTTGGGACAAATAATTGGTTTTCGCCCTTGATTTACGGAAGATTATAGCCAAAACATGCATTTTCATAACTTAGCGAACTGAAATCTACATTAAAACTGCAGATAACTACTTAAAAATTCACTTCCTTGAATTGATAATAGGTTTTTCTTTGTCATTTTAAACAGATTCCAGTCAAAATCGGCTTCTTCGATTCATATCGTATCTAAAACCGCATCAAAACTGCAAATATCAGTTTAAACTATCATTTTATGATACAAACAGTTATATATTCATGTCAATATCATTCAAATTCTAGTCAAAATCGGCGTCTTTGGGCATTTTAGTAACGAAAACCTTAATAAACTATTAGATTTCAACGTAAGGCAACCATTCTGAGTCAAATAGTTGCCGATTTCGATAAAATCTTAGTCAGAATCTGCTTTTTCGCCTCTTATTGAACCCAAATCTACCTTAGAAATGCAGATATATACTTAAAACACCTTCTTTGGGACAAATAATTGGTTTTCGCCCTTGATTTACGGAAGATTATAGCCAAAACATGCATTTTCATAACTTAGCGAACTGAAATCTACATTAAAACTGCAGATAACTACTTAAAAATTCACTTCCTTGAATTGATAATAGGTTTTTCTTTGTCATTTTAAACAGATTCCAGTCAAAATCGGCTTCTTCGATTCATATCGTATCTAAAACCGCATCAAAACTGCAAATATCAGTTTAAACTATCATTTTTTGATACAAACAGTTATATATTCATGTCAATATCTTTCAAATTCTAGTCAAAATCGGCGTCTTTGGGCATTTTAGTAACGAAAACCTAAATAAACAATTAGATTTCGACGTGAGGCAACCTTTCTGAGTCAAATAGTTGCCGATTTCGATAAAATCTTAGTCAGAATCTGCTTTTTCGCCTCTTATTGTAACCAAATCTACCTTAGAAATGCAGATATATACTTAAAACACCTTCTTTGGGACAAATAATTGGTTTTCGCCCTTGATTTACGGAAGATTATAGCCAAAACATGCATTTTCATAACTTAGCGAACTGAAATCTACATTAAAACTGCAGATAACTACTTAAAAATTCACTTCCTTGAATTGATAATAGGTTTTTCTTTGTCATTTTAAACAGATTCCAGTCAAAATCGGCTTCTTCGACTCATATCGTACCTAAAACCGCATCAAAACTGCAAATATCAGTTTAAACTATCATTTTTTGATACAAACAGTTATATATTCATGTCAATATCTTTCAAATTCTAGTCAAAATCGGCGTCTTTGGGCATTTTAGTAACGAAAACCTAAATAAACAATTAGATTTCGACGTGAGGCAACCTTTCTGAGTCAAATAGTTGCCGATTTCGAAAAAATCTTAGTCAGAATCTGCTTTTTCGCCTCTTATTGTACCCAAATCTACCTTAGAAATGCAGATATATACTTAAAACACCTTCTTTTGGGACAAATAATTGGTTTTCGCCCTTGATTTACGGAAGATTATAGCCAAAACATGCATTTTCATAACTTAGCGAACTGAAATCTACATTAAAACTGCAGATAACTACTTAAAAATTCACTTCCTTGAATTGATAATAGGTTTTTCTTTGTCATTTTAAACAGATTCCAGTCAAAATCGGCTTCTTCGACTCATATCGTACCTAAAACCGCATCAAAACTGCAAATATCAGTTCAAACTATCATTTTTTGATACAAACAGTTATATATTCATGTCAATATCTTTCAAATTCTAGTCAAAATCGGCGTCTTTGGGCATTTTAGTAACGAAAACCTTAATAAACTATTAGATTTCGACGTAAGGCAACCATTCTGAGTCAAATAGTTGCCGATTTCGATTAAATCCTAGTCAGAATCTGCTTTTTCGCCTCTTATTGTACCCAAATCTACCTTAGAAATGCAGATATATACTTAAAACACCTTCTTTTTTGACAAATAATTGGTTTTCGCCCTTCATTTACTGAAGATTATAGCCAAAACATGCATTTTCATAACTTAGCGAACTGAAATCTACATTAAAACTGCAGATAACTACTTAAAAATTCACTTCCTTGAATTCATAATAGGTTGTTCTTTGTCATTTTAAACAGATTCCAGTCAAAATCGGCTTCTTCGACTCATATCGTACCTAAAACCGCATCAAAACTGCAAATATCAGTTTAAACTATCATTTTTTGATACAAACAGTTATATATTCATGTCAATATCTTTCAAATTCTAGTCAAAGTCGGCGTCTTTGGGCATTTTAGTAACGAAAACCTTAATAAACTATTAGATTTCGACGTAAGGCAACCATTCTGAGTCAAATAGTTGCCGATTTCGATAAAATCTTAGTCAGAATCTGCTTTTTCGCCTCTTATTGTACCCATATCTACCTTAGAAATGTAGATATATACTTAAAACACCTTCTTTTGGGACAAATAATTGGTTTTCGCCCTTGATTTACGGAAGATTATAGCCAAAACATGCATTTTCATAACTTAGCGAACTGAAATCTACATTAAAACTGCAGATAACTACTTAAAAATTCACTTCCTTGAATTGATAATAGGTTTTTCTTTGTCATTTTAAACAGATTCCAGTCAAAATCGGCTTCTTCGATTCATATCGCATCTAAAACCGCATCAAAACTGCAATTATCAGTTTAAACTATCATTTTTTGATACAAACAGTTATATATTTATGTCAATATCTTTCAAATTCTAGTCAAAATCGGCGTCTTTGGGCATTTTAGTAACGAAAACCTTAATAAACTATTAGATTTCGACGTAAGGCAACCTTTCTGAGTCAAATAGTTGCCGATTTCGAAAAAATCCTAGTCAGAATCTGCTTTTTTCGCCTCTTATTGTACCCAAATCTACCTTAGAAATGCAGATATATACTTAAAACGCCTTCTTTTGGGACAAATAATTGGTTTTCGCCCTTGATTTACGGAAGATTATAGCCAAAACATGCATTTTCATAACTTAGCGAACTGAAATCTACATTAAAACTGCAGATAACTACTTAAAAATTCACTTCCTTGAATTGATAATAGGTTGTTCTTTATCATTTTAAACAGATTCCAGTCAAAATCGGCTTCTTCGACTCATATCGTACCTATAACCGCATCAAAACTGCAAATATCAGTTTAAACTATCATTTTTTGATACAAACAGTTATATATTCATGTCAATATCTTTCAAATTCTAGTCAAAATCGGCGTCTTTGGGCATTTTAGTAACGAAAACCTTAATAAACTATTAGATTTCGACGTAAGGCATCCATTCTGAGTCAAATAGTTGCCGATTTCGATAAAATCTTAGTCAGAATCTGCTTTTTCGCCTCTTATTGTACCCAAATCTACCTTAGAAATGTAGATATATACTTAAAACACCTTCTTTTGGGACAAATAAGTTCGCTTAGTTATGAAAATGCATGTTTTGGCTATAATCTTCCGTAAATCAAGGGCGAAAACCAATTATTTGTCCCAAAAGAAGGTGTTTTAAGTATATATCTGCATTTCTAAGGTAGATTTGGGTACAATAAGAGGCGAAAAAGCAGATTCTGACTAAGATTTTATCGAAATCGGCAACTATGTGACTCAGAATGGTTGCCTTACGTCGAAATCTAATAGTTTATTAAGGTTTTCGTTACTAAAATGCCCAAAGACGCCGATTTTGACTAGAATTTGAAAGATATTGACATGAATATATAACTGTTTGTGTCAAAAAATGATAGTTTAAACTGATATTTGCAGTTTTGATGCGGTTTTAGGTACGATATGAGTCGAAGAAGCCGATATTGCCTGGAATCTGTTTAAAATGACAAAGAACAACCTATTATCAATTCAAGGAAGTGAATTTTTAAGTAGTTATCTGCAGTTTTAATGTATATTTCAGTTCGCTAAGTTATGAAAATGCATGTTTTGGCTATAATCTTCCGTAAATCAAGGGCGAAAACCAATTATTTGTCCCAAAAAAGGTGTTTTAAGTATATATCTACATTTCTAAGGTAGATTTGGGTACAATAAGAGACGAAAAAGCAGATTCTGACTAAGATTTTATCGAAATCGGCAACTATTTGACTCAGAATGGTTGCCTTACGTCGAAATCTAATAGTTTAATAAGCTTTTCGTTACTAAAATGCCCAAAGACGCCGATTTTGACTAGAATTTGAAAGATATTGACATGAATATATAACTGTTTGTGTCAAAAAATGATAGTTTAAACTGATATTTGCAGTTTTGATGCGGTTTTAGGTACGATATGAGTCGAAGAAGCCGATATTGCCTGGAATCTGTTTAAAATGACAAAGAACAACCTATTATCAATTCAAGGAAGTGAATTTTTAAGTAGTTATCTGCAGTTTTAATGTAGATTTCAGTTCGCTAAGTTATGATAATGCATGTTTTGGCTATAATCTTCCGTAAATCAAGGGCGAAAACCAATTATTTGTCCCAAAAGAAGGTGTTTTAAGTATATATCTGCATTTCTAAGGTAGATTTGGGTACAATAAGAGGCGAAAAAGCAGATTCTGACTAGGATTTTATCGAAATCGGCAACTATTTGACTCAGAAAGGTTGCCTTACGTCGAAATCTAATAGTTTATTAAGGTTTTCGTTACTAAAATGCCCAAAGACGCCGATTTTGACTAGAATTTGATAGATATTGACATGAATATACAACTGTTTGTATCAAAAAATGATAGTTTAAACTGATATTTGCAGTTTTGATGCGGTTTTAGATACGATATGAATCGAAGAAGCCGATTTTGACTGGAATCTGTTTAAAATGACAAAGAAAAACCTATTATCAATTCAAGGAAGTGAATTTTTAAGTAGTTATCTGCAGTTTTAATGTAGATTTCAGTTCGCTAAATTATGAAAATGCATGGTTTGGCTATAATCTTCCGTAAATCAAGGGCGAAAACCAATTATTTGTCCCAAAAGAAGGTGCTTTAAGTATATATCTGCATTTCTAAGGTAGATTTGGGTACAATAAGAGGCGAAAAAGCATATTCTGACTAAGATTTTATCGAAATCGGCAACTATTTGACTCAGAATGGATGCCTTACGTCGAAATCTAATAGTTTATTAAGGTTTTCGTTACTAAAATGCCCAAAGACGCCGATTTTGACTAGAATTTGAAAGCATCAACCGCATCAAAACTGCAAATATCAGTTTAAACTATCATTTTTTGATACAAACAGTTATATATTCATGTCAATATCTTTAGATTTCGACGTAAGGCAACCATTCTGAGTCAAATAGTTGCCGATTTCGATAAAATCTTAGTCAGAATCTGCTTTTTCGCCTCTTATTGTACCCAAATCTACCTTAGAAATGTAGATATATACTTAAAACACTTTCTTTTGGGACAAATAATTGGTTTTCGCCCTTGATTTACGGAAGATTATAGCCAAAACATGCATTTTCATAACTTAGCGAACTGAAATCTACATTAAAACTGCAGATAACTACTTAAAAATTCACTTCCTTGAATTGATAATAGGTTTTTTCTTTGTCATTTTAAACAGAATCCAGTCAAAATCGGCTTCTTCGATTCATATCGTATCTAAAACCGCATCAAAACTGCAAATATCAGTTTAAACTATAATTTTTTGATACAAACAGTTATATATTCATGTCAATATCTATCAAATTCTAGTCAAAATCGTCGTCTTTGGGCATTTTAGTAACGAAAACCTTAATAAACTATTAGATTTCGACGTAAGGCAACCTTTCTGAGTCAAATAGTTGCCGATTTCGATAAAATCTTAGTCAGAATCTGCTTTTTCGCCTCTTATTGTACCCAAATCTACCTTAGAAATGCAGATATATACTTAAAACAAATTCTTTTGGGACAAATAATTGGTTTTCGCCCTTGATTTACGGAAGATTATAGCCAAAACATGCATTTTCATAACTTAGAGAACTGAAATCTACATTAAAACTGCAGATAACTAGTTAAAAATTCACTTCCTTGAATTGATAATAGGTTTTTCTTTGTCATTTTAAACAGATTCCAGTCAAAATCGGCTTCTTCGATTCATATCGTATCTAAAACCGCATCAAAACTGCAAATATCAGTTTAAACTATCATTTTTTGATACAAACAGTTATATATTCATGTCAATATCTTTCAAATTCTAGTCAAAATCGGCGTCTTTGGGCATTTTAGTAACGAAAACCTTAATAAACTATTAGATTTCGACGTAAGGCAACCTTTCTGAGTCAAATAGTTGCCGATTACGAAAAAATCTTAGTCAGAATCTGCTTTTTCGCCTCTTATTGTACCCAAATCTACCTTAGAAATGCAGATATATACTTAAAACACCTTCTTTTGGGACAAATAATTGGTTTTGGCCCTTGATTTACTGAAGATTATAGCCAAAACATGCATTTTCATAACTTAGCGAACTGAAATCTACATTAAAACTGCAGATAACTACTTAAAAATTCACTTCCTTGAATTGATAATAGGTTTTTCTTTGTCATTTTAAACAGATTCCAGTCAAAATCGGCTTCTTCGATTCATATCGTATCCAAAACCGCATCAAAACTGCAAATATCAGTTTAAACTATCATTTTTTGATACAAACAGTTATATATTCATGTCAATATCTTTCAAATTCTAGTCAAAATCGGCGTCTTTGGGCATTTTAGTAACGAAAACCTTAATAAACTATTAGATTTCGACGTAAGGCAACCTTTCTGAGTCAAATAGTTGCCGATTTCGAAAAAATCTTAGTCAGAATCTGCTTTTTCGCCTCTTATTGTACCCAAATCTACCTTAGAAATGCAGATATATACTCAGAACACCTTCTTTTGGGACAAATAATTGGTTTTCGCCCTTGATTTACGGAAGATTATAGCCAAAACATGCATTTTCATAACTTAGCGAACTGAAATCTACATTAAAACTGCAGATAACTACTTAAAAATTCACTTCCTTGAATTGATAATAGGTTTTATCTTTGTCATTTTAAACAGATTCCAGTCAAAATCGGCTTCTTCGATTCATATCGCATCTAAAACCGCATCAAAACTGCAAATATCATTTTAAACTATCATTTTTTGATACAAACAGTTATATATTCATGTCAATATCTTTCAAATTCTAGTCAAAATCGGCGTCTTTGGGCATTTTAGTAACGAAAACCTTAATAAACTATTAGATTTCGACGTAAGGCAACCATTCTGAGTCAAATAGTTGCCGATTTCGATAAAATCTTAGTCAGAATCTGCTTTTTCGCCTCTTATTGTACCCAAATCTACCTTAGAAATGTAGATATATACTTAAAACACCTTCTTTTGGGACAAATAAGTTCGCTTAGTTATGAAAATGCATGTTTTGGCTATAATCTTCCGTAAATCAAGGGCGAAAACCAATTATTTGTCCCAAAAGAAGGTGTTTTAAGTATATATCTGCATTTCTAAGGTAGATTTGGGTACAATAAGAGGCGAAAAAGCAGATTCTGACTAAGATTTTATCGAAATCGGCAACTATTTGACTCAGAATGGTTGCCTTACGTCGAAATCTAATAGTTTATTAATGTTTTCGTTACTAAAATGCCCAAAGACGCCGATTTTGACTAGAATTTGAAAGATATTGACATGAATATATAACTGTTTGTATCAAAAAATGATACTTTAAACTGATATTTGCAGTTTTGATGCGGTTTTAGGTACGATATGAGTCGAAGAAGCCGATTTTGACTTGAATCTGTTTAAAATGACAAAGAACAACCTATTATCAATCGAAGGAAGTGAATTTTTAAGTAGTTATCTGCAGTTTTAATGTAGATTTCAGTTCGCTAAGTTATGAAAATGCATGTTTTGGCTATAATCTTCCGTAAATCAAGGGCGAAAACCAATTATTTGTCCCAAAAGAAGGTGTTTTAAGTATATATCTGCATTTCTAAGGTAGATTTGGGTACAATAAGAGGCGAAAAAGCAGATTCTGAATAGGATTTTTTCGAAATCGGCAACTATTTGACTCAGAAAGGTTGCCTTACGTCGAAATCTAATAGTTTATTAAGGTTTTCGTTACTAAAATGCCCAAAGACGCCGATTTTGACTAGAATTTGAAAGATATTGACATGAATATATAACTGTTTGTATCAAAAAATGATAGTTTAAACTGATATTTGCAGTTTTGATGCGGTTTTAGATACGATATGAATCGAAGAAGCCGATTTTGACTGGAATCTGTTTAAAATGACAAAGAACAACCTATTATCAATTCAAGGAAGTGAATTATGAAGTAGTTATCTGCAGTTTTAATGTAGATTTCAGTTCGCTAAGTTATGAAAATGCATGTTTTGGCTATAATCTTCCGTAAATCAAGGGCGAAAACCAATTATTTGTCCCAAAAGAAGGTGTTTTAAGTATATATCTGCATTTCTAAGGTAGATTTGGGTACAATAAGAGGCGAAAAAGCAGATTCTGACTAGGATTTTATCGAAATCGGCAACTATTTGACTCAGAATGGTTGCCTTACGTCGAAATCTAATAGTTTATTAAGGTTTTCGTTACTAAAATGCCCAAAGACGCCGATTTTGACTAGAATTTGAAAGATATTGACATGAATATATAACTGTTTGTATCAAAAAATGATAGTTTAAACTGATATTTGCAGTTTTGATGCGGTTTTAGGTACGATATGAGTCGAAGAAGCCGATTTTGACTAGAGTCTGTTTAAAATGACAAAGAAAAACCTATTATCAATTCAAGGAAGTGAATTTTTAAGTAGTTATCTGCAGTTTTAATGTAGATTTCAGTTCGCTAAGTTATGAAAATGCATGTTTTGGCTATAATCTTTCGTAAATCAAGGGCGAAAACCAATTATTTGTCCCAAAAGAAGGTGTTCTAAGTATATATCTGCATTTCTAAGGTAGATTTGGGTACAATAAGAGGCGAAAAAGCAGATTCTGACTAAGATTTTATCGAAATCGGCAACTATTTGACTCAGAATGGTTGCCTTACGTCGGAATCTAATAGTTTATTAAGGTTTTCGTTACTAAAATGCCCAAAGACGCCGATTTTGACTAGAATTTGAAAGCATCAACCGCATCAAAACTGCAAATATCAGTTTAAACTATCATTTTTTGATACAAACAGTTATATATTCATGTCAATATCTTTAGATTTCGACGTAAGGCAACCATTTTGAGTCAAATAGTTGCCGATTTCGATAAAATCTTAGTCAGAATCTGCTTTTTCGCCTCTTATTGTACCCAAATCTACCTTAGAAATGTAGATATATACTTAAAACACCTTCTTTTGGGACAAATAATTGGTTTTCGCCCTTGATTTACGGAAGATTATAGCCAAAACATGCATTTTCATAACTTAGCGAACTGAAATCTACATTAAAACTGCAGATAACTACTTAAAAATTCACTTCCTTGAATTGATAATAGGTTTTTCTTTGTCATTTTAAACAGATTCCCGTCAAAATCGGCTTCTTCGATTCATATCGTATCTAAAACCGCATCAAAACTGCAAATATCAGTTTAAACTATAATTTTTTGATACAAACAGTTATATATTCATGTCAATATCTCTCAAATTCTAGTCAAAATCGGCGTCTTTGGGCATTTTAGTAACGAAAACCTTAATAAACTATTAGATTTCGACGTAAGGCAACCTTTCTGAGTCAAATAGTTGCCGATTTCGATAAAATCTTAGTCAGAATCTGCTTTTTCGCCTCTTATTGCACCCAAATCTACCTTAGAAATGCAGATATATACTTAAAACAAATTCTTTTGGGACAAATAATTGGTTTTCGCCCTTGATTTACGGAAGATTATAGCCAAAACATGCATTTTCATAACTTAGAGAACTGAAATCTACATTAAAACTGCAGATAACTACTAAAAAATTCACTTCCTTGAATTGATAATAGGTTTTTCTTTGTCATTTTAAACAGATTCCAGTCAAAATCGGCTTCTTCGATTAATATCGTATCTAAAACCGCATCAAAACTGCAAATATCAGTTTAAACTATCATTTTTTGATACAAACAGTTATATATTCATGTCAATATCTTTCAAATTCTAGTCAAAATCGGCGTCTTTGGGCATTTTAGTAACGAAAACCTTAATAAACTATTAGATTTCGACGTAAGGCAACCTTTCTGAGTCAAATAGTTGCCGATTTCGAAAAAATCTTAGTCAGAATCTGCTTTTTCGCCTCTTATTGTACCCAAATCTACCTTAGAAATGCAGATATATACTTAAAACACCTTCTTTTGGGACAAATAATTGGTTTTGGCCCTTGATTTACTGAAGATTATAGCCAAAACATGCATTTTCATAACTTAGCGAACTGAAATCTACATTAAAACTGCAGATAACTACTTAAAAATTCACTTCCTTGAATTGATAATATGTTTTTCTTTGTCATTTTAAACAGATTCCAGTCAAAATCGGCTTCTTCGACTCATATCGTACCTAAAACCGCATCAAAACTGCAAATATCAGTTTAAACTATCATTTTTTGATACAAACAGTTATATATTCATGTCAGTATCTTACAAATTCTAGTCAAAATGTGCGTCTTTGGGAATTCTAGTAACGAAAACCTTAATAAACTATTAGATTTCGACGTAAGGCGACCATTCTGAGTCAAACAGTTGCCGATTTCGATAAAATCTTAGTCAGAATCTGCTTTTTCGCCTCTTATTGTACCCAAATCTACCTTAGAAATGCAGATATATACTCAGAACACCATCTTTTGGGACAAATAATTGGTTTTCGCCCTTGATTTACGGAAGATTATAGCCAAAACATGCATTTTCATAACTTAGCGAACTGAAATCTACATTAAAACTGCAGATAACTACTTAAAAATTCACTTCCTTGAATTGATAATAGGTTATTCTTTGTCATTTTGAACAGATTCCAGTCAAAATCGGCTTCTTCGATTCATATCGCATCTAAAACCGCATCAAAACTGCAAATATCATTTTAAACTATCATTTTTTGATGCAAACAGTTATATATTCATGTCAATATCTTTCAAATTCTAGTCAAAATCGGCGTCTTTGGGCATTTTAGTAACGAAAACCTTAATAAACTATTAGATTTCGACGTAAGGCAACCTTTCTGAGTCAAATAGTTGCCGATTTCGAAAAAATCTTAGTCAGAATCTGCTTTTTCGCCTCTTATTGTACCCAAATCTACCTTAGAAATGCAGATATATACTTAAAACACCTTCTTTTGGGACAAATAATTGGTTTTGGCCCTTGATTTACTGAAGATTATAGCCCAAACATGCATTTTCATAACTTAGCGAACTGAAATCTACATTAAAACTGCAGATAACTACTTAAAAATTCACTTCCTTGAATTGATAATATGTTTTTCTTTGTCATTTTAAACAGATTCCAGTCAAAATCGGCTTCTTCGACTCATATCGTACCTAAAACCGCATCAAAACTGCAAATATCAGTTTAAACTATCATTTTTTGATACAAACAGTTATATATTCATGTCAGTATCCTACAAATTCTAGTCAAAATGTGCGTCTTTGGGAATTCTAGTAACGAAAACCTTAATAAACTATTAGATTTCGACGTAAGGCGACCATTCTGAGTCAAACAGTTGCCGATTTCGATAAAATCTTAGTCAGAATCTGCTTTTTCGCCTCTTATTGTACCCAAATCTACCTTAGAAATGCAGATATATACTCAGAACACCTTCTTTTGGGACAAATAATTGGTTTTCGCCCTTGATTTACGGAAGATTATAGCCAAAACATGCATTTTCATAACTTAGCGAACTGAAATCTACATTAAAACTGCAGAAAACTACTTAAAAATTCACTTCCTTGAATTGATAATAGGTTTTTCTTTGTCATTTTAAACAGATTCCAGTCAAAATCGGCTTCTTCGATTCATATCGCATCTAAAACCGCATCAAAACTGCAAATATCATTTTAAACTATCATTTTTTGATACAAACAGTTATATATTCATGTCAATATCTTTCAAATTCTAGTCAAAATCGGCGTCTTTGGGCATTTTAGTAACGAAAACCTTAATAAACTATTAGATTTCGACGTAAGGCAACCATTCTGAGTCAAATAGTTGCCGATTTCGATAAAATCTTAGTCAGAATCTGCTTTTTCGCCTCTTATTGTACCCAAATCTACCTTAGAAATGCAGATATATACTTAAAACACCTTCTTTTGGGACAAATAATTGGTTTTGGCCCTTGATTTACTGAAGATTATAGCCCAAACATGCATTTTCATAACTTAGCGAACTGAAATCTACATTAAAACTGCAGATAACTACTTAAAAATTCACTTCCTTGAATTGATAATATGTTTTTCTTTGTCATTTTAAACAGATTCCAGTCAAAATCGGCTTCTTCGACTCATATCGTACCTAAAACCGCATCAAAACTGCAAATATCAGTTTAAACTATCATTTTTTGATACAAACAGTTATATATTCATGTCAGTATCCTACAAATTCTAGTCAAAATGTGCGTCTTTGGGAATTCTAGTAACGAAAACCTTAATAAACTATTAGATTTCGACGTAAGGCGACCATTCTGAGTCAAACAGTTGCCGATTTCGATAAAATCTTAGTCAGAATCTGCTTTTTCGCCTCTTATTGTACCCAAATCTACCTTAGAAATGCAGATATATACTCAGAACACCTTCTTTTGGGACAAATAATTGGTTTTCGCCCTTGATTTACGGAAGATTATAGCCAAAACATGCATTTTCATAACTTAGCGAACTGAAATCTACATTAAAACTGCAGAAAACTACTTAAAAATTCACTTCCTTGAATTGATAATAGGTTTTTCTTTGTCATTTTAAACAGATTCCAGTCAAAATCGGCTTCTTCGATTCATATCGCATCTAAAACCGCATCAAAACTGCAAATATCAGTTTAAACTATCATTTTTTGATACAAACAGTTATATATTCATGTCAATATCTTTCAAATTCTAGTCAAAATCGGCGTCTTTGGGCATTTTAGTAACGAAAACCTTAATAAACTATTAGATTTCGACGTAAGGCAACCATTCTGAGTCAAATAGTTGCCGATTTCGATAAAATCTTAGTCAGAATCTGCTTTTTCGCCTCTTATTGTACCCAAATCTACCTTAGAAATGTAGATATATACTTAAAACACCTTCTTTTGGGACAAATAAGTTCGCTTAGTTATGAAAATGCATGTTTTGGCTATAATCTTCCGTAAATCAAGGGCGAAAACCAATTATTTGTCCCAAAAGAAGGTGTTTTAAGTATATATCTGCATTTCTAAGGTAGATTTGGGTACAATAAGAGGCGAAAAAGCAAATTCTGACTAAGATTTTATCGAAATCGGCAACTATTTGACTCAGAATGGTTGCCTTACGTCGAAATCTAATAGTTTATTAAGGTTTTCGTTACTAAAATGCCCAAAGACGCCGATTTTGACTAGAATTTGAAAGATATTGACATGAATATATAACTGTTTGTATCAAAAAATGATACTTTAAACTGATATTTGCAGTTTTGATGCGGTTTTAGGTACGATATGAGTCGAAGAAGCCGATTTTGACTTGAATCTGTTTAAAATGACAAAGAACAACCTATTATCAATCGAAGGAAGTGAATTTTTAAGTAGTTATCTGCAGTTTTAATGTAGATTTCAGTTCGCTAAGTTATGAAAATGCATGTTTTGGCTATAATCTTCCGTAAATCAAGGGCGAAAACCAATTATTTGTCCCAAAAGAAGGTGTTTTAAGTATATATCTGCATTTCTAAGGTAGATTTGGGTACAATAAGAGGCGAAAAAGCAGATTCTGACTAGGATTTTTTCGAAATCGGCAACTATTTGACTCAGAAAGGTTGCCTTACGTCGAAATCTAATAGTTTATTAAGGTTTTCGTTACTAAAATGCCCAAAGACGCCGATTTTGACTAGAATTTGAAAGATATTGACATGAATATATAACTGTTTGTATCAAAAAATGATAGTTTAAACTGATATTTGCAGTTTTGATGCGGTTTTAGATACGATATGAATCGAAGAAGCCGATTTTGACTGGAATCTGTTTAAAATGACAAAGAACAACCTATTATCAATTCAAGGAAGTGAATTTTGAAGTAGTTATCTGCAGTTTTAATGTAGATTTCAGTTCGCAAAGTTATGAAAATGCATGTTTTGGCTATAATCTTCCGTAAATCAAGGGCGACAACCAATTATTTGTCCCAAAAGAATGTGTTTTAAGTATATATCTGCATTTCTAAGGTAGATTTGGGTACAATAAGAGGCGAAAAAAGCAGATTCTGACTAAGATTTTATCGAAATCCGCAACTATTTGACTCAGAAAAGTTGCCTTACGTCGAAATCTAATAGTTTATTAAGGTTTTCGTTACTAAAATGCCCAAAGACGCCGATTTTGACTAGAATTTGAAAGATATTTACATGAATATATAACTGTTTGTATCAAAAAATGATATTGACATGAATATATAACTGTTTGTATCAAAAAATGATAGTTTAAACTGATATTTGCAGTTTTGATGCGGTTTTAGATACGATATGAATCGAAGAAGCCGATTTTGACTGGAATCTGTTTAAAATGACAAAGAAAAACCTATTATCAATTCAAGGAAGTGAATTTTTAAGTAGTTATCTGCAGTTTTAATGTAGATTTCAGTTCGCTAAGTTATGAAAATGCATGTTTTGGCTATAATCTTCCGTAAATCAAGGGCGAAAACCAATTATTTGTCCCAAAAGAAGGTGTTTTAAGTATATATCTGCATTTCTAAGGTAGATTTGGGTACAATAAGAGGCGAAAAAGCAGATTCTGACTAAGATTTTATCGAAATCGGCAACTATTTGACTCAGAATGGTTGCCTTACGTCGAAATCTAATAGTTTATTAAGGTTTTCGTTACTAAAATGCCCAAAGACGCCGATTTTGACTAGAATTTGAAAGATATTGACATGAATATATAACTGTTTGTATCAAAAAATGATAGTTTAAACTGATATTTGCAGTTTTGATGCGGTTTTAGATACGATATGAATCGAAGAAGCCGATTTTGACTGGAATCTGTTTAAAATGACAAAGAAAAACCTATTATCAATTCAAGGAAGTGAATTTTTAAATAGTTATCTGCAGTTTTAATGTAGATTTCAGTTCGCTAAGTTATGAAAATGCATGTTTTGGCTATAATCTTCCGTAAATCAAGGGCGAAAACCAATTATTTGTCTCAAAAGAAGGTGTTTTAAGTATATATCTGCATTTCTAAGGTAGATTTGGGTACAATAAGAGGCGAAAAAGCAGATTCTGACTAAGATTTTATCGAAATCGGCAACTATTTGACTCAGAAAGGTTGCCTCACGTCGAAATCTAATAGCTTATTAAGGTTTTCGTTACTAAAATGCCCAAAGACGCCGATTTTGACTAGAATTTGAAAGATATTGACATGAATATATAACTGTTTGTAACAAAAAATGATAGTTTAAACTGATATTTGCAGTTTTGATGCGGTTTTAGGTACGATATGAGTCGAAGAAGCCGATTTTGACTGGAATCTGTTTAAAATGACAAAGAAAAACCTATTATCAATTCAAGGAAGTGAATTTTTAAGTAGTTATCTGCAGTTTTAATGTAGATTTCAGTTCGCAAAGTTATGAAAATGCATGTTTTGGCTATAATCTTCCGTAAATCAAGGGCGACAACCAATTATTTGTCCCAAAAGAATGTGTTTTAAGTATATATCTGCATTTCTAAGGTAGATTTGGGTACAATAAGAGGCGAAAAAGCAGATTGTGACTAAGATTTTATCGAAATCGGCAACTATTTGACTCAGAAAAGTTGCCTTATGTCGAAATCTAATAGTTTATTAAGGTTTTCGTTACTAAAATGCCCAAAGACGCCGATTTTGACTAGAATTTGAAAGATATTTACATGAATATATAACTGTTTGTATCAAAAAATGATATTGACATGAATATATAACTGTTTGTATCAAAAAATGATACTTTAAACTGATATTTGCAGTTTTGATGCGGTTTTAGATACGATATGAATCGAAGAAGCCGATTTTGACTGGAATCTGTTTAAAATGACAAAGAAAAACCTATTATCAATTCAAGGAAGTGAATTTTTAAGTAGTTATCTGCAGTTTTAATGTAGATTTCAGTTCGCTAAGTTATGAAAATGCATGTTTTGGCTATAATCTTCCGTAAATCAAGGGCGAAAACCAATTATTTGTCCCAAAAGAAGGTGTTTTAAGTATTTATCTCAAATATGGGGATTGGCTACATAAATTTAAAAAAATATAATGGACTTATATTGCAACGCCTGGCACATCACCAGAAATAGTTCGACTTTCAAACAGATTTAGCCTTGGTCTGTCGGTTAAGGGGTCTGACTAGAAATCAGATTCTCCATGGCAGCGTAGGTTCGAAACCTACCTACTGCAAACGGAAATTGTTTTGCTTGAAATATATATTTTTTAATTAACAGCTCAGCCCAGAAATTTTTCTCAGATATGGGGATTGAGTACATAAATTTATAAAAATGTAATGGCCTTATATTTCAACGCATGGCACATCACCAAAAATAGTTCCACTTTCCAACAAATTTAGATTTGGTCTGTCGGTAAAGGCGTCTGACTAGAAATCAGATTCTCTATCAGCATAGGTTCCAAACCTACCTACTGCAAACGACCATTTGTTTTGCTTGAAATATAATTTTTGTAATTAGCAGCTCAGTCCAGAAAATTTTGTCAATTATGGGGATTGAGTGCATACATTTAAAACAATATAATGTCCTTATATTTCAAATGGCACATCAAAAGAAATAGTTCTACTTTCAAACAGATTTAACACTGGTCTGTGGGTTAAGGCGTCTGACTACAAATCAGATTCTCCATGGCAGCGTAGGTATGAAACCTACATACTGCAAACAACCATTTGTTTTGCGTGAAATATAATTTTTGTAATTAGCAGCTCAGTCCTTAAAATTTTGTCAATTATCGGGATTGAGTGCATACATTTAAAACCATATAATGCTCTTATATTTCAAATGCCATATCACCAGAAATAGTTCTTCTTTCAAACAGATTTAGCCCTGGTCTGTCGGTTAAGGCGTCTGACTAGAAATCAGATTCTCCATGGCAGCGTAGATTCGAAACCTACCTACTGCAAACGGAAATTGTTTTGCTTGAAATATATATTTTTTAATTAACAGCTCAGCCCAGAAATTTTTCTCAGATATGGGGATTGAGTACATAAATTTATAAAAATATAATGGCCTTATATTTCAACGCATGGCACATCACCACTTTCAAACAAATTTAGATTTGGTCTGTCGGTAAAGGCGTCTGACTAGAAATCAGATTCTCTATCAGCATAGGTTCCAAACCTACCTACTGCAAACGACCATTTGTTTTGCTTGAAATATAATTTTTGTAATTAGCAGCTCAGTCCAGAAAATTTTGTCAATTATGGGGATTGAGTGCATACATTTAAAACAATATAATGTCCTTATATTTCAAATGGCACATCAAAAGAAATAGTTCTACTTTCAAACAGATTTAGCCCTGGTCTGTGGGTTAAGGCGTCTGACTACAAATCAGATTCTCCATGGCAGCGTAGGTATGAAACCTACATACTGCAAACAACCATTTGTTTTGCGTGAAACATAATTTTTGTAATTAGCAGCTCAGTCCAGAAAATTTTGTCAATTATGGGGATTGAGTGCATACATTTAAAACCATATAATGCTCTTATATTTCAAATGGCATATCACCAGAAATAGTTCTTCTTTCAAACAGATTTAGCCCTTTTCTGTCGGTTAAGGCGTCTGACTAGAAATCAGATTCTCCATGGCAGCGTAGATTCGAAACCTACCTACTGCAAACGGAAATTGTTTTGCTTGAAATATATATTTTTTAATTAACAGCTCAGCCCAGAAATTTTTCTCAGATATGGGGATTGAGTACATAAATTTATAAAAATGTAATGGCCTTATATTTCAACGCATGGCACATCACCAGAAATAGTACCACTTTCAAACAAATTTAGATTTGGTCTCTCGGTAAAAGCGTCTGACTAGAAATCAGATTCTCCATATCAGCGTAGGTTCGAAACCTACCTACTGCAAACGGCCATTTGTTTTGCTTGAAATATAATTTTTATAATTAGCAGCTCAGTCCAGAAAATTTTGTCAATTATGGGGATTGAGTTCGAAACCTACCTACTGCAAACGGCCATTGTTTTGCTTGAAATATATATTTTTTAATTTACAGCTCAGCCCAGAAATTTTTTCAAATATGAAGATTGGGTACATAAATTTATAAAAATATAATGGCCCTATATTTCAACGCATGGCACATCACCAAAAATAGTTCCACTTTCAAACAAATTTAGATTTGGTCTGTCGGTAAAGGCGTCTGACTAGATATCAGATTCTCTATCAGCATAGGTTCCAAACCTACCTACTGCAAACGACCATTTGTTTTGCTTGAATTATAATTCTTGTAATTAGCAGCTCAGTCCAGAAAATTTTGTCAATTATGGGGATTGAGTGCATACATTTAAAACAATATAATGTCCTTATATTTCAAATGGCACATCAAAAGAAATAGTTCTACTTTCAAACAGATTTAGCCCTGGTCTGTGGGTTAAGGCGTCGGACTACAAATCAGATTCTCCATGGCAGCGTAGGTTCGAAACCTACCTGCTGCAAACGACCATTTGTTTTGCTTGAAATATAATTTTTGTAATTAGCAGCTCAGTCCAGAAAATTTTGTCAATTATGGGGATTGAGTGCATACATTTAAAACAATATAATGTCCTAATATTTCAAATGGCACATCAAAAGAAATAGTTCAACTTTCAAACTGATTTAGCCCTGGTCTGTCAATTAAGGCGCCTGACGAGAAATCAGATTCTCCATGGCAGCGTAGGTTCGAAACCTACCTACTGCAAACGGAAATTGTTTTGCTTGAAATATAATTTTTGTAATTAGCAGCTCAGTCTAGAAAATTTTGTCAATTATGGGGATTAATTTCGAAACCTACCTACTGCAAACGGCCATTGTTTTGGTTGAAATATATATTTTTTAATTAACAGCTCAGCCCAGAAATTTTTTCAAATATCAAGATTAAGTACATAAATTTCTAAAAATATAATGGCCTTATGTTTCAACGCATGGCACATCACCAGAAATAGTTCGACTTTCAAACAGATTTAGCCTTGGTCTATTGGTTAATTCGGGTGACTAGACATGAGATTCTCGATGGCAGTGTAGGTTCGAAACCTAGTTACTGCAAACGGAAATTGTTTTGTTTGAAATATAATTTTTGTAATTAGCAGCTCAGTCCAGAAAATTTTGTCAATTATGGGGATTGAGTTCGAAACCTACCTACTGCAAACGGCCATTGTTTTGCTTGAAATATATATCTTTTAATTAACAGCTCAGCCCAGAAATTTTTCTCTGGAATCTGTTTAAAGTGACAAAGAAAAACCTATTATCAATTCAAGGAAGTGAATTTTTAAGTAGTTATCTGCAGATAACTACTGCAGATCAAGGCTAAATCTGTTTGACAGTCGAACTATTTCTGGTGATGTGCCATGCGTTGAAATATAAGGCCATTATATTTTTTTAAATTTATGTAATCAATTCCCATATTTGAGAAAAATTTCTGGGCTTTGCTGTTAACTAAAAATTATATATTTCAAGCAAAACCATGGCCGTTAGCAGTAGGTAGGTTTCGAACCTACGCTGCCATAGAGAATCTGATTTCTAGTCAGACGCCTTAACCGACAGACCAAGGCTAAATCTGTTTGAAAGTCGAACTATTTCTGGTGATGTGCCATGCGTTGAAATATAAGGCCATTATATATTTTTAAATTTATGTAGTCAATCCCCATATTTGAGAAAAAATTCTGGGCTGAGCTGTTAATTAAAAAATATATATTTCAAGCAAAACAATGGCCGTTTGCAGTGGGTAGGTTTCGAACCTACGCTGCCATAGAGAATCTGATTCCTAGTCAGACGCCTTAACCGACAGACCAGGGCTAAATCTGTTTGAAAGTAGAACTATTTCTGGTATAAAATTCCATTATATTTTTATAAATTTATGTACTCAATCCCTAGATTTTAGAAAATTTTCTGGGCTGAGCTGTTAATTAAAAAATATATATTTCAAGCAAAACAATTTCCGTTTGCAGTAGGTAGGTTTCGAACATACGCTGCCATAGTGAATCTGATTTCCAGTCAAGCGACTTAACCGACAGACCAGGGCTAAATCTGTTTTAAAGTAGAACTATTTCTGGTGATGTGCTATTTGAAAGATAAGGGCATTATGTTGTTATAAATTTATGCACTCAATCCCCATAATTGACAAAATTTTCTTGGCTGAGCTGCTAATTACAAAAATTATATTTCAAGCAAAACAATGGTCGTTTGCAGCAGGTAGGTTTCGAACCTACGCTGCAATGGAGAATCTGATTTCTAGTTAGACGCCTTAACCGACAGACCAGGGCTAAACCTGTTTGAAAGTAGAACTATTTCTGGTGATGTGAAATTCGAAATATAAGGGCATTCATTGTTATAAATTTATGCACTCAATCCCGATAATTGACAAAATTTTCTTGACTGAGCTGCTAATTACAAAAATTATATTTCAAGCAAAACAATGTTCGTTTGCAGCAGGTAGGTTTCGAACCTATGCTGATAGAGAATCTGATTTCTAGTCATACGCCTTATCCGACAGACCAAGGCTAAATCTGTTTGACAGTCGAACTATTTCTGGTGATGTGCCATGCGTTGAAATATAAGGCCATTATATTTTTTTAAATTTATGTAATCAATTCCCATATTTGAGAAAAATTTCTGGGCTGAGCTGTTAAATAAAAATTATATATTTCAAGCAAAACAATGGCCGTTAACAGTAGGTAGGTTTCGAACCTACGCTGCCATAGAGAATCTGATTTCTAGTCAGACGCCTTAACCGACAGACCAGGGCTAAATCTGTTTGAAAGAAGAACTATTTCTGGTGATATGGCATTTGAAATATAAGAGCATTATATGGTTTTAAATGTATGCACTCAATCCCGATAATTGACAAAATTTTCTGGACTGAGCTGCTAATTACAAAAATTATATTTCACGCAAAACAAATGGTTGTTTGCAGTATGTAGGTTTCATACCTACGCTGCCATGGAGAATCTGATTTGTAGTCAGACGCCTTAACCCACAGACCAGTGTTAAATCTGTTTGAAAGTAGAACTATTTCTTTTGATGTGCCATTTGAAATATAAGGACATTATATTGTTTTAAATGTATGCACTCAATCCCCATAATTGACAAAATTTTCTGGACTGAGCTGCTAATTACAAAAATTATATTTCAAGCAAAACAAATGGTCGTTTGCAGTAGGTAGGTTTGGAACCTATGCTGATAGAGAATCTGATTTCTAGTCAGACGCCTTTACCGACAGACCAAATCTAAATTTGTTTGAAAGTGGAACTATTTTTGGTGATGTGCCATGCGTTGAAATATAAGGCCATTATATTTTTATAAATTTATGTACTCAATCCCCATATCTGAGAAAAATTTCTGGGCTGAGCTGTTAATTAAAAAATATATATTTCAAGCAAAACAATTTCCGTTTGCAGTAGGTAGGTTTCGAACCTACGCTGCCATGGAGAATCTGATTTCTAGTCAGACCCCTTAACCGACAGACCAAGGCTAAATCTGTTTGAAAGTCGAACTATTTCTGGTGATGTGCCAGGCGTTGCAATATAAGTCCATTATATTTTTTTAAATTTATGTAGCCAATCCCCATATTTGAGATAAATACTTAAAACACCTTCTTTTGGGACAAATAATTGGTTTTCGCCCTTGATTTACGGAAGATTATAGCCAAAACATGCATTTTCATAACTTAGCGAACTGAAATCTACATTAAAACTGCAGATAACTACTTAAAAATTCACTTCCTTGAATTGATAATAGGTTTTTCTTTGTCATTTTAAACAGATTCCAGTCAAAATCGGCTTCTTCGATTCATATCGTATCTAAAACCGCATCAAAACTGCAAATATCAGTTGAAACTATCATTTTTTGATACAAACAGTTATATATTCATGTCAATATCATTTTTTGATACAAACAGTTATATATTCATGTAAATATCTTTCAAATTCTAGTCAAAATCGGCGTCTTTGGGCATTTTAGTAACGAAAACCTTAATAAACTATTAGATTTCGACATAAGGCAACTTTTCTGAGTCAAATAGTTGCCGATTTCGATAAAATCTTAGTCAGAATCTGCTTTTTCGCTTCTTATTGTACCCAAATCTACCTTAGAAATGCAGATATATACTTAAAACACATTCTTTTGGGACAAATAATTGGTTGTCGCCCTTGATTTACGGAAGATTATAGCCAAAACATGCATTTTCATAACTTTGCGAACTGAAATCTACATTAAAACTGCAGATAACTACTTAGAAATTCACTTCCTTGAATTGATAATAGGTTTTTCTTTGTCATTTTAAACAGATTCCAGTCAAAATCGGCTTCTTCGACTCATATCGTACCTAAAACCGCATCAAAACTGCAAATATCAGTTTAAACTATCATTTTTTGTTACAAACAGTTATATATTCATGTCAATATCTTTCAAATTCTAGTCAAAATCGGCGTCTTTGGGCATTTTAGTAACGAAAACCTTAATAAGCTATTAGATTTCGACGTGAGGCAACCTTTCTGAGTCAAATAGTTGCCGATTTCGATAAAATCTTAGTCAGAATCTGCTTTTTCGCCTCTTATTGTACCCAAATCTACCTTAGAAATGCAGATATATACTTAAAACACCTTCTTTTGAGACAAATAATTGGTTTTCGCCCTTGATTTACGGAAGATTATAGCCAAAACATGCATTTTCATAACTTAGCGAACTGAAATCTACATTAAAACTGCAGATAACTATTTAAAAATTCACTTCCTTGAATTGATAATAGGTTTTTCTTTGTCATTTTAAACAGATTCCAGTCAAAATCGGCTTCTTCGATTCATATCGTATCTAAAACCGCATCAAAACTGCAAATATCAGTTTAAACTATCATTTTTTGATACAAACAGTTATATATTCATGTCAATATCTTTCAAATTCTAGTCAAAATCGGCGTCTTTAGGCATTTTAGTAACGAAAACCTTAATAAACTATTAGATTTCGACGTAAGGCAACCATTCTGAGTCAAATAGTTGCCGATTTCGATAAAATCTTAGTCAGAATCTGCTTTTTCGCCTCTTATTGTACCCAAATCTACCTTAGAAATGCAGATATATACTTAAAACACCTTCTTTTGGGACAAATAATTGGTTTTCGCCCTTGATTTACGGAAGATTATAGCCAAAACATGCATTTTCATAACTTAGCGAACTGAAATCTACATTAAAACTGCAGATAACTACTTAAAAATTCACTTCCTTGAATTGATAATAGGTTTTTCTTTGTCATTTTAAACAGATTCCAGTCAAAATCGGCTTCTTCGATTCATATCGTATCTAAAACCGCATCAAAACTGCAAATATCAGTTTAAACTATCATTTTTTGATACAAACAGTTATATATTCATGTCAATATCATTTTTTGATACAAACAGTTATATATTCATGTAAATATCTTTCAAATTCTAGTCAAAATCGGCGTCTTTGGGCATTTTAGTAACGAAAACCTTAATAAACTATTAGATTTCGACGTAAGGCAACTTTTCTGAGTCAAATAGTTGCAAATTTCGATAAAATCTTAGTCAGAATCTGCTTTTTCGCCTCTTATTGTACCCAAATCTACCTTAGAAATGCAGATATATACTTAAAACACATTCTTTTGGGACAAATAATTGGTTGTCGCCCTTGATTTACGGAAGATTATAGCCAAAACATGCATTTTCATAACTTTGCGAACTGAAATCTACATTAAAACTGCAGATAACTACTTAAAAATTCACTTCCTTGAATTGATAATAGGTTTTTCTTTGTCATTTTAAACAGATTCCAGTCAAAATCGGCTTCTTCGACTCATATCGTACCTAAAACCGCATCAAAACTGCAAATATCAGTTTAAACTATCATTTTTTGATACAAACAGTTATATATTCATGTCAATATCTTTCAAATTCTAGTCAAAATCGGCGTCTTTGGGCATTTTAGTAACGAAAACCTTAATAAGCTATTAGATTTCGACGTGAGGCAACCTTTCTGAGTCAAATAGTTGCCGATTTCGATAAAATCTTAGTCAGAATCTGCTTTTTCGCCTCTTATTGTACCCAAATCTACCTTAGAAATGCAGATATATACTTAAAACACCTTCTTTTGAGACAAATAATTGGTTTTCGCCCTTGATTTACGAAAGATTATAGCCAAAACATGCATTTTCATAACTTAGCGAACTGAAATCTACATTAAAACTGCAGATAACTATTTAAAAATTCACTTCCTTGAATTGATAATAGGTTTTTCTTTGTCATTTTAAACAGATTCCAGTCAAAATCGGCTTCTTCGATTCATATCGTATCTAAAACCGCATCAAAACTGCAAATATCAGTTTAAACTATCATTTTTTGATACAAACAGTTATATATTCATGTCAATATCTTTCAAATTCTAGTCAAAATCGGCGTCTTTGGGCATTTTAGTAACGAAAACCTTAATAAACTATTAGATTTCGACGTAAGGCAACCATTCTGAGTCAAATAGTTGCCGATTTCGATAAAATCTTAGTCAGAATCTGCTTTTTCGCCTCTTATTGTACCCAAATCTACCTTAGAAATGCAGATATATACTTAAAACACCTTCTTTTGGGACAAATAATTGGTTTTCGCCCTTGATTTACGGAAGATTATAGCCAAAACATGCATTTTCATAACTTAGCGAACTGAAATCTACATTAAAACTGCAGATAACTACTTAAAAATTCACTTCCTTGAATTGATAATAGGTTTTTCTTTGTCATTTTAAACAGATTCCAGTCAAAATCGGCTTCTTCGACTCATATCGAACCTAAAACCGCATCAAAACTGCAAACATCAGTTTAAACTATCATTTTTTGATACAAACAGTTATATATTCATGTCAATATCTTTCAAATTCTAGTCAAAATCGGCGTCTTTGAGCATTTTAGTAACGAAAATCTTAATAAGCTATTAGATTTCGACGTAAGGCAACCTTTCTGAGTCAAATAGTTGCCGATTTCGATAAAATCTTAGTCAGAATCTGCTTTTTCGCCTCTTATTGTACCCAAATCTACCTTAGAAATGCAGATATATACTTAAAATACCTTCTTTTGGGACAAATAATTGGTTTTCGCCCTTGATTTACGGAAGATTATAGCCAAAACATGCATTTTCATAACTTAGCGAACTGAAATCTACATTAAAACTGCAGATAACTACTTAAAAATTCACTTCCTTGAATTGATAATAGGTTTTTCTTTGTCATTTTAAACAGATTCCAGTCAAAATCGGCTTCTTCGACTCATATCGTACCTAAAACCGCATCAAAACTGCAAATATCAGTTTAAACTATCATTTTTTGATACAAACAGTTATATATTCATGTCAATATCTTACAAATTCTAGTCAAAATGTGCGTCTTTGGGCATTCTAGTAACGAAAACCTTAATAAACTATTAGATTTCGACGTAAGGCAACCTTTCTGAGTCAAATAGTTGCCGATTTCGAAAAAATCCTAGTCAGAATCTGCTTTTTCGCCTCTTATTGTACCCAAATCTACCTTAGAAATGCAGATATATACTTAAAACACCTTCTTTTGGGACAAATAATTGGTTTTCGCCCTTGATTTACGGAAGATTATAGCCAAAACATGCATTTTCATAACTTAGCGAACTGAAATCTACATTAAAACTGCAGATAACTACTTAAAAATTCACTTCCTTGAATTGATAATAGGTTGTTCTTTGTCATTTTAAACAGATTCCAGTCAAAATCGGCTTCTTCGACTCATATCGTACCTAAAACCGCATCAAAACTGCAAATATCAGTTTAAACTATCATTTTTTGATACAAACAGTTATATATTCATGTCAATATCTTTCAAATTCTAGTCAAAATCGGCGTCTTTGGGCATTTTAGTAACGAAAACCTTAATAAACTATTAGATTTCGACGTAAGGCAACCATTCTGAGTCAAATAGTTGCCAATTTCGATAAAACCTTAGTCAGAATCTGCTTTTTCGCCTCTTATTGTACCCAAATCTACCTTAGAAATGTAGATATATACTTAAAACACCTTCTTTTGGGACAAATAAGTTCGCTAAGTTATGAAAATGCATGTTTTGGCTATAATCTTCCGGAAATCAATGGCGAAAACCAATTATTTGTCCCAAAAGAAGGTGTTTTAAGTATATATCTACATTTCTAAGGTAGATTTGGGTACAATAAGAGGCGAAAAAGCAGATTCTGACTAAGATTTTATCGAAATCGGCTACTAATTGACTCAGAATGGTTGCCTTACGTCGAAATCTAATAGTTTTTTAAGGTTTTCGTTACTAAAATGCCCAAAGACGCCGATTTTGACTAGAATTTGAAAGATATTGACATGAATATATAACTGTTTGTATCAAAAAATGATAGTTTAAACTGATATTTGCAGTTTTGATGCGGTTTTAGGTACGATATGAGTCGAAGAAGCCGATTTTGACTGGAATCTGTTTAAAATGACAAAGAAAAACCTATTATCAATTCAAGGAAGTGGATTTTTAAGTAGTTATCTGCAGTTTTAATGTAGATTTCAGTTCGCTAAGTTATGAAAATGCATGTTTTGGCTATAATCTTCCGTAAATCAAGGGCGAAAACCAATTATTTGTCCCAAAAGAAGGTGTTTTAAGTATATATCTGCATTTCTAAGGTAGATTTGGGTACAATAAGAGGCGAAAAAGCAGATTCTGACTAAGATTTTATCGAAATCGGCAACTATTTGGCTCAGAATGATTGCCTTACGTCGAAATCTAATAGTTTATTAAGGTTTTCGTTACTAAAATGCCCAAAGACGCCGATTTTGACTAGAATTTGAAAGATATTGACATGAATATATAACTGTTTGTTTCAAAAAATGATAGTTTAAACTGATATTTGCAGTTTTGATGCGGTTTTAGATACGATATGAATCGAAGAAGCCGATTTTGACTGGAATCTGTTTAAAATGACAAAGAAAAACCTATTATCAATTCAAGGAAGTGAATTTTTAAGTAGTTATCTGCAGTTTTAATGTAGATTTCAGTTCGCTAAGTTATGAAAATGCATGTTTTGGCTATAATCTTCCGTAAATCAAGGGCGAAAACCAATTATTTGTCCCAAAAGAAGGTGTTTTAAGTATTTATCTCAAATATGGGGATTGGCTACATAAATTTAAAAAAATATAATGGACTTATATTGCAACGCCTGGCACATCACCAGAAATAGCTCGACTTTCAAACAGATTTAGCCTTGGTCTGTCGGTTAAGGGGTCTGAATAGAAATCAGATTCTCCATGGCAGCGTAGGTTCGAAACCTACCTACTGCAAACGACCATTTGTTTTGCTTGAAATGTAATTTTTGTAATTAGCAGCTCAGCCCAGAAAATTTTGTCAATTATAGGGATTGAGTGCATACATATAAAACAATATAATGCCCTTAAATTTCGAATGGCACATCACCAGAAATAGTTCGACTTTCAAACAGATTTAGCTTTGGTCTGTCGTTTAAGGCGTCTGACTAGAAATCAGATTCTCCATTGCAGCGTAGATTCGAAACCTACCTACTGCAAACGGAAATTGTTTTGCTTGAAATATATATTTTTTAATTAACAGCTCAGCCCAGAAATTTTTCTCAGATATGGGGATTGAGTACATAAATTTATAAAAATATAATGGCCTTATATTTCAACGCATGGCACATCACCAAAAATAGTTCCACTTTCAAACAAATTTAGATTTGGTCTGTCGGTAAAGGCGTCTGACTAGAAATCAGATTCTCTATCAGCATAGGTTCCAAACCTACCTACTGCAAACGACCATTTGTTTTGCTTGAAATATAATTTTTGTAATTAGCAGCTCAGTCCAGAAAATTTTGTCAATTATGGGGATTGAGTGCATACATTTAAAACAATATAATGTCCTTATATTTCAAATGGCACATGAAAAGAAATAGTTCTACTTTCAAACAGATTTAGCCCTGGTCTGTAGGTTAAGGCGTCTGACTACAAATCAGATTCTCCATGGCAGCGTAGGTATGAAACCTACATACTGCAAAGAACCATTTGTTTTGCGTGAAATATAATTTTTGTAATTAGCAGCTCAGTCCAGAAAATTTTGTCAATTATGGGGATTGAGTGCATACATTTAAAACCATATAATGCTCTTATATTTCAAATGGCATATCACCAGAAATAGTTCTTCTTTCAAACAGATTTAGCCCTGGTCTGTCGGTTAAGGCGTCTGACTAGAAATCAGATTCTCCATGGCAGCGTAGATTCGAAACCTACCTACTGCAAACGGAAATTGTTTTGCTTGAAATATATATTTTTTAATTAACAGCTCAGCCCAGAAATTTTTCTCAGATATGGGGATTGAGTACATAAATTTATAAAAATATAATGGCCTTATATTTCAACGCATGGCACATCACCAGAAATAGTACCACTTTCAAACAAATTTAGATTTGATCTGTCGGTAAAGGCGTCTGACTAGAAATCAGATTCTCTATCAGCATAGGTTCCAAACCTACTTACTGCAAACGACCATTTGTTTTGCTTGAAATATAATTTTTGTAATTAGCAGCTCAGTCCAGAAAATTTTGTCAATTATGGGAATTGAGTGCATACATTTAAAACAATATAATGTCCTTATATTTCAAATGGCACATCAAAAGAAATAGTTCTACTTTCAAACAGATTTAGCCCTGGTCTGTGGGTTAAGGCGTCTGACTACAAATCAGATTCTCCATGGCAGCGTAGGTATGAAACCTACATACTGCAAACAACCATTTGTTTTGCGTGAAATATAATTTTTGTAATTAGCAGCTCAGTCCAGAAAATTTTGTCAATTATGGGGATTGAATGCATACATTTAAAACCATATAATGCTCTTATATTTCAAATGGCATATCACCAGAAATAGTTCTTCTTTCAAACAGATTTAGCCCTGGTCTGTCGGTTAAGGCGTCTGACTAGAAATCAGATTCTCCATGGCAGCGTAGATTCGAAACCTACCTACTGCAAACGGAAATTGTTTTGCTTGAAATATATATTTTTTAATTAACAGCTCAGCCCAGAAATTTTTCTCAGATATGGGGATTGAGTACATAAATTTATAAAAATATAATGGCCTTATATTTCAACGCATGGCACATCACCAGAAATAGTACCACTTTCAAACAAATTTAGATTTGGTCTCTCGGTAAAAGCGTCTGACTAGAAATCAGATTCTCCATATCAGCGTAGGTTCGAAACCTACCTACTGCAAACGGCCATTTGTTTTGCTCGAAATATAATTTTTATAATTAGCAGCTCAGTCCAGAAAATTTTGTCAATTATGGGGATTGAGTTCGAAACCTACCTACTGCAAACGGCCATTGTTTTGCTTGAAATATATATTTTTTAATTTACAGCTCAGCCCAGAAATTTTTTCAAATATGAAGATTGGGTACATAAATTTATAAAAATATAATGGCCTTATATTTCAACGCATGGCACATCCCCAAAAATTGTTCCACTTTCAAACAAATTTAGATTTGGTCTGTCGGTAAAGGCGTCTGACTAGATATCAGATTCTCTATCAGCATAGGTTCCAAACCTAATTACTGCAAACGACCATTTGTTTTGCTTGAAATATAATTCTTGTAATTAGCAGCTCAGTCCAGAAAATTTTGTCAATTATGGGGATTGAGTGCATACATTTAAAACAATATAATCTCCTTATATTTCAAATGGCACATCAAAAGAAATAGTTCTACTTTCAAACAGATTTAGCCCTGGTCTGTGGGTTAAGGCGTCGGACTACAAATCAGATTCTCCATGGCAGCGTAGGTTCGAAACCTACCTGCTGCAAACGACCATTTGTTTTGCTTGAAATATAATTTTTGTAATTAGCAGCTCAGTCCAGAAAATTTTGTCAATTATGGGGATTGAGTGCATACATTTAAAACAATATAATGTCCTAATATTTCAAATGGCACATCACCAGAAATAGTTCGACTTTCAAACAGATTTAGCCTTGGTCTATTGGTTAATTCGGGTGACTAGACATGAGATTCTCAATGGCAGTGTAGGTTCGAAACCTACTTACTGCAAACGGAAATTGTTTTGTTTGAAATATAATTTTTGTAATTAGCAGCTCAGTCCAGAAAATTTTGTCAATTATGGGGATTGAGTTCGAAACCTACCTACTGCAAACGGCCATTGTTTTGCTTGAAATATATATCTTTTAATTAACAGCTCAGCCCAGAAATTTTTCTCTGGAATCTGTTTAAAATGACAAAGAAAAACCTATAATCAATTCAAGGAAGTGAATTTTTAAGTAGTTATCTGCAGTTTTAATGTAGATTTCAGTTCGCTAAGTTATGAAAATGCATGTTTTGGCTATAATCTTCCGTAAATCAAGGGCGAAAACCAAATATTTGTCCCAAAAGAAGGTGTTCTGAGTATATATCTGCATTTCTAAGGTAGATTTGGGTACAATAAGAGGCGAAAAAGCAGATTCTGTCTAAGATTTTATCGAAATCGGCAACTATTTGACTCAGAATGGTTGCCTTACGTCGAAATCTAATAGTTTATTAAGGTTTTCGTTACTAGAATGCCCAAAGACGCACATTTTGACTAGAATTTGTAAGATATTGACATGAATATATAACTGTTTGTATCAAAAAATGATAGTTTAAACTGATATTTGCAGTTTTGATGCGGTTTTAGGTACGATATGAGTCGAAGAAGCCGATTTTGACTGGAATCTGTTTAAAATGACAAAGAAAAACCTATTATCAATTCAAGGAAGTGAATTTTTAAGTAGTTATCTGCAGTTTTAATGTAGATTTCAGTTCGCTAAGTTATGAAAATGCATGTTTTGGCTATAATCTTCCGTAAATCAAGGGCAAAAACCAATTATTTGTCCCAAAAGAAGGTGTTTTAAGTATATATCTGCATTTCTAAGGTAGATTTGGGTACAATAAGAGGCGAAAAAGCAGATTCTGACTAAGATTTTATCGAAATCGGCAACTATTTGACTCAGAATGGTTGCCTTACGTCGAAATCTAATAGTTTATTAAGGTTTTCGTTACTAAAATGCCCAAAGACGCCGATTTTGACTAGAATTTGAAAGATATTGACATGAATATATAACTGTTTGTATCAAAAAATGATAGTTTAAACTGATATTTGCAGTTTTGATGCGGTTTTAGATACGATATGAATCGAAGAAGCCGATTTTGACTGGAATCTGTTTAAAATGACAAAGAAAAACGTATTATCAATTCAAGGAAGTGAATTTTTAAGTAGTTATATGCAGTTTTAATGTAGATTTCAGTTCGCTAAGTTACGAAAATGCATGTTTTGGCTATAATCTTCCGTAAATCAAGGGCCAAGTAAAGTTATTTGTCCCAAAAGAAGGTGTTTTAAGTATATATCTGCATTTCTAAGGTAGATTTGGGTACAATAAGAGGCGAAAAAGCAGATTCTGACTAAGATTTTATCGAAATCGGCAACTATTTGACTCAGAATGGTTGCCTTACGTCGAAATCTAATAGTTTATTAAGGTTTTCGTTACTAAAATGCCCAAAGACGAAGATTTTGACTAGAATTTGAAAGATATTGACATGAATATATAACTGTTTGTATCAAAAAATGATAGTTTAAACAGATATTTGCAGTTTTGATGCGGTTTTAGATACGATATGAATCGAAGAAGCCGATTTTGACTGGAATCTGTTTAAAATGACAAAGAAAAACCTATTATCAATTCAAGGAAGTGAATTTTTAAGTAGTTATCTGCAGTTTTAATGTAGATTTCAGTTCGCTAAGTTATGAAAATGCATGTTTTGGCTATAATCTTCCGTAAATCAAGGGCGAAAACCAATTATTTGTCCGAAAAGAAGGTGTTTTAAGTATATATCTGCATTTCTAAGGTAGAATTGGGTACAATAAGAGGCGAAAAAGCAGATTCTAACTAAGATTTTATCGAAATCGGCAACTATTTGACTCAGAATGGTTGCCTTACGTCGAAATCTAATAGTTTATTAAGGTTGTCGTTACTAAAATGCCCAAAGACGCCGATTTTGACTAGAATTTGAAAGATATTGACATGTATGTATATATTGACTGTTTGTATCAAAAAATGATAGTTTAAACTGATATTTGCAGTTTTGATGCGGTTTTAGATACGATATGAAGTTTGAAAGAAATTAATAAACTATTAGATTTCGACGTAAGGCAACCATTCTGAGTCAAATAGTTGCCGATTTCGATAAAATCTTAGTCAGAATCTGCTTTTTCGCCTCTTATTGTACCCAAATCTACCTTAGAAATGCAGATATATACTTAAAACACCTTCTTTTGGGACAAATAATTGGTTTTCGCCCTTGATTTACGGAAGATTATAGCCAAAACATGCATTTTCATAACTTAGCGAACTGAAATCTACATTAAAACTGCAAATAACTACTTAAAAATTCACTTCCTTGAATTGATAATAGGTTTTTCTTTGTCATTTTAAACAGATTCCAGTCAAAATCGGCTTCTTCGATTCATATCGTATCTAAAACCGCATCAAAAGTGCAAATATCAGTTTAAACTACTTTTTTTTGATACAAACAGTTATATATTCATGTCAATATCTTTCAAATTCTAGTCAAAATCGGCGTCTTTGGGCATTTTAGTAACGAAAACCTTAATAAACTATTAGATTTCGACGTAAGGCAACCATTCTGAGTCAAATAGTTGCCGATTTATATAAAATCTTAGTCAGAATCTGCTTTTTCGCCTCTTATTGTACCCAAATCTACCTTAGAAATGCAGATATATACTTAAAACACCTTCTTTTGGGACAAATAATTAGTTTTCGCGCTTGATTTACGGAAGATTATAGCCAAAACATGCATTTTCATAACTTAGCGAACTGAAATCTACATTAAAACTGCAGATAACTAATTAAAAATTCACTTCCTTGAATTGATAATAGGTTTTTCTTTGTCATTTTAAACAGATTCCAGTCAAAATCGGCTTCTTCGATTCATATCGTATCTAAAACCGCATCAAAACTGCGAATATCAGTTTAAACTATCATTTTTTGATACAAACAGTTATATATTCATGTCAATATCTTTCAAATTCTAGTCAAAATCGGCGTCTTTGGGCATTTTAGTAACGAAAACCTTAATAAACTATTAGATTTCGACGTAAGGCAACCTTTCTGAGTCAAATGGTTGCCGATTTCGATAAAATCTTAGTCAGAATCTGCTTTTTCGCCTCTTATTGTACCCAAATCTACCTTAGAAATGCAGATATATACTAAAAACACCTTCTTTTGGGACAAATAATTGGTTTTCGCCCTTGATTTACGGAAGATTATATCCAAAACATGCATTTTCATAACTTAGCGAACTGAAATCTACATTAAAACTGCAGATAACTACTTAAAAATTCACTTCCTTGAATTAATAATAGGTTGTTCTTTGTCATTTTAAACAGATTCCAGTCAAAATCGGCTTCTTCGACTCATATCGTACCTAAAACCGCATCAAAACTGCAAATATCAGTTTAAACTATCATTTTTTGATACAAACAGTTATATATTCATGTCAATATCTTACAAATTCTAGTCAAAATGTGCGTCTTTGGGCATTCTAGTAACGAAAACCTTAATAAACTATTAGATTTCGACGTAAGGCAACCATTCTGAGACAAATAGTTGCCGATTTCGATAAAATCTTAGTCAGAATCTGCTTTTTCGCCTCTTATTGTACCCAAATCTACCTTAGAAATGCAGATATATACTTAAAACACCTTCTTTTGGGACAAATAATTGGTTTTCGCCCTTGATTTACGGAAGATTATAAAACCGCATCAAAACTGGAAATACCAGTTTAAACTATCATTTTTTGATACAAACAGTTATATATTCATGGCAATATCTTTCAAATTCTAGTCAAAATCGGCGTCTTTGGGCATTTTAGTAACGAAAACCTTAATAAACTATTAGATTCCGACGTATGGCAACCATTTTGAGTCAAATAGTTGCCGATTTCGATAAAATCTTAGTCAGAATCTGCTTTTTCGCCTCTTATTGTACCCAAATCTACCTTAGAAATGCAGATATATACTTAGAACACCTTCTTTTGGGACAAATAATTGGTTTTCGCCCTTGATTTACGGAAGATTATAGCCAAAACATGCATTTTCATAACTTAGCGAACTGAAATCTACATTAAAACTGCAGATAACTACTTAAAAATTCACTTCCTTGAATTGATAATAGGTTTTTCTTTGTCATTTTAAACAGACTCCAGTCAAAATCGGCTTCTTCGACTCATATCGTACCTAAAACCGCATCAAAACTGCAAATATCAGTTTAAACTATCATTTTTTGATACAAACAGTTATATATTCATGTCAATATCTTTCAAATTCTAGTCAAAATCGGCGTCTTTGGGCATTTTAGTAACGAAAACCTTAATAAACTATTAGATTTCGACGTAAGGCAACCATTCTGAGTCAAATAGTTGCCGATTTCGATAAAATCCTAGTCAGAATCTGCTTTTTCGCCTCTTATTGTACCCAAATCTACCTTAGAAATGCAGATATATACTTAAAACACCTTCTTTTGGGACAAATAATTGGTTTTCGCCCTTGATTTACGGAAGATTATAGCCAAAACATGCATTTTCATAACTTAGCGAACTGAAATCTACATTAAAACTGCAGATAACTACTTAAAAATTCACTTCCTTGAATTGATAATAGGTTGTTCTTTGTCATTTTAAACAGATTCAAGTCAAAATCGGCTTCTTCGACTCATATCGTACCTAAAACCGCATCAAAACTGCAAATATCAGTTTAAAGTATCATTTTTTGATACAAACAGTTATATATTCATGTCAATATCTTTCAAATTCTAGTCAAAATCGGCGTCTTTGGGCATTTTAGTAACGAAAACCTTAATAAACTATTAGATTTCGACGTAAGGCAACCATTCTGAGTCAAATAGTTGCCGATTTCGATAAAATCTTAGTCAGAATCTGCTTTTTCGCCTCTTATTGTACCCAAATCTACCTTAGAAATGCAGATATATACTTAAAACACCTTCTTTTGGGTCAAATAATTGGTTTTCGCCCTTGATTTACGGAAGATTATAGCCAAAACATGCATTTTCATAACTTAGCGAACTGAAATCTACATTAAAACTGCAGATAACTACTTAAAAATTCACTTCCTTGAATTGATAATAGGTTTATCTTTGCCATTTTAAACAGATTCCAGTCAAAATCGGCTTCTTCGATTCATATCGTATCTAAAACCGCATCAAAACTGCAAATATCAGTTTAAACTATCATTTTTTGATACAAACAGTTACATATTCATGTCAATATCTTTCAAATTCTAGTCAAAATCGGCGTCTTTGGGCATTTTAGTAACGAAAACCTTAATAAACTATTAGATTTCGACGTAAGGCAACCATTCTGAGTCAAATAGTTGCCGATTTCGATAAAATCTTAGTCAGAATCTGCTTTTTCGCCTCTTATTGTACCCAAATCTACCTTAGAAATGCAGATATATACTTAAAACTCCTTCTCTTGGGACAAATAATTGGTTTTCCCCCTTGATTTACGAAAGATTATAGCCAAAACATGAATTTTCATAACTTAGCGAACTGAAATCTACATTAAAACTGCAGATAACTACTTAAAAATTCGCTTCCTTGAATTGATAATAGGTTTTTCTTTGTCATTTTAATCAGATTCCAGTCAAAATCGGCTTCTTCGATTGATATCGTATCTAAAACCGCATCAAAACTGCAAATATCAGTTTAAACTATCATTTTTTGATACAAACAGTTATATATTCATGTCAATATCTTTCAAATTCTAGTCAAAATCGGCGTCTTTGGGCATTTTAGTAACGAAAACCTTAATAAACTATTAGATTTCGACGTAAGGCAACCTTTCTGAGTCAAATAGTTGCCGATTTCGATAAAATCTTAGTCAGAATCTGCTTTTTCGCCTCTTATTGTACCCAAATCTACCTTAGAAATGCAGATATATACTTAAAACACCTTCTTTTGGGACAAATAATTGGTTTTCGCCCTTGATTTACATAAGATTATAGCCATAACATGCATTTTCATAACTTAGCGAACTGAAATCTACATTAAAACTGCAGATAACTACTTAAAAATTCACTTCCTTGAATTGATAATAGGTTTTTCTTTGTCATTTTAAACAGATTCCAGTCAAAATCGGCTTCTTCGATTCATATCGTATCTAAAACCGCATCAAAACTGCAAATATCAGTTTAAACTATCATTTTTTGATACAAACAGTTATATATTCATGTCAATATCTTTCAAATTCTAGTCAAAATCGGCGTCTTTGGGCATTTTAGTAACGAAAACCTTAATAAACTATTAGATTTCGACGTAAGGCAAGCTTTCTGAGTCAAATAGTTGCCGATTTCGATAAAATCTTAGTCAGAATCTGCTTTTTCGCCTCTTATTGTACCCAAATCTACCTCAGAAATGCAGATATATACTTAAAACACCTTCTTTTGGGACAAATAATTGGTTTTCGCCCTTGATTTACGGAAGATTATAGCCAAAACATGCATTTTCATAACTTAGCGAACTGAAATCTACATTAAAACTGCAGATAACTACTTAAAAATTCACTTATTTGAATTGATAATAGGTTTTTCTTTGTCATTTTAAACAGATTCCAGTCAAAATCGGCTTCTTCGACTCATATCGTACCTAAAACCGCATCAAAACTGCAAATATCAGTTTAAACTATAATTTTTTGATACAAACAGTTACATATTCATGTCAATATCTTTCAAATTCTAGTCAAAATCGGCGTCTTTGGGCATTTTAGTAACGAAAACCTTAATAAACTATTAGATTTCGACGTAAGGCAACCATTCTGAGTCAAATAGTTGCCGATTTCGATAAAATCTTAGTCAGAATCTGCTTTTTCGCCTCTTATTGTACCCAAATCTACCTTAGAAATGCAGATATATACTTAAAGCACCTTCTTTTGGGACAAATAATTGGTTTTCGCCCTTGATTTACGGAAGATTATAGCCAAAACCTGCATTTTCATAATTTAGCGAACTGAAATCTACATTAAAACTGCAGATAACTACTTAAAAATTCACTTCCTTGAATTGATAATAGGTTTTTCTTTGTCATTTTAAACAGATTGCAGTCAAAATCGGCTTCTTCGATTCATATCGTATCTAAAACCGCATCAAAACTGCAAATATCAGTTTAAACTATCATTTTTTGATACAAACAGTTATATATTCATGTCAATATCTTTCAAATTCTAGTCAAAATCGGCGTCTTTGGGCATTTTAGTAACGAAAACCTTAATAAGCTATTAGATTTCGACGTGAGGCAACCTTTCTGAGTCAAATAGTTGCCGATTTCGATAAAATCTTAGTCAGAATCTGCTTTTTCGCCTCTTATTGTACCCAGATCTACCTTAGAAATGCAGATATATACTTAAAACACCTTCTTTTGGGACAAATAATTTGTTTTCGCCCTTGATTTACGGAAGATTATAGCCAAAACATGCATTTTCATAACTTAGCGAACTGAAATCTACATTAAAACTGCAGATAACTACTTAAAAATTCACTTCCTTGAACTGATAATAGGTTTTTCTTTGTCATTTTAAACAGATTCCAGTCAAAATCGGCTTCTTCGACTCATATCGTACCTAAAACCGCATCAAATCTGCAAATATCAGTTTAAACTATCATTTTTTGATACAAACAGTTATATATTCATGTCAATATCTTTCAAATTCTAGTCAAAATCGGCGTCTTTGGGCATTTTAGTAACGAAAACCTTAATAAACTATTAGATTTCGACGTAAGGCAACCATTCTGAGTCAAATAGTTGCCGATTTCGATAAAATCTTAGTCAGAATCTGCTTTTTCGCCTCTTATTGTACCCAAATCTACCTTAGAAATGCAGATATATACTTAAAGCACCTTCTTTTGGGACAAATAATTGGTTTTCGCCCTTGATTTACGGAAGATTATAGCCAAAACCTGCATTTTCATAATTTAGCGAACTGAAATCTACATTAAAACTGCAGATAACTACTTAAAAATTCACTTCCTTGAATTGATAATAGGTTTTTCTTTGTCATTTTAAACAGATTGCAGTCAAAATCGGCTTCTTCGATTCATATCGTATCTAAAACCGCATCAAAACTGCAAATATCAGTTTAAACTATCATTTTTTGATACAAACAGTTATATATTCATGTCAATATCTTTCAAATTCTAGTCAAAATCGGCGTCTTTGGGCATTTTAGTAACGAAAACCTTAATAAACTATTAGATTTCGACGTGAGGCAACCTTTCTGAGTCAAATAGTTGCCGATTTCGATAAAATCTTAGTCAGAATCTGCTTTTTCGCCTCTTATTGTACCCAGATCTACCTTAGAAATGCAGATATATACTTAAAACACCTTCTTTTGGGACAAATAATTGGTTTTCGCCCTTGATTTACGGAAGATTATAGCCAAAACATGCATTTTCATAACTTAGCGAACTGAAATCTACATTAAAACTGCAGATAACTACTTAAAAATTCACTTCCTTGAACTGATAATAGGTTTTTCTTTGTCATTTTAAACAGATTCCAGTCAAAATCGGCTTCTTCGACTCATATCGTACCTAAAACCGCATCAAATCTGCAAATATCAGTTTAAACTATCATTTTTTGATACAAACAGTTATATATTCATGTCAATATCTTTCAAATTCTAGTCAAAATCGGCGTCTTTGGGCATTTTAGTAACGAAAACCTTAATAAACTATTAGATTTCGACGTAAGGCAACCATTCTGAGTCAAATAGTTGCCGATTTCAAACAGTTATATATTCATGTCAATATCTTTCAAATTCTAGTCAAAATCGGCGTCTTTGGGCATTTTAGTAACGAAAACCTTAATAAACTATTAGATTTCGACGTAAGGCAACCTTTCTGAGTCAAATAGTTGCCGATTTCGATAAAATCTTAGTCAGAATCTGCTTTTTCGCCTCTTATTGTACCCAAATCTACCTTAGAAATGCAGATATATACTTAAAACACCTTCCTTTGGGACAAATAATTGGTTTTCCCCCTTGATTTACGAAAGATTATAGCCAAAACATGAATTTTCATAACTTAGCGAACTGAAATCTACATTAAAACTGCAGATAACTACTTAAAAATTCACTTCCTTGAATTGATAATAGGTTTTTCTTTGTCATTTTAAACAGATTCCAGTCAAAATCGGCTTCTTCGATTCATATCGTATCTAAAACCGCATCAAAACTGCAAATATCAGTTTAAACTATCATTTTTTGATACAAACAGTTATATATTCATGTCAATATCTTTCAAATTCTAGTCAAAATCGGCGTCTTTGGGCATTTTAGTAACGAAAACCTTAATAAACTATTAGATTTCGACGTAAGGCAAGCTTTCTGAGTCAAATAGTTGCCGATTTCGATAAAATCTTAGTCAGAATCTGCTTTTTCGCCTCTTATTGTACCCAAATCTACCTCAGAAATGCAGATATATACTTAAAACACCTTCTTTTGGGACAAATAATTGGTTTTCGCCCTTGATTTACGGAAGATTATAGCCAAAACATGCATTTTCATAACTTAGCGAACTGAAATCTACATTAAAACTGCAGATAACTACTTAAAAATTCACTTATTTGAATTGATAATAGGTTTTTCTTTGTCATTTTAAACAGATTCCAGTCAAAATCGGCTTCTTCGACTCATATCGTACCTAAAACCGCATCAAAACTGCAAATATCAGTTTAAACTATAATTTTTTGATACAAACAGTTACATATTCATGTCAATATCTTTCAAATTCTAGTCAAAATCGGCGTCTTTGGGCATTTTAGTAACGAAAACCTTAATAAACTATTAGATTTCGACGTAAGGCAACCATTCTGAGTCAAATAGTTGCCGATTTCGATAAAATCTTAGTCAGAATCTGCTTTTTCGCCTCTTATTGTACCCAAATCTACCTTAGAAATGCAGATATATACTTAAAGCACCTTCTTTTGGGACAAATAATTGGTTTTCGCCCTTGATTTACGGAAGATTATAGCCAAAACCTGCATTTTCATAATTTAGCGAACTGAAATCTACATTAAAATTGCAGATAACTACTTAAAAATTCACTTCCTTGAATTGATAATAGGTTTTTCTTTGTCATTTTAAACAGATTGCAGTCAAAATCGGCTTCTTCGATTCATATCGTATCTAAAACCGCATCAAAACTGCAAATATCAGTTTAAACTATCATTTTTTGATACAAAAAGTTATATATTCATGTCAATATCTTTCAAATTCTAGTCAAAATCGGCGTCTTTGGGCATTTTAGTAACGAAAACCTTAATAAACTATTAGATTTCGACGTGAGGCAACCTTTCTGAGTCAAATAGTTGCCGATTTCGATAAAATCTTAGTCAGAATCTGCTTTTTCGCCTCTTATTGTACCCAGATCTACCTTAGAAATGCAGATATATACTTAAAACACCTTCTTTTGGGACAAATAATTGGTTTTCGCCCTTGATTTACGGAAGATTATAGCCAAAACATGCATTTTCATAACTTAGCGAACTGAAATCTACATTAAAACTGCAGATAACTACTTAAAAATTCACTTCCTTGAACTGATAATAGGTTTTTCTTTGTCATTTTAAACAGATTCCAGTCAAAATCGGCTTCTTCGACTCATATCGTACCTAAAACCGCATCAAATCTGCAAATATCAGTTTAAACTATCATTTTTTGATACAAACAGTTATATATTCATGTCAATATCTTTCAAATTCTAGTCAAAATCGGCGTCTTTGGGCATTTTAGTAACGAAAACCTTAATAAACTATTAGATTTCGACGTAAGGCAACCATTCTGAGTCAAATAGTTGCCGATTTCGATAAAATCTTAGTCAGAATCTGCTTTTTCGCCTCTTATTGTACCCAAATCTACCTTAGAAATGCAGATATATACTTAAAGCACCTTCTTTTGGGACAAATAATTGGTTTTCGCCCTTGATTTACGGAAGATTATAGCCAAAACCTGCATTTTCATAATTTAGCGAACTGAAATCTACATTAAAACTGCAGATAACTACTTAAAAATTCACTTCCTTGAATTGATAATAGGTTTTTCTTTGTCATTTTAAACAGATTGCAGTCAAAATCGGCTTCTTCGATTCATATCGTATCTAAAACCGCATCAAAACTGCAAATATCAGTTTAAACTATCATTTTTTGATACAAACAGTTATATATTCATGTCAATATCTTTCAAATTCTAGTCAAAATCGGCGTCTTTGGGCATTTTAGTAACGAAAACCTTAATAAACTATTAGATTTCGACGTGAGGCAACCTTTCTGAGTCAAATAGTTGCCGATTTCGATAAAATCTTAGTCAGAATCTGCTTTTTCGCCTCTTATTGTACCCAGATCTACCTTAGAAATGCAGATATATACTTAAAACACCTTCTTTTGGGACAAATAATTGGTTTTCGCCCTTGATTTACGGAAGATTATAGCCAAAACATGCATTTTCATAACTTAGCGAACTGAAATCTACATTAAAACTGCAGATAACTACTTAAAAATTCACTTCCTTGAACTGATAATAGGTTTTTCTTTGTCATTTTAAACAGATTCCAGTCAAAATCGGCTTCTTCGACTCATATCGTACCTAAAACCGCATCAAATCTGCAAATATCAGTTTAAACTATCATTTTTTGATACAAACAGTTATATATTCATGTCAATATCTTTCAAATTCTAGTCAAAATCGGCGTCTTTGGGCATTTTAGTAACGAAAACCTTAATAAACTATTAGATTTCGACGTAAGGCAACCATTCTGAGTCAAATAGTTGCCGATTTCGATAAAATCTTAGTCAGAATCTGCTTTTTCGCCTCTTATTGTACCCAAATCTACCTTAGAAATGCAGATATATACTTAAAACACCTTCTTTTGGGACAAATAATTGGTTTTCGCCCTTGATTTACGGAAGATTATAGCCAAAACATGCATTTTCATAACTTAGCGAACTGAAATCTACATTAAAACTGCAGATAACTACTTAAAAATTCACTTCCTTGAATTGATAATAGGTTTTTCTTTGTCATTTTAAACAGATTCCAGTCAAAATCGGCTTCTTCGATTCATATCGTATCTAAAACCGCATCAAAACTGCAAATATCAGTTTAAACTATCATTTTTTGATACAAACAGTTATATATTCATGTCAATATCTTTCAAATTCTAGTCAAAATCGGCGTCTTTGGGCATTTTAGTAACGAAAACCTTAATAAACTATTAGATTTCGACGTAAGGCAACCTTTCTGAGTTAAATAGTTGCCGATTTCGATAAAATCTTAGTCAGAATCTGCTTTTTCGCCTCTTATTGTACCCAAATCTACCTTAGAAATGCAGATATATACTTAAAACACCTTCTTTTGGGACAAATAATTGGTTTTCGCCCTTGATTTACGGAAGATTATAGCCAAAACATGCATTTTCATAACTTAGCGAACTGAAATCTACATTAAAACTGCAGATAACTACTTAAAAATTCACTTCCTTGAATTGATAATAGGTTTTTCTTTGTCATTTTAAACAGATTATAGTCAAAATCGGCTTCTTCGATTCATTTCGTATCTAAAACCGCATCAAAACTGCAAATATCAGTTTAAACTATCATTTTTTGATACAAACAGTTATATATTCATGTCAATATCTTTCAAATTCTAGTCAAAATCGGCGTCTTTGGGCATTTTAGTAACGAAAACCTTAATAAACTATTAGATTTCGACGTAAGGCAACCATTCTGAGTCAAATAGTTGCCGATTTCGATAAAATCTTAGTCAGAATCTGCTTTTTCGCCTCTTATTGTACCCAAATCTACCTTAGAAATGCAGATATATACTTAAAGCACCTTCTTTTGGGACAAATAATTTTTTTTCGCCCTTGATATACGGAAGATTATAGCCAAAACCTGCATTTTCATAATTTAGCGAACTGAAATCTACATTAAAACTGCAGATAACTACTTAAAAATTCACTTCCTTGAATTGATAATAGGTTTTTCTTTGTCATTTTAAACAGATTCCAGTCAAAATCGGCTTCTTCGACTCATATCGTACCTAAAACCGCATCAAAACTGCAAATATCAGTTTAAACTATCATTTTTTGATACAAGCAGTTATATATTCATGTCAATATCTTTCAAATTCTAGTCAAAATCGGCGTCTTTGGGCATTTTAGTAACGAAAACCTTAATAAACTATTAGATTTCGACGTGAGGCAACCTTTCTGAGTCAAATAGTTGCCGATTTCGATAAAATCTTAGTCAGAATCTGCTTTTTCGCCTCTTATTGTACCCAGATCTACCTTAGAAATGCAGATATATACTTAAAACACCTTCTTTTGGGACAAATAATTGGTTTTCGCCCTTGATTTACGGAAGATTATAGCCAAAACATGCATTTTCATAACTTAGCGAACTGAAATCTACATTAAAACTGCAGATAACTACTTAAAAATTCACTTCCTTGAATTGATAATAGGTTTTTCTTTGTCATTTTAAACAGATTCCAGTCAAAATCGGCTTCTTCGATTCATATCGTATCTAAAACCGCATCAAAACTGCAAATATCAGTTTAAACTATCATTTTTTGATACAAACAGTTATATATTCATGTCAATATCTTTCAAATTCTAGTCAAAATCGGCGTCTTTGGGCATTTTAGTAACGAAAACCTTAATAAACTATTAGATTTCGACGTAAGGCAACCTTTCTGAGTTAAATAGTTGCCGATTTCGATAAAATCTTAGTCAGAATCTGCTTTTTCGCCTCTTGTTGTACCCAAATCTACCTTAGAAATGCAGATATATACTTAAAACACCTTCTTTTGGGACAAATAATTGGTTTTCGCCCTTGATTTACGGAAGATTATAGCCAAAACATGCATTTTCATAACTTAGCGAACTGAAATCTACATTAAAACTGCAGATAACTACTTAAAAATTCACTTCCTTGAATTGATAATAGGTTTTTCTTTGTCATTTTAAACAGATTATAGTCAAAATCGGCTTCTTCGATTCATTTCGTATCTAAAACCGCATCAAAACTGCAAATATCAGTTTAAACTATCATTTTTTGATACAAACAGTTATATATTCATGTCAATATCTTTCAAATTCTAGTCAAAATCGGCGTCTTTGGGCATTTTAGTAACGAAAACCTTAATAAACTATTAGATTTCGACGTAAGGCAACCTTTCTGAGTCAAATAGTTGCCGATTTCGATAAAATCTTAGTCAGAATCTGCTTTTTCGCCTCTTATTGTACCCAAATCTACCTTAGAAATGCAGATATATACTTAAAACACCTTCTTTTGGGACAAATAATTGGTTTTCGCCCTTGATTTACGGAAGATTATAGCCAAAACATGCATTTTCATAACTTAGCGAACTGAAATCTGCATTAAAACTGCAGATAACTAACTAAAAATTCACTTCCTTGAATTGATAATAGGTTTTTCTTTGTCATTTTAAACAGATTCCAGTCAAAATCGGCTTCTTCGATTCATATCGTATCTAAAACCGCATCAAAACTGCAAATATCAGTTTAAACTATCATTTTTTGATACAAACAGTTATATATTCATGTCAATATCTTTCAAATTCTAGTCAAAATCGGCGTCTTTGGGCATTTTAGTAACGAAAACCTTAATAAACTATTAGATTTCGACGTAAGGCAACCATTCTGAGTCAAATAGTTGCCGATTTCGATAAAATCTTAGTCAGAATCTGCTTTTTCGCCTCTTATTGTACCCAAATCTACCTTAGAAATGCAGATATATACTTAAAGCACCTTCTTTTGGGACAAATAATTTTTTTTCGCCCTTGATATACGGAAGATTATAGCCAAAACCTGCATTTTCATAATTTAGCGAACTGAAATCTACATTAAAACTGCAGATAACTACTTAAAAATTCACTTCCTTGAATTGATAATAGGTTTTTCTTTGTCATTTTAAACAGATTCCAGTCAAAATCGGCTTCTTCGATTCATATCGTATCTAAAACCGCATCAAAACTGCAAATATCAGTTTAAACTATCATTTTTTGATACAAACATTTATATATTCATGTCAATATCTTTCAAATTCTAGTCAAAATCGGCGTCTTTGGGCATTTTAGTAACGAAAACCTTAATAAACTATTAGATTTCGACGTGAGGCAACCTTTCTGAGTCAAATAGTTGCCGATTTCGATAAAATCTTAGTCAGAATCTGATTTTTCGCCTCTTATTGTACCCAGATCTACCTTAGAAATGCAGATATATACTTAAAACACCTTCTTTTGGGACAAATAATTGGTTTTCGCCCTTGATTTACGGAAGATTATAGCCAAAACATGCATTTTCATAACTTAGCGAACTGAAATCTACATTAAAACTGCAGATAACTACTTAAAAATTCACTTCCTTGAATTGATAATAGGTTTTTCTTTGTCATTTTAAACAGATTCCAGTCAAAATCGGCTTCTTCGACTCATATCGTACCTAAAACCGCATCAAAACTGCAAATATCAGTTTAAACTATCATTTTTTGATACAAACAGTTATATATTCATGTCAATATCTTTCAAATTCTAGTCAAAATCGGCGTCTTTGGGCATTTTAGTAACGAAAACCTTAATAAACTATTAGATTTCGACGTAAGGCAACCATTCTGAGTCAAATAGTTGCCGATTTCGATAAAATCTTAGTCAGAATCTGCTTTTTCGCCTCTTATTGTACCCAAATCTACCTTAGAAATGCAGATATATACTTAAAACACCTTCTTTTGGGACAAATAATTGGTTTTCGCCCTTGATTTACGGAAGATTATAGCCAAAACATGCATTTTCATAACTTAGCGAACTGAAATCTACATTAAAACTGCAGATAACTACTTAAAAATTCACTTCCTTGAATTGATAATAGGTTTTTCTTTGTCATTTTAAACAGATTCCAGTCAAAATCGGCTTCTTCGATTCATATCGTATCTAAAACCGCATCAAAACTGCAAATATCAGTTTAAACTATCATTTTTTGATACAAACAGTTATATATTCATGTCAATATCTTTCAAATTCTAGTCAAAATCGGCGTCTTTGGGCATTTTAGTAACGAAAACCTTAATAAACTATTAGATTTCGACGTAAGGCAACCTTTCTGAGTTAAATAGTTGCCGATTTCGATAAAATCTTAGTCAGAATCTGCTTTTTCGCCTCTTATTGTACCCAAATCTACCTTAGAAATGCAGATATATACTTAAAACACCTTCTTTTGGGACAAATAATTGGTTTTCGCCCTTGATTTACGGAAGATTATAGCCAAAACATGCATTTTCATAACTTAGCGAACTGAAATCTACATTAAAACTGCAGATAACTACTTAAAAATTCACTTCCTTGAATTGATAATAGGTTTTTCTTTGTCATTTTAAACAGATTATAGTCAAAATCGGCTTCTTCGATTCATTTCGTATCTAAAACCGCATCAAAACTGCAAATATCAGTTTAAACTATCATTTTTTGATACAAACAGTTATATATTCATGTCAATATCTTTCAAATTCTAGTCAAAATCGGCGTCTTTGGGCATTTTAGTAACGAAAACCTTAATAAACTATTAGATTTCGACGTAAGGCAACCTTTCTGAGTCAAATAGTTGCCGATTTCGATAAAATCTTAGTCAGAATCTGCTTTTTCGCCTCTTATTGTACCCAAATCTACCTTAGAAATGCAGATATATACTTAAAACACCTTCTTTTGGGACAAATAATTGGTTTTCGCCCTTGATTTACGGAAGATTATAGCCAAAACATGCATTTTCATAACTTAGCGAACTGAAATCTGCATTAAAACTGCAGATAACTAACTAAAAATTCACTTCCTTGAATTGATAATAGGTTTTTCTTTGTCATTTTAAACAGATTCCAGTCAAAATCGGCTTCTTCGATTCATATCGTATCTAAAACCGCATCAAAACTGCAAATATCAGTTTAAACTATCATTTTTTGATACAAACAGTTATATATTCATGTCAATATCATTCAAATTCTAGTCAAAATCGGCGTCTTTGGGCATTTTAGTAACGAAAACCTTAATAAACTATTAGATTTCGACGTAAGGCAACCATTCTGAGTCAAATAGTTGCCGATTTCGATAAAATCTTAGTCAGAATCTGCTTTTTCGCTTCTTATTGTACCCAAATCTACCTTAGAAATGCAGATATATACTTAAAACACCTACTTTTGGGACAAATAATTGGTTTTCGCCCTTGATTTAAGGAAGATTATAGCCAAAACATGCATTTTCATAACTTAGCGAACTGAAATCTACATTAAAACTGCAGATAACTACTTAAAAATTCACTTCCTTGAATTGATAATAGGTTTTTCTTTGTCATTTTAAACAGATTCCAGTCAAAATCGGCTTCTTCGATTCATATCGTATCTAAAACCGCATCAAAACTGCAAATAGCAGTTTAAACTATCATTTTTTGATACAAACAGTTATATATTCATGTCAATATCTTTCAAATTCTAGTCAAAATCGGCGTCTTTGGGCATTTTAGTAACGAAAACCTTAATAAACTATTAGATTTCGACGTAAGGCAACTTTTCTGAGTCAAATAGTTGCCGATTTCGATAAAATCTTAGTCAGAATCTGCTTTTTCGCTTCTTATTGTACCCAAATCTACCTTAGAAATGCAGATATATACTTAAAACACATTCTTTTGGGACAAATAATTGGTTGTCGCCCTTGATTTACGGAAGATTATAGCCAAAACATGCATTTTCATAACTTAGCGAACTGAAATCTACATTAAAACTGCAGATAACATCTTAAAAATTCACTTCCTTGAATTGATAATAGGTTTTTCTTTGTCATTTTAAACAGATTCCAGTCAAAATCGGCTTCTTCGACTCATATCGTACCTAAAACCGCATCAAAACTGCAAACATCAGTTTAAACTATCATTTTTTGATACAAACAGTTATATATTCATGTCAATATCTTTCAAATACTAGTCAAAATCGGCGTCTTTAGGCATTTTAGTAACGAAAACCTTAATAAACTATTAGATTTCGACGTAAGGCAACCATTCTGAGTCAAATAGTTGCCGATTTCGATAAAATCCTAGTCAGGATCTGCTTTTTCGCCTCTTATTGTACCCAAATCTACCTTAGAAATGCAGATATATACTTAAAACACCTTCTTTTGGGACAAATAATTGGTTTTCGCCCTTGATTTACGGAAGATTATAGCCAAAACATGCATTTTCATAACTTAGCGAACTGAAATCTACATTAAAACTGCAGATAACTACTTAAAAATTCACTTCCTTGAATTGATAATAGGTTTTTTTTTGTCATTTTAAACAGATTCCAGTCAAAATCGGCTTCTTCGATTCATATCGTATCTAAAACCGCATCAAAACTGCAAATATCAGTTTAAACTATCATTTTTTGTTACAAACAGTTATATATTCATGTCAATATCTTTCAAATTCTAGTCAAAATCGGCGTCTTTGGGCAGTTTAGTAACGAAAACCTTAATAAACTATTAGATTTCGACGTAAGGCAACCTTTCTGAGTCAAATAGTTGCCGGAAGTGAATTTTTAAGTAGTCATCTGCAGTTTTAATGTAGATTTCAGTTCGCTAAGTTATGAAAATGCATGTTTTGGCTATAATCTTCCGTAAATCAAGGGCGAAAACCAATTATTTGTCCCAAAAGAAGGTGTTTTAAGTATATATCTGCATTTCTAAGGTAGATTTGGGTACAATAAGAGGCGAAAAAGCAGATTCTGACTAAGATTTTATCGAAATCGGCAACTATTTAACTCAGAAAGGTTGCCTTACGTCGAAATCTAATAGTTTATTAAGGTTTTCGTTACTAAAATGCCCAAAGACGCCGATTTTGACTAGAATTTGAAAGATATTGACATGAATATATAACTGTTTGTATCAAAAAATGATAGTTTAAACTGATATTTGCAGTTTTGATGCGGTTTTAGATACGATATGAATCGAAGAAGCCGATTTTGACTGGAATCTGTTTAAAATGACAAAGAAAAACCTATTATCAATTCAAGGAAGTGAATTTTTAAGTAGTTATCTGCAGTTTTAATGTAGATTTCAGTTCGCTAAGTTATGAAAATGCATGTTTTGGCTATAATCTTCCGTAAATCAAGCGCGAAAACCAATTATTTGTCCCAAAAGAAGGTGTTTTAAGTATATATCTGCATTTCTAAGGTAGATTTGGGTAAAATAAGAGGCGAAAAAGCAGATTCTGACTAAGATTTTATCGAAATCTGCAACTATTTGACTCAGAATGGTTGCCTTACGTCGAAATCTAATAGTTTATTAAGGTTTTCGATACTAAAATGCCCAAAGACGCCGATTTTGACTAGAATTTGAAAGATATTGACATGAATATATAACTGTTTGTATCAAAAAATGATAGTTTAAACTGATATTTGCAGTTTTGATGCGGTTTTAGGTACGATCTGAGTCGAAGAAGCCGATTTTGACTGGAATCTGTTTAAAATGACAAAGAAAAACCTATTATCAATTCAAGGAAGTGAATTTTTAAGTAGTTATCTGCAGTTTTAATGTAGATTTCAGTTCGCTAAGTTATGAAAATGCATGTTTTGGCTATAATCTTCCGTAAATCAAGGGCGAAAACCAATTATTTGTCCCAAAAGAAGGTGTTTTAAGTATATATCTGCATTTCTAAGGTAGATCTGGGTACAATAAGAGGCGAAAAAGCAGATTCTGACTAAGATTTTATCGAAATCGGCAACTATTTGACTCAGAAAGGTTGCCTCACGTCGAAATCTAATAGTTTATTAAGGTTTTCGTTACTAAAATGCCCAAAGACGCCGATTTTGACTAGAATTTGAAAGATATTGACATGAATATATAACTGTTTGTATCAAAAAATGATAGTTTAAACTGATATTTGCAGTTTTGATGCGGTTTTAGATACGATATGAATCGAAGAAGCCGACAGATTCCAGTCAAAATCGGCTTCTTCGACTCATATCGTACCTAAAACCGCATCAAAACTGCAAATATCAGTTTAAACTATCATTTTTTGATACAAACAGTTATATATTCATGTCAATATCTTTCAAATTCTAGTCAAAATCGGCGTCTTTGGGCATTTTAGTAACGAAAACCTTAATAAACTATTAGATTTCGACGTAAGGCAACCATTCTGAGTCAAATAGTTGCCGATTTCGATAAAATCTTAGTCAGAATCTGCTTTTTCGCCTCTTATTGTACCCAAATCTACCTTAGAAATGCAGATATATACTTAAAACACCTTCTTTTGGGACAAATAATTGGTTTTCGCCCTTGATTTACGGAAGATTATAGCCAAAACATGCATTTTCATAACTTAGCGAACTGAAATCTACATTAAAACTGCAGATAACTACTTAAAAATTCACTTCCTTGAATTGATAATAGGTTTTTCTTTGTCATTTTAAACAGATTCCAGTCAAAATCGGCTTCTTCGATTCATATCGTATCTAAAACCGCATCAAAACTGCAAATATCAGTTTAAACTATCATTTTTTGATACAAACAGTTATATATTTATGTCAATATCTTTCAAATTCTAGTCAAAATCGGCGTCTTTGGGCATTTTAGTAACGAAAACCTTAATAAACTATTAGATTTCGACGTAAGGCAACCTTTCTGAGTTAAATAGTTGCCGATTTCGATAAAATCTTAGTCAGAATCTGCTTTTTCGCCTCTTATTGTACCCAAATCTACCTTAGAAATGCAGATATATACTTAAAACACCTTCTTTTGGGACAAATAATTGGTTTTCGCCCTTGATTTACGGAAGATTATAGCCAAAACATGCATTTTCATAACTTAGCGAACTGAAATCTACATTAAAACTGCAGATAACTACTTAAAAATTCACTTCCTTGAATTGATAATAGGTTTTTCTTTGTCATTTTAAACAGATTATAGTCAAAATCGGCTTCTTCGATTCATTTCGTATCTAAAACCGCATCAAAACTGCAAATATCAGTTTAAACTATCATTCACCTTCTTTTGGGACAAATAATTGGTTTTCGCCCTTGATTTACGGAAGATTATAGCCAAAACATGCATCTTCATAACTTAGCGAACTGAAATCTGCATTAAAACTGCAGATAACTAACTAAAAATTCACTTCCTTGAATTGATAATAGGTTTTTCTTTGTCATTTTAAACAGATTCCAGTCAAAATCGGCTTCTTCGATTCATATCGTATCTAAAACCGCATCAAAACTGCAAATATCAGTTTAAACTATCATTTTTTGATACAAACAGTTATATATTCATGTCAATATCATTCAAATTCTAGTCAAAATCGGCGTCTTTGGGCATTTTAGTAACGAAAACCTTAATAAACTATTAGATTTCGACGTAAGGCAACCATTCTGAGTCAAATAGTTGCCGATTTCGATAAAATCTTAGTCAGAATCTGCTTTTTCGCTTCTTATTGTACCCAAATCTACCTTAGAAATGCAGATATATACTTAAAACACCTACTTTTGGGACAAATAATTGGTTTTCGCCCTTGATTAACGGAAGATTATAGCCAAAACATGCATTTTCATAACTTAGCGAACTGAAATCTACATTAAAACTGCAGATAACTACTTAAAAATTCACTTCCTTGAATTGATAATAGGTTTTTCTTTGTCATTTTAAACAGATTCCAGTCAAAATCGGCTTCTTCGACTCATATCGTACCTAAAACCGCATCAAAACTGCAAACATCAGTTTAAACTATCATTTTTTGATACAAACAGTTATATATTCATGTCAATATCTTTCAAATTCTAGTCAAAATCGGCGTCTTTGGGCATTTTAGTAACGAAAACCTTAATAAACTATTAGATTTCGACGTAAGGCAACCATTCTGAGTCAAATAGTTGCCGATTTCGATAAAATCCTAGTCAGGATCTGCTTTTTCGCCTCTTATTGTACCCAAATCTACCTTAGAAATGCAGATATATACTTAAAACACCTTCTTTTGGGACAAATAATTGGTTTTCGCCCTTGATTTACGGAAGATTATAGCCAAAACATGCATTTTCATAACTTAGCGAACTGAAATCTACATTAAAACTGCAGATAACTACTTAAAAATTCACTTCCTTGAATTGATAATAGGTTTTTCTTTGTCATTTTAAACAGATTCCAGTCAAAATCGGCTTCTTCGATTCATATCGTATCTAAAACCGCATCATAACTGCAAATATCAGTTTAAACTATCATTTTTTGTTACAAACAGTTATATATTCATGTCAATATCTTTCAAATTCTAGTCAAAATCGGCGTCTTTGGGCATTTTAGTAACGAAAACCTTAATAAACTATTAGATTTCGACGTAAGGCAACCTTTCTGAGTCAAATAGTTGCCGGAAGTGAATTTTTAAGTAGTTATCTGCAGTTTTAATGTAGATTTCAGTTCGCTAAGTTATGAAAATGCATGTTTTGGCTATAATCTTCCGTAAATCAAGGGCGAAAACCAATTATTTGTCCCAAAAGAAGGTGTTTTAAGTATATATCTGCATTTCTAAGGTAGATTTGGGTAAAATAAGAGGCGAAAAAGCAGATTCTGACTAAGATTTTATCGAAATCGGCAACTATTTGACTCAGAATGGTTGCCTTACGTCGAAATCTAATAGTTTATTAAGGTTTTCGATACTAAAATGCCCAAAGACGCCGATTTTGACTAGAATTTGAAAGATATTGACATGAATATATAACTGTTTGTATCAAAAAATGATAGTTTAAACTGGTATTTGCAGTTTTGATGCGGTTTTAGGTACGATATGAGTCGAAGAAGCCGATTTTGACTGGAATCTGTTTAAAATGACAAAGAAAAACCTATTATCAATTCAAGGAAGTGAATTTTTAAGTAGTTATCTGCAGTTTTAATGTAGATTTCAGTTCGCTAAGTTATGAAAATGCATGTTTTGGCTATAATCTTCCGTAAATCAAGGGCGAAAACCAATTATTTGTCCCAAAAGAAGGTGTTTTAAGTATATATCTGCATTTCTAAGGTAGATCTGGGTACAATAAGAGGCGAAAAAGCAGATTCTGACTAAGATTTTATCGAAATCGGCAACTATTTGACTCAGAAAGGTTGCCTCACGTCGAAATCTAATAGTTTATTAAGGTTTTCGTTAATAAAATGCCCAAAGACGCCGATTTTGACTAGAATTTGAAAGATATTGACATGAATATATAACTGTTTGTATCAAAAAATGATAGTTTAAACTGATATTTGCAGTTTTGATGCGGTTTTAGATACGATATGAATCGAAGAAGCCGATTTTGACTGGAATCTGTTTAAAATGACAAAGAAAAACCTATTATCAATTCAAGGAAGTGAATTTTTAAGTAGTTATCTGCAGTTTTAATGTAGATTTCAGTTCGCTAAATTATGAAAATGCAGGTTTTGGCTATAATCTTCCGTAAATCAAAGGCGAAAACCAATTATTTGTCCCAAAAGAAGGTGCTTTAAGTATATATCTGCATTTCTAAGGTAGATTTGGGTACAATAAGAGGCGAAAAAGCAGATTCTGACTAAGATTTTATCGAATTCGGCAACTATTTGACTCAGAATGGTTGCCTTACGTCGAAATCTAATAGTTTATTAAGGTTTTCGTTACTAAAATGCCCAAAGACGCCGATTTTGACTAGAATTTGAAAGATATTGACATGAATATGTAACTGTTTGTGTCAAAAAATTATAGTCTAAACTGATATTTGCAGTTTTGATGCGGTTTTAGGTACGATATGAGTCGAAGAAGCCGATTTTGACTGGAATCTGTTTAAAATGACAAAGAAAAACCTATTATCAATTCAAGGAAGTGAATTTTTAAGTAGTTATCTGCAGTTTTAATGTAGATTTCAGTTCGCTAAGTTATGAAAATGCATGTTTTGGCTATAATCTTCCGTAAAACAAGGGTGAAAACCAATTATTTGTCCCAAAAGAAGGTGTTTTAAGTATATATCTGCATTTCTGAGGTAGATTTGGGTACAATAAGAGGCGAAAAAGCAGATTCTGACTAAGTTTTTATCGAAATCGGCAACTATTTGACTCAGAAAGGTTGCCTTACGTCGAAATCTAATAGTTTATTAAGGTTTTCGTTACTAAAATGCCCAAAGACGCCGATTTTGACTAGAATTTGAAAGATATTGACATGAATATATAACTGTTTGTATCAAAAAATGATAGTTTAAACTGATATTTGCAGTTTTGATGGGGTTTTAGATACGATATGAATCGAAGAAGCCGATTTTGACTGGAATCTGTTTAAAATGACAAAGAAAAACCTATTATCAATTCAAGGAAGTGAATTTTTAAGTAGTTATCTGCAGTTTTAATGTAGATTTCAGTTCGCTAAGTTATGAAAATGCATGTTATAGCTATAATCTTCCGTAAATCAAGGGCGAAAACCAATTATTTGTCCCAAAAGAAGGTGTTTTAAGTATATATCTGCATTTCTAAGGTAGATTTGGGTACAATAAGAGGCGAAAAAGCAGATTCTGACTAAGATTTTATCGAAATCGGCAACTATTTGACTCAGAAAGGTTGCCTTACGTCGAAATCTAATAGTTTATTAAGGTTTTCGTTACTAAAATGCCCAAAGACGCCGATTTTGACTAGAATTTGAAAGATATTGACATGAATATATAACTGTTTGTATCAAAAAATGATAGTTTAAACTGATATTTGCAGTTTTGATGCGGTTTTAGATACGATATCAATCGAAGAAGCCGATTTTGACTGGAATCTGTTTAAAATGACAAAGAAAAACCTATTATCAATTCAAGGAAGTGAATTTTTAAGTAGTTATCTGCAGTTTTAATGTAGATTTCAGTTCGGTAAGTTATGAAAATTCATGTTTTGGCTATAATCTTCCGTAAATCAAGGGCGAAAACCAATTATTTGTCCCAAAGGAAGGTGTTTTAAGTATATATCTGCATTTCTAAGGTAGATTTGGGTACAATAAGAGGCGAAAAAGCAGATTCTGACTAAGATTTTATCGAAATCGGCAACTATTTGACTCAGAAAGGTTGCCTTACGTCGAAATCTAATAGTTTATTAAGGTTTTCGTTACTAAAATGCCCAAAGACGCCGATTTTGACTAGAATTTGAAAGATATTGACATGAATATATAACTGTTTGTATCAAAAAATGATAGTTTAAACTGATATTTGCAGTTTTGATGCGGTTTTAGATACGATATGAATCGAAGAAGCCGATTTTGACTGGAATCTGTTTAAAATGACAAAGATAAACCTATTATCAATTCAAGGAAGTGAATTTTTAAGTAGTTATCTGCAGTTTTAATGTAGATTTCAGTTCGCTAAGTTATGAAAATGCTTGTTTTGGCTATAATCTTCCGTAAATCAAGGGCGAAAACCAATTATTTGTCCCAAAAGAAGGTGTTTTAAGTATATATCTGCATTTCTAAGGTAGATTTGGGTACAATAAGAGGCGAAAAAGCAGATTCTGACTAAGATTTTATCGAAATCGGCAACTATTTGACTCAGAATGGTTGCCTTACGTCGAAATCTAATAGTTTATTAAGGTTTTCGTTACTAAAATGCCCAAAGACGCCGATTTTGACTAGAATTTGAAAGATATTGACATGAATATATAACTGTTTGTATCAAAAAATGATAGTTTAAACTGATATTTGCAGTTTTGATGCGGTTTTAGGTACGATATGAGTCGATGAAGCCGATTTTGACTGGAATCTGTTTAAAATGACAAAGAAAAACCTATTATCAATTCAAGGAAGTGAATTTTTAAGTAGTTATCTGCAGTTTTAATGTAGATTTCAGTTCGCTAAGTTATGAAAATGCATGTTTTGGCTATAATCTTCCGTAAATCAAGGGCGAAAACCAATTATTTGTCCCAAAAGAAGGTGTTTTAAGTATATATCTGCATTTCTAAGGTAGATCTGGGTACAATAAGAGGCGAAAAAGCAGATTCTGACTAAGATTTTATCGAAATCGGCAACTATTTGACTCAGAAAGGTTGCCTTACGTCGAAATCTAATAGTTTATTAAGGTTTTCGTTACTAAAATGCCCAAAGACGCCGATTTTGACTAGAATTTGAAAGATATTGACATGAATATATAACTGTTTGTATCAAAAAATGATAGTTTAAACTGATATTTGCAGTTTTGATGCGGTTTTAGATACGATATCAATCGAAGAAGCCGATTTTGACTGGAATCTGTTTAAAATGACAAAGAAAAACCTATTATCAATTCAAGGAAGTGAATTTTTAAGTAGTTATCTGCAGTTTTAATGTAGATTTCAGTTCGGTAAGTTATGAAAATTCATGTTTTGGCTATAATCTTCCGTAAATCAAGGGCGAAAACCAATTATTTGTCCCAAAGGAAGGTGTTTTAAGTATATATCTGCATTTCTAAGGTAGATTTGGGTACAATAAGAGGCGAAAAAGCAGATTCTGACTAAGATTTTATCGAAATCGGCAACTATTTGACTCAGAAAGGTTGCCTTACGTCGAAATCTAATAGTTTATTAAGGTTTTCGTTACTAAAATGCCCAAAGACGCCGATTTTGACTAGAATTTGAAAGATATTGACATGAATATATAACTGTTTGTATCAAAAAATGATAGTTTAAACTGATATTTGCAGTTTTGATGCGGTTTTAGATACGATATGAATCGAAGAAGCCGATTTTGACTGGAATCTGTTTAAAATGACAAAGATAAACCTATTATCAATTCAAGGAAGTGAATTTTTAAGTAGTTATCTGCAGTTTTAATGTAGATTTCAGTTCGCTAAGTTATGAAAATGCTTGTTTTGGCTATAATCTTCCGTAAATCAAGGGCGAAAACCAATTATTTGTCCCAAAAGAAGGTGTTTTAAGTATATATCTGCATTTCTAAGGTAGATTTGGGTACAATAAGAGGCGAAAAAGCAGATTCTGACTAAGATTTTATCGAAATCGGCAACTATTTGACTCAGAATGGTTGCCTTACGTCGAAATCTAATAGTTTATTAAGGTTTTCGTTACTAAAATGCCCAAAGACGCCGATTTTGACTAGAATTTGAAAGATATTGACATGAATATATAACTGTTTGTATCAAAAAATGATAGTTTAAACTGATATTTGCAGTTTTGATGCGGTTTTAGGTACGATATGAGTCGATGAAGCCGATTTTGACTGGAATCTGTTTAAAATGACAAAGAAAAACCTATTATCAATTCAAGGAAGTGAATTTTTAAGTAGTTATCTGCAGTTTTAATGTAGATTTCAGTTCGCTAAGTTATGAAAATGCATGTTTTGGCTATAATCTTCCGTAAATCAAGGGCGAAAACCAATTATTTGTCCCAAAAGAAGGTGTTTTAAGTATATATCTGCATTTCTAAGGTAGATCTGGGTACAATAAGAGGCGAAAAAGCAGATTCTGACTAAGATTTTATCGAAATCGGCAACTATTTGACTCAGAAAGGTTGCCTTACGTCGAAATCTAATAGTTTATTAAGGTGTTCGTTACTAAAATGCCCAAAGACGCCGATTTTGACTAGAATTTGAAAGATATTGACATGAATATATAACTGTTTGTATCAAAAAATGATAGTTTAAACTGATATTTGCAGTTTTGATGCGGTTTTAGATACGATATCAATCGAAGAAGCCGATTTTGACTGGAATCTGTTTAAAATGACAAAGAAAAACCTATTATCAATTCAAGGAAGTGAATTTTTAAGTAGTTATCTGCAGTTTTAATGTAGATTTCAGTTCGCTAAGTTATGAAAATTCATGTTTTGGCTATAATCTTCCGTAAATCAAGGGCGAAAACCAATTATTTGTCCCAAAGGAAGGTGTTTTAGGTATATATCTGCATTTCTAAGGTAGATTTGGGTACAATAAGAGGCGAAAAAGCAGATTCTGACTAAGATTTTATCGAAATCGGCAACTATTTGACTCAGAAAGGTTGCCTTACGTCGAAATCTAATAGTTTATTAAGGTTTTCGTTACTAAAATGCCCAAAGACGCCGATTTTGACTAGAATTTGAAAGATATTGACATGAATATATAACTGTTTGTATCAAAAAATGATAGTTTAAACTGATATTTGCAGTTTTGATGCGGTTTTAGATACGATATGATTCGAAGAAGCCGATTTTGACTGGAATCTGTTTAAAATGACAAAGATAAACCTATTATCAATTCAAGGAAGTGAATTTTTAAGTAGTTATCTGCAGTTTTAATGTAGATTTCAGTTCGCTAAGTTATGAAAATGCATGTTTTGGCTATAATCTTATGTAAATCAAGGGCGAAAACCAATTATTTGTCCCAAAAGAAGGTGTTTTAAGTATATATCTGCATTTCTATGGTAGATTTGGGTACAATAAGAGGCGAAAAAGCAGATTCTGACTAAGATTTTATCGAAATCGGCAACTATTTGACTCAGAATGGTTGCCTTACGTCGAAATCTAATAGTTTATTAAGGTTTTCGTTACTAAAATGCCCAAAGACGCCGATTTTGACTAGAATTTGAAAGATATTGACATGAATATATAACTGTTTGTATCAAAAAATGATAGTTTAAACTGATATTTGCAGTTTTGATGCGGTTTTAGGTACGATATGAGTCGAAGAAGCCGATTTTGACTGGAATCTGTTTAAAATGACAAAGAAAAACCTATTATCAATTCAAGGAAGTGAATTTTTAAGTAGTTATCTGCAGTTTTAATGTAGATTTCAGTTCGCTAAGTTATGAAAATGCGTGTTTTGGCTATAATCTTCCGTAAATCAAGGGCGAAAACCAATTATTTGTCCCAAAAGAAGGTGTTTTAAGTATATATCTGCATTTCTAAGGTAGATCTGGGTACAATAAGAGGCGAAAAAGCAGATTCTGACTAAGATTTTATCGAAATCGGCAACTATTTGACTCAGAAAGGTTGCCTCACGTCGAAATCTAATAGTTTATTAAGGTTTTCGTTACTAAAATGCCCAAAGACGCCGATTTTGACTAGAATTTGAAAGATATTGACATGAATATGTAACTGTTTGTATCAAAAAATTATAGTTTAAACTGATATTTGCAGTTTTGATGCGGTTTTAGGTACGATATGAGTCGAAGAAGCCGATTTTGACTGGAATCTGTTTAAAATGACAAAGAAAAACCTATTATCAAATCAAGGAAGTGAATTTTTAAGTAGTTATCTGCAGTTTTAATGTAGATTTCAGTTCGCTAAGTTATGAAAATGCGTGTTTTGGCTATAATCTTCCGTAAATCAAGGGCGAAAACCAATTATTTGTCCCAAAAGAAGGTGTTTTAAGTATATATCTGCATTTCTAAGGTAGATCTGGGTACAATAAGAGGCGAAAAAGCAGATTCTGACTAAGATTTTATCGAAATCGGCAACTATTTGACTCAGAAAGGTTGCCTCACGTCGAAATCTAATAGTTTATTAAGGTTTTCGTTACTAAAATGCCCAAAGACGCCGATTTTGACTAGAATTTGAAAGATATTGACATGAATATGTAACTGTTTGTATCAAAAAATTATAGTTTAAACTGATATTTGCAGTTTTGATGCGGTTTTAGGTACGATATGAGTCGAAGAAGCCGATTTTGACTGGAATCTGTTTAAAATGACAAAGAAATACCTATTATCAAATCAAGGAAGTGAATTTTTAAGTAGTTATCTGCAGTTTTAATGTAGATTTCAGTTCGCTAAGTTATGAAAATGCATGTTTTGGCTATAATCTTCCGTAAAACAAGGGCGAAAACCAATTATTTGTCCCAAAAGAGGGTGTTTTAAGTATATATCTGCATTTCTGAGGTAGATTTGGGTACAATAAGAGGCGAAAAAGCAGATTCTGACTAAGTTTTTATCGAAATCGGCAACTATTTGACTCAGAAAGGTTGCCTTACGTCGAAATCTAATAGTTTATTAAGGTTTTCGTTACTAAAATGCCCAAAGACGCCGATTTTGACTAGAATTTGAAAGATATTGACATGAATATATAACTGTTTGTATCAAAAAATGATAGTTTAAACTGATATTTGCAGTTTTGATGCGGTTTTAGATACGATATGAATCGAAGAAGCCGATTTTGACTGGAATCTGTTTAAAATGACAAAGAAAAACCTATTATCAATTCAAGGAAGTGAATTTTTAAGTAGTTATCTGCAGTTTTAATGTAGATTTCAGTTCGCTAAGTTATGAAAATGCATGTTATGGCTATAATCTTCCGTAAATCAAGGGCGAAAACCAATTATTTGTCCCAAAAGAAGGTGTTTTAAGTATATATCTGCATTTCTAAGGTAGATTTGGGTACAATAAGAGGCGAAAAAGCAGATTCTGACTAAGATTTTATCGAAATCGGCAACTATTTGACTCAGAAAGGTTGCCTTACGTCGAAATCTAATAGTTTATTAAGGTTTTCCTTACTAAAATGCCCAAAGACGCCGATTTTGACTAGAATTTGAAAGATATTGACATGAATATATAACTGTTTGTATCAAAAAATGATAGTTTAAACTGATATTTGCAGTTTTGATGCGGTTTTAGATACGATATCAATCGAAGAAGCCGATTTTGACTGGAATCTGTTTAAAATGACAAAGAAAAACCTATTATCAATTCAAGGAAGTGAATTTTTAAGTAGTTATCTGCACTTTTAATGTAGATTTCAGTTCGCTAAGTTATGAAAATTCATATTTTGGCTATAATCTTCCGTAAATCAAGGGCGAAAACCAATTATTTGTCCCAAAGGAAGGTGTTTTAAGTATATATCTGCATTTCTAAGGTAGATTTGGGTACAACAAGAGGCGAAAAAGCAGATTCTGACTAAGATTTTATCGAAATCGGCAACTATTTGACTCAGAAAGGTTGCCTTACGTCGAAATCTAATAGTTTATTAAGGTTTTCGTTACTAAAATGCCCAAAGACGCCGATTTTGACTAGAATTTGAAAGATATTGACATGAATATATAACTATTTGTATCAAAAAATGATAGTTTAAACTGATATTTGCAGTTTTGATGCGGTTTTAGATACGATATGAATCGAAGAAGCCGATTTTGACTGGAATCTGTTTAAAATGACAAAGATAAACCTATTATCAATTCAAGGAAGTGAATTTTTAAGTAGTTATCTGCAGTTTTAATGTAGATTTCAGTTCGCTAAGTTATGAAAATGCATGTTTTGGCTATAATCTTCAGTAAATCAAGGGCGAAAACCAATTATTTGTCCCAAAAGAAGGTGTTTTAAGTATATATCTGCATTTCTAAGGTAGATTTGGGTACAATAAGAGGCGAAAAAGCAGATTCTGACTAAGATTTTATCGAAATCGGCAACTATTTGACTCAGAAAGGTTGCCTTACGTCGAAATCTAATAGTTTATTAAGGTTTTTGTTACTAAAATGCCCAAAGACGCCGATTTTGACTAGAATTTGAAAGATATTGACATGAATATATAACTGTTTGTATCAAAAAATGATAGTTTAAACTGATATTTGCTATTCTATGATTCTATTTGACTCAGAATGGTTGCCTTACGTCGAAATCTAATAGTTTATTAAGGTTTTTGTTACTAGAATGCCCAAAGACGCCGATTTTGACCAGAATTTGTAAGATATTGACATGAATATATAACTGTTTGTATCAAAAAATGATAGTTTAAACTGATATTTGCAGTTTTGATGCGGTTTTAGATTCGATATGAATCGAAGAAGCCGATTTTGACTGGAATAATGGACTTATATTTCAACGCATGGCACATCACCAGAAATAGTTCTACTTTCAAACAGATTTAGCCCTGGTCTGTCGGTTAAGCCGTCTGACTAGAAATCAGATTCTCTATGGCAGCGTAGTTTCGAAACCCACCTACTAAAAACGGCCATTGTTTTGCTTGAAATATATAATTTTTAATTAACAGCTCAGAACAGAAATTTTTCTTAAATATGGGGATTGAGTACATAAATTTATAAAAATATAATTTACTTATATTTCAACGCATGGCACATCACCAGAAATAGTTCGACTTTCAAACAGATTTAGCCTTGTTCTGTCGTTTAAGGCGTCTGACTTGAAATCAGATTCCCTATGGTAGCGTAGGTTCGAAACCTACCCACTGCAAACGGCCATTGTTTTGCTTGAAATATATATTTTTTAATTAACAGCTCAGCCCAGAAATGTTTCTCAAATATGGGGATTGACTACATAAATTTAAAAATATATAATGGCCTTATATTTCAACGCATAGCACATCACCAGAAATAGTTCGACTTTCAAACAGATTTAGCCTAGGTCTGTCGGTTAAGGCGTCTGACTAGAAATCAGTTTCTCTATGGCAGCGTAGGTTCGAAACCTACCTACTGCTAACGGCCATTGTTTTGCTTGAAATATATAATTTTTATTTAACAGCTCAGCCCAGAAATTTTTCTCAAATATGGGAATTGATTACATAAATTTAAAAAAATATAATGGCCTTATATTTCAACGCATGGCACATCACCAGAAATAGTTCGACTGTCAAACAGATTTAGCCCTGGTCTGTCGGTTAAGCCGTCTGACTAGAAATCAGATTCTCTATGGCAGCGTAGTTTCGAAACCCACCTACTAAAAACGGCCATTGTTTTGCTTGAAATATATAATTTTTAATTAACAGCTCAGAACAGAAATTTTTCTTAAATATGGGGATTGAGTACATAAATTTATAAAAATATAATTTACTTATATTTCAACGCATGGCACATCACCAGAAATAGTTCGACTTTCAAACAGATTTAGCCTTGTTCTTTCGTTTAAGGCGTCTGACTTGAAATCAGATTCCCTATGGTAGCGTAGGTTCGAAACCTACCCACTGCAAACGGCCATTGTTTTGCTTGAAATATATATTTTTTAATTAACAGCTCAGCCCAGAAATGTTTCTCAAATATGGGGATTGACTACATAAATTTAAAAATATATAATGGCCTTATATTTCAACGCATAGCACATCACCAGAAATAGTTCGACTTTCAAACAGATTTAGCCTAGGTCTGTCGGTTAAGGCGTCTGACTAGAAATCAGATTCTCTATGGCAGCGTAGGTTCGAAACCTACCTACTGCTAACGGCCATTGTTTTGCTTGAAATATATAATTTTTATTTAACAGCTCAGCCCAGAAATTTTTCTCAAATATGGGAATTGATTACATAAATTTAAAAAAATATAATGGCCTTATATTTCAACGCATGGCACATCACCAGAAATAGTTCGACTGTCAAACAGATTTAGCCTTGGTCTGTCGGATAAGGCGTATGACTAGAAATCAGATTCTCTATCAGCATAGGTTCGAAACCTACCTACTGCAATCGACCATTGTTTTGCTTGAAATATAATTTTTGTAATTAGCAGCTCAGCCAACAAAATATTGTCAATTATGGGGATTGAGTGCATAAATTTATAACAATATAATGCCCTTATATTTCAAAGCATGGCACATCACCAGAAATGATTCTACTTTCAAACAGATTTAGCCTTGGTCTGTCCGTTAAAGCGTCTGTCTAGAAATCAGATTCCCCATGGCAGCGCAGGTTCGAAACCTACCTAATGCAAACGGCCATTGTTTTGCTTGAAATATATATTTTCTAATTAACAGCTCAGCCTAGAAATTTTTCTCAAATATGGGGATTGAATACATAAATTTATAAAAATATAATGGACTTATATTTCAACGCATGGCACATCACCAGAAATAGTTCGACTTTCAAACAGATTTAGCTTTGGTCGGTCGGTTAAGGCGTCTGACTAGAAATCAGATTCTCTATCAGCATAGGTTCGAAACCTACCTGCTGCAAACGAACATTGTTTTGCTTGAAATATAATTTTTGTAATTAGCAGCTCAGTCAAGAAAATTTTGTCAATTATCGGGATTGAGTGCATAAATTTATAACAATGTAATGCCCTTATATTTCGAATTTCACATCACCAGAAATAGTTCTACTTTCAAACAGGTTTAGCCCTGGTCTGTCGGTTAAGGCGTCTAACTAGAAATCAGATTCTCTATTGCAGCGTAGGTTCGAAACCTACCTGCTGCAAACGACCATTGTTTTGCTTGAAATATAATTTTTGTAATTAGCAGCTCAGCCAAGAAAATTTTGTCAATTATGAGGATTTAGTGCATAAATTTATAACAACATAATGCCCTTATCTTTCAAATAGCACATCACCAGAAATAGTTCTACTTTAAAACAGATTTAGCCCTGGTCTGTCGGTTAAGTCGCTTGACTGGAAATCAGATTCACTATGGCAGCGTATGTTCGAAACCTACCTACTGCAAACGGAAATTGTTTTGCTTGAAATATATATTTTTTAATTAACAGCTCAGCCCAGAAAATTTTCTAAAATCTAGGGATTGAGTACATAAATTTATAAAAATATAATGGAATTTTATACCAGAAATAGTTCTACTTTCAAACAGATTTAGCCCTGGTCTGTCGGTTAAGGCGTCTGACTAGAAATCAGATTCTCTATGGCAGCGTAGGTTCGAAACTCACCTACTGCAAGCGGCCATTGTTTTGCTTGAAATATATAATTTTTAATTAACAGCTCAGAACAGAAATTTTTCTTAAATATGGGGATTGAGTACATAAATTTATAAAAATATAATTTACTTATATTTCAACGCATGGCACATCACCAGAAATAGTTCGACTTTCAAACAGATTTAGCCTTGTTCTGTCGGTTAAGGCGTCTGACTTGAAATCAGATTCTCTATGGTAGCGTAGGTTCGAAACCTACCCACTGCAAACGGCCATTGTTTAGCTTGAAATATATATTTTTTAATTAACAGCTCAGTCCAGAATTTTTTCTCAAATATGGGGATTGACTACATAAATTTAAAAATATATAATGGCCTTATATTTCAACGCATGGCACATCACCAGAAATAGTTCGACTTTCAAACAGATTTAGCCTTGGTCTGTCGGTTAAGGCGTCTGACTAGAAATCAGATTCTCTATGGCAGCGTAGGTTCGAAACCTACCTACTGCTAACGGCCATTGTTTTGCTTGAAATATATAATTTTTAGTTAACAGCAAAGCCCAGAAATTTTTCTCAAATATGGGAATTGATTACATAAATTTAAAAAAATATAATGGCCTTATATTTCAACGCATGGCACATCACCAGAAATAGTTCGACTGTCAAACAGATTTAGCCTTGGTCTGTCGGATAAGGCGTATGACTAGAAATCAGATTCTCTATCAGCATAGGTTCGAAACCTACCTACTGCAAACGACCATTGTTTGGCTTGAAATTTAATTTTTGTAATTAGCAGCTCAGCCAAGAAAATTTTGTCAATTATGGGGATTGAGTGCATAAATTTATAACAATATAATGCCCTTATATTTCAAAGCATGGCACATCACCAGAAATGGTTCTACTTTCAAACAGATTTGGCCATGGTCTGTCCGTTAAAGCGTCTGTCTAGAAATCAGATTCCCCATGGCAGCGCAGGTTCGAAACCTACCTAATGCAAACGGCCATTGTTTTGCTTGAAATATATATTTTCTAATTAACAGATTAGCCTAGAAATTTTTCTCAAATATGGGGATTGAATACATAAATTTATAAAAATATAATGGACTTATATTTCAACGCATGGCACATCACCAGAAATAGTTCGACTTTCAAACAGATTTAGCTTTGGTCGGTCGGTTAAGGCGTCTGACTAGAAATCAGATTCTCTATCAGCATAGGTTCGAAACCTACCTACTGCAAACGACCATTTGTTTTGCTTGAAATATAATTTTTGTTATTAGCAGTTCAGTCCAGAAAATTTTGTCAATTATGGGGATTGAGGGCATAAATTTAAAACAATATAATGCCCTTATATTTCAAATGGCACATCACCAAAAATAGTTCTACTTTCAAACAGATTTAGCCCTGGTCTGTCGGTTAAGGCGTCTGACTAGAAATGAGATTCTCCATGGCAGCGTAGATTCGAAACCTACCTACTGCAAACGAAAATTTGTTTTGCTTGAAATTTAATTTTTGTAATTAGCAGCTCTGCCCAAAAAATGTGGTCAATTATGGGGATTGAGTGCATAAATTTACAACAATAAAATGCCCTTATATTTCAAATGGCACACCATCAGAAATAGTTCTACTTTCAAACAGATTTAGCCCTGGTCTGTCGGTTAAGGCATCTGACTAGAAACCAGATTCTCTATGGCAGCGTAGGTTCGAAACCCACCTACTGCAAACGGCCATTGTTTTGCTTGAAATATATAATTTTTAATTAACAGCTCAGAACAGAAATTTTTCTTAAATTAAGGATTGAGTACATAAATTTATAAAAATATAATTTACTTATATTTCAACGTATGGCACATCACCAGAAATAGTGCGACATTCAAACAGATTTAGCCTTGTTCTGTCGGTTAAGGCGTCTGACTTGAAATCAGATTCTCTATGGCAGCGTAGGTTCGAAACCTACCTACTGCAAACGACCATTTGTTTTGCTTGAAATATAATTTTTGTAATTAGCAGCTCAGCCCAGAAAATTTTGTCAATTATAGGGATTGAGTGCATACATATAAAACAATATAATGCCCTTAAATTTCAAATGGCACATCACCAGAAATAGTTCGACTTTCAAACAGATTTAGCTTTGGTCTGTCGTTTAAGGCGTCTGACTATAAATCAGATTCTCCATGGCAGCGTAGATTCGAAACCTACCTACTGCAAACGGAAATTGTTTTGCTTGAAATATATATTTTTTAATTAACAGCTCAGCTCAGAAATTTTTCTCAAATATGGGGATTGGCTACATAAATTTAAAAAAATATAATGGACTTATATTGCAACGCCTGGCACATCACCAGAAATAGTTCGACTTTCAAACAGATTTAGCCTTGGTCTGTCGGTTAAGGGGTCTGACTAGAAATCAGATTCTCCATGGCAGCGTAAGTTCGAAACCTACCTACTGCAAACGACCATTTGTTTTGCTTGAAATATAATTTTTGTAATTAGCAGCTCAGCCCAGAAAATTTTGTCAATTATAGGGATTGAGTGCATACATATAAAACAATATAATGCCCTTAAATTTCAAATGGCACATCACCAGAAATAGTTCGCCTTTCAAACAGATTTAGCTTTGGTCTGTCGTTTAAGGCGTCTGACTAGAAATCAGATTCTCCATGGCAGCGTAGATTCGAAACCTACCTACTGCAAACGGAAATTGTTTTGCTTGAAATATATATTTTTTAATTAACAGCTCAGCCCAGAAATTTTTCTCTGATATGGGGATTGAGTACATAAATTTATAAAAATATAATGGCCTTATATTTCAACGCATGGCACATCACCAAAAATAGTTCCACTTTCAAACAAATTTAGATTTGGTCTGTCGGTAAAGGCGTCTGACTAAAAATCAGATTCTCTATCAGCGTAGGTTCCAAACCTACCTACTGCAAACGACCATTTGTTTTGCTTGAAATATAATTTTTGTAATTAGCAGCTCAGTCCAGAAAATTTTGTCAATTATGGGGATTGAGTGCATACATTTAAAACAATATAATGTCCTTAAATTTCAAATGGCACATCAAAAGAAATAGTTCTACTTTCAAACAGATTTAGCCCTGGTCTGTGGGTTAAGGCGTCTGACTACAAATCAGATTCTCCATGGCAGCGTAGGTATGAAAGCTACATACTGCAAACAACCATTTGTTTTGCGTGAAATATAATTTTTGTAATTAGCAGCTCAGTCCAGAAAATTTTGTCAATTATGGGGATTGAGTGCATACATTTAAAACCATATAATGCTGTTATATTTCAAATGGCATATCACCAGAAATAGTTCTTCTTTCAAACAGATTTAGCCCTGCTCTGTCGGTTAAGGCGTCTGACTAGAAATCAGATTCTCCATGGCAGCGTAGATTCGAAACCTACCTACTGCAAACGGAAATTGTTTTGCTTGAAATATATATTTTTTAATTAACAGCTCAGCCCAGAAATTTTTCTCAGATATGGGGATTGAGTACATAAATTTATAAAAATATAATGGCCTTATATTTCAACGCATGGCACATCACCAGAAATAGTACCACTTTCAAACAAATTTAGATTTGGTCTCTCGGTAAAAGCGTCTGACTAGAAATCAGATTCTCCATATCAGCGTAGGTTCGAAACCTACCTACTGCAAACGGCCATTTGTTTTGCTTGAAATATAATTTTTATAATTAGCAGCTCAGTCCAGAAAATTTTGTCAATTATGGGGATTGAGTTCGAAACCTACCTACTGCAAACGGCCATTGTTTTGCTTGAAATATATATTTTTTAATTTACAGCTCAGCCCAGAAATTTTTTCAAATATGAAGATTGGTTACATAAATTTATAAAAATATAATGGCCATATATTTCAACGCATGGCACATCACCAAAAATAGTTCCACTTTCAAACAAATTTAGATTTGGTCTGTCGGTAAAGGCGTCTGACTAGATATCAGATTCTCTATCAGCATAGGTTCCAAACCTACCTACTGCAAACGACCATTTGTTTTGCTTGAAATATAATTCTTGTAATTAGCAGCTCAGTCCAGAAAATTTTGTCAATTATGGGGATTGAGTGCATACATTTAAAACAATATAATGTCCTTATATTTCAAATGGCACATCAAAAGAAATAGTTCTACTTTCAAACAGATTTAGCCCTGGTCTGTCAATTAAGGCGCCTGACGAGAAATCAGATTCTCCATGGCAGCGTAGGTTCGAAACCTACTTACTGCAAACGGAAATTGTTTTGTTTGAAATATAATTTTTGTAATTAGCAGCTCAGTCCAGAAAATTTTGTCAATTATGGGGATTGAGTTCGAAACCTACCTACTGCAAACGGCCATTGTTTTGCTTGAAATATATATCTTTTAATTAACAGCTCAGCCCAGAAATTTTTCTCTGGAATCTGTTTAAAGTGACAAAGAAAAACCTATTATCAATTCAAGGAAGTGAATTTTTAAGTAGTTATCTGCAGTTTTAATGTAGATTTCAGTTCGCTAAGTTATGAAAATGCATGTTTTGGCTATAATCTTCCGTAAATCAAGGGCGAAAACCAATTATTTGTCCCAAAAGAAGGTGTTTTAAGTATATATCTGCATTTCTAAGGTAGATTTGGGTACAATAAGAGGCGAAAAAGCAGATTCTGACTAGGATTTTTTCGAAATCGGCAACTATTTGACTCAGAAAGGTTGCCTTACGTCGAAATCTAATACTTTATTAAGGTTTTCGTTACTAAAATGCCCAAAGACGCCGATTTTGACTAGAATTTGAAAGATATTGACATGAATATATAACTGTTTGTATCAAAAAATGATAGTTTAAACTGATATTTGCAGTTTTGATGCGGTTTTAGATGCGATATGAATCGAAGAAGCCGATTTTGACTGGAATCTGTTTAAAATGACAAAGAAAAACCTATAATCAATTCAAGGAAGTGAATTTTTAAGTAGTTATCTGCAGTTTTAATGTAGATTTCAGTTCGCTAAGTTATGAAATTGCATGTTTTGGCTATAATCTTCCGTAAATCAAGGGCGAAAACCAATTATTTGTCCCAAAAGAAGGTGTTCTGAGTATATATCTGCATTTCTAAGGTAGATTTGGGTACAATAAGAGGCGAAAAAGCAGATTCTGTCTAAGATTTTATCGAAATCGGCAACTATTTGACTCAGAATGGTTGCCTTACGTCGAAATCTAATAGTTTATTAAGGTTTTCGTTACTAGAATGCCCAAAGACGCACATTTTGACTAGAATTTGTAAGATATTGACATGAATATATAACTGTTTGCATCAAAAAATGATAGTTTAAACTGATATTTGCAGTTTTGATGCGGTTTTAGGTACGATATGAGTCGAAGAAGCCGATTTTGACTGGAATCTGTTTAAAATGACAAAGAAAAACCTATTATCAATTGAAGGAAGTGAATTTTTAAGTAGTTATCTGCAGTTTTAATGTAGATTTCAGTTCGCTAAGTTATGAAAATGCATGTTTTGGCTATAATCTTCCGTAAATCAAGGGCGAAAACCAATTATTTGTCCCAAAAGAAGGTGTTTTAAGTATATATCTGCATTTCTAAGGTAGATTTGGGTACAATATGAGGCGAAAAAGCAGATTCTGACTAAGATTTTATCGAAATCGGCAACTATTTGACTCAGAATGGTTGCCTTACGTCGAAATCTAATAGTTTATTAAGGTTTTCGTTACTAAAATGCCCAAAGACGCCGATTTTGACTAGAATTTGAAAGATATTGACATGAATATATAACTGTTTGTATCAAAAAATGATAGTTTAAACTGATATTTGCAGTTTTGATGCTTTTTTAGATACGATATGAATCGAAGAAGCCGATTTTGACTGGAATCTGTTTAAAATGACAAAGAAAAACCTATTATCAATTCAAGGAAGTGAATTTTTAAGTAGTTATCTGCAGTTTTAATGTAGATTTCAGTTCGCTAAGTTATGAAAATGCATGTTTTGGCTATAATCTTCCGTAAATCAAGGGCGAAAACCAATTATTTGTCCCAAAAGAAGGTGTTTTAAGTATATATCTGCATTTCTAAGGTAGATTTGGGTACAATATGAGGCGAAAAAGCAGATTCTGACTAAGATTTTATCGAAATCGGCAACTATTTGACTCAGAATGGTTGCCTTACGTCGAAATCTAATAGTTTATTAAGGTTTTCGTTACTAAAATGCCCAAAGACGCCGATTTTGACTAGAATTTGAAAGATATTGACATGAATATATAACTGTTTGTATCAAAAAATGATAGTTTAAACTGATATTTGCAGTTTTGATGCTTTTTTAGATACGATATGAATCGAAGAAGCCGATTTTGACTGGAATCTGTTTAAAATGACAAAGAAAAACCTATTATCAATTCAAGGAAGTGAATTTTTAAGTAGTTATCTGCAGTTTTAATGTAGATTTCAGTTCGCTAAGTTATGAAAATGCATGTTTTGGCTATAATCTTCCGTAAATCAAGGGCGAAAACCAATTATTTGTCCCAAAAGAAGGTGTTTTAAGTATATATCTGCATTTCTAAGGTAGATTTGGGTACAATAAGAGACGAAAAAGCAGATTCTGACTAAGATTTTATCGAAATCGGCAACTATTTGACTCAGAATGGTTGCCTTACGTCGAAATCTAATAGTTTATTAAGGTTTTCGTTACTAAAATGCCCAAAGACGCCGATTTTGACTAGAATTTGAAAGATATTGACATAAATATATAACTGTTTGTATCAAAAAATGATAGTTTAAACTGATATTGGCGGTTTGATGCGGTTTTAGATACGATATGAAGTTTGAAAGAAATTAATAAACTATTAGATTTCGACGTAAGGCAACCATTCTGAGTCAAATAGTTGCCGATTTCGATAAAATCTTAGTCAGAATCTGCTTTTTCGCCTCTTATTGTACCCAAATCTACCTTAGAAATGCAGATATATACTTAAAACACCTTCTTTTGGGACAAATAATTGGTTTTCGCCCTTGATTTACGGAAGATTATAGCCAAAACATGCATTTTCATAACTTAGCGAACTGAAATCTACATTAAAACTGCAAATAACTACTTAAAAATTCACTTCCTTGAATTGATAATAGGTTTTTCTTTGTCATTTTAAACAGATTCCAGTCAAAATCGGCTTCTTCGATTCATATCGTATCTAAAACCGCATCAAAACTGCAAATATCAGTTTAAACTATCATTTTTTGATACAAACAGTTATATATTCATGTCAATATCTTTCAAATTCTAGTCAAAATCGGCGTCTTTGGGCATTTTAGTAACGAAAACCTTAACAAACTATTAGATTTCGACGTAAGGCAACCATTCTGAGTCAAATAGTTGCCGATTTCGATAAAATCTTAGTCAGAATCTGCTTTTTCGTCTCTTATTGTTCCCAAATCTACCTTAGAAATGTAGATATATACTTAAAACACCTTTTTTGGGACAAATAATTGGTTTTCGCCCTTGATTTACGGAAGATTATAGCCAAAACATGCATTTTCATAACTTAGCGAACTGAAATATACATTAAAACTGCAGATAACTACTTAAAAATTCACTTCCTTGAATTGATAATAGGTTTTTCTTTGTCATTTTAAACAGATTCCAATCAAAATCGGCTTCTTCGACTCATATCGTACCTAAAACCGCATCAAAACTGCAAATATCAGTTTAAACTATCATTTTTTGATACAAACAGTTATATATTCATGTCAATATCTTTCAAATTCTAGTCAAAATCGGCGTCTTTGGGCATTTTAGTAACGAAAACCTTAATAAACTATTAGATTTCGACGTAAGGCAACCATTCTGAGTCAAATAGTTGCCGATTTCGATAAAATTTTAGTCAGAATCTGCTTTTTCGCCTCTTATTGTACCCAAATCTACCTTAGAAATGCAGATATATACTTAAAACACCTTCTTTTGGGACAAATAATTGGTTTTCGCCCTTGATTTACGGAAGATTATGGCCAAAACATGCATTTTCATAACTAAGCGAACTTATTTGTCCCAAAAGAAGGTGTTTTAAGTATATATCTACATTTCTAAGGTAGATTTGGGTACAATAAGAGGCGAAAAAGCAGATTCTGACTAAGATTTTATCGAAATCGGCAACTATTTGACTCAGAATGGTTGCCTTACGTCGAAATCTAATAGTTTATTAAGGTTTTCGTTACTAAAATGCCCAAAGACGCCGATTTTGACTAGAATTTGAAAGGTATTGACATAAATATATAACTGTTTGTATCAAAAAATGATAGTTTAAACTGATAATTGCAGTTTTGATGCGGTTTTAGATGCGATATGAATCGAAGAAGCCGATTTTGACTGGAATCTGTTTAAAATGACAAAGAAAAACCTATTATCAATTCAAGGAAGTGAATTTTTAAGTAGTTATCTGCAGTTTTAATGTAGATTTCAGTTCGCTAAGTTATGAAAATGCATGTTTTGGCTATAATCTTCCGTAAATCAAGGGCGAAAACCAATTATTTGTCCCAAAAGAAGGTGTTTTAAGTATATATCTACATTTCTAAGGTAGATTTGGGTACAATAAGAGGCGAAAAAGCAGATTCTGACTAAGATTTTATCGAAATCGGCAACTATTTGACTCAGAATGGTTGCCTTACGTCGAAATCTAATAGTTTATTAAGGTTTTCGTTACTAAAATGCCCAAAGACGCCGATTTTGACTAGAATTTGAAAGATATTGACATGAATATATAACTGTTTGTATCAAAAAATGATAGTTTAAACTGATATTTGCAGTTTTGATGCGGTTTTAGGTACGATATGAGTCGAAGAAGCCGATTTTGACTGGAATCTGTTTAAAATGACAAAGAACAACCAATTATCAATTCAAGGAAGTGAATTTTTAAGTAGTTATCTGCAGTTTTAATTGTAGATTTCAGTTCGCTAAGTTATGAAAATGCATGTTTTGGCTATAATCTTCTGTAAATGAAGGGCGAAAACCAATTATTTGTCAAAAAAGAAGGTGTTTTAAGTATATATCTGCATTTCTAAGGTAGATTTGGGTACAATAAGAGGCGAAAAAGCAGATTCTGACTAGGATTTTATCGAAATCGGCAACTATTTGACTCAGAATGGTTGCCTTACGTCGAAATCTAATAGTTTATTAAGGTTTTCGTTACTAAAATGCCCAAAGACGCCGATTTTGACTAGAATTTGAAAGATATTGACATGAATATATAACTGTTTGTATCAAAAAATGATAGTTTAAACTGATATTTGCAGTTTTGATGCGGTTTTAGATACGATATGAATCGAAGAAGCCGATTTTGACTGGAATCTGTTTAAAATGACAAAGAAAAACCTATTATCAATTCAAGGAAGTGAATTTTTAAGTAGTTATCTGCAGTTTTAATGTAGATTTCAGTTCTCTAAATTATGAAAATGCATGTTTTGGCTATAATATTCCGTAAATCAAGGGCGAAAACCAATTATTTGTCCCAAAAGAAGGTGCTTTAAGTATATATCTGCAATTCTAAGGTAGATTTGGGTACAATAAGAGGCGAAAAAGCAGATTCTGACTAGGATTTTATCGAAATCGGCAACTATTTGACTCAGAATGGTTGGCTTACCTCAAAATCTAATAGTTTATTAAGGTTTTCGTTACTAAAATGCCCAAAGACGCCGATTTTGACTAGAATTTGAAAGATATTGACATGAATATATAACTGTTTGTATCAAGAAATGATAGTTTAAACTGATATTTGCAGTTTTGATGCGGTTTTAGGTACGATATGAGTCGAAGAAGCCGATTTTGACTGGAATCTGTTTAAAATGACAAAGAACAACCTATTATCAATTCAAGGAAGTGAATTTTTAAGTAGTTATCTGCAGTTTTAATGTAGATTTCAGTTCGCTAAGTTATGAAAATGCATGTTTTGGCTATAATCTTCTGTAAATGAAGGGCGAAAACCAATTATTTGTCAAAAAAGAAGGTGTTTTAAGTATATATCTGCATTTCTAAGGTAGATTTGGGTACAATAAGAGGCGAAAAAGCAGATTCTGACTAGGATTTTATCGAAATCGGCAACTATTTGACTCAGAATGGTTGGCTTACGTCGAAATCTAATAGTTTATTAAGGTTTTCGTTACTAAAATGCCCAAAGACGCCGATTTTGACTAGAATTTGAAAGATATTGACATGAATATATAACTGTTTGTATCAAAAAATGATAGTTTAAATTGATATTTGCAGTTTTGATGCGGATTTAGATACGATATGAATCGAAGAAGCCGATTTTGACTGGAATCTGTTTAAAATGACAAAGAAAAACCTATTATCAATTCAAGGAAGTGAATTTTTAAGTAGTTATCTGCAGTTTTAATGTAGATTTCAGTTCGCTAAATTATGAAAATGCATGTTTTGGCTATAATCTTCCGTAAATCAAGGGCGACAAACCAATTATTTGTCCCAAAAGAAGGTGCTTTAAGTATATATCTGCAATTCTAAATTAGATTTGGGTACAATAAGAGGCGAAAAAGCAGATTCTGACTAAGATTTTATCGAAATCGGCAACTATTTGACTCAGAATGGTTGCCTTACGTCGAAATCTAATAGTTTATTAAGGTTTTCGTTACTAAAATGCCCAAAGACGCCGATTTTGACTAGAATTTGAAAGATATTGACATGAATATATAACTGTTTGTATCAAAAAATGATAATTTAAACTGATATTTGCAGTTTTGATGCGGTTTTAGGTACGATATGAGTCGAAGAAGCCGATTTTGACTGGAATCTGTTTAAAATGACAAAGAAAAACCTATTATCAATTCAAGGAAGTGAATTTTTAAGTAGTTATCTGCAGTTTTAATGTAGATTTCAGTTCGCTAAGTTATGAAAATGCATGTTTTGGTTATAATCTTCCGTAAATCAAGGGCGAAAACCAATTATTTGCCCCAAAAGAAGGTGTTTTAAGTATATATCTACATTTCTAAGGTAGATTTGGGTACAATAAGAGGCGAAAAAGCAGATTCTGACTAAGATTTTATCGAAATCGGCAACTATTTGACTCAGAATGGTTGCTTTACGTCGAAATCTAATAGTTTATTAAGGTTTTCGTTACTAAAATGCCCAAAGACGCCGATTTTGACTAGAATTTGAAAGATATTGACATGAATATATAACTGTTTGTATCAAAAAATGAGAGTTTAAACTGATATTTGCAGTTTTGATGCGGTTTTAGGTACGATATGAGTCGAAGAAGCCGATTTTGACTGGAATCTAAAATGACAAAGAACAACCTATTATCAATTCAAGGAAGTGAATTTTTAAGTAGTTATCTGCAGTTTTAATGTAGATTTCAGTTCGCTAAGTTATGAAAATGCATGTTTTGGCTATAATCTTCCGTAAATCAAGGGCGAAAACCAATTATTTGTCCCAAAAGAAGGTGTTTTAAGTATATATCTGCATTTCTAAGGTAGATTTGGGTACAATAAGAGGCGAAAAAGCAGATTCTGACTAAGATTTTATCGAAATCGGCATCTATTTGACTCAGAAAGGTTGCCTTACGTCGAAATCTAATAGTTTATTAAGGTTTTCGTTACTAAAATACCCAAAGACGCCGATTTTGACTAGAATTTGAAAGATATTGACATGAATATATAACTGTTTGTATCAAAAAATGATAGTTTAAACTGATATTTGCAGTTTTGATGCGGTTTTAGATACGATATGAATCGAAGAAGCCGATTTTGACTGTAATCTGTTTAAAATGACAAAGAAAAACCTATTATCAATTCAAGGAAATGAATTTTTAAGTAGTTATCTGCAGTTTAAATGTAGATTTCAGTTCGCTAAGTTATGAAAATGCATGTTTTTACTATAATCTTCCGTAAATCAAGGGCGAAAACCAATTATTTGTCCCAAAAGAAGGTGTTTTAAGTATATATCTGCATTTCTAAGGTAGATTTGGGTACAATAAGAGGCGAAAAAGCAGATTCTGATTAAGATTTTATCGAAATCGGCAACTATTTGACTCAGAATGGTTGCCTTACGTCGAAATCTAATAGTTTATTAAGGTTTTCGTTACTAAAATGCCCAAAGACGCCGATTTTGACTAGAATTTGAAAGATATTGACATGAATATATAACTGTTTGTATCAAAAAATGATAGTTTAAACTGATATTTGCAGTTTTGATGCGGTTTTAGATACGATATGAATCGAAGAAGCCGATTTTGACTGGAATCTGTTTAAAATGACGAAGAAAAACCTATTATCAATTCAAGGAAGTGAATTTTTAAGTAGTTATCTGCAGTTTTAATGTAGATTTCAGTTCGCTAAGTTATGAAAATGCATGTTTTGGCTATAATCTTCCGTAAATCAAGGGCGAAAACCAATTATTTGTCCCAAAAGAAGGTGTTTTAAGTATATATCTGCATTTCTAAGGTAGATTTGGGTACAATAAGACTCGAAAAAGCAGATTCTGACTAAGATTTTATCGAAATCGGCAACTATTTGACTCAGAATGGTTGCCTTACGTCGAAATCTAAGTTCATTAATTTCTTTCAAACTTCATATCGTATCTAAAACCGCATCAAAACTGCAAATATCAGTTTAAACTATCATTTTTTGATACAAATAGTTATATATTCATGTCAATATCTTTCAAATTCTAGTCAAAATCGGCGTCTTTGGGCATTTTAGTAACGAAAACCTTAATAAACAATTAGATTTCGACGTAAGGCAACCATTCTGAGTCAAATAGTTGCCGATTTCGATAAAATCTTAGTCAGAATCTGCTTTTTCGCCTCTTATTGTACCCAAATCTACCTTAGAAATGCAGATATATACTCAGAACACCTTCTTTTGGGACAAATAATTGGTTTTCGCCCTTGATTTACGGAAGATTATAGCCAAAACATGCATTTTCATAACTTAGCGAACTGAAATCTACATTAAAACTGCAGATAACTACTTAAAAATTCACTTCCTTGAATTGATAATAGGTTTTTCTTTGTCATTTTAAACAGATTCCAGTCAAAATCGGCTTCTTCGATTCATATCGTATCTAAAACCGCATCAAAAGTGCAAATATCAGTTTAAACTATCATTTTTTGATACAAACAGTTATATATTCATGTCAATATCTTTCAAATTCTAGTCAAAATCGGCGTCTTTGGGCATTTTAGTAACGAAAACCTTAATAAACTATTAGATTTCGACGTAAGGCAACCATTCTGAGTCAAATAGTTGCCGATTTCGATAAAATCTTAGTCAGAATCTGCTTTTTCGCCTCTTATTGCACCCAAATCTACCTTAGAAATATAGATATATACTTAAAACACCTTCTTTTGGGACAAATAATTGGTTTTCGCCCTTGATTTACGGAAGATTATAGCCAAAACATGCATTTTCATAACTTAGCGAACTGAAATCTACATTAAAACTGCAGATAACTACTTAAAAATTCACTTCCTTAAATTGATAATAGGTTGTTCTTTGTCATTTTAAACAGATTCCAGACAAAATCGGCTTCTTCGACTCATATCGTACCTAAAACCGCATCAAAACTGCAAATATCAGTTTAAACTATCATTTTTTGATACAAACAGTTATATATTCATGTCAATATCTTTCAAATTCTAGTCAAAATCGGCGTCTTTGGGCATTTTAGTAACGAAAACCTTAATAAACCATTAGATTTCGACGTAAGGCAACCATTCTGAGACAAATAGTTGCCGATTTCGATAAAATCTTAGTCAGAATCTGCTTTTTCGCCTCTTATTGTACCCAAATCTACCTTAGAAATGTAGATATATACTTAAAACACCTTCTTTTGGACAAATAATTGGTTTTCGCCCTTGATTTACCTAAGATTATAGCCAAAACATGCATTTTCATAACTTAGCGAACTGAAATATACATTAAAACTGCCGATAACTACTTAAAAATTCACTTCCTTGAATTGATAATAGGTTTTTCTTTGTCATTTTAAGCAGATTCCAATCAAAATCGGCTTCTTCGACTCATATCGTACCTAAAACCGCATCAAAACTGCAAATATCAGTTTAAACTATCATTTTTTGATACAAACAGTTATATATTCATGTCAATATCTTTCAAATTCTAGTCAAAATCGGCGTCTTTGGGCATTTTAGTAACGAAAACCTTAATAAACTATTAGATTTCGACGTAAGGCAACCATTCTGAGTCAAATGGTTGCCGATTTCGATAAAATCTTAGTCAGAATCTGCTTTTTCGCCTCTTATTGTACCCAAATCTACCTTAGAAATGCAGATATATACTTAAAACACCTTCTTTTGGGACAAATAATTGGTTTTCGCCCTTGATTTACGGAAGACTATAGCCAAAACATGCATTTTCATAACTAAGCGAACTTATTTGACCCAAAAGAAGGTGTTTTAAGTATATATCTACATTTCTAAGGTAGATTTGGGTACAATAAGAGGCGAAAAAGCAGATTCTGACTAAGATTTTATCGAAATCGGCAACTATTTGACTCACGTCGAAATCTAATAGTTTATTAAGGTTTTCGTTACTAAAATGCCCAAAGACGCACATTTTGACTAGAATTTGTAAGATATTGACATGAATATATAACTGTTTGTATCAAAAAATGATAGTTTAAACTGATATTTGCAGTTTTGATGCGGTTTTAGGTACGATATGAGTCGAAGAAAGCCGATTTTGACTGGAATCTGTTTAAAATGACAAAGGAAAACCTATTATCAATTCAAGGAAGTGAATTTTTAAGTAGTTATCTGCAGTTTTAATGTAGATCTCAGTTCGCTAAGTTATGAAAATGCATGTTTTGGCTATAATCTTCCGTAAATCAAGGGCGAAAACCAATTATTTGTCCCAAAAGAAGGTGCTTTAAGTATATATCTGCATTTCTAAGGTAGATTTGGGTACAATAAGACTCGAAAAAGCAGATTCTGACTAAGATTTTATCGAAATCGGCAACTATTTGACTCAGAAAGGTTGCCTCACGTCGAAATCTAATAGTTTAATTAGGTTTTCGTTACTAAAATGCCCAAAGACGCCGATTTTGACTAGAATTTGAAAGATATTGACATGAATATATAACTGTTTGTATCAAAAAATGATAGTTTAAACTGATATTTGCAGTTTTGATGCGGTTTTAGATACGATATGAATCGAAGAAGCCGATTTTGACTTTAATCTGTTTAAAATGATGAAGAAAAACCTATTATCAATTCAAGGAAGTGAATTTTTAAGTAGTTATCTGCAGTTTTAATGTAGATTTCAGTTCGCTAAATTATGAAAATGCATGTTCTGGCTATAATCTTCCGTAAATCAAGGGCGAAAACCAATTATTTGTCCCAAAAGAAGGTGCTTTAAGTATATATCTGCATTTCTAAGGTAGATTTGGGTACAATAAGACTCGAAAAAGCAGATTCTGACTAAGATTTTATCGAAATCGGCAACTATTTGACTCAGAATGGTTGCCTTACGTCGAAATCTAATAGTTCATTAATTTCTTTCAAACTTCATATCGTATCTAAAACCGCATCAAAACTGCAAATATCAGTTTAAACTATCATTTTTTGATACAAATAATTATATATTCATGTCAATATCTTTCAAATTCTAGTCAAAATCGGCGTCTTTGGGCATTTTAGTAACGAAAACCTTAATAAACAATTAGATTTCGACGTAAGGCAACCATTCTGAGTCAAATAGTTGCCGATTTCGATAAAATCTTAGTCAGAATCTGCTTTATCGCCTCTTATTGTACCCAAATCTACCTTAGAAATGCAGATATATACTTAAAACACCTTCTTTTGGGACAAATAACTGGTCTTGGCCCTTGATTTACGGAAAATTATAGCCAAAACATGCATTTTCATAACTTAGCGAACTGAAATCTACATTAAAACTGCAGATAACTACCTAAAAATTCACTTCCTTGAATTGATAATATGTTTTTCTTTGTCACTTTAAACAGATTCCAGTCAAAATCGGCTTCTTCGACTCATATCGTACCTAAAACCGCATCAAAACTGCAAATATCAGTTTAAACTATCATTTTTTGATACAAACAGTTATATATTCATGTCAATATCTTTCAAATTCTAGTCAAAATCGGCGTCTTTGGGCATTTTAGTAACGAAAACCTTAATAAACTATTAGATTTCGACGTAAGGCAACCATTCTGAGTCAAATAGTTGCCGATTTCGATAAAATCTTAGTCAGAATCTGCTTTTTCGCCTCTTATTGTACCCAAATCTACCTTAGAAATGCAGATATATACTTAAAACACCTTCTTTTGGGACAAATAACTTGGTTTTCGCCCTTGATTTACGGAAGATTATAGCCAAAACATGCATTTTCATAACTTAGCGAACTGAAATCTACATTAAAACTGCAGATAACTACTTAAAAATTCACTTCCTTGAATTGATAATAGGTTTTTCTTTGTCATTTTAAACAGATTCCAGTCAAAATCGGCTTCTTCGATTCATATCGTATCTAAAACCGCATCAAAACTGCAAATATCAGTTTAAACTATCATTTTTTGATACAAACAGTTATATATTCATGTCAATATCTTTCAAATTCTAGTCAAAATCGGCGTCTTTGGGCATTTTAGTAACGAAAACCTTAATAAACTATTAGATTTCGACGTAAGGCAACCATTCTGAGTCAAATAGTTGCCGATTTCGATAAAATCTTAGTCAGAATCTGCTTTTTCGCCTCTTATTGCACCCAAATCTACCTTAGAAATGTAGATATATACTTAAAACACCTTCTTTTGGGACAAATAATTGGTTTTCGCCCTTGATTTACGGAAGATTATAGCCAAAACATGCATTTTCATAACTTAGCGAACTGAAATCTACATTAAAACTGCAGATAACTACTTAAAAATTCACTTCCTTGAATTGATAATAGGTTGTTCTTTGTCATTTTAAACAGATTCCAGACAAAATCGGCTTCTTCGACTCATATCGTACCTAAAACCGCATCAAAACTGCAAATATCAGTTTAAACTATCATTTTTTGATACAAACAGTTATATATTCATGTCAATATCTTTCAAATTCTAGTCAAAATCGGCGTCTTTGGGCATTTTAGTAACGAAAACCTTAATAAACCATTAGATTTCGACGTAAGGCAACCATTCTGAGTCAAATAGTTGCCGATTTCGATAAAATCTTAGTCAGAATCTGCTTTTTCGCCTCTTATTGTACCCAAATCTACCTTAGAAATGTAGATATATACTTAAAACACCTTCTTTTGGGACAAATAATTGGTTTTCGCCCTTGATTTACCTAAGATTATAGCCAAAACATGCATTTTCATAACTTAGCGAACTGAAATATACATTAAAACTGCAGATAACTACTTAAAAATTCACTTCCTTGAATTGATAATAGGTTTTTCTTTGTCATTTTAAGCAGATTCCAATCAAAATCGGCTTCTTCGACTCATATCGTACCTAAAACCGCATCAAAACTGCAAATATCAGTTTAAACTATCATTTTTTGATACAAACAGTTATATATTCATGTCAATATCTTTCAAATTCTAGTCAAAATCGGCGTCTTTGGGCATTTTAGTAACGAAAACCTTAATAAACTATTAGATTTCGACGTAAGGCAACCATTCTGAGTCAAATGGTTGCCGATTTCGATAAAATCTTAGTCAGAATCTGCTTTTTCGCCTCTTATTGTACCCAAATCTACCTTAGAAATGCAGATATATACTTAAAACACCTTCTTTTGGGACAAATAATTGGTTTTCGCCCTTGATTTACGGAAGACTATAGCCAAAACATGCATTTTCATAACTAAGCGAACTTATTTGTCCCAAAAGAAGGTGTTTTAAGTATATATCTACATTTCTAAGGTAGATTTGGGTACAATAAGAGGCGAAAAAGCAGATTCTGACTAAGATTTTATCGAAATCGGCAACTATTTGACTCAGAATGGTTGCCTTACGTCGAAATCTAATAGTTTATTAAGGTTTTCGTTACTAAAATGCCCAAAGACGCCGATTTTGACTAGAATTTGAAAGGTATTGACATAAATATATAACTGTTTGTATCAAAAAATGATAGTTTAAACTGATAATTGCAGTTTTGATGCGGTTTTAGATGCGATATGAATCGAAGAAGCCGATTTTGACTGGAATCTGTTTAAAATGACAAAGAAAAACCTATTATCAATTCAAGGAAGTGAATTTTTAAGTAGTTATCTGCAGTTTTAATGTAGATTTCAGTTCGCTAAGTTATGAAAATGCATGTTTTGGCTATAATCTTTCGTAAATCAAGGGCGAAAACCAATTATTTGTCCCAAAAGAAGGTGTTTTAAGTATATATCTACATTTCTAAGGTAGATTTGGGTACAATAAGAGGCGAAAAAGCAGATTCTGACTAAGATTTTATCGAAATCGGCAACTATTTGACTCAGAATGTTTGCCTTACGTCGAAATCTAATAGTTTATTAAGGTTTTCGTTACTAAAATGCCCAAAGACGCCGATTTTGACTAGAATTTGAAAGATATTGACATGAATATATAACTGTTTGTATCAAAAAATGATAGTTTAAACAGATATTTGCAGTTTTGATGCGGTTTTAGGTACGATATGAGTCGAAGAAGCCGATTTTGACTGGAATCTGTTTAAAATGACAAAGAACAACCAATTATCAATTCAAGGAAGTGAATTTTTAAGTAGTTATCTGCAGTTTTAATTGTAGATTTCAGTTCGCTAAGTTATGAAAATGCATGTTTTGGCTATAATCTTCTGTAAATGAAGGGCGAAAACCAATTATTTGTCAAAAAAGAAGGTGTTTTAAGTATATATCTGCATTTCTAAGGTAGATTTGGGTACAATAAGAGGCGAAAAAGCAGATTCTGACTAGGATTTTATCGAAATCGGCAACTATTTGACTCAGAATGGTTGCCTTACGTCGAAATCTAATAGTTTATCAAGGTTTTCGTTACTAAAATGCCCAAAGACGCCGATTTTGACTAGAATTTGAAAGATATTGACATGAATATATAACTGTTTGTATCAAAAAATGATAGTTTAAACTGATATTTGCAGTTTTGATGCGGTTTTAGATACGATATGAATCGAAGAAGCCGATTTTGACTGGAATCTGTTTAAAATGACAAAGAAAAACCTATTATCAATCCAAGGAAGTGAATTTTTAAGTAGTTATCTGCAGTTTTAATGTAGATTTCAGTTCGCTAAGTTATGAAAATGCATGTTTTGGCTATAATCTTCCGTAAATCAAGGGCGAAAACCAATTATTTGTCCCAAAAGAAGGTGTTTTAAGTATATATCTACATTTCTAAGGTAGATTTGGGTACAATAAGAGGCGAAAAAGCAGATTCTGACTAAGATTTTATCGAAATCGGCAACTATTTGACTCAGAATGGTTGCCTTACGTCGAAATCTAATAGTTTATTAAGGTTTTCGTTACTAAAATGCCCAAAGACGCCGATTTTGACTAGAATTTGAAAGATATTGACATGAATATATAACTATTTGTAACAAAAAATGATAGTTTAAACTGATATGTGCAGTTTTGATGCGGTTTTAGGTACGATATGAGTCGAAGAAGCCGATTTTGACTGGAATCTGTTTAAAATGACAAAGAACAACCTATTATCAATTCAAGGAAGTGAATTTTTAAGTAGTTATCTGCAGTTTTAATGTAGATTTCAGTTCGCTAAGTTATGAAAATGCATGTTTTGGCTATAATCTTCTGTAAATGAAGGGCGAAAACCAATTATTTGTCAAAAAAGAAGGTGTTTTAAGTATATATCTGCATTTCTAAGGTAGATTTGGGTACAATAAGAGGCGAAAAAGCAGATTCTGACTAGGATTTTATCGAAATCGGCAACTATTTGACTCAGAATGGTTGGCTTACGTCGAAATCTAATAGTTTATTAAGGTTTTCGTTACTAAAATGCCCAAAGACGCCGATTTTGACTAGAATTTGAATGATATTGATATGAATATATAACTGTTTGTATCAAAAAATGATAGTTTAAACTGATATTTGCAGTTTTGATGCGGTTTTAGATACGATATGAATCGAAGAAGCCGATTTTGACTGGAATCTGTTTAAAATGACAAAGAAAAACCTATTATCAATTCAAGGAAGTGAATTTTTAAGCAGTTATCTGCAGTTTTAATGCAGATTTCAGTTCGCTAAGTTATGAAAATGCATGTTTTGGCTATAATCTTCCGTAAATCAAGGGCGAAAACCAATTATTTGTCCCAAAAGAAGGTGTTTTAAGTATATATATCTGCATTTCTAAGGTAGATTTGGGTACAATAAGAGGCGAAAAAGCAGATTCTGACTAAGATTTTATCGAAATCGGCAACTATTTGACTCAGAAAGGTTGCCTTACGTCGAAATCTAATAGTTTATTAAAGTTTTCGTTACTAAAATGCCCAAAGACGCCGATTTTGACTAGAATTTGAAAGATATTGACATGAATATATAACTGTTTGTATCAAAAAATGATAGTTTAAACTGATATTGGCAGTTTTGATGCGGTTTAAGATACGATATGAATCGAAGAAGCCGATTTTGACTGGAATCTGTTTAAAATGACAAAGAAAAACCTATTATCAATTCAACGAAGTGAATTTTTAAGTAGTTATCTGCAGTTTTAATGTAGATTTCAGTTCGCTAAGTTATGAAAACGCATGTTTTGGCTATAATCTTCCGTAAATCAAGGGCGAAAACCAATTATTTGTCCCAAAAGAAGGTGTTTTAAGTATATATCTGCATTTCTAAGGTAGATTTGGGTACAATAAGAGGCGAAAAAGCAGATTCTGACTAAGATTTTATCGAAATCGGCAACTATTTAACTCAGAAAGGTTGCCTTACGTCGAAATCTAATAGTTTATTAAGGTTTTCGTTGCTAAAATGCCCAAAGACGCCGATTTTGACTAGAATTTGAAAGATATTGACATGAATATATAACTGTTTGTATCAAAAAATGATAGTTTAAACTGATATTTGCAGTTTTGATGCGGTTTTAGATACGATATGAATCGAAGAAGCCGATTTTGACTGGAATCTGTTTAAAATGACAAAGAAAAACCTATTATCAATTCAAGGAAGTGAATTTTTAAGTAGTTATCTGCAGTTTTAATGTAGATTTCAGTTCGCTAAGTTATGAAAATGCATGTTTTGGCTATAATCTTCCGTAAATCAAGGGCGAAAACCAATTATTTGTCCCAAAAGAAGGTGTTTTAAGTATATATCTGCATTTCTAAGGTAGATTTGGGTACAATAAGAGGCGAAAAAGCAGATTCTGACTAAGATTTTATCGAAATCGGCAACTATTTGACTCAGAATGGTTGCCTTATGTCGAAATCTAATAGTTTATTAAGGTTTTCGTTACTAAAATGCCCAAAGACGCCGATTTTGACTAGAATTTGATAGATATTGACATGAATATATAACTGTTTGTATCAAAAAATGATAGTTTAAACTGATATTTGCAGTTTTGATGCGGTTTTAGGTACGATATGAGTCGAAGAAGCAGATTTTGACCGGAATCTGTTTAAAATGACAAAGAAAAACCTATTATCAATTCAAAGAAGTGAATTTTTAAGTAGTTATCTGCAGTTTTAATGTAGATTTCAGTTCGCTAAGTTATGAAAATGCATGTTTTGGCTATAATCTTCCGTAAATCAAGGGCGAAAACCAATTATTTGTCCCAAAAGAAGGTGTTTTAAGTATATATCTGCATTTCTAAGGTAGATTTGGGTACAATAAGAGGCGAAAAAGCAGATTCTGACTAAGATTTTATCGAAATCGGCAACTATTTGACTCAGAAAAGTTGCCTCACGTCGAAATCTAATAGTTTATTAAGGTTTTCGTTACTAAAATGTCCAAAGACGCCGATTTTGACTAGAATTTGAAAGATATTGACATGAATATATAACTGTTTGTATCAAAAAATGATAGTTTAAACTGATATTTGCAGTTTTGATGCGGTTTTAGATACGATATGAATCGAAGAAGCCGATTTTGACTGGAATCTGTTTAAAATGACAAAGAAAAACTTATTATCAATTCAAGGAAGTGAATTTTTAAGTAGTTATCTGCAGTTTTAATGTAGATTTCAGTTCGCTAAATTATGAAAATGCATGTTTTGGCTATAATCTTCCGTAAATCAAGGGCGAAAACCAATTATTTGTCACAAAAGAAGGTGCTTTAAGTATATATCTGCATTTCTAAGGTAGATTTGGGTACAATAAGAGGCGAAAAAGCAGATTCTGACTAAGATTTTATCGAAATCGGCAACTATTTGACTCAGAATGGTTGCCTTACGTCGAAATCTAATAGTTTATTAAGGTTTTCGTTACTAAAATGCCCAAAGACGCCGATTTTGACTAGAATTTGAAAGATATTGACATGAATATGTAACTGTTTGTATCAAAAAATGATAGTTTAAACTGATATTTGCAGTTTTGATGCGGTGTTAGGTACGATATGAGTCAAAGAAGCCGATTTTGACTAAAATCTGTTTAAAATGACAAAGAAAAACCTATTATCAATTCAAGGAAGTGAATTTTTAAGTAGTTATCTGCAGTTTTAATGTAGATTTTAGTTCGCTAAGTTATGAAAATGCATGTTTTGGCTATAATCTTCCGTAAATCAAGGGCGAAAACCAATTATTTGTCCCAAAAGAAGGTGTTTTAATTATATATCTGCATTTCTAAGGTAGATTTGGGTACAATAAGAGGCGAAAAAGCAGATTCTGACTAAGATTTTATCGAAATCGGCAACTATTTGACTCAGAAAGGTTGCCTTACGTCGAAATCTAATAGTTTATTAAGGTTTTCGTTACTAAAATGCCCAAAGACGCCGATTTTGACTAGAATTTGAAAGATATTGACATGAATATATAACTGTTTGTATCAAAAAATGATAGTTTAAACTGATATTTGCAGTTTTGATGCGGCTTTAGATACGATATGAATCGAAGAAGCCGATTTTGACTGGAATCTGTTTAAAATGACAAAGAAAAACCTATTATCAATTCAAGGAAGTGAATTTTTAAGTAGTTATCTGCAGTTTTAATGTAGATTTCCCTACCTAATGCAAACGGCCATTGTTTTGCTTGAAATATATATTTTCTAATTAACAGCTCAGCCTAGAAATTTTTCTCAAATATGGGGATTGAATACATAAATTTATAAAAATATAATGGACTTATATTTCAACGCATGGCACATCACCACAAATAGTTCGACTTTCAAACAGATTTAGGTTTGGTCGGTCGGTTAAGGCGTCTGACTAGAAATCAGATTCTCTATCAGCATAGGTTCGAAACCTACCTGCTGCAAACGAACATTGTTTTGCTTGAAATATAATTTTTGTAGTTAGCAGCTCAGCCAAGAAAATTTTGTCAATTATGAGGATTTAGTGCATAAATTTATAACAACATTATGCCCTTATCTTTCAAATAGCACATCACCAGAAATAGTTCTACTTTAAAACAGATTTAGCCCTGGTCTGTCGGTTAAGTCGCTTGACTGGAAATCAGATTCACTATGGCAGCGTATGTTCGAAACCTACCTACTGCAAACGGAAATTGTTTTGCTTAAAATATATATTTTTTAATTAACAGCTCAGCCCACAAAATTTTCTAAAATCTAGGGATTGAGTACATAAATTTATAAAAATATAATGGAATTTTATACCAGAAATAGTTCTACTTTCAAACAGATTTAGCCCTGGTCTGTCGGTTAAGGCGTCTGACTAGAAATCAGATTCTCTATGGCAGCGTAGGTTCGAAACTCACCTACTGCAAGCGGCCATTGTTTTGCTTGAAATATATAATTTTTAATTAACAGCTCAGAACAGAAATTTTTCTTAAATATGGGGATTGAGTACATAAATTTATAAAAATATAATTTACTTATATTTCAACGCATGGCACATCACCAGAAATAGTTCGACTTTCAAACAGATTTAGCCTTGTTCTGTCGGTTAAGGCGTCTGACTTGAAATCAGATTCTCTATGGTAGCGTAGGTTCGAAACCTACCCACTGCAAACGGCCATTGTTTTGCTTGAAATATATATTTTTTAATTAACAGCTCAGCCCAGAAATGTTTCTCAAATATGGGGATTGACTACATAAATTTAAAAATATATAATGGCCTTATATTTCAACGCATGGCACATCACCAGAAATAGTTCGACTTTCAAACAGATTTAGCCTTGGTCTGTCGGTTAAGGCGTCTGACTAGAAATCAGATTCTCTATGGCAGCGTAGGTTCGAAACCTACCCACTGCAAACGGCCATTGTTTTGCTTGAAATATATATTTTTTAATTAACAGCTCAGTCCAGAAATGTTTCTCAAATATGGGGATTGACTACATAAATTTAAAAATATATAATGGCCTTATATTTCAACGCATGGCACATCACCAGAAATAGTTCGACTTTCAAACAGATTTAGCCTTGTTCTGTCGGTTAAGGCGTCTGACTTGAAATCAGATTCTCTATGGAAGCGTAGGTTCGAAACCTACCCACTGCAAACGGCCATTGTTTTGCTTGAAATATATATTTTTTAATTAACAGCTCAGCCCAGAAATGTTTCTCAAATATGGGGATTGACTACATAAATTTAAAAATATATAATGGCCTTATATTTCAACGCATGGCACATCACCAGAAATAGTTCGACTTTCAAACAGATTTAGCCTTGTTCTGTCGGTTAAGGCGTCTGACTTGAAATCAGATTCTCTATGGTAGCGTAGGTTCGAAACCTACCCACTGCAAACGGCCATTGTTTTGCTTGAAATATATATTTTTTAATTAACAGCTCAGCCCAGAAATGTTTCTCAAATATGGGGATTGACTACATAAATTTAAAAAAATATAATGGCCTTATATTTCAACGCATGGCACATCACCAGAAATAGTTCGACTGTCAAACAGATTTAGCCTTGGTCTGTCAGATAAGGCGTATGACTAGAAATCAGATTCTCTCTCAGCATAGGTTCGAAACCTACCTACTGCAAACGACCATTGTTTTGCTTGAAATTTAATTTTTGTAATTAGCAGCTCAGCCAAGAAAATTTTGTCAATTATGGGGATTGAGTGCATAAATTTATAGCAATATAATGCCCTTATATTTCAAAGCATGGCACATCACCAGAAATGGTTCTACTTTCAAACAGATTTAGCCATGGTCTGTCCGTTAAAGCGTCTGTCTAGAAATCAGATTCCCCATGGCAGCGCAGGTTCGAAACCTACCTAATGCAAACGGCCATTGTTTTGCTTAAAATATATATTTTCTAATTAACAGCTCAGCCTAGAAATTTTTCTCAAATATGGGGATTGAATACATAAATTTATAAAAATATAATGGACTTATATTTCAACGCATGGCACATCACCAGAAATAGTTCGACTTTCAAACAGATTTAGCTTTGGTCGGTCGGTTAAGGCGTCTGACTAGAAATCAGATTCTCTATCAGCATAGGTTCGAAACCTACCTACTGCAAACGACCATTTGTTTTGCTTGAAATATAATTTTTGTTATTAGCAGTTCAGTCCAGAAAACATGCATTTTCATAACTTAGCGAACTGAAATCTACATTAAAACTGCAGATAACTAATTAAAAATTCACTTCCTTGAATTGATAATAGGTTTTTCTTTGTCATTTTAAACAGATTCCAGTCAAAATCGGCTTCTTCGATTCATATCGTATCTAAAACCGCATCAAAACTGCAAATATCAGTTCAAACTATCATTTTTTGATACAAACAGTTATATATTCATGTCAATATCTTTTAAATTCTAGTCAAAATCGGCGTCTTTGGGCATTTTAGTAACGAAAACCTTAATAAACTATTAGATTTCGACGTAAGGCAACCTTTCTGAGTCAAATAGTTGCCGATTTCGATAAAATCTTAGTCAGAATCTGCTTTTTCGCCTCTTATTGTACCCAAATCTACCTTAGAAATGCAGATATATACTTAAAACACCTTCTTTTGGGACAAATAATTGGTTTTCGCCCTTGATTTACGGAAGATTATAGCCAAAACATGCATTTTCATAACTTAGCGAACTGAAATCTACATTAAAACTGCAGATAACTACTTAAAAATTCACTTCCTTGAATTGATAATAGGTTGTTCTTTGTCATTTTAAACAGATTCCAGTCAAAATCGGCTTCTTCGACTCATATCGTACCTAAAACCGCATCAAAACTGCAAATATCAGTTTAAACTATCATTTTTTGATACAAACAGTTATATATTCATGTCAATATCTTACAGATTCTAGTCAAAATGTGCGTCTTTGGGCATTCTAGTAACGAAAACCTTAATAAACTATTAGATTTCGGCGTAAGGCAACCATTCTGAGTCAAATAGTTGCCGATTTCGATAAAATCTTAGTCAGAATCTGCTTTTTCGCCTCTTATTGTACCCAAATCTACCTTAGAAATGCAGATATATACTTAAAACACGTTCTTTTGGGACAAATAATTGGTTTTCGCCCTTGATTTACGGAAGATTATAGCCAAAACATGCATTTTCATAACTTAGCGAACTGAAATCTACATTAAAACTGCAGATAACTACTTAAAAATTCACTTCCTTGAATTGATAATAGGTTTTTCTTTGTCATTTTAAACAGATTCCAGTCAAAATCGGCTTCTTCGACTCATATCGTACCTAAAACCGCATCAAAACTGGAAATACCAGTTTAAACTATCATTTTTTGATACAAACAGTTATATATTCATGGCAATATCTTTCAAATTCTAGTCAAAATCGGCGTCTTTGGGCATTTTAGTAACGAAAACCTTAATAAACTATTAGATTTCGACGTAAGGCAACCATTCTGAGTCAAATAGTTGCCGATTTCGATAAAATCTTAGTCAGAATCTGCTTTTTCGCCTCTTATTGTACCCAAATCTACCTTAGAAATGCAGATATATACTTAGAACACCTTCTTTTGGGACAAATAATTGGTTTTCGCCCTTGATTTACGGAAGATTATAGCCAAAACATGCATTTTCATAACTTAGCGAACTGAAATCTACATTAAAACTGCAGATAACTACTTAAAAATTCACTTCCTTGAATTGATAATAGGTTTTTCTTTGTCATTTTAAACAGACTCCAGTCAAAATCGGCTTCTTCGACTCATATCGTACCTAAAACCGCATCAAAACTGCAAATATCAGTTTAAACTATCATTTTTTGATACAAACAGTTATATATTCATGTCAATATCTTTCAAATTCTAGTCAAAATCGGCGTCTTTGGGCATTTTAGTAACGAAAACCTTAATAAACTATTAGATTTCGACGTAAGGCAACCATTCTGAGTCAAATAGTTGCCGATTTCGATAAAATCCTAGTCAGAATCTGCTTTTTCGCCTCTTATTGTACCCAAATCTACCTTAGAAATGCAGATATATACTTAAAACAACTTCTTTTGGGACAAATAATTGGTTTTCGCCCTTGATTTAAGGAAGATTATAGCCAAAACATGCATTTTCATAACTTAGCGAACTGAAATCTACATTAGAACTGCAGATAACTACTTAAAAATTCACTTCCTTGAATTGATAATAGGTTTTTCTTTGTCATTTTAAACAGATTCCAGTCAAAATCGGCTTCTTCGATTCATATCGTATCTAAAACCGCATCAAAACTGCAAATATCAGTTTAAACTATCCTTTTTTGATACAAACAGTTATATATTCATGTCAATATCTTTCAAATTCTAGTCAAAATCGGCGTCTTTGGGCATTTTAGTAACGAAAACCTTAATAAACTATTAGATTTCGACGTAAGGCAACCTTTCTGAGTCAAATAGTTGCCGATTTCGATAAAATCTTAGTCAGAATCTGCTTTTTCGCCTCTTATTGTACCCAAATCTACCTTAGAAATGCAGATATATACTTAGAACACCTTCTTTTGGGACAAATAATTGGTTTTCGCCCTTGATTTACGGAAGATTATAGCCAAAACATGCATTTTCATAACTTAGCGAACTGAAATCTACATTAAAACTGCAGATAACTACTTAAAAATTCACTTCCTTGAATTGATAATAGGTTTTTCTTTGTCATTTTAAACAGACTCCAGTCAAAATCGGCTTCTTCGACTCATATCGTACCTAAAACCGCATCAAAACTGCAAATATCAGTTTAAACTATCATTTTTTGATACAAACAGTTATATATTCATGTCAATATCTTTCAAATTCTAGTCAAAATCGGCGTCTTTGGGCATTTTAGTAACGAAAACCTTAATAAACTATTAGATTTCGACGTAAGGCAACCATTCTGAGTCAAATAATTGCCGATTTCGATAAAATCCTAGTCAGAATCTGCTTTTTCGCCTCTTATTGTACCCAAATCTACCTTAGAAATGCAGATATATACTTAAAACACCTTATTTTGGGACAAATAATTGGTTTTCGCCCTTGATTTATGGAAGATTATAGCCAAAACATGCATTTTCATAACTTAGCGAACTGAAATCTACATTAAAACTGCAGATAACTACTTAAAAATTCACTTCCTTGAATTGATAATAGGTTGTTCTTTGTCATTTTAAACAGATTCCAGACAAAATCGGCTTCTTCGACTCATATCGTACATAAAACCGCATCAAAACTGCAAGTATCAGTTTAAACTATCATTTTTTGATACAAACAGTTATATATTCATGTCAATATCTTTCAAATTCTAGTCAAAATCGTCGTCTTTGGGCATTTTAGTAACGAAAACCTTAATAAACTATTAGATTTCGACGTAAGGCAACCATTCTGAGTCAAATATTTGCCGATTTCGATAAAATTTTAGTCAGAATCTGCTTTTTCGCCTCTTATTGTACCCAAATCTACCTTAGAAATGTAGATATATACTTAAAACACCTTCTTTTGGGACAAATAATTGGTTTTCGCCCTTGATTTACGGAAGATTATAGGCAAAACATGCATTTTCATAACTTAGCGAACTGAAATATACATTAAAACTGCAGATAACTACTTAAAAATTCACTTCCTTGAATTGATAATAGGTTTTTCTTTGTCATTTTAAACAGATTAAAATCAAAATCGGCTTCTTCGACTCATATCGTACCTAAAACCGCATCAAAACTGCAAATATCAGTTTAAACTATCATTTTTTGATACAAACAGTTATATATTCATGTCAATATCTTTCAAATTCTAGTCAAAATCGGCGTCTTTGGGCATTTTAGTAACGAAAACCTTAATAAACTATTAGATTTCGACGTAAGGCACCCATTCTGAGTCAAATAGTTGCCGATTTCGATAAAATCTTAGTCAGAATCTGCTTTTTCGCCTCTTATTGTACCCAAATCTACCTTAGAAATGCAGATATATACTTAAAACCCCTTCTTTTGGGACAAATAGTTGGTTTTCGCCCTTGATTTACGGAAGATTATAGCCAAAACATGCATTTTCATAACTAAGCGAACTTATTTGTCCCAAAAGAAGATTTACGGAAGATTATAGCCAAAACATGCATTTTCATAACTTAGCGAACTGAAATCTACATTAAAACTGCAGATAACTACTTAAAAATTCACTTCCTTGAATTGATAATAGGTTTTTCTTTGTCATTTTAAACAGATTCCAGTCAAAATCGGCTTCTTCGATTCATATCGTATCTAAAACCGCATCAAAACTGCAAATATCAGTTTAAACTATCATTTTTTGATACAAACAGTTATATATTCATGTCAATATCTTTCAAATTCTAGTCAAAATCGGCGTCTTTGGGCATTTTAGTAACGAAAACCTTAATAAACTATTAGATTTCGACGTAAGGCAACCATTCTGAGTCAAATAGTTGCCGATTTCGATAAAATCTTAGTCAGAATCTGCTTTTTCGCCTCTTATTGTACCCAAATCTACCTTAGAAATGCAGATATATACTTAAAACACCTTCTTTTGGGACAAATAATTGGTTTTCGCCCTTGATTTACGGAAGATTATAGCCAAAACATGCATTTTCATAACTTAGCGAACTGAAATCTACATTAAAACTGCAGATAACTACTTAAAAATTCACTTCCTTGAATTGATAATAGGTTTTTCTTTGTCATTTTAAACAGATTCCAGTCAAAATCGGCTTCTTCGATTCATATCGTATCTAAAACCGCATCAAAACTGCAAATATCAGTTTAAACTATCATTTTTTGATACAAACAGTTATATATTATATTCATGTCAATATCTTTCAAATTCTAGTCAAAATCGGCGTCTTTGGGCATTTTAGTAACGAAAACCTTAATAAACTATTAGATTTTGACGTAAGGCAACCTTTCTGAGTCAAATAGTTGCCGATTTCGATAAAATCTTAGTCAGAATCTGCTTTTTCGCCTCTTATTGTACCCAAATCTACCTTAGAAATGCAGATATATACTTAAAACACCTTCTTTTGGGACAAATAATTGGTTTTCGCCCTTGATTTACGGAAGATTATAGCCAAAACATGCATTTTCATAACTTAGCGAACTGAAATCTACATTAAAACTGCAGATAACTACTTAAAAATTCACTTCCTTGAATTGATAATAGGTTTTTCTTTGTCATTTTAAACAGATTCCAGTCAAAATCGGCTTCTTCGATTCATATCGTATCTAAAACCGCATCAAAACTGCAAATATCAGTTTAAACTATCATTTTTTGATACAAACAGTTATATATTCATGTCAATATCTTTCAAATTCTAGTCAAAATCGGCGTCTTTGGGCATTTTAGTAACGAAAACCTTAATAAACTATTAGATTTCGACGTAAGGCAACCTTTCTGAGTCAAATAGTTGCCGATTTCGATAAAATCTTAGTCAGAATCTGCTTTTTCGCCTCTTATTGTACCCAAATCTACCTTTGAAATGCAGATATATACTTAAAACACCTTCTTTTGGAACAAATAATTGGTTTTCGCCCTTGATTTACGGAAGATTATAGCCAAAACATGCATTTTCATAACTTAGCGGACTGAAATCTACATTAAAACTGCAGATAACTACTTAAAAATTCACTTCCTTGAATTGATAATAGGTTTTTTTTTGTCATTTTAAACAGATTCCAGTCAAAATCGGCTTCTTCGATTCATATCGTATCTAAAACCGCATCAAAACTGCAAAAATCAGTTTAAACTATCATTTTTTGATACAAACAGTTATATATTCATGTCAATATCTTTCAAATTCTAGTCAAAATCGGCGTCTTTGGGCATTTTAGTAACGAAAACCTTAATAAACTATTAGATTTCGACGTAAGGCAACCATTCTGAGTCAAATAGTTGCCGATTTCGATAAAATCTTAGTCAGAATTTGCTTTTTCGCCTCTTATTGTACCCAAATCTACCTTAGAAATGCAGATATATATTTAAAACACCTTCTTTTGGGACAAATAATTGGTTTTCGCCCTTGATTTACGGAAGATTATAGCCAAAACATGCATTTTCATAACTTAGCGAACTGAAATCTACATTAAAACTGCAGATAACTACTTAAAAATTCACTTCCTTGAATTGATAATAGGTTGTTCTTTGTCATTTTAAACAGATTCCAGTCAAAATCGGCTTCTTCGACTCATATCGTACCTAAAACCGCATCAAAACTGCAAATATCAGTTTAAACTATCATTTTTTGATACAAACAGTTATATATTCATGTCAATATCTTTCAAATTCTAGTCAAAATCGGCGTCTTTGGGCATTTTAGTAACGAAAACCTTAATAAACTATTAGATTTCGACGTAAGGCAACCATTCTGAGTCAAATAGTTGCCGATTTCGATAAAATCTTAGTCAGAATCTGCTTTTTCGCCTCTTATTGTACCCAAATCTACCTTAGAAATGTAGATATATACTTAAAACACCTTCTTTTGGGACAAATAAGTTCGCTTAGTTATGAAAATGCATGTTTTGGCTATAATCTTCCGTAAATCAAGGGCGAAAACCAATTATTTGTCCCAAAAGAAGGTGTTTTAAGTATATATCTGCATTTCTATGGTAGATTTGGGTACAATAAGAGGCGAAAAAGCAGATTCTGACTAAGATTTTATCGAAATCGGCAACTATTTGACTCAGAATGGTTGCCTTACGTCGAAATCTAATAGTTTATTAAGGTTTTCGTTACTAAAATGCCCAAAGACGCCGATTTTGACTAGAATTTGAAAGATATTGACATGAATATATAACTGTTTGTATCAAAAAATGATAGTTTAAACTGATATTTGCAGTTTTGATGCGGTTTTAGGTACGATATGAGTCGAAGAAGCCGATTTTGACTGGAATCTGTTTAAAATGACATAGAAAAACCTATTATCAATTCAAGGAAGTGAATTTTTAAGTAGTTATCTGCAGTTTTAATGTAGATTTCAGTTCGCTAAGTTATGAAAATGCATGTTTTGGCTATAATCTTCCGTAAATCAAGGGCGAAAACCAATTATTTGTCCCAAAAAAAGGTGTTTTAAATATATATCTGCATTTCTAAGGTAGATTTGGGTACAATAAGAGGCGAAAAAGCAGATTCTGACTAAGATTTTATCGAAATCGGCAACTATTTGACTCAGAATGGTTGCCTTACGTCGAAATCTAATAGTTTATTAAGGTTTTCGTTACTAAAATGCCCAAAGACGCCGATTTTGACTAGAATTTGAAAGATATTGACATGAATATATAACTGTTTGTATCAAAAAATGATAGTTTAAACTGATATTTGCAGTTTTGATGCGGTTTTAGGTACGATATGAGTCGAAGAAGCCGATTTTGACTGGAATCTGTTTAAAATGACAAAGAAAAACATATTATCAATTCAAGGAAGTGAATTTTTAAGTAGTTATCTGCAGTTTTAATGTAGATTTCAGTTCGCTAAGTTATGAAAATGCATGTTTTGGCTATAATCTTCCGTAAATCAAGGGCCAAGACCAGTTATTTGTCCCAAAAGAAGGTGTTTTAAGTATATATCTGCATTTCAAAGGTAGATTTGGGTACAATAAGAGCCGAAAAAGCAGATTCTGACTAAAATTTTATCGAAATCGGCAACTATTTAACTCAGAATGGTTGCCTTACGTCGAAATCTAATAGTTTATTAAGGTTTTCGTTACTAAAATGCCCAAAGACGCCGATTTTGACTAGAATTTGAAAGATATTGACATGAATATATAACTATTTGTATCAAAAAATGATAGTTTAAACTGATATTTGCAGTTTTGATGCGGTTTTAGATACGATATGAAGTTTGAAAGAAATTAATAAACTATTAGATTTCGACGTAAGGCAACCATTCTGAGTCAAATAGTTGCCGATTTCGATAAAATCTAAGTCAGAATCTGCTTTTTCGCCTCTTATTGTACCCAAATCTACCTTAGAAATGCAGATATATACTTAAAGCACCTTCTTTTGGGACAAATAATTGGTTTTCGCAGTTGATTTACGGAAGATTATAGCCAAAACACGCATTTTCATAATTTAGCGAACTGAAATCTACATTAAAACTGCAGATAACTACTTAAAAATTCACTTCCTTGAATTGATAATAGGTTTTTCTTTGTCATTTTAAACAGATTTTAGTCAAAATCGGCTTCTTCGATTCATATCGTATCTAAAACCGCATCAAAACTGCAAATATCAGTTTAAACTATCATTTTTTGATACAAACAGTTATATATTCATGTCAATATCTTTCAAATTCTAGTCAAAATCGGCGTCTTTGGGCATTTTAGTAACGAAAACCTTAATAAACTATTAGATTTCGACGTGAGGCAACCTTTCTGAGCCAAATAGTTGCCGATTTCGATAAAATCTTAGTCAGAATCTGCTTTTTCGCCTCTTATTGTACCCAAATCTACCTTAGAAATGCAGATATATACTTAAAACACCTACTTTTGGGACAAATAATTGGTTTTCGCCCTTGATTTACGGAAGATTATAGCCAAAACATGCATTTTCATAACTTAGCGAACTGAAATCTACATTAAAACTGCAGATAACTACTTAAAAATTCACTTCCTTGAATTGATAATAGGTTTTTCTTTGTCATTTTAAACAGATTCCAGTCAAAATCGGCTTCTTCGACTCATATCGTACCTAAAACCGCATCAAAACTGCAAATATCAGTTTAAACTATCATTTTTTGATACAAACAGTTATATATTCATGTCAATATCTTTCAAATTCTAGTCAAAATCGGCGTCTTTGGGCATTTTAGTAACGAAAACCTTAATAAACTATTAGATTTCGACGTAAGGCAACCATTCTGAGTCAAATAGTTGCCGATTTCGATAAATTCTTAGTCAGAATCTGCTTTTTCGCCTCTTATTGTACCCTAATCTACCTTAGAAATGCAGATATATACTTAAAACACCTTCTTTTGGGACAAATAATTGGTTTTCGCCCTTGATTTACGGAAGATTATAGCCAAAACATGCATTTTCATAACTTAGCGAACTGAAATCTACATTAAAACTGCAGATAACTACTTAAAAATTCACTTCCTTGAATTGATAATAGATTTTTCTTTGTCATTTTAAACAGATTCCAATCAAAATCGGCTTCTTCGATTCATATCGTATCTAAAACCGCATCAAAACTGCAAATATCAGTTTAAACTATCATTTTTTGATACAAACAGTTATATATTCATGTCAATATCTTTCAAATTCTAGTCAAAATCTTCGTCTTTGGGCATTTTAGTAACGAAAACCTTAATAAACTATTAGATTTCGACGTGAGGCAACCTTTCTGAGTCAAATAGTTGCCGATTTCGATAAAATCTTAGTCAGAATCTGCTTTTTCGCCTCTTATTGTACCCAAATCTACCTTAGAAATGCAGATATATATTTAAAACACCTTCTTTTGGGACAAATAATTGGTTTTCGCCCTTGATTTACGGAAGATTATAGCCAAAACATGCATTTTCACAACTTAGCGAACTGAAATCTACATTAAAACTGCAGATAACTACTTAAAAATTCACTTCCTTGAATTGATAATAGGTTGTTCTTTGTCATTTTAAACAGATTCCAGTCAAAATCGGCTTCTTCGACTCATATCGTACCTAAAACCGCATCAAAACTGCAAATATCAGTTTAAACTATCATTTTTTGATACAAACAGTTATATATTCATGTCAATATCTTTCAAATTCTAGTCAAAATCGGCGTCTTTGGGCATTTTAGTAACGAAAACCTTAATAAACTATTAGATTTCGACGTAAGGCAACCATTCTGAGTTAAATAGTTGCTGATTTCGATAAAATCTTAGTCAGAATCTGCTTTTTCGCCTCTTATTGTACCCAAATCTACCTTAGAAATGTAGATATATACTTAAAACACCTTCTTTTGGGACAAATAAGTTCGCTTAGTTATGAAAATGCATGTTTTGGCTATAATCTTCCGTAAATCAAGGGCGAAAACCAATTATTTGTCCCAAAAGAATGTGTTTTAAGTATGTATCTGCATTTCTAAGGTAGATTTGGGTACAATAAGAGGCGAAAAAGCAGATTCTGACTAAGATTTTATCGAAATCGGCAACTATTTGACTCAGAATGGTTGCCTTACGTCGAAATCTAATAGTTTATTAAGGTTTTCGTTACTAAAATGCCCAAAGACGCCGATTTTGACTAGAATTTGAAAGATATTGACATGAATATATAACTGTTTGTATCAAAAAATGATAGTTTAAACTGATATTTGCAGTTTTGATGCGGTTTTAGGTACGATATGAGTCGAAGAAGCCGATTTTGACTGGAATCTGTTTAAAATGACAAAGAAAAACCTATTATCAATTCAAGGAAGTGAATTTTTAAGTAGTTATCTGCAGTTTTAATGTAGATTTCAGTTCGCTAAGTTATGAAAATGCATGTTTTGGCTATAATCTTCCGTAAATCAAGGGCGAAAACCAATTATTTGTCCCAAAAGAAGGTGTTTTAAGTATATATCTGCATTTCTAAGGTAGATTTGGGTACAATAAGAGGCGAAAAAGCAGATTCTGACTAAGATTTTATCGAAATCGGCAACTATTTGACTCAGAATGGTTGCCTTACGTCGAAATCTAATAGTTTATTAAGGTTTTCGTTACTCAAATGCCCAAAGACGCCGATTTTGACTAGAATTTGAAAGATATTGACATGAATATATAACTGTTTGTATCAAAAAATGATAGTTTAAACTGATATTTGCAGTTTTGATGCGGTTTTAGATACGATATGAAGTTTGAAAGAAATTAATAAACTATTAGATTTCGACGTAAGGCAACCATTCTGAGTCAAATAGTTGCCGATTTCGATAAAATCTTAGTCAGAATCTGCTTTTTCGCCTCTTATTGTACCCAAATCTACCTTAGAAATGCAGATATATACTTAAAACACCTTCTTTTGGGACAAATAATTGGTTTTCGCCCTTGATTTACGGAAGATTATAGCCAAAACATGCATTTTCATAACTTAGCGAACTGAAATCTACATTAAAACTGCAGATAACTACTTAAAAATTCACTTCCTTGAATTGATAATAGGTTTTTCTTTGTCATTTTAAACAGATTCCAGTCAAAATCGGCTTCTTCGATTCATATCGTATCTAAAACCGCATCAAAACTGCAAATATCAGTTTAAACTATCATTTTTTGATACAAACAGTTATATATTATATTCATGTCAATATCTTTCAAATTCTAGTCAAAATCGGCGTCTTTGGGCATTTTAGTAACGAAAACCTTAATAAACTATTAGATTTCGACGTAAGGCAACCATTCTGAGTCAAATAGTTGCCGATTTCGATAAAATCTTAGTCAGAATTTGCTTTTTCGCCTCTTATTGTACCCAAATCTACCTTAGAAATGCAGATATATATTTAAAACACCTTCTTTTGGGACAAATAATTGGTTTTCGCCCTTGATTTACGGAAGATTATAGCCAAAACATGCATTTTCATAACTTAGCGAACTGAAATCTACATTAAAACTGCAGATAACTACTTAAAAATTCACTTCCTTGAATTGATAATAGGTTGTTCTTTGTCATTTTAAACAGATTCCAGTCAAAATCGGCTTCTTCGACTCATATCGTACCTAAAACCGCATCAAAACTGCAAATATCAGTTTAAACTATCATTTTTTGATACAAACAGTTATATATTCATGTCAATATCTTTCAAATTCTAGTCAAAATCGGCGTCTTTGGGCATTTTAGTAACGAAAACCTTAATAAACTATTAGATTTCGACGTAAGGCAACCATTCTGAGTCAAATAGTTGCCGATTTCGATAAAATCTTAGTCAGAATCTGCTTTTTCGCCTCTTATTGTACCCAAATCTACCTTAGAAATGTAGATATATACTTAAAACACCTTCTTTTGGGACAAATAAGTTCGCTTAGTTATGAAAATGCATGTTTTGGCTATAATCTTCCGTAAATCAAGGGCGAAAACCAATTATTTGTCCCAAAAGAAGGTGTTTTAAGTATATATCTGCATTTCTATGGTAGATTTGGGTACAATAAGAGGCGAAAAAGCAGATTCTGACTAAGATTTTATCGAAATCGGCAACTATTTGACTCAGAATGGTTGCCTTACGTCGAAATCTAATAGTTTATTAAGGTTTTCGTTACTAAAATGCCCAAAGACGCCGATTTTGACTAGAATTTGAAAGATATTGACATGAATATATAACTGTTTGTATCAAAAAATGATAGTTTAAACTGATATTTGCAGTTTTGATGCGGTTTTAGGTACGATATGAGTCGAAGAAGCCGATTTTGACTGGAATCTGTTTAAAATGACATAGAAAAACCTATTATCAATTCAAGGAAGTGAATTTTTAAGTAGTTATCTGCAGTTTTAATGTAGATTTCAGTTCGCTAAGTTATGAAAATGCATGTTTTGGCTATAATCTTCCGTAAATCAAGGGCGAAAACCAATTATTTGTCCCAAAAAAAGGTGTTTTAAATATATATCTGCATTTCTAAGGTAGATTTGGGTACAATAAGAGGCGAAAAAGCAGATTCTGACTAAGATTTTATCGAAATCGGCAACTATTTGACTCAGAATGGTTGCCTTACGTCGAAATCTAATAGTTTATTAAGGTTTTCGTTACTAAAATGCCCAAAGACGCCGATTTTGACTAGAATTTGAAAGATATTGACATGAATATATAACTGTTTGTATCAAAAAATGATAGTTTAAACTGATATTTGCAGTTTTGATGCGGTTTTAGGTACGATATGAGTCGAAGAAGCCGATTTTGACTGGAATCTGTTTAAAATGACAAAGAAAAACATATTATCAATTCAAGGAAGTGAATTTTTAAGTAGTTATCTGCAGTTTTAATGTAGATTTCAGTTCGCTAAGTTATGAAAATGCATGTTTTGGCTATAATCTTCCGTAAATCAAGGGCCAAGACCAGTTATTTGTCCCAAAAGAAGGTGTTTTAAGTATATATCTGCATTTCAAAGGTAGGTTTGGGTACAATAAGAGCCGAAAAAGCAGATTCTGACTAAAATTTTATCGAAATCGGCAACTATTTAACTCAGAATGGTTGCCTTACGTCGAAATCTAATAGTTTATTAAGGTTTTCGTTACTAAAATGCCCAAAGACGCCGATTTTGACTAGAATTTGAAAGATATTGACATGAATATATAACTATTTGTATCAAAAAATGATAGTTTAAACTGATATTTGCAGTTTTGATGCGGTTTTAGATACGATATGAAGTTTGAAAGAAATTAATAAACTATTAGATTTCGACGTAAGGCAACCATTCTGAGTCAAATAGTTGCCGATTTCGATAAAATCTAAGTCAGAATCTGCTTTTTCGCCTCTTATTGTACCCAAATCTACCTTAGAAATGCAGATATATACTTAAAGCACCTTCTTTTGGGACAAATAATTGGTTTTCGCAGTTGATTTACGGAAGATTATAGCCAAAACACGCATTTTCATAATTTAGCGAACTGAAATCTACATTAAAACTGCAGATAACTACTTAAAAATTCACTTCCTTGAATTGATAATAGGTTTTTCTTTGTCATTTTAAACAGATTCCAGTCAAAATCGGCTTCTTCGACTCATATCGTACCTAAAACCGCATCAAAACTGCAAATATCAGTTTAAACTATCATTTTTTGATACAAACAGTTATATATTCATGTCAATATCTTTCAAATTCTAGTCAAAATCGGCGTCTTTGGGCATTTTAGTAACGAAAACCTTAATAAACTATTAGATTTCGACGTAAGGCAACCATTCTGAGTCAAATAGTTGCCGATTTCGATAAATTCTTAGTCAGAATCTGCTTTTTCGCCTCTTATTGTACCCTAATCTACCTTAGAAATGCAGATATATACTTAAAACACCTTCTTTTGGGACAAATAATTGGTTTTCGCCCTTGATTTACGGAAGATTATAGCCAAAACATGCATTTTCATAACTTAGCGAACTGAAATCTACATTAAAACTGCAGATAACTACTTAAAAATTCACTTCCTTGAATTGATAATAGATTTTTCTTTGTCATTTTAAACAGATTCCAATCAAAATCGGCTTCTTCGATTCATATCGTATCTAAAACCGCATCAAAACTGCAAATATCAGTTTAAACTATCATTTTTTGATACAAACAGTTATATATTCATGTCAATATCTTTCAAATTCTAGTCAAAATCTTCGTCTTTGGGCATTTTAGTAACGAAAACCTTAATAAACTATTAGATTTCGACGTGAGGCAACCTTTCTGAGTCAAATAGTTGCCGATTTCGATAAAATCTTAGTCAGAATCTGCTTTTTCGCCTCTTATTGTACCCAAATCTACCTTAGAAATGCAGATATATATTTAAAACACCTTCTTTTGGGACAAATAATTGGTTTTCGCCCTTGATTTACGGAAGATTATAGCCAAAACATGCATTTTCACAACTTAGCGAACTGAAATCTACATTAAAACTGCAGATAACTACTTAAAAATTCACTTCCTTGAATTGATAATAGGTTGTTCTTTGTCATTTTAAACAGATTCCAGTCAAAATCGGCTTCTTCGACTCATATCGTACCTAAAACCGCATCAAAACTGCAAATATCAGTTTAAACTATCATTTTTTGATACAAACAGTTATATATTCATGTCAATATCTTTCAAATTCTAGTCAAAATCGGCGTCTTTGGGCATTTTAGTAACGAAAACCTTAATAAACTATTAGATTTCGACGTAAGGCAACCATTCTGAGTCAAATAGTTGCCGATTTCGATAAAATCTTAGTCAGAATCTGCTTTTTTCGCCTCTTATTGTACCCAAATCTACCTTAGAAATGTAGATATATACTTAAAACACCTTCTTTTGGGACAAATAAGTTCGCTTAGTTATGAAAATGCATGTTTTGGCTATAATCTTCCGTAAATCAAGGGCGAAAACCAATTATTTGTCCCAAAAGAAGGTGTTTTAAGTATGTATCTGCATTTCTAAGGTAGATTTGGGTACAATAAGAGGCGAAAAAGCAGATTCTGACTAAGATTTTATCGAAATCGGCAACTATTTGACTCAGAATGGTTGCCTTACGTCGAAATCTAATAGTTTATTAAGGTTTTCGTTACTAAAATGCCCAAAGACGCCGATTTTGACTAGAATTTGAAAGATATTGACATGAATATATAACTGTTTGTATCAAAAAATGATAGTTTAAACTGATATTTGCAGTTTTGATGCGGTTTTAGGTACGATATGAGTCGAAGAAGCCGATTTTGACTGGAATCTGTTTAAAATGACAAAGAAAAACCTATTATCAATTCAAGGAAGTGAATTTTTAAGTAGTTATCTGCAGTTTTAATGTAGATTTCAGTTCGCTAAGTTATGAAAATGCATGTTTTGGCTATAATCTTCCGTAAATCAAGGGCGAAAACCAATTATTTGTAACAAAAGAAGGTGTTTTAAGTATATATCTGCATTTCTAAGGTAGATTTGGGTACAATAAGAGGCGAAAAAGCAGATTCTGACTAAGATTTTATCGAAATCGGCAACTATTTGACTCAGAATGGTTGCCTTACGTCGAAATCTAATAGTTTATTAAGGTTTTCGTTACTCAAATGCCCAAAGACGCCGATTTTGACTAGAATTTGAAAGATATTGACATGAATATATAACTGTTTGTATCAAAAAATGATAGTTTAAACTGATATTTGCAGTTTTGATGCGGTTTTAGATACGATATGAAGTTTGAAAGAAATTAATAAACTATTAGATTTCGACGTAAGGCAACCATTCTGAGTCAAATAGTTGCCGATTTCGATAAAATCTTAGTCAGAATCTGCTTTTTCGCCTCTTATTGTACCCAAATCTACCTTAGAAATGCAGATATATACTTAAAGCACCTTCTTTTGGGACAAATAATTGGTTTTCGCCCTTGATTTACGGAAGATTATAGCCAAAATATGCATTTTCATAATTTAGCGAACTGAAATCTACATTAAAACTGCAGATAACTACATAAAAATTCACTTCCTTGAATTGATAATAGGTTTTTCTTTGTCATTTTAAACAGATTCCAGTCAAAATCGGCTTCTTCGATTCATATCGTATCTAAAACCGCATCAAAACTGCAAATATCAGTTTAAACTATCATTTTTTGATACAAACAGTTATATATTCATGTCAATATCTTTCAAATTCTAGTCAAAATCGGCGTCTTTGGGCATTTTAGTAACGAAAACCTTAATAAACTATTAGATTTCGACGTGAGGCAACCTTTCTGAGTCAAATAGCTGCCGATTTCGATAAAATCTTAGTCAGAATCTGCTTTTTCGCCTCTTATTGTACCCAAATCTACCTTAGAAATGCAGATATATATTTAAAACACCTTCTTTTGGGACAAATAATTGGTTTTCGCCCTTGATTTACGGAAGATTATAGCCAAAACATGCATTTTCATAACTTAGCGAACTGAAATCTACATTAAAACTGCAGATAACTACTTAAAAATTCACTTCCTTGAATTGATAATAGGTTGTTCTTTGTCATTTTAAACAGATTCCAGTCAAAATCGGCTTCTTCGACTCATATCGTACCTAAAACCGCATCAAAACTGCAAATATCAGTTTAAACTATCATTTTTTGATACAAACAGTTATATATTCATGTCAATATCTTTCAAATTCTAGTCAAAATCGGCGTCTTTGGGCATTTTAGTAACGAAAACCTTAATAAACTATTAGATTTCGACGTAAGGCAACCATTCTGAGTCAAATAGTTGCCGATTTCGATAAAATCTTAGTCAGAATCTGCTTTTTCGCCTCTTATTGTACCCAAATCTACCTTAGAAATGCAGATATATACTTAAAACACCTTCTTTTGGGACAAATAATTGGTTTTCGCCCTTGATTTACGGAAGATTATAGCCAAAACATGCATTTACATAACTTAGCGAACTGAAATCTACATTAAAACTGCAGATAACTACTTAAAAATTCACTTCCTTGAATTGATAATAGGTTTTTCTTTGTCATTTTAAACAGATTCCAGTCAAAATCGGCTTCTTCGACTCATATCGTACCTAAAACCGCATCAAAACTGCAAATATCAGTTTAAACTATCATTTTTTGATACAAACAGTTATATATTCATGTCAATATCTTTCAAATTCTAGTCAAAATCGGCGTCTTTGGGCATTTTAGTAACGAAAACCTTAATAAACTATTAGATTTCGACGTAAGGCAACCATTCTGAGTCAAATAGTTGCCGATTTCGATAAATTCTTAGTCAGAATCTGCTTTTTCGCCTCTTATTGTACCCTAATCTACCTTAGAAATGCAGATATATACTTAAAACACCTTCTTTTGGGACAAATAATTGGTTTTCGCCCTTGATTTACGGAAGATTATAGCCAAAACATGCATTTTCATAACTTAGCGAACTGAAATCTACATTAAAACTGCAGATAACTACTTAAAAATTCACTTCCTTGAATTGATAATAGATTTTTCTTTGTCATTTTAAACAGATTCCAATCAAAATCGGCTTCTTCGATTCATATCGTATCTAAAACCGCATCAAAACTGCAAATATCAGTTTAAACTATCATTTTTTGATACAAACAGTTATATATTCATGTCAATATCTTTCAAATTCTAGTCAAAATCTTCGTCTTTGGGCATTTTAGTAACGAAAACCTTAATAAACTATTAGATTTCGACGTGAGGCAACCTTTCTGAGTCAAATAGTTGCCGATTTCGATAAAATCTTAGTCAGAATCTGCTTTTTCGCCTCTTATTGTACCCAAATCTACCTTAGAAATGCAGATATATATTTAAAACACCTTCTTTTGGGACAAATAATTGGTTTTCGCCCTTGATTTACGGAAGATTATAGCCAAAACATGCATTTTCATAACTTAGCGAACTGAAATCTACATTAAAACTGCAGATAACTACTTAAAAATTCACTTCCTTGAATTGATAATAGGTTGTTCTTTGTCATTTTAAACAGATTCCAGTCAAAATCGGCTTCTTCGACTCATATCGTACCTAAGACCGCATCAAAACTGCAAATATCAGTTTAAACTATCATTTTTTGATACAAACAGTTATATATTCATGTCAATATCTTTCAAATTCTAGTCAAAATCGGCGTCTTTGGGCATTTTAGTAACGAAAACCTTAATAAACTATTAGATTTCGACGTAAGGCAACCATTCTGAGTCAAATAGTTGCCGATTTCGATAAAATCTTAGTCAGAATCTGCTTTTTCGCCTCTTATTGTACCCAAATCTACCTTAGAAATGTAGATATATACTTAAAACACCTTCTTTTGGGACAAATAAGTTCGCTTAGTTATGAAAATGCATGTTTTGGCTATAATCTTCCGTAAATCAAGGGCGAAAACCAATTATTTGTCCCAAAAGAAGGTGTTTTAAGTATGTATCTGCATTTCTAAGGTAGATTTGGGTACAATAAGAGGCGAAAAAGCAGATTCTGACTAAGATTTTATCGAAATCGGCAACTATTTGACTCAGAATGGTTGCCTTACGTCGAAATCTAATAGTTTATTAAGGTTTTCGTTACTAAAATGCCCAAAGACGCCGATTTTGACTAGAATTTGAAAGATATTGACATGAATATATAACTGTTTGTATCAAAAAATGATAGTTTAAACTGATATTTGCAGTTTTGATGCGGTTTTAGGTACGATATGAGTCAAAGAAGCCGATTTTGACTGGAATCTGTTTAAAATGACAAAGAAAAACCTATTATCAATTCAAGGAAGTGAATTTTTAAGTAGTTATCTGCAGTTTTAATGTAGATTTCAGTTCGCTAAGTTATGAAAATGCATGTTTTGGCTATAATCTTCCGTAAATCAAGGGCGAAAACCAATTATTTGTCCCAAAAGAAGGTGTTTTAAGTATATATCTGCATTTCTAAGGTAGATTTGGGTACAATAAGAGGCGAAAAAGCAGATTCTGACTAAGATTTTATCGAAATCGGCAACTATTTGACTCAGAATGGTTGCCTTACGTCGAAATCTAATAGTTTATTAAGGTTTTCGTTACTCAAATGCCCAAAGACGCCGATTTTGACTAGAATTTGAAAGATATTGACATGAATATATAACTGTTTGTATCAAAAAATGATAGTTTAAACTGATATTTGCAGTTTTGATGCGGTTTTAGATACGATATGAAGTTTGAAAGAAATTAATAAACTATTAGATTTCGACGTAAGGCAACCATTCTGAGTCAAATAGTTGCCGATTTCGATAAAATCTTAGTCAGAATCTGCTTTTTCGCCTCTTATTGTACCCAAATCTACCTTAGAAATGCAGATATATACTTAAAGCACCTTCTTTTGGGACAAATAATTGGTTTTCGCCCTTGATTTACGGAAGATTATAGCCAAAATATGCATTTTCATAATTTAGCGAACTGAAATCTACATTAAAACTGCAGATAACTACATAAAAATTCACTTCCTTGAATTGATAATAGGTTTTTCTTTGTCATTTTAAACAGATTCCAGTCAAAATCGGCTTCTTCGATTCATATCGTATCTAAAACCGCATCAAAACTGCAAATATCAGTTTAAACTATCATTTTTTGATACAAACAGTTATATATTCATGTCAATATCTTTCAAATTCTAGTCAAAATCGGCGTCTTTGGGCATTTTAGTAACGAAAACCTTAATAAACTATTAGATTTCGACGTGAGGCAACCTTTCTGAGTCAAATAGTTGCCGATTTCGATAAAATCTTAGTCAGAATCTGCTTTTTCGCCTCTTATTGTACCCAAATCTACCTTAGAAATGCAGATATATACTTAAAACACCTTCTTTTGGGACAAATAATTGGTTTTCGCCCTTGATTTACGGAAGATTATAGCCAAAACATGCATTTTCATAACTTAGTGAACTGAAATCTACATTGAAACTGCAGATAACTACTTAAAAATTCACTTCCTTGAATTGATAATAGGTTTTTCTTTGTCATTTTAAACAGATTCCAGTCAAAATCGGCTTCTTCGACTCATATCGTACCTAAAACCGCATCAAAACTGCAAATATCAGTTTAAACTATCATTTTTTGATACAAACAGTTATATATTCATGTCAATATCTTTCAAATTCTAGTCAAAAGCGGCGTCTTTGGGCATTTTAGTAACGAAAACCTTAATAAACTATTAGATTTCGACGTAAAGCAATCATTCGGAGTCAAATAGTTGCCGATTTCGATAAATTCTTAGTCAGAATCTGCTTTTTTGCCTCTTATTGTACCCTAATCTACCTTAGAAATGCAGATATATACTTAAAACACCTTCTTTTGGGACAAATAATTGGTTTTCGCCCTTGATTTACGGAAGATTATAGCCAAAACATGCATTTTCATAACTTAGCGAACTGAAATCTACATTAAAACTGCAGATAACTACTTAAAAATTCACTTCCTTGAATTAATAATAGGTTTTTCTTTGTCATTTTAAACAGATTCCAGTCAAAATCGGCTTCTTCGATTCATATCGTATCTAAAACCGCATCAAAACTGCAAATATCAGTTTAAACTATCATTTTTTGATACAAACAGTTATATATTCATGTCAATATCTTTCAAATTCTAGTCAAAATCGGCGTCTTTGGGCATTTTAGTAACGAAAACCTTAATAAACTATTAGATTTCGACGTAAGGCAACCTTTCTGAGTCAAATAGTTGCCGATTTCGATAAAATCTTAGTCAGAATCTGCTTTTTCGCCTCTTATTGTACCCAAATCTACCTTAGAAATGCAGATATATACTTAAAACACCTTCTTTTGGGACAACATTTTGTTTGTATCAAAAAATGATAGTTTAAACTGATATTTGCAGTTTTGATGCGGTTTTAGATACGATATGAATCGAAGAAGCCGATTTTGACTGGAATCTGTTTAAAATGACAAAGAAAAACCTATTATCAATTCAAGGAAGTGAATTTTTAAGTAGTTATCTGCAGTTTTAATGGAGATTTCAGTTCGCTAAGTTATGAAAATGCATGTTTTGGCTATAATCTTCCGTAAATCAAGGGCGAAAACCAATTATTTGTCCCAAAAGAAGGTGTTTTAAGTATATATCTGCATTTCTAAGGTAGATTTGGGTACAATAAGAGGCGAAAAAGCAGATTCTGACTAAGATTTTATCGAAATCGGCAACCCTTTGACTCAGAATGGTTGCCTTATGTCGAAATCTAATAGTTTATTAAGGTTTTCGTTACTAAAATGCCCAAAGACGCCGATTTTGACTAGAATTTGAAAGATATTGACATGAATATATAACTGTTTGTATCAAAAAATGATAGTTTAAACTGATATTTGCAGTTTTGATGAGGTTTTAGGTACGATATGAGTCGAAGAAGCCGATTTTGATTGGAATCTGTTTAAAATGACAAAGAAAAACCTATTATCAATTCAAGGAAGTGAATTTTTAAGTAGTTATCTGCAGTTTTAATGTATATTTCAGTTCGCTAAGTTATGAAAATGCATGTTTTGGCTATAATCTTCCGTAAATCAAGGGCGAAAACCAATTATTTGTCCCAAAAGAAGGTGTTTTAAGTATATATCTACATTTCTAAGGTAGATTTGGGTACAATAAGAGGCGAAAAAGCAGATTCTGACTAAGATTTTATCGAAATCGGCAACTATTTGACTCAGAATGGTTGCCTTACGTCGAAATCTAATGGTTTATTAAGGTTTTCGTTACTAAAATGCCCAAAGACGCCGATTTTGACTAGAATTTGAAAGATATTGACATGAATATATAACTGTTTGTATCAAAAAATGATAGTTTAAACTGATATTTGCAGTTTTGATGCGGTTTTAGGTACGATATGAGTCGAAGAAGCCGATTTTGTCTGGAATCTGTTTAAAATGACAAAGAACAACCTATTATCAATTCAAGGAAGTGAATTTTTAAGTAGTTATCTGCAGTTTTAATGTAGATTTCAGTTCGCTAAGTTATGAAAATGCATGTTTTGGCTATAATCTTCCGTAAATCAAGGGCGAAAACCAATTATTTGTCCCAAAAGAAGGTGTTTTAAGTATATATCTACATTTCTAAGGTAGATTTGGGTACAATAAGAGGCGAAAAAGCAGATTCTGACTAAGATTTTATCGAAATCGGCAACTAATTAACTCAGAATGGTTGCCTTACGTCGAAATCTAATAGTTTTTTAAGGTTTTCGTTACTAAAATGCCCAAAGACGCCGATTTTGACTAGAATTTGAAAGATATTAACATGAATATATAACTGTTTGTATCAAAAAATGATAGTTTAAACTGATATTTGCAGTTTTGATGCGGTTTTAGGTACGATATGAGTCGAAGAAGCCGATTTTGACTGGAATCTGTTTAAAATGACAAAGAAAAACCTATTATCAATTCAAGGAAGTGAATTTTTAAGTAGTTATCTGCAGTTTTAATGTAGATTTCAGTTCGCTAAGTTATGAAAATGCATGTTTTGGCTATAATCTTCCGTAAATCAAGGGCGAAAACCAATTATTTGTCCCAAAAGAAGGTGTTTTAAGTATATATCTGCATTTCTAAGGTAGATTTGGGTACAATGAGAGGCGAAAAAGCAGATTCTGACTAAGATTTTATCAAAATCGGCAACTATTTGACTCAGAATGGTTGCCTTACGTCGAAATCTAATTGTTTATTAAGGTTTTCGTTACTAAAATGCCCAAAGACGCCGATTTTGACTAGAATTTGAAAGATATTGACATGAATATATAACTGTTTGTATCAAAAAATGATAGTTTAAACTGATATTTGCAGTTTTGATGCGGTTTTAGGTACGATATGAGTCGAAGAAGCCGATTTTGACTGGAATCTGTTTAAAATGACAAAGAAAAACATATTATCAATTCAAGGAAGTGAATTTTTAAGTAGTTATCTGCAGTTTTAATGTAGATTTCAGTTCGCTAAGTTATGAAAATGCATGTTTTGGCTATAATCTTCCGTAAATCAAGGGCGAAAACCAATTATTTGTCCCAAAAGAAGGTGTTTTAAATATATATCTGCATTTCTAAGGTAGATTTGGGTACAATAAGAGGCGAAAAAGCAGATTCTGACTAAGATTATATCGAAATCGGCAACTATTTGACTCAGAATGGTTGCCTTACGTCGAAATCTAATAGTTTATTAAGGTTTTCGTTACTAAAATGCCCAAAGACGCCGATTTTGACTAGAATTTGAAAGATATTGACATGAATATATAACTGTTTGTATCAAAAAATGATAGTTTAAACTGATTTTTGCAGTTTTGATGCGGTTTTAGATACGATATGAATCGAAGAAGCCGATTTTGACTGGAATCTGTTTAAAATGACAAAAAAAAAACCTATTATCAATTCAAGGAAGTGAATTTTTAAGTAGTTATCTGCAGTTTTAATGTAGATTTCAGTCCGCTAAGTTATGAAAATGCATGTTTTGGCTATAATCTTCCGTAAATCAAGGGCGAAAACCAATTATTTGTTCCAAAAGAAGGTGTTTTAAGTATATATCTGCATTTCAAAGGTAGATTTGGGTACAATAAGAGGCGAAAAAGCAGATTCTGACTAAGATTTTATCGAAATCGGCAACTATTTGACTCAGAAAGGTTGCCTTACGTCGAAATCTAATAGTTTATTAAGGTTTTCGTTACTAAAATGCCCAAAGACGCCGATTTTGACTAGAATTTGAAAGATATTGACATGAATATATAACTGTTTGTATCAAAAAATGATAGTTTAAACTGATATTTGCAGTTTTGATGCGGTTTTAGATACGATATGAATCGAAGAAGCCGATTTTGACTGGAATCTGTTTAAAATGACAAAGAAAAACCTATTATCAATTCAAGGAAGTGAATTTTTAAGTAGTTATCTGCAGTTTTAATGTAGATTTCAGTCCGCTAAGTTATGAAAATGCATGTTTTGGCTATAATCTTCCGTAAATCAAGGGCGAAAACCAATTATTTGTTCCAAAAGAAGGTGTTTTAAGTATATATCTGCATTTCAAAGGTAGATTTGGGTACAATAAGAGGCGAAAAAGCAGATTCTGACTAAGATTTTATCGAAATCGGCAACTATTTGACTCAGAAAGGTTGCCTTACGTCAAAATCTAATAGTTTATTAAGGTTTTCGTTACTAAAATGCCCAAAGACGCCGATTTTGACTAGAATTTGAAAGATATTGACATGAATATATAACTGTTTGTATCAAAAAATGATAGTTTAAACTGATATTTGCAGTTTTGATGCGGTTTTAGGTACGATATGAGTCGAAGAAGCCGATTTTGACTGGAATCTGTTTAAAATGACAAAGAAAAACATATCTACCTTAGAAATGCAGATATATACTTAAAGCACCTTCTTTTGGGACAAATAATTGGTTTTCGCCCTTGATTTACGGAAGATTATAGCCAAAACATGCATTTTCATAATTTAGCGAACTGAAATCTACATTAAAACTGCAGATAACTACTTAAAAATTCACTTCCTTGAATTGATAATAGGTTTTTCTTTGTCATTTTAAACAGATTCCAGTCAAAATCGGCTTCTTCGATTCATATCGTATCTAAAACCGCATCAAAACTGCAAATATCAGTTTAAGCTATCATTTTTTGATACAAACAGTTATATATTCATGTCAATATCTTTCAAATTCTAGTCAAAATTGGCGTCTTTGGGCATTTTAGTAACGAAAACCTAAATAAACTATTAGATTTCGACGTGAGGCAACCTTTCTGAGTCAAATAGTTGCCGATTTCGATAAAATCTTAGTCAGAATCTGCTTTTTCGCCTCTTATTGTACCCAAATCTACCTTAGAAATGCAGATATATACTTAAAACACCTTCTTTTGGGACAAATAATTGGTTTTCGCCCTTGATTTACGGAAGATTATAGCCAAAACATGCATTTTCATAACTTAGCGAACTGAAATCTACATTAAAACTGCAGATAACTACTTAAAAATTCACTTCCTTGAATTGATAATAGGTTTTTCTTTGTCATTTTAAACAGATTCCAGTCAAAATCGGCTTCTTCGACTCATATCGTACCTAAAACCGCATCAAAACTGCAAATATCAGTTTAAACTATCATTTTTTGATACAAACAGTTATATATTCATGTCAATATCTTTCCAATTCTAGTCAAAATCGGCGTCTTTGGGCATTTTAGTAACGAAAACCTTAATAAACTATTAGATTTCGACGTAAGGCAACCATTCTGAGTCAAATAGTTGCCGATTTCGATAAAATCTTAGTCAGAATCTGCTTTTTCGGATCTTATTGTACCCAAATCTACCTTAGAAATGCAGATATATACTTAAAACACCTTCTTTTGGGACAAATAATTGGTTTTCGCCCTTGATTTACGGAAGATTATAGCCAAAACATGCATTTTCATAAATTAGCGAACTGAAATCTACATTAAAACTGCAGATAACTACTTAAAAATTCACTTCCTTGAATTGATAATAGGTTTTTCTTTGTCATTTTAAACAGATTCCAGTCAAAATCGGCTTCTTCGATTCATATCGTATCTAAAACCGCATCAAAACTGCAAATATCAGTTTAAACTATCATTTTTTGATACAAACAGTTATATATTCATGTCAATATCTTTCAAATTCTAGTCAAAATCGGCGTCTTTGGGCATTTTAGTAACGAAAACCTTAATAAACTATTAGATTTCGACGTAAGGCAACCTTTCTGAGTCAAATAGTTGCCGATTTCGATAAAATCTTAGTCAGAATCTGCTTTTTCGCCTCTTATTGTACCCAAATCTACCTTAGAAATGCAGATATATACTTAAAACACCTTCTTTTGGGGCAAATAATTGGTTTTCGCGCTTGATTTACGGAAGATTATAGCCAAAACATGCATTTTCATAACTTAGCGAACTGAAATCTACATTAAAACTGCAGATAACTACTTAAAAATTCACTTCCTTGAATTGATAATAGGTTGTTCTTTGTCATTTTAAACAGATTCCAGTCAAAATCGGCTTCTTCGACTCATATCGTACCTAAAAAGGCATCAAAACTGCAAATATCAGTTTAAACTATCATTTTTTGATACAAACAGTTATATATTCATGTCAATATCTTTCAAATTCTAGTCAAAATCGGCGTCTTTGGACATTTTAGTAACGAAAACCTTAAAAAACTATTAGATTTCGACGTAAGGCAACCATTCTGAGTCAAATAGTTGCCGATTTCGATAAAATCTTAGTCAGAATCTGCTTTTTCGCCTCTTATTGTACCCAAATCTACCTTAGAAATGTAGATATATACTTAAAACACCTTCTTTTGGGACAAATAAGTTCGCTTAGTTATGAAAATGCATGTTTTGGCTATAATCTTCCGTAAATCAAGGGCGAAAACCAATTATTTGTCCCAAAAGAAGGTGTTTTAAGTATATATCTGCATTTCTAAGGTAGATTTGGGTACAATAAGAGGCGAAAAAAGCAGATTCTGACTAAGATTTTATCGAAATCGGCAACTATTTGACTCAGAATGGTTGCCTTACGTCGAAATCTAATAGTTTATTAAGGTTTTCGTTACTAAAATGCCCAAAGACGCCGATTTTGACTAGAATTTGAAAGATATTGACATGAATATATAACTGTTTGTATCAAAAAATGATAGTTTAAACTGATATTTGCAGTTTTGATGCGGTTTTAGGTACGATATGAGTCGAAGAAGCCGATTTTGACTGGAATCTGTTTAAAATGACAAAGAAAAATATATTATCAATTCAAGGAAGTAAATTTTTAAGTAGTTATCTGCAGTTTTAATGTAGATTTCAGTTCGCTAAGTTATGAAAATGCATGTTTTGGCTATAATCTTCGGTAAATCAAGGGCGAAAACCAATTATTTGTCCCAAAAGAAGGTGTTTTAAATATATATCTGCATTTCTAAGGTAGATTTGCGTACAATAAGGGGCGAAAAAGCAGATTCTGACTAAGATTTTATCGAAATCGGCAACTATTTGACTCAGAATGGTTGCCTTACGTCGAAATCTAATAGTTTATTAAGGTTTTCGTTACTAAAATGCCCAAAGACGCCGATTTTGACTAGAATTTGAAAGATATTGACATGAATATATAACTGTTTGTATCAAAAAATGATAGTTTAAACTGATTTTTGCAGTTTTGATGCGGTTTTAGATACGATATGAATCAAAGAAGCCGATTTTGACTGGAATCTGTTTAAAATGACAAAGAAAAACCTATTATCAATTCAAGGAAGTGAATTTTTAAGTAGTTATCTGCAGTTTTAATGTAGATTTCAGTTCGCTAAGTTATGAAAATGCATGTTTTGGCTATAATCTTCCGTAAATCAAGGGCGAAAACCAATTATTTGTTCCAAAAGAAGGTGTTTTAAGTATACATCTGCATTTCTAAGGTAGATTTGGGTACAATAAAAGGCGAAAAAGCAGATTCTGACTAAGATTTTATCGAAATCGGCAACTATTTGACTCAGAATGGTTGCCTTACGTCGAAATCTAATAGTTTATTAGGGTTTTCGTTACTAAAATGCCCAAAGACGCCGATTTTGACTAGAATTTGAAAGATATTGACATGAATATATAACTGTTTGTATCAAAAAATGATAGTTTAAACTGATATTTGCAGTTTTGATGCGGTTTTAGGTACGATATGAGTCGAAGAAGCCGATTTTGACTGGAATCTGTTTAAAATGACAAAGAAAAACATATTATCAATTCAAGGAAGTGAATTTTTAAGTAGTTATTTGCAGTTTTAATGTAGATTTCAGTTCGCTAAGTTATGAAAATGCATGTTTTGGCTATAATCTTCCGTAAATCAAAGGCCAAGACCAGTTATTTGTCCCAAAAGAAGGTGTTTTAAGTATATATCTGCATTTCTAAGGTAGATTTGGGTACAATAAGAGGCGAAAAAGCAGATTCTGACTAAGATTTTATCGAAATCGGCAACTATTTAACTCAGAATGGTTGCCTTACGTCGAAATCTAATAGTTTATTAAGGTTTTCGTTATTAAAATGCCCAAAGACGCCGATTTTGACTAGAATTTGAAAGATATTGACATGAATATATAACTATTTGTATCAAAAAATGATAGTTTAAACTGATATTTGCAGTTTTGATGCGGTTTTAGATACGATATGAAGTTTGAAAGAAATTAATAAACTATTAGATTTCGACGTAAGGCAACCATTCTGAGTCAAATAGTTGCCGATTTCGATAAAATCTTAGTCAGAATCTGCTTTTTCGCCTCTTATTGTACCCAAATCTACCTTAGAAATGCAGATATATACTTAAAGCACCTTCTTTTGGGACAAATAATTGGTTTTCGCCCTTGATTTACGGAAGATTATAGCCAAAACATGCATTTTCATAATTTAGCGAACTGAAATCTACATTAAAACTGCAGATAACTACTTAAAAATTCACTTCCTTGAATTGATAATAGGTTTTTCTTTGTCATTTTAAACAGATTCCAGTCAAAATCGGCTTCTTCGATTCATATCGTATCTAAAACCGCATCAAAACTGCAAATATCAGTTTAAACTATCATTTTTTGATACAAACAGTAATATATTCATGTCAATATCTTTCAAATTCTAGTCAAAATCGGCGTCTTTGGGCATTTTAGTAACGAAAACCTTAATAAACTATTAGATTTCGACGTGAGGCAACCTTTCTGAGTCAAATAGTTGCCGATTTCGATAAAATCTTAGTCAGAATCTGCTTTTTCGCCTCTTATTGTACCCAAATCTACCTTAGAAATGCAGATATATACTTAAAACACCTTCTTTTGGGACAAATAATTGGTTTTCGCCCTTGATTTACGGAAGATAATAGCCAAAACATGCATTTTCATAACTTAGCGAACTGAAATCTACATTAAAACTGGAGATAACTACTTAAAAATTCACTTCCTTGAATTGATAATAGGTTTTTCTTTGTCATTTTAAACAGATTCCAGTCAAAATCGGCTTCTTCGATTCAAATCGTATCTAAAACCGCATCAAAACTGCAAATATCAGTTTAAACTATCATTTTTTGATACAAACAGTTATATATTCATGTCAATATCTTTCAAATTCTAGTCAAAATCGGCGTCTTTGGGCATTTTAGTAACGAAAACCTTAATAAACTATTAGATTTCGACGTAAGGCAACCTTTCTGAGTCAAATAGTTGCCGATTTCGATAAAATCTTAGTCAGAATCTGCTTTTTCGCCTCTTATTGTACCCAAATCTACCTTAGAAATGCAGATATATACTTAAAACACCTTCTTTTGGGACAAATAATTGGTTTTCGCCCTTGATTTACGGAAGATTATAGCCAAAACATGCATTTTCATAACTTAGCGAAATGAAATCTACATTAAAACTGCAGATAACTACTTAAAAATTCACTTCCTTGAATTGATAATAGGTTTTTCTTTGTCATTTTAAACAGATTTCAGTCAAAATCGGCTTCTTCGATTCATATCGTATCTAAAACCGCATCAAAACTGCAAATATCAGTTTAAACTATCATTTTTTGATACAAACAGATATATATTCATGTCAATATCATTCAAATTCTAGTCAAAATCGGCGTCTTTGGGCATTTTAGTAACGAAAACCTTAATAAACTATTAGATTTCGACGTAAGGCAACCATTCTGAGTCAAATAGTTGCCGATTTCGATAAAATCTTAGTCAGAATCTGCTTTTTCGCCTCTTATTGTACCCAAATCTACCTTAGAAATGCAGATATATACTTAAAACACCTTCTTTTGGGACAAATAATTGGTTTTCGCCCTTGATTTACGGAAGATTATAGCCAAAACATGCATTTTCATAACTTAGCGAACTGAAATCTACATTAAAACTGCAGATAACTACTTAAAATTCACTTCCTTGAATTGATAATAGGTTTTTCTTTGTCATTTTAAACAGATTCCAGTCAAAACCGGCTTCTTCGACTCATATCGTACCTAAAACCGCATCAAAACTGCAAATATCAGTTTAAACTATCATTTTTTGATACAAACAGTTATATATTCATGTCAATATCTTTCAAATTCTAGTCAAAATCGGCGTCTTTGGGCATTTTAGTAACGAAAACCTTAATAAACTATTAGATTTCGACGTAAGGCAACCATTCTGAGTCAAATAGTTGCCAATTTCGATAAAATCTTAGTCAGAATCTGCTTTTTCGCTTCTTATTGTACCCAAATCTACCTTAGAAATGCAGATATATACTTAGAACACCTTCTTTTGGGACAAATAATTGGTTTTCGCCCTTGATTTACGGAAGATTATAGCCAAAACATGCATTTTCATAACTTAGCGAACTGAAATCTACATTAAAACTGCAGATAACTACTTAAAAATTCACTTCCTTGAATTGATAATAAGTTTTTCTTTGTCATTTTAAACAGATTCCAGTCAAAATCGGCTTCTTCGACTCATATCGTAGCTAAAACCGCATCAAAACTGCAAATATCAGTTCAAACTATCATTTTTTGATACAAACAGTTATATATTCATGTCAATATCTTTCAAATTCTAGTCAAAATCGGCGTCTTTGGGCATTTTAGTAACGAAAACCTTAATAAACTATTAGATTTCGACGTAAGGCAACCTTTCTGAGTCAAATAGTTGCCGATTTCGATAAAATCTTAGTCAGAATCTGCTTTTTCGCCTCTTATTGTACCCAAATCTACCTTAGAAATGCAGATATATACTTAAAACACCTTCTTTTGGGACAAATAATTGGTTTTCGCCCTTGATTTACGGAAGATTATAGCCAAAACATGCATTTTCATAACTTAGCGAACTGAAATCTACATTAAAACTGCAGATAACTACTTAAAAATTCACTTCCTTGAATTGATAATAGGTTGTTCTTTGTCATTTTAAACAGATTCCAGTCAAAATCGGCTTCTTCGACTCATATCGTACCTAAAACCGCATCAAAACTGCAAATATCAGTATAAACTATCATTTTTTGATACAAACAGTTATATATTCATGTCAATATCTTTCAAATTCTAGTCAAAATCGGCGTCTTTGGGCATTTTAGTAACGAAAACCTTAATAAACTATTAGATTTCGACGTAAGGCAACCTTTCTGAGTCAAATAGTTGCCGATTTCGATAAAATCTTAGTCAGAATCTGCTTTTTCGCCTCTTATTGTACCCAAATCTACCTTAGAAATGCAGATATATACTTAAAACATCTTCTTTTGGGACAAATAATTGGTTTTCGCCCTTGATTTACGGAAGATTATAGCCAAAACATGCATTTTCATAACTTAGCGAACTGAAATCTACATTAAAACTGCAGATAACTACTTAAAAATTCACTTCCTTGAATTGATAATAGGTTGTTCTTTGTCATTTTAAACAGATTCCAGTCAAAATCGGCTTCTTCGACTCATATCGTACCTAAAACCGCATCAAAACTGCAAATATCAGTTTAAACTATCATTTTTTGATACAAACAGTTATATATTCATGTCAATATCTTTCAAATTCTAGTCAAAATCGGCGTCTTTGGGCATTTTAGTAACGAAAACCTTAAAAAACTATTAGATTTCGACGTAAGGCAACCATTCTGAGTCAAATAGTTGCCGATTTCGATAAAATCTTAGTCAGAATCTGCTTTTTCGCCTCTTATTGTACCCAAATCTACCTTAGAAATGTAGATATATACTTAAAACACCTTCTTTTGGGACAAATAAGTTCGCTTAGTTATGAAAATGCATGTTTTGGCTATAATCTTCCGTAAATCAAGGGCGAAAACCAATTATTTGTCCCAAAAGAAGGTGTTTTAAGTATATATCTGCATTTCTAAGGTAGATTTGGGTACAATAAGAGGCGAAAAAAGCAGATTCTGACTAAGATTTTATCGAAATCGGCAACTATTTGACTCAGAATGGTTGCCTTACGTCGAAATCTAATAGTTTATTAAGGTTTTCGTTACTAAAATGCCCAAAGACGCCGATTTTGACTAGAATTTGAAAGATATTGACATGAATATATAACTGTTTGTATCAAAAAATGATAGTTTAAACTGATATTTGCAGTTTTGATGCGGTTTTAGGTACGATATGAGTCGAAGAAGCCGATTTTGACTGGAATCTGTTTAAAATGACAAAGAAAAAGCTATTATCAATTCAAGGAAGTGAATTTTTAAGTAGTTAACTGCAGTTTTAATGTAGATTTCAGTTCGCTAAGTTATGAAAATGCATGTTTTGGCTATAATCTTCGGTAAATCAAGGGCGAAAACCAATTATTTGTTCCAAAAGAAGGTGTTTTAAGTATACATCTGCATTTCTAAGGTAGATTTTGGTACAATAAAAGGCGAAAAAGCAGATTCTGACTAAGATTTTATCGAAATCGGCAACTATTTTACTCAGAATGGTTGCCTTACGTCGAAATCTAATAGTTTATTAAGGTTTTCGTTACTAAAATGCCCAAAGACGCCGATTTTGACTAGAATTTGAAAGATGTTGACATGAATATATAACTGTTTGTATCAAAAAATGATAGTTTAAACTGATATTTGCAGTTTTGATGCGGTTTTAGGTACGATATGAGTCGAAGAAGCCGATTTTGACTGGAATCTGTTTAAAATGACAAAGAAAAACATATTATCAATTCAAGGAAGTGAATTTTTAAGTAGTTATCTGCAGTTTTAATGTAGATTTCAGTTCGCTAAGTTATGAAAATGCATGTTTTGGCTATAATCTTCCGTAAATCAAGGGCCAAGACCAGTTATTTGTCCCAAAAGAAGGTGTTTTAAGTATATATCTGCATTTCTAAGGTAGATTTGGGTACAATAAGAGGCGAAAAAGCAGATTCTGACTAAGATTTTATCGAAATCGGCAACTTTTTAACTCAGAATGGTTGCCTTACGTCGAAATCTAATAGTTTATTAAGGTTTTCGTTACTAAAATGCCCAAAGACGCCGATTTTGACTAGAATTTGAAAGATATTGACATGAATATATAACTATTTGTATCAAAAAATGATAGTTTAAACTGATATTTGCAGTTTTGATGCGGTTTTAGATACGATATGAAGTTTGAAAGAAATTAATAAACTATTAGATTTCGACGTAAGGCAACCATTCTGAGTCAAATAGTTGCCGATTTCGATAAAATCTTAGTCAGAATCTGCTTTTTCGCCTCTTATTGTACCCAAATCTACCTTAGAAATGCAGATATATACTTAAAGCACCTTCTTTTGGGACAAATAATTGGTTTTCGCCCTTGATTTACGGAAGATTATAGCCAAAACATGCATTTTCATAATTTAGCGAACTGAAATCTACATTAAAACTGCAGATAACTACTTAAAAATTCACTTCCTTGAATTGATAATAGGTTTTTCTTTGTCATTTTAAACAGATTCCAGTCAAAATCGGCTTCTTCGATTCATATCGTATCTAAAACCGCATCAAAACTGCAAATATCAGTTTAAACTATCATTTTTTGATACAAACAGTAATATATTCATGTCAATATCTTTCAAATTCTAGTCAAAATCGGCGTCTTTGGGCATTTTAGTAACGAAAACCTTAATAAACTATTAGATTTCGACGTGAGGCAACCTTTCTGAGTCAAATAGTTGCCGATTTCGATAAAATCTTAGTCAGAATCTGCTTTTTCGCCTCTTATTGTACCCAAATCTACCTTAGAAATGCAGATATATACTTAAAACACCTTCTTTTGGGACAAATAATTGGTTTTCGCCCTTGATTTACGGAAGATTATAGCCAAAACATGCATTTTCATAACTTGGCGAACTGAAATCTACATTAAAACTGCAGATAACTACTTAAAAATTCACTTCCTTGAATTGATAATAGGTTTTTCTTTGTCATTTTAAACAGATTCCAGTCAAAATCGGCTTCTTCGACTCATATCGTACCTAAAACCGCATCAAAACTGCCAATATCAGTTTAAACTATCATTTTTTGATACAAACAGTTATATATTCATGTCAATATCTTTCAAATTCTAGTCAAAATCGGCGTCTTTGGGCATTTTAGTAACGAAAACCTTAATAAACCATTAGATTTCGACGTAAGGCAACCTTTCTGAGTCAAATAGTTGCCGATTTCGATAAAATCTTAGTCAGAATCTGCTTTTTCGCCTCTTATTGTACCCAAATCTACCTTAGAAATGCAGATATATACTTAAAACACCTTCTTTTGGGACAAATAATTGGTTTTAGCCCTTGATTTACGGAAGATAATAGCCAAAACATGCATTTTCATAACTTAGCGAACTGAAATCTACATTAAAACTGGAGATAACTACTTAAAAATTCACTTCCTTGAATTGATAATAGGTTTTTCTTTGTCATTTTAAACAGATTCCAGTCAAAATCGGCTTCTTCGATTCAAATCGTATCTAAAACCGCATCAAAACTGCAAATATCAGTTTAAACTATCATTTTTTGATACAAACAGTTATATATTCATGTCAATATCTTTCAAATTCTAGTCAAAATCGGCGTCTTTGGGCATTTTAGTAACGAAAACCTTAATAAACTATTAGATTTCGACGTAAGGCAACCTTTCTGAGTCAAATAGTTGCCGATTTCGATAAAATCTTAGTCAGAATCTGCTTTTTCGCCTCTTATTGTACCCAAATCTACCTTAGAAATGCAGATATATACTTAAAGCACCTTCTTTTGGGACAAATAATTGGTTTTCGCCCTTGATTTACGGAAGATTATAGCCAAAACATGCATTTTCATAATTTAGCGAACTGAAATCTACATTAAAACTGCAGATAACTACTTAAAAATTCACTTCCTTGAATTGATAATAGGTTTTTCTTTGTCATTTTAAACAGATTCCAGTCAAAATCGGCTTCTTCGATTCATATCGTATCTAAAACCGCATCAAAACTGCAAATATCAGTTTAAACTATCATTTTTTGATACAAACAGTAATATATTCATGTCAATATCATTCAAATTCTAGTCAAAATCGGCGTCTTTGGGCATTTTAGTAACGAAAACCTTAATGAACTATTAGATTTCGACGTAAGGCAACCATTCTGAGTCAAATAGTTGCCGATTTCGATAAAATCTTAGTCAGAATCTGCTTTTTCGCCTCTTATTGTACCCAAATCTACCTTAGAAATGCAGATATATACTTAAAACACCTTCTTTTGGGACAAATAATTGGTTTTCGCCCTTGATTTACGGAAGATTATAGCCAAAACATGCATTTTCATAACTTAGCGAACTGAAATCTACATTAAAACTGCAGATAACTACTTAAAAATTCACTTCCTTGAATTGATAATAGGTTTTTCTTTGTCATTTTAAACAGATTCCAGTCAAAATCGGCTTCTTCGATTCATATCGTATCTAAAACCGCATCAAAACTGCAAATATCAGTTTAAACTATCATTTTTTGATACAAACAGTTATATATTCATGTCAATATCTTTCAAATTCTAGTCAAAATCGGCGTCTTTGGGTATTTTAGTAACGAAAACCTTAATAAACTATTAGATTTCGACGTAAGGCAACCTTTCTGAGTCAAATAGTTGCCGATTTCGATAAAATCTTAGTCAGAATCTACTTTTTCGCCTCTTATTGTACCCAAATCTACCTTAGAAATGCAGATATATACTTAAAACACCTTCTTTTGGGACAAATAATTGGTTTTCGCCCTTGATTTACGGAAGATTATAGCCAAAACATGCATTTTCATAACTTAGCGAACTGAAATCTACATTAAAACTGCAGATAACTACTTAAAAATTCACTTCCTTGAATTGATAATAGGTTTTTCTTTGTCATTTTAAACAGATTCCAGTCAAAATCGGCTTCTTCGACTCATATCGTACCTAAAACCGCATCAAAACTGCAAATATCAGTTTAAACTATCATTTTTTGATACAAACAGTTATATATTCATGTCAATATCTTTCAAATTCTAGTCAAAATCGGCGTCTTTGGGCATTTTAGTAACGAAAACCTTAATAAACTATTAGATTTCGACGTAAGGCAACCATTCTGAGTCAAATAGTTGCCGATTTCGATAAAATCTTAGTCAGAATCTGCTTTTTCGCCTCTTATTGTACCCAAATCTACCTTAGAAATGCAGATATATACTTAAAACACCTTCTTTTGGGACAAATAATTGGTTTTCGCCCTTGATTTACGGAAGATTATAGCCAAAACATGCATTTTCATAACTTAGCGAACTGAAATCTACATTAAAACTGCAGATAACTACTTAAAAATTCACTTCTTTGAATTGATAATAGGTTTTTCTTTGTCATTTTAAACAGATTCCAGTCAAAATCGGCTTCTTCGACTCATATCGTACCTAAAACCGCTTCAAAACTGCAAATATCAGTTTAAACTATCATTTTTTGATACAAACAGTTATATATTCATGTCAATATCTTTCAAATTCTAGTCAAAATCGGCGTCTTTGGGCATTTTAGTAACGAAAACCTTAATAAACTATTAGATTTCGACGTAAGGCAACCATTCTGAGTCAAATAGTTGCCGATTTCGATAAAATCTTAGTCAGAATCTGCTTTTTCGCTTCTTATTTTACCCAAATCTACCTTAGAAATGCAGATATATACTTAGAACACCTTCTTTTGGGACAAATAATTGGTTTTCGCCCTTGATTTACGGAAGATTATAGCCAAAACATGCATTTTCATAACTTAGCGAACTGAAATCTACATTAAAACTGCAGATAACTACTTAAAAATTCACTTCCTTGAATTGATAATAGGTTTTTCTTTGTCATTTTAAACAGATTCCAGTCAAAATCGGCTTCTTCGACTCATATCGTACCTAAAACCGCATCAAAACTGCAAATATCAGTTTAAACTATCATTTTTTGATACAAACAGTTACATATTCATGTCATTATTTTTCAAATTCTAGTCAAAATCGGCGTCTTTGGGCATTTTAGTAACGAAAACCTTAATAAACTATTAGATTTCGACGTAAGGCAACCATTCTGAGTCAAATAGTTGCCGATTTCGATAAAATCTTAGTCAGAATCTGCTTTTTCGCCTCTTATTGTACCCAAATCTACCTTAGAAATGCAGATATATACTTAAAGCACCTTTTTTGGGACAAATAATTGGTTTTCGCCGTTGATTTACGGAAGATTATAGCCAAAACATGCATTTTCATAATTTAGCGAACTGAAATCTACATTAAAACTGCAGATAACTACTTAAAAATTCACTTCCTTGAATTGATAATAGGTTTTTCCTTGTCATTTTAAACAGATTCCAGTCAAAATCGGCTTCTTCAATTCATATCGTATCTAAAACCGCATCAAAACTGCAAATATCAGTTTAAACTATCATTTTTTGATACAAACAGTTATATATTCATGTCAATATCTTTCAAATTCTAGTCAAAATCGGCGTCTTTGGGCATTTTAGTAACGAAAACCTTAATAAACTATTAGATTTCGACGTGAGGCAAAATTTCTGAGTCAAATAGTTGCCGATTTCGATAAAATCTTAGTCAGAATCTGCTTTTTCGCCCCTTATTGTACCCAAATCTACCTTAGAAATGCAGATATATACTTAAAACACCTTCTTTTGGGACAAATAATTGGTTTTCGCCCTTGATTTACGGAAGATTATAGCCAAAACATGCATTTTCATAACTTAGCGAACTGAAATCTACATTAAAACTGCAGATAACTACTTAAAAATTCACTTCCTTGAATTGATAATAGGTTTTTCTTTGTCATTTTAAACAGATTCCAGTCAAAATCGGCTTCTTCGACTCATATCGTACCTAAAACCGCATCAAAACTGCAAATATCAGTTTAAACTATCATTTTTTGATACAAACAGTTATATACTCATGTCAATATCTTTCAAATTCTAGTCAAAATCGGCGTCTTTGGGCATTTTAGTAACGAAAACCTTAATAAACTATTAGATTTCGACGTAAGGCAACCATTCTGAGTCAAATAGTTGCCGATTTCGATAAAATCTTAGTCAGAATCTGCTTTTTCGCTTCTTATTGTACCCAAATCTACCTTAGAAATGCAGATATATACTTAGAACACCTTCTTTTGGGACAAATAATTGGTTTTCGCCCTTGATTTACGGAAGATTATAGCCAAAACATGCATTTTCATAACTTAGCGAACTGAAATCTACATTAAAACTGCAGATAACTACTTAAAAATTCACTTCCTTGAATTGATAATAACTTTTTCTTTGTCATTTTAAACAGATTCCAGTCAAAATCGGCTTCTTCGACACATATCGTACCTAAAACCGCATCAAAACTGCAAATATCAGTTCAAATCATTTTTTGATACAAACAGTTATATATTCATGTCAATATCTTTCAAATTCTAGTCAAAATCGGCGTCTTTGGGCATTTTAGTAACGAAAACCTTAATAAACTATTAGATTTCGACGTAAGGCAACCATTCTGAGTCAAATAGTTGCCGATTTCGATAAAATCCTAGTCAGAATCTGCTTTGTCGCCTCTTATTGTACCCAAATCTACCTTAGAAATGCAGATATATACTTAAAACACCTTCTTTTGGGACAAATAATTGGTTTTCGCCCTTGATTTACGGAAGATTATAGCCAAAACATGCATTTTCATAACTTAGCGAACTGAAATCTACATTAAAACTGCAGATAACTACTTAAAAATTCACTTCCTTGAATTGATAATAGGTTTTTCTTTGTCATTTTAAACAGATTCCAGTCAAAATCGGCTTCTTCGACTCATATCGTACCTAAAACCGCATCAAAACTGCAAATGTCAGTTTAAACTATCATTTTTTGATACAAACAGTTACATATTCATGTCAATATCTTTCAAATTCTAGTCAAAATCGGCGTCTTTGGGCATTTTAGTAACGAAAACCTTAATAAACTATTAGATTTCGACGTAAGGCAACCATTCTGAGTCAAATAGTTGCCGATTTCGATAAAATCTTAGTCAGAATCTGCTTTTTCGCCTCTTATTGTACCCAAATCTACCTTAGAAATGCAGATATATACTTAAAGCACCTTCTTTTGGGACAAATAATTGGTTTTCGCATTTGATTTACGGAAGATTATAGCCAAAACATGCATTTTCATAATTTAGCGAACTGAAATCTACATTAAAACTGCAGATAACTACTTAAAAATTCACTTCCTTGAATTGATAATAGGTTTTTCTTTGTCATTTTAAACAGATTCCAGTCAAAATCGGCTTCTTCAATTCATATCGTATCTAAAACCGCATCAAAACTGCAAATATCAGTTTAAACTATCATTTTTTGATACAAACAGTTATATATTCATGTCAATATCTTTCAAATTCTAGTCAAAATCGGCGTCTTTGGGCATTTTAGTAACGAAAACCTTAATAAACTATTAGATTTCGACGTGAGGCAACCTTTCTGAGTCAAATAGTTGCCGATTTCGATAAAATCTTAGTCAGAATCTGCTTTTTCGCCTCTTATTGTACCCAAATCTACCTTAGAAATGCAGATATATACTTAAAACACCTTCTTTTGGGACAAATAATTGGTTTTCGCCCTTGATTTAGGGAAGATTATAGCCAAAACATGCATTTTCATAACTTAGCGAACTGAAATCTACATTAAAACTGCAGATAACTACTTAAAAATTCACTTCCTTGAATTGATAATAGGTTTTTCTTTGTCATTTTAAACAGATTCCAGTCAAAATCGGCTTCTTCGACTCATATCGTACCTAAAACCGCATCAAAACTGCAAATATCAGTTTAAACTATCATTTTTTGATACAAACAGTTATATATTCATGTCAATATCTTTCAAATTCTAGTCAAAATCGGCGTCTTTGGGCATTTTAGTAACGAAAACCTTAGTAAACTATTAGATTTCGACGTAAGGCAACCATTCTGAGTCAAATAGTTGCCGATTTCGATAAAATCTTAGTCAGAATCTGCTTTTTCGCCTCTTATTGTACCCAAATCTACCTTAGAAATGCAGATATATACTTAAAGCACCTTCTTTTGGGACAAATAATTGGTTTTCGCATTTGATTTACGGAAGATTATAGCCAAAACATGCATTTTCATAATTTAGCGAACTGAAATCTACATTAAAACTGCAGATAACAACTTAAAAATTCACTTCCTTGAATTGATAATAGGTTTTTCTTTGTCATTTTAAACAGATTCCAGTCAAAATCGGCTTCTTCAATTCATATCGTATCTAAAACCGCATCAAAACTGCAAATATCAGTTTAAACTATCATTTTTTGATACAAACAGTTATATATTCATGTCAATATCTTTCAAATTCTAGTCAAAATCGGCGTCTTTGGGCATTTTAGTAACGAAAACCTTAATAAACTATTAGATTTCGACGTGAGGCAACCTTTCTGAGTCAAATAGTTGCCGATTTCGATAAAATCTTAGTCAGAATCTGCTTTTTCGCCTCTTATTGTACCCAAATCTACCTTAGAAATGCAGATATATACTTAAAACACCTTCTTTTGGGACAAATAATTGGTTTTCGCCCTGGATTTACGGAAGATTATAGCCAAAACATGCATTTTCATAACTTAGCGAACTGAAATCTACATTAAAACTGCAGATAACTACTTAAAAATTCACTTCCTTGAATTGATAATAGGTTTTTCTTTGTCATTTTAAACAGATTCCAGTCAAAATCGGCTTCTTCGACTCATATCGTACCTAAAACCGCATCAAAACTGCAAATATCAGTTTAAACTATCATTTTTTGATACAAACAGTTATATATTCATGTCAATATCTTTCAAATTCTAGTCAAAATCGGCGTCTTTGGGCATTTTAGTAACGAAAACCTTAGTAAACTATTAGATTTCGACGTAAGGCAACCATTCTGAGTCAAATAGTTGCCGATTTCGATAAAATCTTAGTCAGAATCTGCTTTTTCGCCTCTTATTGTACCCAAATCTACCTTAGAAATGCAGATATATACTTAAAACACCTTCTTTTGGGACAAATAATTGGTTTTCGCCCTTGATTTACGGAAGATTATAGCATGTTTTTCATAACTTAGCGAACTGAAATCTACATTAAAACTGCAGATAACTACTTAAAAATTCACTTCCTTGAATTGATAATAGGTTGTTCTTTGTCATTTTAAACAGATTCCAGTCAAAATCGGCTTCTTCGACTCATATCGTACCTAAAACCGCATCAAAACTGCAAATATCAGTTTAAACTATCATTTTTTGATACAAACAGTTATATATTCATGTCAATATCTTTCAAATTCTAGTCAAAATCGGCGTCTTTGGGCATTTTAGTAACGAAAACCTTAATAAACTATTAGATTTCGACGTAAGGCAACCATTCTGAGTCAAATAGTTGCCGATTTCGATAAAATCTTAGTCAGAATCTGCTTTTTCGCCTCTTATTGTACCCAAATCTACCTTAGAAATGTAGATATATACTTAAAACACCTTCTTTTGGGACAAATAAGTTCGCTTAGTTATGAAAATGCATGTTTTGGCTATAATCTTCCGTAAATCAAGGGCGAAAACCAATTATTTGTCCCAAAAGAAGGTGTTTTAAATATATATCTGCATTTCTAAGGTAGATTTGGGTACAATAAGACGCGAAAAAAGCAGATTCTGACTAAGATTTTATCGAAATCGGCAACTATTTGACTCAGAATGGTTGCCTTACGTCGAAATCTAATAGTTTATTAAGGTTTTCGTTACTAAAATGCCCAAAGACGCCGATTTTGACTAGAATTTGAAAGATATTGACATGAATATATAACTGTTTGTATCAAAAAATGATAGTTTAAACTGATTTTTGCAGTTTTGATGCGGTTTTAGATACGATATGAATCGAAGAAGCCGATTTTGACTGGAATCTGTTTAAAATGACAAAGAAAAACCTATTATCAATTCAAGGAAGTGAATTTTTAAGTAGTTATCTGCAGTTTTAATGTAGATTTCAGTTCGCTAAGTTATGAAAATGCATGTTTTGGCTATAATCTTCCGTAAATCAAGGGCGAAAACCAATTATTTGTTCCAAAAGAAGGTGTTTTAAGTATATATCTGCATTTCTAAGGTAGATTTGGGTACAATAAGAGGCGAAAAAGCAGATTCTGACTAAGATTTTATCGAAATCGGCAACTATTTGACTCAGAATGGTTGCCTTACGTCGAAATCTAATAGTTTATAAAGGTTTTCGTTACTAAAATGCCCAAAGACGCCGATTTTGACTAGAATTTGAAAGATATTGACATGAATATAAAACTGTTTGTATCAAAAAATGATAGTTAAAACTGATATTTGCAGTTTTGATGCGGTTTTAGGTACGATATGAGTCGAAGAAGCCAATTTTGACTGGAATCTGTTTAAAATGACAAAGAAAAACATATTATCAATTCAAGGAAGTGAATTTTTAAGTAGTTATCTGCAGTTTTAATGTAGATTTCAGTTCGCTAAGTTATGAAAATGCATGTTTTGGCTATAATCTTCCGTAAATCAAGGGCCAAGACCAGTTATTTGTCCCAAAAGAAGGTGTTTTAAATATATATCTGCATTTCTAAGGTAGATTTGGGTACAATAAGAGGCGAAAAAAGCAGATTCTGACTAAGATTTTATCGAAATCGGCAACTATTTAACTCAGAATGGTTGCGTTACGTCGAAATCTAATAGTTTATTAAGGTTTTCGTTACTAAAATGCCCAAAGACGCCGATTTTGACTAGAATTTGAAAGATAATGACATGAATATATAACTATTTGTATCAAAAAATGATAGTTTAAACTGATATTTGCAGTTTTGATGCGGTTTTAGATACGATATGTAGTTTGAAAGAAATTAATAAACTATTAGATTTCGACGTAAGGCAACCATTCTGAGTCAAATAGTTGCCGATTTTGATAAAATCTTAGTCAGAATCTGCTTTTTCGCCTCTTATTGTACCCAAATCTACCTTAGAAATGCAGATATATACTTAAAGCACCTTCTTTTGGGACAAATAATTGGTTTTCGCCCTTGATTTACGGAAGATTATAGCCAAAACATGCATTTTCATAATTTAGCGAACTGAAATCTACATTAAAACTGCAGATAACTACTTAAAAATTCACTTCCTTGAATTGATAATAGGTTTTTCTTTGTCATTTTAAACAGATTCCAGTCAAAATCGGCTTCTTCGATTCATATCGTATCTAAAACCGCATCAAAACTGCAAATATGAGTGTAAACTATCATTTTTTGATACAAGCAGTTATATATTCATGTCAATATCTTTCAAATTCTAGTCAAAATCGGCGTCTTTGGGCATTTTAGTAACGAAAACCTTAATAAACTATTAGATTTCGACGTGAGGCAACCTTTCTGAGTCAAATAGTTGCCGATTTCGATAAAATCTTAGTCAGAATCTGCTTTTTCGCCTCTTATTGTACCCAAATCTACCTTAGAAATGCAGATATATACTTAAAACACCTTCTTTTGGGACAAATAATTGGTTTTCGCCCTTGATTTACGGAAGATTATAGCCAAAACATGCATTTTCATAACTTAGCGAACTGAAATCTACATTAAAACTGCAGATAACTACTTAAAAATTCTTTTCCTTGAATTGATAATAGGTTTTTCTTTGTCATTTTAAACAGATTCCAGTCAAAATCGGCTTCTTCGACTCATATCGTACCTAAAACCGCATCAAAACTGCAAATATCAGTTTAAACTATCATTTTTTGATACAAACAGTTATATATTCATGTCAATATCTTTCAAATTCTAGTCAAAATCGGCGTCTTTGGGCATTTTAGTAACGAAAACCTTAATAAACTATTAGATTTCGACGTAAGGCAACCATTCTGAGTCAAATAGTTGCCGATTTCGATAAAATCTTAGTCAGAATCTGCTTTTCGCCTCTTATTGTACCCAAATCTACCTTAGAAATGCAGATATATACTTAAAACACCTTCTTTTGGGACAAATAATTGGTTTTCGCCCTTGATTTACGGAAGATTATAGCCAAAACATGCATTTTCATAACTTAGCGAACTGAAATCTACATTAAAACTGCAGATAACTACTTAAAAATTCACTTCCTTGAATTGATAATAGGTTTTTCTTTGTCATTTTAAACAGATTCCAGTCAAAATCGGCTTCTTCGATTCATATCGTATCTAAAACCGCATCAAAACTGCAAATATCAGTTTAAACTATCATTTTTTGATACAAACAGTTATATATTCATGTCAATATCTTTCAAATTCTAGTCAAAATCGGCGTCTTTGGGTATTTTAGTAACGAAAACCTTAATAAACTATTAGATTTCGACGTAAGGCAACCTTTCTGAGTCAAATAGTTGCCGATTTCGATAAAATCTTAGTCAGAATCTGCTTTTTCGCCTTTTATTGTACCCAAATCTACCTTAGAAATGCAGATATATACTTAAAACACCTTCTTTTGGGACAAATAATTGGTTTTCGCCCTTGATTTACGGAAGATTATAGCCAAAACATGCATTTTCATAACTTAGCGAACTGAAATCTACATTAAAACTGCAGATAACTACTTAAAAATTCACTTCCTTGAATTGATAATAGGTTTTTCTTTGTCATTTTAAACAGATTCCAGTCAAAATCGGCTTCTTCGACTCATATCGTACCTAAAACCGCATCAAAACCGCAAATATCAGTTTAAACTATCATTTTTTGATACAAACAGTTATATATTCATGTCAATATCTTTCAAATTCTAGTCAAAATCGGCGTCTTTGGGCATTTTAGTAACGAAAACCTTAATAAACTATTAGATTTCGACGTAAGGCAACCATTCTGAGTCAAATAGTTGCCGATTTCGATAAAATCTTAGTCAGAATCTGCTTTTTCGCCTCTTATTGTACCCAAATCTACCTTAGAAATGCAGATATATACTTAGAACACCTTCTTTTGGGACAAATAATTGGTTTTCGCCCTTGATTTACGGAAGATTATAGCCAAAACATGCATTTTCATAACTTAGCGAACTGAAATCTACATTAAAACTGCAGATAACTACTTAAAAATTCAATTCCTTGAATTGATAATAGGTTTTTCTTTGTCATTTTAAACAGATTCCAGTCAAAATCAGCTTCTTCGACTCATATCGTACCTAAAACCGCATCAAAACTGCAAATATCGGTTCAAACTATCATTTTTTGATACAAACAGTTATATATTCATGTCAATATCTTTCAAATTCTAGTCAAAATCGGCGTCTTTGGGCATTTTAGTAACGAAAACCTTAATAAACTATTAGATTTCGACGTAAGGCAACCATTCTGAGTCAAATAGTTGCCGATTTCGATAAAATCCTAGTCAGAATCTGCTTTTTCGCCTCTTATTGTACCCAAATCTACCCTAGAAATGCAGATATATACTTAAAACACCTTCTTTTTTGACAAATAATTGGTTTTCGCCCTTGATTTACGGAAGATTATAGCCAAAACATGCATTTTCATAACTTAGCGAACTGAAATCTTCATTAAAACTGCAGATAACTACTTAAAAATTCACTTCCTTGAATTGATAATAGGTTTTTCTTTGTCATTTTAAACAGATTCCAGTCAAAATCGGCTTCTTCGATTCATATCGTATCTAAAACCGCATCAAAACTGCAAAAATCAGTTTAAACTATCATTTTTTGATACAAACAGTTATATATTCATGTCAATATCTTTCAAATTCTAGTCAAAATCGGCGTCTTTGGGCATTTTAGTAACGAAAACCTTAATAAACTATTAGATTTCGACGTAAGGCAACCATTCTGAGTCAAATAGTTGCCGATTTCGATAAAATCTTAGTCAGAATCTGCTTTTTCGCCTCTTATTGTACCCAAATCTACCTTAGAAATGCAGATATATATTTAAAACACCTTCTTTTGGGACAAATAATTGGTTTTCGCCCTTGATTTACGGAAGATTATAGCCAAAACATGCATTTTCATAACTTAGCGAACTGAAATCTACATTAAAACTGCAGATAACTACTTAAAAATTCACTTCCTTGAATTGATAATAGGTTTTTCTTTGTCATTTTAAACAGATTCCAGTCAAAATCGGCTTCTTCGACTCATATCGTACCTAAAACCGCATCAAAACTGCAAATATCAGTTTAAACTATCATTTTTTGATACAAACAGTTATATATTCATGTCAATATCTTTCAAATTCTAGTCAAAATCGGCGTCTTTGGGCATTTTAGTAACGAAAACCTTAATAAACTATTAGATTTCGACGTAAGGCAACCATTCTGAGTCAAATAGTTGCCGATTTCGATAAAATCTTAGTCAGAATCTGCTTTTTCGCCTCTTATTGTACCCAAATCTACCTTAGAAATGTAGATATATACTTAAAACACCTTCTTTTGGGACAAATAAGTTCGCTTAGTTATGAAAATGCATGTTTTGGCTATAATCTTCCGTAAATCAAGGGCGAAAACCAATTATTTGTCCCAAAAGAAGGTGTTTTAAGTATATATCTGCATTTCTAAGGTAGATTTGGGTACAATAAGAGGCGAAAAAGCAGATTCTGACTAAGATTTTATCGAAATCGGCAACTATTTGACTCAGAATGGTTGCCTTACGTCGAAATCTAATAGTTTATTAAGGTTTTCGTTACTAAAATGCCCAAAGAGGCCGATTTTGACTAGAATTTGAAAGATATTGACATGAATATATAACTGTTTGTATCAAAAAATGATAGTTTAAACTGATTTTTGCAGTTTTGATGCGGTTTTAGATACGATATGAATCGAAGAAGCCGATTTTGACTGGAATCTGTTTAAAATGACAAAGAAAAACCTATTATCAATTCAAGGAAGTGAATTTTTAAGTAGTTATCTGCAGTTTTAATGTAGATTTCAGTTCGCTAAGTTATGAAAATGCATGTTTTGGCTATAATCTTCCGTAAATCAAGGGCGAAAACCAATTATTTGTTCCAAAAGAAGGTGTTTTAAGTATATATCTGCATTTCTAAGGTAGATTTGGGTACAATAAGAGGCGAAAAAGCAGATTCTGACTAAGATTTTATCGAAATCGGCAACTATTTGACTCAGAATGGTTGCCTTACGTCGAAATCTAATAGTTTATTAAGGTTTTCGTTACTAAAATGCCCAAAGACGCCGATTTTGACTAGAATTTGAAAGATATTGACATGAATATATAACTGTTTGTATCAAAAAATGATAGTTTAAACTGATATTTGCAGTTTTGATGCGGTTTTAGGTACGATATGAGTCGAAGAAGCCGATTTTGACTGGAATCTGTTTAAAATGACAAAGAAAAACCTATTATCAATTCAAGGAAGTGAATTTTTAAGTAGTTATCTGCAGTTTTAATGTAGATTTCAGTTCGCTAAGTTATGAAAATGCATGTTTTGGCTATAATCTTCCGTAAATCAAGGGCGAAAACCAATTATTTGTTCCAAAAGAAGGTGTTTTAAGTATATATCTGCATTTCTAAGGTAGATTTGGGTACAATAAGAGGCGAAAAAGCAGATTCTGACTAAGATTTTATCGAAATCGGCAACTATTTGACTCAGAATGGTTGCCTTACGTCGAAATCTAATAGTTTATTAAGGTTTTCGTTACTAAAATGCCCAAAGACGCCGATTTTGACTAGAATTTGAAAGATATTGACATGAATATATAACTGTTTGTATCAAAAAATGATAGTTTAAACTGATATTTGCAGTTTTGATGCGGTTTTAGGTACGATATGAGTCGAAGAAGCCAATTTTGACTGGAATCTGTTTAAAATGACAAAGAAAAACATATTATCAATTCAAGGAAGTGAATTTTTAAGTAGTTATCTGCAGTTTTAATGTAGATTTCAGTTCGCTAAGTTATGAAAATGCATGTTTTGGCTATAATCTTCCGTAAATCAAGGGCGAAAACCAATTATTTGTTCCAAAAGAAGGTGTTTTAAGTATATATCTGCATTTCTAAGGTAGATTTGGGTACAATAAGAGGCGAAAAAGCAGATTCTGACTAAGATTTTATCGAAATCGGCAACTATTTGACTCAGAATGGTTGCCTTACGTCGAAATCTAATAGTTTATTAAGGTTTTCGTTACTAAAATGCCCAAAGACGCCGATTTTGACTAGAATTTGAAAGATATTGACATGAATATATAACTATTTGTATCAAAAAATGATAGTTTAAACTGATATTTGCAGTTTTGATGCGGTTTTAGATACGATATGAAGTTTGAAAGAAATTAATAAACTATTAGATTTCGACGTAAGGCAACCATTCTGAGCCAAATAGTTGCCGATTTCGATAAAATCTTAGTCAGAATATGCTTTTTCGCCTCTTATTGTACCCAAATCTACCTTAGAAATGCAGATATATACTTAAAGCACCTTCTTTTGGGACAAATAATTGGTTTTCGCCCTTGATTTACTGAAGATTATAGCCAAAACATGCATTTTCATAATTTAGCGAACTGAAATCTACATTAAAACTGCAGATAACTACTTAAAAATTTACTTCCTTGAATTGATAATACGTTTTTCTTTGTCATTTTAAACAGATTCCAGTCAAAATCGGCTTCTTCGATTCATATCGTATCTAAAACCGCATCAAAACTGCAAATATGAGTTTAAACTATCATTTTTTGATACAAGCAGTTATATATTCATGTCAATATCTTTCAAATTCTAGTCAAAATCGGCGTCTTTGGGCATTTTAGTAACGAAAACCTTAATAAACTATTAGATTTCGACGTGAGGCAACCTTTCTGAGTCAAATAGTTGCCGATTTCGATAAAATCTTAGTCAGAATCTGCTTTTTCGCCTCTTATTGTACCCAAATCTAGCTTAGAAATGCAGATATATACTTAAAACACCTTCTTTTGGGACAAATAATTGGTTTTCGCCCTTGATTTACGGAAGATTATAGCCAAAACATGCATTTTCATAACTTAGCGAACTGAAATCTACATTAAAACTGCAGATAACTACTTAAAAATTCACTTCCTTGAATTGATAATAGGTTTTTCTTTGTCATTTTAAACAGATTCCAGTCAAAATCGGCTTCTTCGACTCATATCGTACCTAAAACCGCATCAAAACTGCAAATATCAGTTTAAACTATCATTTTTTGATACAAACAGTTATATATTCATGTCAATATCTTTCAAATTCTAGTCAAAATCGGCGTCTTTGGGCATTTTAGTTACGAAAACCTTAATAAACTATTAGATTTCGACGTAAGGCAACCATTCTGAGTCAAATAGTTGCCGATTTCGATAAAATCTTAGTCAGAATCTGCTTTTTCGCCTCTTATTGTACCCAAATCTACCTTAGAAATGCAGATATATACTTAAAACACCTTCTTTTGGGACAAATAATTGGTTTTCGCCCTTGATTTACGGAAGATTATAGCCAAAACATGCATTTTCATAACTTAGCGAACTGAAATCTACATTAAAACTGCAGATAATTACTTAAAAATTCACTTCCTTGATTTGATAATAGGTTTTTCTTTGTCATTTTAAACAGATTCCAGTCAAAATCGGCTTCTTCGATTCATATCGTATCTAAAACCATATCAAAACTGCAAATATCAGTTTAAACTATCATTTTTTGATACAAACAGTTATATATTCATGTCAATATCTTTTAAATTCTAGTCAAAATCGGCGTCTTTGGGTATTTTAGTAACGAAAACCTTAATAAACTATTAGATTTCGACGTAAGGCAACCATTCTGAGTCAAATAGTTGCCGATTTCGTTAAAATATTAGTCAGAATCTGCTTTTTCGCCTCTTATTGTACCCAAATCTACCTTAGAAATGCAGATATATACTTAAAACACCTTCTTTTGGGACAAATAATTGGTTTTCGCCCTTGATTTACGGAAGATTATAGCCAAAACATGCATTTTCATAACTTAGCGAACTGAAATCCACATTAAAACTGCAGATAACTACTTAAAAATTCACTTCCTTGAATTGATAATAGGTTTTTCTTTGTCATTTTAAACAGATTCCAGTCAAAATCGGCTTCTTCGATTCATATCGTATCTAAAACCGCATCAAAACTGCAAATATCAGTTTAAACTATCATTTATTGATACAAACAGTTATATATTCATGTCAATATCTTTCAAATTCTAGTCAAAATCGGCGTCTTTGGGTATTTTAGTAACGAAAACCTTAATAAACTATTAGATTTCGACGTAAGGCAACCTTTCTGAGTCAAATAGTTGCCGATTTCGATAAAATCTTAGTCAGAATCTACTTTTTCGCCCCTTATTGTACCCAAATCTACCTTAGAAATGCAGATATATACTTAAAACACCTTCTTTTGGGACAAATAATTGGTTTTCGCCCTTGATTTATGGAAGATTATAGCCAAAACATGCATTTTCATAACTTAGCGAACTGAAATCTACATTAAAACTGCAGATAACTACTTAAAAATTCAGTTCCTTGAATTGATAATAGGTTTTTCTTTGTCATTTTAAACAGATTCCAGTCAAAATCGGCTTCTTCGACTCATATCGTACCTAAAACCGCATCAAAACTGCAAATATCAGTTTAAACTATCATTTTTTGATACAAACAGTTATATATTCATGTCAATATCTTTTAAATACTAGTCAAAATCGGCGTCTTTGGGTATTTTAGTAACGAAAACCTTAATAAACTATTTGATTTCGACGTAAGGCAACCTTTCTGAGTCAAATAGTTGCCGATTTCGATAAAATCTTAGTCAGAATCTACTTTTTCGCCTCTTATTGTACCCAAATCTACCTTAGAAATGCAGATATATACTTAAAACACCTTCTTTTGGGACAAATAATTGGTTTTCGCCCTTGATTTACGGAAGATTATAGCCAAAACATACATTTTCATAACTTAGCGAACTGAAATCTACATTAAAACTGCAGATAACTACTTAAAAATTCACTTCCTTGAATTGATAATAGGTTTTTCTTTGTCATTTTAAACAGATTCCAGTCAAAATCGGCTTCTTCGACTCATATCGTACCTAAAACCGCATCAAAACTGCAAATATCAGTTTAAACTATCATTTTTTGATACAAACAGTTATATATTCATGTCAATATCTTTCAAATTCTAGTCAAAATCGGCGTCTTTGGGCATTTTAGTAACGAAAACCTTAATAAACTATTAGATTTCGACGTAAGGCAACCATTCTGAGTCAAATAGTTGCCGATTTCGTTAAAATCTTAGTCAGAATCTGCTTTTTCGCCTCTTATTGTACCCAAATCTACCTTAGAAATGCAGATATATACTTAAAACACCTTCTTTTGGGACAAATAATTGGTTTTCGCCCTTGATTTACGGAAGATTATAGCCAAAACATGCATTTTCATAACTTAGCGAACTGAAATCTACATTAAAACTGCAGATAACTACTTAAAAATTCACTTCCTTGAATTGATAATAGGTTTTTCTTTGTCATTTTAAACAGATTCCAGTCAAAATCGGCTTCTTCGACTCATATCGTACCTAAAACCGCATCAAAACTGCAAATATCAGTTTAAACTATCATTTTTTGATACAAACAGTTATATATTCTTGTCAATATCTTTCAAATTCTAGTCAAAATCGGCGTCTTTGGGCATTTTAGTAACGAAAACCTTAATAAACTATTAGATTTCGACGTAAGGCAACCATTCTGAGTCAAATAGTTGCCGATTTCGATAAAATCTTAGTCAGAATCTGCTTTTTCGCCTCTTATTGTACCCAAATCTACCTTAGAAATGCAGATATATACTTAAAGCACCTTCTTTTGGGACAAATAATTGGTTTTCGCCCTTGATTTGCGGAAGATTATAGCCAAAACATGCATTTTCATAATTTAGCGAACTGAAATCATCTACATTAAAACTGCAGATAACTACTTAAAAATTCACTTCCTTGAATTGATAATAGGTTTTTCTTTGTCATTTTAGACAGATTCCAGTCAAAATCGGCTTCTTCGATTCATATCGTATCTAAAACCGCATCAAAACTGCAAATATCAGTTTAAACTATCATTTTTTGATACAAACAGTTATATATTCATGTCAATATCTTTCAAATTCTAGTCAAAATCGGCGTCTTTGGGCATTTTAGTTACGAAAACCTTAATAAACTATTAGATTTCGACGTGAGGCAACCTTTCTGAGTCAAATAGTTGCCGATTTCGATAAAATCTTAGTCAGAATCTGCTTTTTCGCCTCTTATTGTACCCAAATCTACCTTAGAAATGCAGATATATACTTAAAACACCTTCTTTTGGGACAAATAATTGGTTTTCGCCCTTGATTTACGGAAGATTATAGCCAAAACATGCATTTTCATAACTTAGCGAACTGAAATCTACATTAAAACTGCAGATAACTACTTAAAAATTCACTTCCTTGAATTGATAATAGGTTGTTCTTTGTCATTTTAAACAGATTCCAGTCAAAATCGGCTTCTTCGACTCATATCGTACCTAAAACCGCATCAAAACTGCAAATATCAGTTTAAACTATCATTTTTTGATACAAACAGTTATATATTCATGTCAATATCTTTCAAATTCTAGTCAAAATCGGCGTCTTTGGGCATTTTAGTAACGAAAACCTTAATAAACTATTAGATTTCGACGTAAGGCAACCATTCTGAGTCAAATAGTTGCCGATTTCGATAAAATCTTAGTCAGAATCTGCTTTTTCGCCTCTTATTGTACCCAAATCTACCTTAGAAATGTAGATATATACTTAAAACACCTTCTTTTGGGACAAATAATTGGTTTTCGCCCTTGATTTACGGAAGATTATAGCCAAAACATGCATTTTCATAACTTAGCGAACTGAAATCTACATTAAAACTGCAGATAACTACTTAAAAATTCACTTCCTTGAATTGATAATAGGTTTTTCTTTGTCATTTTAAACAGATTCCAGTCAAAATCGGCTTCTTCGATTCATATCGTATCTAAAACCGCATCAAAACTGCAAATATCAGTTTAAACTATCATTTTTTGATACAAACAGTTTTATATTCATGTCAATATCTTTCAAATTCTAGTCAAAATCGGCCTCTTTGGGCATTTTAGTAACGAAAACCTTAATAAACTATTAGATTTCGACGTAAGGCAACCTTTCTGAGTCAAATAGTTGCCGATTTCGATAAAATCTTAGTCAGAATCTGCTTCTTCGCCTCTTATTGTACCCAAATCTACCTTAGAAATGCAGATATATACTCAGAACACCTTCTTTTGGGACAAATAATTGGTTTTCGCCCTTGATTTACGGAAGATTATAGCCAAAACATGCATTTTCATAACTTAGCGAACTGAAATCTACATTAAAACTGCAGATAACTACTTAAAAATTCACTTCCTTGAATTGATAATAGGTTTTTCTTTGTCATTTTAAACAGATTCCAGTCAAAGTCGGCTTCTTCGACTCATATCGTACCTAAAACCGCATCAAAACTGCAAATATCAGTTTAAACTATCATTTTTTGATACAAACAGTTATATATTCATGTCAATATCTTACAAATTCTAGTCAAAATGTGCGTCTTTGGGCATTCTAGTAACGAAAACCTTAATAAACTATTAGATTTCGACGTAAGGCAACCATTCTGAGTCAAATAGTTGCCGATTTCGATAAAATCTTATTCAGAATCTGCTTTTTCGCCTCTTATTGTACCCAAATCTACCTTAGAAATGCAGATATATACTCAGAACACCTTCTTTTGGGACAAATAATTGGTTTTCGCCCTTGATTTACGGAAGATTATAGCCAAAACATGCATTTTCATAACTTAGCGAACTGAAATCTACATTAAAACTGCAGATAACTACTTAAAAATTCACTTCCTTGAATTGATAATAGGTTTTTCTTTGTCATTTTAAACAGATTCCAGTCAAAATCGGCTTCTTCGATTCATATCGTATCTAAAACCGCATCAAAACTGCAAATATCAGTTTAAACTATCATTTTTTGATACAAACAGTTATATATTCATGTCAATATCTTTCAAATTCTAGTCAAAATCGGCGTCTTTGGGCATTTTAGTAACGAAAACCTTAATAAACTATTAGATTTCGACGTAAGGCAACCTTTCTGAGTCAAATAGTTGCCGATTTCGATAAAATCTTAGTCAGAATCTGCTTTTTCGCCTCTTATTGTACCCAAATCTACCTTAGAAATGCAGATATATACTCAGAACACCTTCTTTTGTGACAAATAATTGGTTTTCGCCCTTGATTTACGGAAGATTATAGCCAAAACATGCATTTTCATAACTTAGCGAACTGAAATCTACATTAAAACTGCAGATAACTACTTAAAAATTCACTTCCTTGAATTGATAATAGGTTTTTCTTTGTCATTTTAAACAGATTCCAGTCAAAGTCGGCTTCTTCGACTCATATCGTACCTAAAACCGCATCAAAACTGCAAATATCAGTTTAAACTATCAAACAGTTATATATTCATGTCAATATCTTACAAATTCTAGTCAAAATGTGCGTCTTTGGGCATTCTAGTAACGAAAACCTAAATAAACTATTAGATTTCGACGTAAGGCAACCATTCTGAGTCAAATAGTTGCCGATTTCGATAAAATCTTAGTCAGAATCTGCTTTTTCGCCTCTTATTGTACCCAAATCTACCTTAGAAATGCAGATATATACTCAGAACACCTTCTTTTGGGACAAATAATTGGTTTTCGCCCTTGATTTACGGAAGATTATAGCCAAAACATGCATTTTCATAACTTAGCAAACTGAAATCTACATTAAAACTGCAGATAACTACTTAAAAATTCACTTCCTTGAATTGATAATAGGTTTTTCTTTGTCATTTTAAACAGATTCCAGTCAAAATCGGCTTCTTCGATTCATATCGCATCTAAAACCGCATCAAAACTGCAATTATCAGTTTAAACTATCATTTTTTGATACAAACAGTTATATATTTATGTCAATATCTTTCAAATTCTAGTCAAAATCGGCGTCTTTGGGCATTTTAGTAACGAAAACCTTAATAAACTATTAGATTTCGACGTAAGGCAACCTTTCTGAGTCAAATAGTTGCCGATTTCGAAAAAATCCTAGTCAGAATCTGCTTTTTCGCCTCTTATTGTACCCAAATCTACCTTAGAAATGCAGATATATACTTAAAACGCCTTCTTTTGGGACAAATAATTGGTTTTCGCCCTTGATTTACGGAAGATTATAGCCAAAACATGCATTTTCATAACTTAGCGAACTGAAATCTACATTAAAACTGCAGATAACTACTTAAAAATTCACTTCCTTGAATTGATAATAGGTTGTTCTTTATCATTTTAAACAGATTCCAGTCAAAATCGGCTTCTTCGACTCATATCGTACCTAAAACCGCATCAAAACTGCAAATATCAGTTTAAACTATCATTTTTTGATACAAACAGTTATATATTCATGTCAATATCTTTCAAATTCTAGTCAAAATCGGCGTCTTTGGGCATTTTAGTAACGAAAACCTTAATAAACTATTAGATTTCGACGTAAGGCAACCATTCTGAGTCAAATAGTTGCCGATTTCGATAAAATCTTAGTCAGAATCTACTTTTTCGCCTCTTATTGTACCCAAATCTACCTTAGAAATGTAGATATATACTTAAAACACCTTCTTTTGGGACAAATAAGTTCGCTTAGTTATGAAAATGCATGTTTTGGCTATAATCTTCCGTAAATCAAGGGCGAAAACCAATTATTTGTCCCAAAAGAAGGTGTTTTAAGTATATATCTGCATTTCTAAGGTAGATTTGGGTACAATAAGAGGCGAAAAAGCAGATTCTGACTAAGATTTTATCGAAATCGGCAACTATTTGACTCAGAATGGTTGCCTTACGTCGAAATCTAATAGTTTATTAAGGTTTTCGTTACTAAAATGCCCAAAGACGCCGATTTTGACTAGAATTTGAAAGATATTGACATGAATATATAACTGTTTGTATCAAAAAATGATAGTTTAAACTGAGATTTGCAGAAAAACCTATTATCAATTCAAGGAAGTGAATTTTTAAGCAGTTATCTGCAGTTTTAATGTATATTTCAGTTCGCTAAGTTATGAAAATGCATGTTTTGGCTATAATCTTCCGTAAATCAAGGGCGAAAACCAATTATTTGTCCCAAAAAAGGTGTTTTAAGTATATATCTACATATCTAAGGTAGATTTGGGTACAATAAGAGGCGAAAAAGCAGATTCTGACTAAGATTTTATCGAAATCGGCAACTATTTGACTCAGAATGGTTGCCTTACGTCGAAATCTAATAGTTTATTAAGGTTTTCGTTACTAAAATGCCCAAAGACGCCGATTTTGACTAGAATTTGAAAGATATTGACATGAATATATAACTGTTTGTATCAAAAAATGATAGTTTAAACTGATATTTGCTGTTTTGATGCGGTTTTAGGTACGATATGAGTCGAAGAAGCCGATATTGTCTGGAATCTGTTTAAAATGAGAAAGAACAACCTATTATCAATTCAAGGAAGTGAATTTTAATGTAGATTTCAGTTCGCTAAGTTATGAAAATGCATGTTTTGACTATAATCTTCCGTAAATCAAGGGCGAAAACCAATTATTTGTCCCAAAAGAAGGTGTTTTAAGTATATATCTGCATTTCTAAGGTAGATTTGGGTACAATAAGAGGCGAAAAAGCAGATTCTGACTAGGATTTTATCGAAATCGGCAACTATTTGACTCAGAAAGGTTGCCTTACGTCGAAATCTAATAGTTTATTAAGGTTTTCGTTACTAAAATGCCCAAAGACGCCGATTTTGACTAGAATTTGATAGATATTGACATGAATATATAACTGTTTGTATCAAAAAATGATAGTTTAAACTGATATTTGCAGTTTTGATGCGGTTTTAGATACGATATGAATCGAAGAAGCCGATTTTGACTGGAATCTGTTTAAAATGACAAAGAAAAACCTATTATCAATTCAAGGAAGTGAATTTTTAAGTAGTTATCTGCAGTTCTAATGTAGATTTCAGTTCGCTAAGTTATGAAAATGCATGTTTTGGCTATAATCTTCCGTAAATCAAGGGCGAAAACCAATTATTTGTCCCAAAAGAAGGTGTTTTAAGTATATATCTACATTTCTAAGGTAGATTTGGGTACAATAAGAGACGAAAAAGCAGATTCTGACTAAGATTTTATCGAAATCGGCAACTAATTGACTCAGAATGGTTGCCTTACGTCGAAATCAAATAGTTTTTTAAGGTTTTCGTTACTAAAATGCCCAAAGACGCCGATTTTGACTAGAATTTGAAAGATATTGACATGAATATATAACTGTTTGTATCAAAAAATGATAGTTTAAACTGATATTTGCAGTTTTGATGCGGTTTTAGGTACGATATGAGTCGAAGAAGCCGATTTTGACTGGAATCTGTTTAAAATGACAAAGAAAAACCTATTATCAATTCAAGGAAGTGAATTTTTAAGTAGTTATCTGCAGTTTTAATGTAGATTTCAGTTCGCTAAGTTATGAAAATGCATGTTTTGGCTATAATCTTCCGTAAATCAAGGGCGAAAACCAATTATTTGTCCCAAAAGAAGGTGTTTTAAGTATATATCTGCATTTCTAAATTAGATTTGGGTACAATAAGAGGCGAAAAAGCAGATTCTGACTAAGATTTTATCGAAATCGGCAACTATTTGACTCAGAATGGTTGCCTTACGTCGAAATTTTTTTTTGCGTCTTTAAAGAAACGACCCTGTCTACGACTTTCCTTTACAAAAATGCGAATATCTTGCCAAGTACGCACTCTGGACAAAGCGACGTACAATTGACCTTGAGCAAAACACGGGACGTTGAGACACAAACCGACTCGCGAAAGAGTCTGTCCTTGCGCTTTGTTGATAGTAATTGCGTGCGCCAACTTAATCGGAAATTGTTTTCTATAAAATGTGCCGCCGCCCGGTAGCAATGGCGTTTCTTTTTCCTCTAAAACGAATTGTTTTCTGATAATGACACATTTACGGCCCTGAAATTGACCGGAAACGATGCGGCCGACTATCACGTCATCGCCCATCTCCAAAACGATCATTCTCTGTCCGTTACAAAAACCCCTCCGCACGTTAAGATTTACCAAAAGGACTACCACCGAACCGATCTTCAAAGTCAACCGATGTGGCGGTAGTCCCGACAAATCTAAACTTTCGATAATTTCACTGGTGACTCCCGTCGCGAGGGGATTGGCGATTTCGTGATCGTCGGCCCCATCCTCGTTACTCTGTCTATCGTAGGAATTGGTCGCCAAAAAGACCCTCTCCGATCCTGACGGATCGGGGAAGATCTTTGAGATGATTTCGTTCAACTCCTCGACCTCGCTGTTCACGGGACAAAGGATCGACCGGAGGCCCAATCGCTCGGCTAATTCCAAGAATCGCTCGTTCGTCCCGGGAAGAGCGAGCATCGATTCGAAGACGTCCCCGTAAATAAAGTCGACGAGTTGTTCGCGCGATTTGACAATTAATTTGGAAGGAACGAACAGACAGTTATCGGAAATCGGTTCGCGTCCGTTGTCCGAAACGATTCTTTCCCCGTCGCCTACTCTCCTGATGAAATTCGACCATTCCACCTCTTGCGGATGAACACGCATGTTTTCCGTTAACGTGCACAGTTGAAAAGTACTCCATGCCGGATGCGAAACGATGGACGCCATTCCCGCTCGCCTACCCTTGACAACGGGAAGCAACTGCTTGGGATCGCCGCTATGAATAACGGTTTTCCCACCGAACGGCCGTCGCGATTGACCGTATTCCCGACACACGGCATCGATCATTTCCAACATCCACGACGCCAACATAAACACCTCGTCTAAAACGACGAGTCTCGCGTTTCGAATATCGTCGGCCGCCTCCGACTCGCCCACCAAATTAGAAACCGGCGTATCGTCTACGCCTCTTTCTCTAGGAATGCCGAAAGAAGAATGAATCGTAGCCGCGTTCCGGATTAACGTGGCCGCGATCCCCGTAAAAGCCGCGGATACGTACGGTAACGCGCGAAGTTCCGCCACTTCCAAAATAACGTTGACGGTCGCGGTTTTGCCGGTGCCCCCTTCGCCGGTCAAAACGAAAACGATACCGTTACGATTGCATACAGACTGTAAAACCTCGTAAACGAATCCCAGCTGTTGATCGTTGAGATCGATCAGATGCAAATTTTGATTCGGTCTCGGAACGAAAGCGAATTCCTCGAACGTAACCTCTTCCTCGTCCAAAAGTTGTTCCGCCTCCTCGTCGTAAACCCAATCGGAAATCCAATCCCGAGGAAGATTAATTTTTTCCATCGAAGTGGAGCATTCGACCAGAAATCGATCTACGAAACTCCAAAGGACCGTATACCGACACGTACGGAGCACGTGCATCCTTTCGTTTAAGTCGCCCGCGCCCTCTTCGTCGATATCTCTTATTAAATCGATATGAATCCTAAGCACGTCCGCGGACATACGCCTGCACCATCTCTTAAATAAAGTTCGGTGATTCTTCGACGGATTGTACAAGAGAATTAGAGCGAACGCTTCCCTTAAATAAAACGGATGACGAAGACGATCCGCTATCCAATCTAAAATCTTGTCCGCCTCTTCGTCGTGGTCCGGGATCAATTTTAACGCTACGCAAGCGGCCTGATACGAAGGACATAAAACGCCGTTTACGGTTTTCGCGTCCACGAACGAAATCAAACCTGTCACGTTGCCCAAAATCATTCGTAGATAGTAGCGCTCCATATTCCCCGGACTCGGATAAACCGGACTCATACGACCTTAGAACGCTCGCCCCTTTCGACTACGGCCACCTCGTCCCCTTCCCTGTAAATTTCACAAGCCTCTCCTTCCAAATGCACGGGCAACTTTTCGATCGTGTGACTGATATGGAACATGCCATTTCCCAAGATGCGATAGACCGCCTCGTGCGGTCCGATATATCTCATTTTAAGGAATGCCGCTGCCTCGTTCCAATCGATCGTACCGGTGGTCGTATTCACTTGCATCTCAACGCATTGGATGTTCGCTACGTCTAACCCCTTATTGACGTAGGCGTTAATGTATCGACACACCTGGATCGGGTTTCCGACGCAAAGTTCCAAATTCGTTGCCGACGAAACGATTTTGTTGCCTGTTAAAAAAGCAAACAACCGGAGGACGTCTGTAAAGAATTTGCTTCTCGATCTTGAAAACGGTGCTCGATATTTGCTGTTTCGGATATTTCCACCGGCATCGATCGACAACGGTCCAGCAAGGCGGTCTTCTGACCCTCGAATTTTCGACACCTATCTCCCCCTCTTGTTCCTCCTCCTCGTCATTGTCGTCGATTTCCTGTTCGACGTTTTCCGGTTCGATATCGCACTTGTTATGTATAGTTATATATATGTATAGTTATATATATATATATATATATATATATATATATATATATATATATATATATATATATATATATATATATATATATATATATATATATATATATATATAAGTATATATAGGTTTTCCTTTGTCATTTTAAACAGATTCCAGTCAAAATCGGCTTCTTCGACTCATATCGTACCTAAAACCGCATCAAAACTGCAAATATCAGTTTAAACTATCATTTTTTGATACAAACAGTTATATATTCATGTCAATATCATTCCAATTCTAGTCAAAATCGGCGTCTTTGGGCATTTTAGTAACGAAAACCTTAATAAACTATTAGATTTCGACGTAAGGCAACCATTCTGAGTCAAATAGTTGCCGATTTCTGGACTGAGCTGCTAATTACAAAAATTATATTTCAAACAAAACAATTTCCGTTTGCAGTAAGTAGGTTTCGAACCTACACTGCCATCGAGAATCTGATGTCTAGTCACCCGAATTAACCAATAGACCAAGGCTAAATCTGTTTGAAAGTCGAACTATTTCTGGTGATGTGCCATGCGTTGAAATATAAGGCCATTATATTTTTAGAAATTTATGTACTCAATCTTGATATTTGAAAAAAATTCTGGGCTGAGCTGTTAATTAAAAAATATATATTTCAAGCAAAACAATGGCCGTTTGCAGTAGGTAGGTTTCGAACTTAATCCCCATAATTGACAAAATTTTCTGGACTGAGCTGCTAATTACAAAAATTATATTTCAAGCAAAACAATTTCCGTTTGCAGTAGATAGGTTTCGAACCTACGCTGCCATGGAGAATCTGATTTCTCGTCAGGCGCCTTAATTGACAGACCAGGGCTAAATCTGTTTGAAAGTAGAACTATTTCTTTTGATGTGCCATTTTTTAAATCAATAACCGGTAACTTAGACGCAAACGATGGAGGAAGGTTCGAAAAATTGATTGGCGAATTGCAAGCGAATCAAAAAACGTTATCAGCAAATATTATAAAAGAAAATACAATATCCTTAGATATAATTCAAAAATTTAACCGAGCAATCCAAAATATTAGCCACAATGAAAAGTTATTAGCTTCTAAAATAAACCAAATTAGCTACCTAATATGCAAGCAGAGAAAATTCTATCTTTATTAAAGATATCCTTAATCAACTTACGAATAGTTACGAAGTCATTGATTCCATTCTCCAAAATATCAAAAATTCTATCCCATTTGTTTACGAAAAAATTATATAATTAAGTTGCTTTAAACTAAATAAGAAAAAACTTATATTTAAAAATACCAATTACTTATCAAGCCGAGTTTAATTTTCTTCATTTATACTCCATAACTGTTTTGAAAAAGAGCCAATTCAAGGCCGTAACTTCTTTTAAAAGAATAAATTGCACTACGTATACACACAAAGGAGTGCCAAAAAGTAATAAATCGACTATATGCACTATCAAACTGCGCTAAAGACACCGCCCATTTTGAACAGAAATTAAACTTATCACTCCGCTCGATGTTTTGGCTATAATCTTCCGTAAATCAAGGGCGAAAACCAATTATTTGTCCCAAAAGAAGGTGTTTTAAGTATATATCTGCATTTCTAAGGTAGATTTGGGTACAATAAGAGGCGAAAAAGCAGATTCTGACTAAGATTTTATCGAAATCGGCAACTATTTGACTCAGAATGGTTGCCTTACGTCGAAATCTAATAGTTTATTAAGGTTTTCGTTACTAAAATGCCCAAAGACGCCGATTTTGACTAGAATTGGAATGATATTGACATGAATATATAACTGTTTGTATCAAAAAATGATAGTTTAAACTGATATTTGCAGTTTTGATGCGGTTTTAGGTACGATATGAGTCGAAGAAGCCGATTTTGACTGGAATCTGTTTAAAATGACAAAGGAAAACCTATATATACTTTATATATATATATATATATATATATATATATATATATATATATATATATATAGGTTTTCCTTTGTCATTTTAAACAGATTCCAGTCAAAATCGGCTTCTTCGACTCATATCGTACCTAAAACCGCATCAAAACTGCAAATATCAGTTTAAACTATCATTTTTTGATACAAACAGTTATATATTCATGTCAATATCATTCCAATTCTAGTCAAAATCGGCGTCTTTGGGCATTTTAGTAAGGAAAACCTTAATGAACTATTAGATTTCGACGTAAGGCAACCATTCTGAGTCAAATAGTTGCCGATTTCGATAAAATCTTAGTCAGAATCTGCTTTTTCGCCTCTTATTGTACCCAAATCTACCTTAGAAATGCAGATATATACTTAAAACACCTTCTTTTGGGACAAATAATTGGTTTTCGCCCTTGATTTACGGAAGATTATAGCCAAAACATGCATTTTCATAACTTAGCGAACTGAAATCTACATTAAAACTGCAGATAACTACTTAAAAATTCACTTCCTTGAATTGATAATAGGTTTTTCTTTGTCATTTTAAACAGATTCCAGTCAAAATCGGCTTCTTCGATTCATATCGTATCTAAAACCGCATCAAAACTGCAAATATCAGTTTAAACTATCATTTTTTGATACACACAGTTATAAATTCATGTCAATATCTTTCAAATTCTAGTCAAAATCGGCGTCTTTGGGCATTTTAGTAACGAAAACCTTAATAAACTATTAGATTTCGACGTAAGGCAACCTTTCTGGGTCAAATAGTTGCCGATTTCGATAAAATCTTAGTCAGAATCTGCTTTTTCGCCTCTTATTGTACCCAAATCTACCTTAGAAATGCAGATATATACTTAAAACACCTTCTTTTGGGACAAATAATTGGTTTTCGCCCTTGATTTACGGAAGATTATAGCCAAAACATCGAGCGGAGTGATAAGTTTAATTTCTGTTCAAAATGGGCGGTGTCTTTAGCGCAGTTTGATAGTGCATATAGTCGATTTATTACTTTTTGGCACTCCTTTGTGTGTATACGTAGTGCAATTTATTCTTTTAAAAGAAGTTACGGCCTTGAATTGGCTCTTTTTCAAAACAGTTATGGAGTATAAATGAAGAAAATTAAACTCGGCTTGATAAGTAATTGGTATTTTTAAATATAAGTTTTTTCTTATTTAGTTTAAAGCAACTTAATTATATAATTTTTTCGTAAACAAATGGGATAGAATTTTTGATATTTTGGAGAATGGAATCAATGACTTCGTAAATATTCGTAAGTTGATTAAGGATATCTTTAATAAAGATAGAATTTTCTCTGCTTGCATATTAGGTAGCTAATTTGGTTTATTTTAGAAGCTAATAACTTTTCATTGTGGCTAATATTTTGGATTGCTCGGTTAAATTTTTGAATTATATCTAAGGATATTGTATTTTCTTTTATAACATTTGCTGATAACGTTTTTTGATTCGCTTGCAATTCGCCAATCAATTTTTCGAACCTTCCTCCATCGTTTGCGTCTAAGTTACCGGTTATTGATTTAAAAAATGGCACATCAAAAGAAATAGTTCTACTTTCAAACAGATTTAGCCCTGGTCTGTCAATTAAGGCGCCTGACGAGAAATCAGATTCTCCATGGCAGCGTAGGTTCGAAACCTATCTACTGCAAACGGAAATTGTTTTGCTTGAAATATAATTTTTGTAATTAGCAGCTCAGTCCAGAAAATTTTGTCAATTATGGGGATTAAGTTCGAAACCTACCTACTGCAAACGGCCATTGTTTTGCTTGAAATATATATTTTTTAATTAACAGCTCAGCCCAGAATTTTTTTCAAATATCAAGATTGAGTACATAAATTTCTAAAAATATAATGGCCTTATATTTCAACGCATGGCACATCACCAGAAATAGTTCGACTTTCAAACAGATTTAGCCTTGGTCTATTGGTTAATTCGGGTGACTAGACATCACATTCTCGATGGCAGTGTAGGTTCGAAACCTACTTACTGCAAACGGAAATTGTTTTGTTTGAAATATAATTTTTGTAATTAGCAGCTCAGTCCAGAAAATTTTGTCAATTATGGGGATTGAGTTCGAAACCTACCTACTGCAAACGGCCATTGTTTTGCTTGAAATATATATCTTTTAATTAACAGCTCAGCCCAGAAATTTTTCTCAAATATGGGGATTGAGTACATAAATTTATAAAAATATAATGGACTTATATTTCAACGCATGGCACATCACCAGAAATAGTTCGACTTTCAAACAGATTTAGCCTTGGTCTGTCGGTTAAGGCGTCTGACTAGAAATCAGATTCTCCATGGCAGCGTAGGTAGGTATCGGAGTAGGTGTGATAGTGTAAAAACAGAGTTACGCAACCCGCGCATAATTTTACGTAGGAAATAATTTAAAGACATCCGGCATATTTTTAAAAAATTAAATTTTAAATTATAAAGCCAAAGATGTAAAAACATTAGCAAATTTAAATCGAAATACTTATTTACCGCGGGGAACAATATCGCGACGTCCTGTATACAATTTAAATTCAAAGAAGAAAATAAAAATAACGAAAATGAAAGTATCGTTGACTTAAAAGAAGCGATATAATAACGAAACACATACAACCAATGTAAAGAAAATGGGACAACCTGTATGTGATTAAAAGCAAACTACCTTTTCGGAGTACGTGTGATGGTGTGAAAACAGAGTTACCCAACCCGCGCATGATTTTACGTAGGAAATAATTTAAGGACATCCGGTATATTTTTAAAAAACTAAATTTAAAATTATGAAGCCAGAGATGCAAAAACTTTAACAAAATTAAATCGAAATACTCATTTGCCGCGGTGAACAATATCGCGACGTCCTGTATACAATTTAAATTGAAAGAAGGAAATAAAAATAACCAACACGAAAATATCGTTCGCTCGAAACAAACGAAATAATAACGTAACACATAGAACCAATGTAAAAAAATGGGACAACCTGTATGTGATTAAAAGCAAACTACCTTATCGAAGAACGTGTGATGGTGTAAAAACAGAGTTACGCAACCCGCGCATGATTTTAGGTAGGAAATAATTTAAGGACATCCGGTATATTTTTAAAAAATTAAATTTAAAATTATAAAGCCAGAGATGCAAAAACATTAGCAAATTTAAATCGAAATACTCATTTACCGCGGGGAACAATATCGCGACGTCCTGTATACAATTTAAATTCAAAGAAGGAAATAAAAATAACGAAAACGAAAGTATCGTTGACTCAAAAGAAGCGATATAATAACGTAACACATAGAACCAATGTAAAGAAAATGGGACAACCTGTATCTGATTAGATGCAAACATTTTTATCTGAGTATGTGTAATCGTGTGAAAACAGAGTTACGCAACCCGCGTATGATTTTACATAGGAAATAATTTAAGGATAGCCGGTATATTTTTAAAAAATTGGACATGACGCAAGAGATGTAAAAACCAATGCAAAGAAAAAAAAACACTAAAATATATTAGCGAGAGATAGTCGCAACTCGAAAACTTTTAATTCATGTCCGGGTAGGAGCACATAGCAATAGAAATATATTTAATTACCTTAAAAAAAGAAAATCAATCACAATTAACTTTCTCGGGTGCACTTTTAAAACAAACTAAATGCAAATCTCGATGAAGATCATCCCACATACATTGTCACCCCCACCAATTATTTAATATTTCGCGCCTAGGATAACGATCGCTAAGATCGTCGAACGTTGCCACGTTGAGCGCAAAACGTAGTTATTAAAAATGATGCGAGTTAATTTTTGTCTTTACCAATTATGAGAATCGTCGAAATCTATCTGGAAACACTTTCAACTGCATCCCGTCTCTTTTCGTTGAATTGAAATTGATCTTTTTTTCAATAAAAATCGATATAAATCACAATGCAGGGATGCTTCTGGCAACAGTGTCACCCCATCCACTTTTATAACGGTTTTCTGTCCGTCGATCGTAAATCATTTTTTCGCGGGTAAAATAACGGCTGTTAGAGAATCGTCGGACGTTGCCATATTTAAGAGATGCAAAAATCACGAAAATAATCGATCGATTTTAATAAGGGAAAAATAGCCTACCTCGCTTTAAAATTTCAAACTTGAATGGATAGGAGGAACGTCGGAAGCCTACCAAACTATAGTGGTTACGAAACCGCACCACTCTGCGCGCGTCATAATAAACTCGGGACGAAAATTCGCTTATTTTTCGCCTCCGACGCACCGTTTCCGAGATACGGCCGTTTTTCGAATTTTTTTTTTCATTTTAAAATGGCTATAGCTCGAAAACGGTTCGTTTTTTGGGAAAACCGAGCAATTTTTTGCCCCATAGGGGACGGTTTACCACCCCATTTTACGGGAATCCGGTATCTGTTTTCCCATTTTCTTGATTTTGGTGCCCCCGCCGGCATCGTATAGAGTCTTAGGAGCCTACCTCGATTTAAAATTTTAAATTTGAATGGATAGGAGGAACGTCGGAAACCTACCAGGCTATAGTATATACGAAACCGCACCATTTTACGCGCGTTATAATAAACTCGGTACGAAAATTCGCTTATTTTTCGCCTCCGGCGCACCCTTACCGAGATACGGCCCTTTTTCTAATTTTTTTTTTTTCGATTTTAAAATGGCCATAACTCGAAAACGATTCGTTTTTTGGGAAAACGGAGTAATTTTTTGCCCTTATAGGGACGGTTTACGACCCCATTTTACGGGAATCCGGTGTCAGTTTCCCCATTTTCTTGATTTTGGTACCCCCGCCGGCATCGTATAGAGTATTGCGAGCCTACCTCGATTTAAAATTTAAAACTTGAATGGATAGGAGGAACGTCGGAAACCTACCAGGCTATAGTGGTTACGAATCCGCACCACTCTACGCGCGTTATATTGAGCTCGGTACGAAAATTCGCTCATTTTTCGCCTCCGACGCACCCTTACCGAGATACGGCCCTTTTTCGAAATTTTTTTTTCGATTTTAAAATGGCTATATCTCGAAAACGGTTCGTTTTTTGAGAAAACCGAGCAATTTTTTGCCCCTTTGGGGACGCTTTTTTTTTTTTTCAAAAATTACAAAATTCGAGGGGGTAAAATTTGGATTTGATACTTTGCCAGTCGATTCCCCACGCCGAGTTCGCCGGTCCGCATAGTTAATAATGCTGGGGCCGGTACGAAAATTCGCTTATTTTTCGCCTCCGACGCACCGTTTCCGAGATACGGCCCTTTTTCGAAAATTTTTCGAAAATGTCGAAATCTCGAAAACGGCTCATCGGATCGAAAAACGCACGAAATTTTCGCCCCAAAGGGGTCGCTTCTCACCCCCCTTTACACTTAGAGGGCATTTTCTCCGATTTTTTTTTTCAAAAATTACAAAATTCGAGGGGGTAAATTTTGGAGGGGGGGGGGGGGGTTGACACTTTGCCAGTCGATTCCCCACGCCGAGTCGGCCGGTCCATTTAGTCAATGACGCCGAGGCCGGTACGAAAATTCGCTTATTTTTCGCCTCCGACGCACCGCTTCCGAGATACGGCCCTTTTTCGAATTTTTTTTTTCCATTTTAAAATGGCTATAGCTCGAAAACGGTTCGTTTTTTGAGAAAACCGAGCAATTTTTTGCCCCTTTGGGGACGCTTTACCACCCCGGTATCGGTTTCCCCATTTTCTTGATTTTGGTACCCCCGCCGGCATCGTATAGAGTATTGCGAGCCTACCTCGATTTAAAATTTAAAACTTGAATGGATAGGAGGAACGTCGGAAACCTACCAGGCTATAGTGGTTACGAATCCGCACCACTCTACGCGCGCTATTTTGAGCTCGGTACGAAAATTCGCTTATTTTTCGCCTCCGACGCACCCTTACCGAGATACGGCCCCTTTTCGAAATTTTTTTTTCGATTTTAAAATGGCTATATCTCGAAAACGGTTCGTTTTTTGAGAAAACCGAGCAATTTTTTGCCCCTATGGGGACGCTTTACCACCCCGGTATCGGTTTCCCCATTTTCTTGATTTTGGTACCCCCGCCGGCATCGTATAGAGTATTGCGAGCCTACCTCGATTTAAAATTTAAAACTTGAATGGATAGGAGGAACGTCGGAAACCTACCAGGCTATAGCGGTTACGAATCCGCACCACTCTACGCGCGTTATATTGAGCTCGGTACGAAAATTCGCTTATTTTTCGCCTCCGACGCACCGTTACCGAGATACGGCTTTTTTTCGTATTTTTTTTTCGATTTTAAAATGGCCATAACTCGAAAACGGTTCGTTCAATCAAAAAAAGGACAAAATTTTCATCCCAAAAGGGTCGCTTCTCACCCCCTTTACCCTTAGAAGACATTTTCTCCGATTTTTTTTTTCAAAAATTACAAAATTCGAGGGGGTAAAATTTGGATTTGATACTTTGCCAGTCGATTCCCCACGCCGAGTTCGCCGGTCCGCCTAATTAATAACGCTGAGGCCGGTACGAAAATTCGCTTATTTTTCGCCTCCGACGCACCGTTTCCGAGATACGGCCCTTTTTCGAAAATTTTTCGAAAATGTCGAAATCTCGAAAACGGCTCGTCGGATCGAAAAACGCACGAAATTTTCGCCCCACCCCCCTTTACCCTTAGAAGGCATTTTCTCCGATTTTTTTTTTCAAAAATTACAAAATTCGAGATTTTATCGAAATCGGCAACTATTTGACTCAGAAAGGTTGCCTTACGTCGAAATCTAATAGTTTATTAAGGTTTTCGTTACTAAAATGCCCAAAGACGCCGATTTTGACTAGAATTTGAATGATATTGACATGAATATATAACTGTTTGTATCAAAAAATGATAGTTTAAACTGATATTTGCAGTTTTGATGCGGTTTTAGGTACGATATGAGTCGAAGAAGCCGATTTTGACTGGAATCTGTTTAAAATGACAAAGAAAAACCTATTATCAATTCAAGGAAGTGAATTTTTAAGAAGTTATCTGCAGTTTTAATGTAGCTTTCAGTTCGCTAAGTTATGAAAATGCATGTTTTGGCTATAATCTTCCGTAAATCAAGGGCGAAAACCAATTATTTGTCCCAAAAGAAGGTGTTTTAAGTATATATCTGCATTTCTAAGGTAGATTTGGGTACAATAAGAGGCGAAAAAGCAGATTCTGACTAAGATTTTATCGAAATCGGCAACTATTTGACTCAGAAAGGTTGCCTTACGTCGAAATCTAATAGTTTATTAAGGTTTTCGTTACTAGAATGCCCAAAGACGCCGATTTTGACTAGAATTTGAAAGATATTGACATGAATATATAACTGTTTGTACCAGGCTCGCGATGTATCTAGGGAACGGCCGCTCCGATCGGGATGAAACTTGGCGGGTCGGCGGAGGGGGCGGCCGCGATTTCGGCGCCGGGAGCGGAACCGCCCCCGACCTCGGGGGGCGGAGTTACCGCCCCCGAAAGAACTTTTTTCCGGAAAATGGCAAAAACGATGTCGGATCCGGGTAAAACGGGGTCGGAAACCGTCCCTTACGGGACGGAAATTCGCTCCGTTTCTCGCTACGACGAACCGTTTCCGAGATACGGCGGTATTTTGGAAAAATTTTCAAAATTTTCAAATCGTCGTATCTCGAAAACGGTGCGTCGGAGGCGAAAAATAAGCGAATTTTCGTACCGGCCTCGGCAATATTAAGTAAACGAACCGGCGGACTCGGCGTGGGGAATCGACTGACAAAGTCTCAACCCCCCCCACTCCAAATTTTACCCCCTCGGATTTTGTAATTTTTGAAAAAAAAAATCGGAGAAAATGCCTTCTAAGGGTAAAGGGGGGTAAGAAGCGACCCCATTGGGGTGAAAATTTCGTGCGTTTTTCGATCCGACGAGCCGTTTTCGAGATTTCGACATTTTCGGAAAATTTTCGAAAAAGGGCCGTATCTCGGAAACGGTGCGTCGGAGGCGAAAAATAAGCGAATTTTCGTACCGGCATCCGCGTTATTAAGTAGGCGGACCGGCGAACTCGGCGTGGGGAATCGACTGGCAAAGTATCAAATCCAAATTTTACCCCCTCGAATTTTGTAATTTTTGAAAAAAAAAATCGGAGAAAATGTCTTCTAAGGGTAAAGGGGGTGAGAAGCGACCCCTTTGGGGTGAAAATTTTGTCCTTTTTTGATTGGACGAACCGTTTTCGAGTTATGGCCATTTTAAAATCGAAAAAAAAAATACGAAAAAGGGCCGTATCTCGGTAACGGTGCGTCGGAGGCGAAAAGTAAGCGAATTTTCGTACCGAGCTCAATATAACGCGCGTAGAGTGCAAGTTTTAAATTTTAAATCGAGGTAGGCTCGCAATACTCTATACGATGCCGACGGGCGTACCAAAATCAAGAAAATGGGGAAACCGATACCGGATTCCCGTAAAATGGGGTGGTAAAGCGTCCCCTACGGGGCAAAAAATTGCTCGGTTTTCTCAAAAAACGAACCGTTTTCGAGATATAGCCATTTTAAAATCGAAAAAAAAATTTCGAGAAAGGGCCGTATCTCTGTAAGGGTGCGTCGGAGGCGAAAAATAAGCGAATTTTCGTACCGAGCTCAACATAACGCGCGTAGAGTGGTGCGGATTCGTAACCGCTATAGCCTGGTAGGTTTCCGACGTTCCTCCTATCCATTCAAGTTTTAAATTTTAAATCGAGGTAGGCTCGCAATACTCTATACGATGCCGGCGGGGGTACCAAAATCAAGAAAATGGGGAAACCGATACCGGATTCCCGTAAAATGGGGTCGTAAACCGTCCCTATTAGGGCAAAAAATTACTCCGTTTTCCCAAAAAACGAATCGTTTTCGAGTTATGGCCATTTTAAAATCGAAAAAAAAAATTAGAAAAAGGGCCGTATCTCGGTAAGGGTGCGCCGAAGGCGAAAAATAAGCGAATTTTCGTACCGGCCTCGGCATCGTTGACTAGGTGGACCGGCCGATTCGGCGTGGGGAATCGACTGGCAAAGTCTCAACCCCCCCCCTCCAAAAATTTACCCCCTCGAATTTTGTAATTTTTGAAAAAAAAAAAATCGGAGAAAATGCCTTCTAAGGGTAAAGGGGGGTGAGAAGCGACCCCTTTGGGGCTACCTCGATTTAAAATTTAAAACTTGAATGGATAGGAGGAACGTCGGAAAAATACCAGGCTATAGTGGTTACGAATCCGCACCACTCTACGCGCGTTATATTGAGCTCGGTACGAAAATTCGCTTATTTTTCGCCTCCGACGCACCCTTACCGAGATACGGCCCTTTTTCGAAATTTTTTTTTCGATTTTAAAATGGTTATATCTCGAAAACGGTTCGTTTTTTGAGAAAACCGAGCAATTTTTTGCCCCATGGGGGACGCTTTACCACCCCATTTTACGGGAATCCGGTATCGGTTTCCCCATTTTCTTGATTTTGGTACCCCCGCCGGCATCGTATAGAGTATTGCGAGCCTACCTCGATTTAAAATTTAAAACTTGAATGGATAGGAGGAACGTCGGAAACCTACCAGGCTATAGCGGTTACGAATCCGCACCACTCTACGCGCGTTATATTGAGCTCGGTACGAAAATTCGCTTATTTTTCGCCTCCGACGCACCGTTTCCGAGATACGGCCCTTTTTCGAAATTTTTTTTTCCATTTTAAAATGGCTATAGCTCGAAAACGGTTCGTTTTTTGGGAAAACCGAGCAATTTTTTGCCCCACAGGGGACGCTTTACCACCCCATTTTACGGGAATCCGGTATCGGTTTCCCCATTTTCTTGATTTTGGTACCCCCGCCGGCAACCTATTATCAATTCAAGGAAGTGAATCTTTAAGTAGTTATCTGCAGTTTTAATGTAGATTTCAGTTCGCTAAGTTATGAAAATGCATGTTTTGGCTATAATCTTCCGTAAATCAAGGGCGAAAACGAATTATTTGTCCCAAAAGAAGGTGTTTTAAGTATATATCTGCATTTCTAAGGTAGATTTGGGTACAATAAGAGGCGAAAAAGCAGATTCTGACTAAGATTTTATCGAAATCGGCAACTATTTGACTCAGAATGGTTGCCTTACGTCGAAATCTAATAGTTTATTAAGGTTTTCGTTACTAAAATGCCCAAAGACGCCGATTTTGACTAGAATTTGAAAGATATTGACATGAATATATAACTGTTTGTATCAAAAAATGATAGTTTAAACTGATATTTGCAGTTTTGATGCGGTTTTAGATACGATATGAATCGAAGAAGCCGATTTTGTCTGGAATCTGTTTAAAATGACAAAGAAAAACCTATTATCAATTCAAGGAAATGAATTTTTAAGTAGTTATCTGCAGTTTTAATGTAGATTTCAGTTCGCTAGGTTATGAAAATGCATGTTTTGGCTATAATCTTCCGTAAATCAAGGGCGAAAACCAATTATTTGTCCCAAAAGAAGGTGTTTTAAGTATATATCTGCATTTCTAAGGTAGATTTGGGTACAATAAGAGGCGAAAAAGCAGATTCTGACTAAGATTTTATCGAAATCGGCAACTATTTGACTCAGAATGGTTGCCTTACGTCGAAATCAAATAGTTTATTAAGGTTTTCGTTACTAAAATGCCCAAAGACGCCGATTTTGACTAGAATTTGAAAGATATTGACATGAATATATAACTGTTTGTATCAAAAAATGATAGTTTAAACTGATATTTGCAGTTTTGATGCGGTTTTAGATACGATATGAATCGAAGAAGCCGATTTTGACTGTAATCTGTTTAAAATGACAAAGAAAAACCTATTATCAATTCAAGGAAGTGAATTTTTAAGTAGTTATCTGCAGTTTTAATGTAGATTTCAGTTCGCTAAGTTATGAAAATGCATGTTTTGGCTATAATCTTCCGTAAATCAAGGGCGAAAACCAATTATTTGTCCCAAAAGAAGGTGTTTTAAGTATATATCTGCATTTCTAAGGTAGATTTGGGTACAATAAGAGGGGAAAAAGCAGATTCTGACTAAGATTTTATTCTAGTCAAAATCGGCGTCTTTGGGCATTTTAGTAACGAAAACCTTAATAAACTATTAGATTTCGACGTAAGGCAACCATTCTGAGTCTAATAGTTGCCGATTTCGATAAAATCTTAGTCAGAATCTGCTTTTTCGCCTCTTATTGTACCCAGATCTACCTTTGAAATGCAGATATATACTTAAAACACCTTCTTTTGGGACAAATAATTGGTTTTCGCCCTTGATTTACGGAAGATTATAGCCAAAACATGCATTTTCATAACTTAGCGAACTGAAATCTACATTAAAACTGCAGATAACTACTTAAAAATTCATTTCCTTGAATTGATAATAGGTTTTTCTTTGTCATTTTAAACAGATTCCAGACAAAATCGGCTTCTTCGATTCATATCGTATCTAAAACCGCATCAAAACTGCAAATATCAGTTTAAACTATCATTTTTTGATACAAACAGTTATATATTCATGTCAATATCTTTTTTAAAATCTAGTCAAAATCGGCGTCTTTGGGCATTTTAGTAACGAAAACCTTAATAAACTATTAGATTTCGACGTAAGGCAACCATTCTGAGTCAAATAGTTGCCGATTTCGATAAAATCTTAGTCAGAATCTGCTTTTTCGCCTCTTATTGTACCCAAATCTACCTTAGAAATGCAGATATATACTTAAAACACCTTCTTTTGGGACAAATAATTGGTTTTCGCCCTTGATTTACGGAAGATTATAGCCAAAACATGCATTTTCATAACTTAGCGAACTGAAATCTACATTAAAACTGCAGATAACTACTTAAAAATTCACTTCCATGAATTGATAATAGGTTTTTCTTTGTCATTTTAAACAGATTCCAGTCAAAATCGGCCTCTTCGATTCATATCGTATCTAAAACAGCATCAAAACTGCAAATATCAGTTTAAGCTATCATTTTTTGATACAAACAGTTATATATTCATGTCAATATCTTTCAAATTCTAGTCAAAATCGGCGTCTTTGGGCATTTTAGTAACGAAAACCTTAATAAACTATTAGATTTCGACGTAAGGCAACCATTCTGAGTCAAATAGTTGCCGATTTCGATAAAATCTTAGTCAGAATCTGCTTTTTCGCCTCTTATTGTACCCAAATCTACCTTAGAAATGCAGATATATACTTAAAACACCTTCTTTTGGGACAAATAATTGGTTTTCGCCCTTGATTTACGGAAGATTATAGCCAAAACATGCATTTTCATAACTTAGCGAACTGAAATCTACATTAAAACTGCAGATAACTACTTAAAAATTCACTTCCTTGAATTGATAATAGGTTTTTCTTTGTCATTTTAAACAGATTCCAGTCAAAATCGGCTTCTTCGATTCATATCGTATCTAAAACAGCATCAAAACTGCAAATATCAGTTTAAACTATCATTTTTTGATACAAACAGTTAATAAAAGGAAATAAAAATAACGAAAACGAAAGTATCGTTGACTCAAAAGAAGCGATATAATAACGTAACACATAGAACCAATGTAAAGAAAATGGGACAACCTGTATCTGATTAGATGCAAACATTTTTATCTGAGTATGTGTAATCGTGTGAAAACAGAGTTACGCAACCCGCGTATGATTTTACATAGGAAATAATTTAAGGATAACCGGTATATTTTTAAAAAATTGAACATGACGCTAGAGATGTAAAAACCAATGCAAAGAAAAAAAAACACTAAAATATATTAGCGAGAGATAGTCGCAACTCGAAAACTTTTTCTTCATGTCCGGGTAGGAGCACATAGCAATAGAAATATATTTAATTACCTTAAAAAAAGAAAATCAATCACAATTAACTTTCTCGGGTGCACTTTTAAAACAAACTAAATGCAAATCTCGATGAAGATCATCCCACCTACATTGTCACCCCCACCAATTATTTAATATTTCGCGCCTAGGATAACGATCGCTAAGATCGTCGAACGTTGCCACGTTGAGCGCAAAACGTAGTTATTAAAAATGATGCGAGTTAATTTTTGTCTTTACCAATTATGAGAATCGTCGAAATCTATCTGGAAACACTTTCAACTGCATCCCGTCTCTTTTCGTTGAATTGAAATTGATGTTTTTTTCAATAAAAATCGATATAAATCACAATGCAGGGATGCTTCTGGCAACAGTGTCACCCCATCCACTTTTATAACGGTTTTCTGTCCGTCGATCGTAAATCATTTTTTCGCGGGTAAAATAACGGCTGTTAGAGAATCTTCGGACGTTGCCATATTTAAGAGATGCAAAAATCACGAAAATAATCGATCGATTTTAATAAGGGAAAAATGAAAGCCTACCTCGCTTTAAAAGTTCAAACTTGAATGGATAGGAGGAACGTCGGAAGCCTACCAAACTATAGTGGTTACGAATCCGCACCACTTTACGCGCGTTAATCCGAGCTCGGTACGAAAATTCGCTTATTTTTCGCCTCCGACGCACCGTTACCGAGATACGGCCCTTTTTCGTTTTTTTTTTTCGATTTTAAAATAGCCATAACTCGAAAACGGTTCGTCCAATCAAAAAAAGGACAAAATTTTCACCCCAAAGGGGTCGCTTCTCACCCCCCTTTACCCTTAGAAGACATTTTCTCCGATTTTTTTTTTCAAAAATTACAAAATTCGAGGGGGTAAAATTTGGATTTGATACTTTGCCAGTCGATTCCCCACGCCGAGTCCGCCGGTCCGCCTAGTCAATGACGCGGAGGCCGGTACGAAAATTCGCTTATTTTTCGCCTCCGACGTACAGTTTTCGAGATACGACGATTTGAAAATTTTGAAAATTTTTCCAAAAAACCGTATCTCGGAAACGGTTCGTAGCGAGAAACGGAGCGAATTTCCGCCCCAAAGGGGACGGTTTCCGACCCCGTTTTACCCGGATCCGACATCGTTTCCGCCATTTTCCGGAAAAAAGTTCTTTCGGGGGCCGCTTGTTATGCGGGGACTAGGGCGGTATCTGATCGCCTTCGAAACTCTAACTTTCGTTCTTGATCAATGAAAACGTTTTTGGCTAATGCTTTCGCTTCTGTCCGTCTTGCGACGATCCAAGAATTTCACCTCTAACGTCGCAATACGAATGCCCCCATCCGTTCCTATTAATCATTACCTCGGGGTTCCGAAAACCAACAAAATAGAACCGAGGTCCTATTCCATTATTCCATGCACACAGTATTCAGGCGAAGTTTTAGCCTGCTTTAAGCACTCTAATTTGTTCAAAGTAAACGTGCCGGCCCACCTCGACACTCAATGAAGAGCACCGCGGCAGGATTGAGTTGGACCGCCCGCGTGAACGGGCTAAGTCCACCGGCAGGACGTCTCGCGGCACGCCAGTTAACACCGCGGACGATGAACCGGCGGCGCGAGACACAAATTCGACTACGAGCTTTCTAACCGCAACAACTTTAATATACGCTATTGGAGCTGGAATTACCGCGGCTACTGGCACCAGACTTGCCCTCCAATTGATCCTCGCGTTAAAGGGTTTAGAGTGTACTCATTCCGATTACGGGGCCTCGAATGAGTCCCGTATCGTTATTTTTCGCCACTACCTCCCCGGGAGTGGGTAATTTGCGCGCCTGCTGCCCTCCTTGGATATGGTAGCCGTTTCTCAGGCTCCCTCTCCGGAATCGAACCCTGATTCCCCGTTAGCCGTTACGACCATGGTAGGCGCAGAACCTACCATCGACAGTTGATAAGGCAGACATTTGAAAGATGCGTCGCCGGTGCGAGACCGTGCGATCAGCGTAAAGTTATTCAGAGTCACCAAGTTGAACGATGTCGGGCGCGAACCCGCCACCGATTGGTTTTGATCTAATAAAAGCACTCCTTCCGTCTCCGGTCGGACCTCTGTTTGCATGTATTAGCTCTAGAATTACCACAGTTATCCAAGTAATTGTGGGTACGATCTAAGGAACCATAACTGATTTAATGAGCCTTTCGCGGTTTCACCTCGAATTAGCGTATACGGATCGCCTTTGTATGCGGACCGGCTCCATATATAGACCGCCTTCGTATATGGATCGCCTTGCTATACGCTTCCATATAGGGATCGCCTCCATATACAGAACGCCTTTATATACGGACCGCCATTATATACGGACCGTCTCTAAATACAGACCGCCTTCGTATACGGACCGCCTCCATATACGGACCGCCTCCATATACAGACCGCCTCTATATGTAAACCGCTTCTATATGCGGACCGGCTCCATATATAGACCGCCTGTATATATAGACCGCCTACATTTATAGACCGCCTCCATATACAGATCGCCTCTATATACAGACCGCCCCCATATATAGGTCGTCTCTATATATAGACCGCTTCCATAACCGAAACTAACCAAAATGGATCAAAGTGGAGTATATAGACCGCCTAGATGGTAGACCGCCTCCGTGGTGGTTGGCATCACTAAAGCGATAACCAAAACTAACCAAAATGGACCAAAGTTGAGTATATAGATTGCCTAGACCGTGAACTTCTTCGGTGGCGGTTTGTTAGGAACGTCGGAAACCTGCCACGCTATGGTGTTTACGAAACCGCACCACTTTACGCGCATTTTAAGAAACTCGGTACGAAAATTCGCTTATTTTTCGCCTCCGACGCACCGTTTCCGAGATACGGCCCTTTTTCGAATTTTTTTTTTCAAATTTAAAATGGCCATAACTCGAAAACGGTTCGTTTTTTGGGAAAACCGAGCAATTTTTTGTCCCACAGGGGACGCTTTACCACCCCATTTTACGGGAATCCGGTATCGGTTTCCCCATTTTCTTGATTTTGGTACCCCCGCCGGCATCGTATAGAGTATTGCGAGCCTAACTCGATTTAAAATTTCAAACTTGAATGGATAGGAGGACCGTCGGAAACCTACCAGGCGATAGTGTTTACGAAACCGCACCATTCCTACGCACCTCATAGTAAACTCGGTACGAAAATTCGCTTATTTTTCGCCTCCGACGCACCCTTACCGAGATACGGCCCTTTTTCGAATTTTTTTTTTCGATTTTAAAATGGCCATAACTCGAAAACGATTCGCTTTTGGGAAAACGGAGCAATTTTTTGCCCCTATGGGGACGGTTTACGACCCCATTTTACGGGAATCCGGTGTCAGTTTTCCCATTTTCTTGATTTTGGTACCCCCGCCGGCATTGTATAGAGTATTGCGAGCCTACCTACATTCATAATTTAAAACTTGAATGGATAGGAGGAGCGTCGGAAACCTACCAGGCTATAGTGGTTACGAATCCGCACCACTCTACGCGCATTTTAGGAAACTCGGTACGAAAATTCGCTTATTTTTCGCCTCCGACGCACCCTTACCGAGATACGGCCGTTTATCGAAAAAAAATTTTCGATATTAAAATCGCTATATCTCGAAAACGGTTCGTCCAATCAAAAAAAGGACAAAATTTTCACCCCAAAGGGGTCGCTTCTTACCCCCCTTTACCCTTAGAAGACATTTTCTCCGATTTTTTTTTTCAAAAATTACGAAATTCGAGGGGGTAAAATTTGGATTTGATACTTTGCCAGTCGATTCCCCACGCCGATTTCGCCGGTCCGCCTAGTCAATAATGCTGAGGCCGGTACGAAAATTCGCTTATTTTTCGCCTCCGACGCACCGTTTCCGAGATACGGCCCTTTTTCGAAAATTTTCCGAAAATGTCGAAATCTCGAAAACGGCTCGTCGGATCGAAAAACGCACGAAATTTTCGCCCTAACGGGGTAGCTTCTCACCCCCCTTTACCCTTAGAAGGCATATTCTCCGATTTTTTTTTTTCAAAAATTACAAAATTCGAGGGGGTAAAATTTGGAGGGGGGGGGGTTGAGACCTTGCCAGGCGATTCCCCACGCCGAGTCGGCCGGTCCACCTGGTCAATGACGCCGAGGCCGGTACGATAAACGGCCGTATCTCGGTAAGGGTGCGTCGGAGGCGAAAAATAAGCGAATTTTCGTACCGAGCTCAATATGGCGCGCGTAGAGTAGTGCGGATTCGTAACCGCTATAGCCTGGTAGGTTTCCGACGTTCCTCCTATCCATTCAAGTTTTAAATTTTAAATCGAGGTAGGCTCGCAATACTCTATACGATGCCGGCGGGGGTAACAAAATCAAGAAAATGGGGAAACCGATACCGGATTCCCGTAAAATGGGGTGGTAAAGCGTCCCATATGGGACAAAAAATTGCTCGGTTTTCCCAAAAAACGAACCGTTTTCGAGTTATGGCCATTTTAAAATTGAAAAAAAAAATTCGAAAAAGGGCCGTATCTCGGAAACGGTGCGTCGGAGGCGAAAAATAAGCGAATTTTCGTACCGAGTTTCTTAAAATGCGCGTAAAGTGGTGCGGTTTCGTAAACACCATAGCGTGGCAGGTTTCCGACGTTCCTAACAAACCGCCACCGAAGAAGTTCACGGTCTAGGCAATCTATATACTCAACTTTGGTCCATTTTGGTTAGTTTTGGTTATCGCTTTAGTGATGCCAACCACCACGGAGGCGGTCTACCATCTAGGCGGTCTATATACTCCACTTTGATCCATTTTGGTTAGTTTCGGTTATGGAAGCGGTCTATATATAGAGACGACCTATATATGGGGGCGGTCTGTATATAGAGGCGATCTGTATATGGAGGCGGTCTATAAATGGAGGCGGTCTATATATACAGGCGGTCTATATATGGAGCCGGTCCGCATATAGAAGCGGTTTACATATAGAGGCGGTCTGTATATGGAGGCGGTCCGTATATGGAGGCGGTCCGTATACGAAGGCGGTCTGTATTTAGAGACGGTCCGTATATAATGGCGGTCCGTATATAAAGGCGTTCTGTATATGGAGGCGATCCCTATATGGAAGCGTATAGCAAGGCGATCCATATACGAAGGCGGTCTATATATGGAGCCGGTCCGCATACAAAGGCGATCCGTATACGCGAATTCGAGGTGAAACCGCGAAAGGGTCATTAAATCAGTTATGGTTCCTTAGATCGTACCCACAATTACTTGGATAACTGTGGTAATTCTGGAGCTAATACATGCAAACAGAGGTCCGACCGGAGACGGAAGGAGTGCTTTTATTAGATCAAAACCAATCGGTGGCGGGTTCGCGCCCGACATCGTTCAACTTGGTGACTCTGAATAACTTTACGCTGATCGCACGGTCTCGCACCGGCGACGCATCTTTCAAATGTCTGCCTTATCAACTGTCGATGGTAGGTTCTGCGCCTACCATGGTCGTAACGGGTAACGGGGAATCAGGGTTCGATTCCGGAGAGGGAGCCTGAGAAACGGCTACCATATCCAAGGAGGGCAGCAGGCGCGCAAATTACCCACTCCCGGCACGGGGAGGTAGTGGCGAAAAATAACGATACGGGACTCATCCGAGGCCCCGTAATCGGAATGAGTACACTCTAAACCCTTTAACGCGAGGATCAATTGGAGGGCAAGTCTGGTGCCAGCAGCTGCGGTAATTCCAGCTCCAATAGCGTATATTAAAGTTGTTGCGGTTAAAAAGCTCGTAGTCGAATTTGTGTCTCGCGCCGCCGGTTCATCGTCCGCGGTGTTAACTGGCGTGCCGCGAGACGTCCTGCCGGTGGACTTAGCCCGTTCACGCGGGCGGTCCAACTCAATCCTGCCGCGGTGCTCTTCATTGAGTGTCGAGGTGGGCCGGCACGTTTACTTTGAACAAATTAGAGTGCTTAAAGCAGGCTAAAACTTCGTCTGAATACTGTGTGCATGGAATAATGGAATAGGACCTCGGTTCTATTTTGTTGGTTTTCGGAACCCCGAGGTAATGATTAATAGGAACGGATGGGGGCATTCGTATTGCGACGTTAGAGGTGAAATTCTTGGATCGTCGCAAGACGGACAGAAGCGAAAGCATTAGCCAAAAACGTTTTCATTGATCAAGAACGAAAGTTAGAGGTTCGAAGGCGATCAGATACCGCCCTAGTCCCCGCATAACAAGCGGCCCCCGAAAAAACTTTTTTCCGGAAAATGGCGGAAACGATGTCGGATCCGGGTAAAACGGGGTCGGAAACCGTCCCCTATGGGGCGGAAATTCGCTCCGTTTCTCGCTACGACGAACCGTTTCCGAGATACGGTTTTTTGGAAAAATTTTCAAAATTTTCAAATCGTCGTATCTCGAAAACTGTGCGTCGGAGGCGAAAAATAAGCGAATTTTCGTACCGGCCTCGGCGTCATTGACTAGGTGGACCGGCGGACTCGGCGTGGGGAATCGACTGGCAAAGTATCAAATCCAAATTTTACCCCCTCGAATTTTGTAATTTTTGAAAAAAAAAATCGGAGAAAATGTCTTCTAAGGGTAGAGGGGGGTGAGAAGCGACCCCTTTGGGGTGAAAATTTTGTCCTTTTTTTGATTGGACGAACCGTTTTCGAGTTATGGCCATTTTAAAATCGAAAAAAAAAATACGAAAAAGGGCCGTATCTCGGTAACGGTGCGTCGGAGGCGAAAAATAAGCGAATTTTCGTACCGAGCTCAAATTATCGCGCGTAAAGTGGTGCGGATTCGTAACCACTATAGTTTGGTAGGCTTCCGACGTTCCTCCTATCCATTCAAGTTTGAAATTTTAAAGCGAGGTAGGCTTTCATTTTTCCCTTATTAAAATCGATCGATTATTTTCGTGATTTTTGCATCTCTTAAATATGGCAACGTCCGAAGATTCTCTAACAGCCGTTATTTTACCCGCGAAAAAATGATTTACGATCGACGGACAGAAAACCGTTATAAAAGTGGATGGGGTGACACTGTTGCCAGAAGCATCCCTGCATTGTGATTTATATCGATTTTTATTGAAAAAAACATCAATTTCAATTCAACGAAAAGAGACGGGATGCAGTTGAAAGTGTTTCCAGATAGATTTCGACGATTCTCATAATTGGTAAAGACAAAAATTAACTCGCATCATTTTTAATAACTACGTTTTGCGCTCAACGTGGCAACGTTCGACGATCTTAGCGATCGTTATCCTAGGCGCGAAATATTAAATAATTGGTGGGGGTGACAATGTAGGTGGGATGATCTTCATCGAGATTTGCATTTAGTTTGTTTTAAAAGTGCGCCCGAGAAAGTTAATTGTGATTGATTTTCTATTTTTAAGGTAATTAAATATATTTCTATTGCTATGTGCTCCTACCCGGACATGAAGAAAAAGTTTTCGAGTTGCGACTATCTCTCGCTAATATATTTTAGTGTTTTTTTTTCTTTGCATTGGTTTTTACATCTCTAGCGTCATGTTCAATTTTTTAAAAATATACCGGTTATCCTTAAATTATTTCCTATGTAAAATCATACGCGGGTTGCGTAACTCAGTTTTCACACGATTACACATACTCAGATAAAAATGTTTGCATGTAATCAGATACAGGTTGTCCCATTTTCTTTACATTGGTTCTATGTGTTACGTTATTATATCGCTTCTTTTGAGTCAACGATACTTTCGTTTTCGTTATTTTTATTTCCTTCTTTGAATTTAAATTGTATACAGGACGTCGCGATATTGTTCCCCGCGGTAAATGAGTATTTCGATTTAAATTTGCTAATGTTTTTGCATCTCTGGCTTTATAATTTTAAATTTAATTTTTTAAAAATATACCGGATGTCCTTAAATTATTTCCTACCTAAAATCATGCGCGGGTTGCGTAACTCTGTTTTTACACCATCACACGTTCTTCGATAAGGTAGTTTGCTTTTAATCACATACAGGTTGTCCCATTTTTTTTACATTGGTTCTATGTGTTACGTTATTATTTCGTTTGTTTCGAGCGAACGATATTTTCGTGTTGGTTATTTTTATTTCCTTCTTTCAATTTAAATTGTATACAGGACGTCGCGATATTGTTCACCGCGGCAAATGAGTATTTCGATTTAATTTTGTTAAAGTTTTTGCATCTCTAGCTTCATAATTTTAAATTTAGTTTTTTAAAAATATACCGGATGTCCTTAAATTATTTCCTACGTAAAATCATGCGCGGGTTGGGTAACTCTGTTTTCACACCATCACACGTACTCCGATAAGGTAGTTTGCTTTTAATCACATACAGGTCATCCCATTTTCTTTACATTGGTTGTATGTGTTACGAAGGACAGACGTGCGATCTGTCCAAAAGGTATTGTCTTTCGCATGTTAATATTGCACAAAAACAAGGCCATTGAAGATAAATAACTTGTGTGAACTTGCATAGTTGAGGCACTTTTCTTCTCTTGTCTTCTTTTTTTGTTTGCTAATTAGGTAGTCTTATTTGTGTATGAATTTTATACTTGTTATTCCAGGCTGCCTGTAGATATTTACCAGACCGCAAAGGTTTCAAAAATACCATTGATGATGGAAAAAGGAACCCTTCCTGTCGAATATAAAGGCAAATCGATAAACGAAATGAACATTGATATTGACTATCCCGAAGAAAATGAACCTAAAGGTAGTCATGCAAAAAGTTTTCTGTTTACTACTAGTTTGCCATTTTATATCTAAATGGTTTCAGAGTCCTCGTCACCAAATGCGCCCACACAAGGCAATGAAATATTGTTTGTGTGGAGAAAAGAAAATATTGAAGCGAATAAAGATAATAATATTTTTGACCAACCAATTCCTGAAAACATTAAGAAGAACGAAGATCAAGAAACTGCTGATATAGGTAATTCTCTATGTTTTTATTACTTTTACTCAGTTATACTGCCATAGGCATGGTTCATTAGAATAAGAGGTAAAAATAAACCGATGCGAGTTAACGAAAATTTAGGTCAGATTTGTTTTTAATAAATTTATTTTGTTACTGTGGTGTTAAAAAACTAATAATACTAGTGCGAATATAAGTAAAACAGTTGTGTGTTTTTGACAAAACACTGTTTCTTTCAGATAAGCCAAAAGTCTCCAAAGTTGTAAATAAACGATGTAAGTGATAAATACTAATTTATAAAATAACGACAAACACAACTTAACTAATTTTTCGAACATGTTTTATGAAAAATATTTTTTATTTTAGTATGGAGCGAGAATGAAGTCTAACGGTTCGTTTTTTGGGAAAACCGAGCAATTTTTTGCCCCATAGGGGACGGTTTACCACCCCATTTTACGGGAATCCGGTATCTGTTTTCCCATTTTCTTGATTTTGGTGCCCCCGCCGGCATCGTATAGAGTCTTAGGAGCCTACCTCGATTTAAAATTTTAAACTTGAATGGATAGGAGGAACGTCGGAAACCTACCAGGCTATAGTATATACGAAACCGCACCATTTTACGCGCGTTATAATGAACTCGGTACGAAAATTCGCTTATTTTTCGCCTCCGACGCACCCTTACCGAGATACGGCCCTTTCTCGAAATTTTTTTTTCGATTTTAAAATGGCTATATCTCGAAAACGGTTCGTTTTTTGAGAAAACCGAGCAATTTTTTGCCCCATAGGGGACGCTTTACCACCCCATTTTACGGGAATCCGGTATCGGTTTCCCCATTTTCTTGATTTTGGTACCCCCGCCGGCATCGTATAGAGTATTGCGAGCCTACCTCGATTTAAAATTTAAAACTTGAATGGATAGGAGGAACGTCGGAAACCTACCAGGCTATAGCGGTTACGAATCCGCACCACTTTACGCGCGTTATTTTGAGCTCGGTACGAAAATTCGCTTATTTTTCGCCTCCGACGCACCGTTACCGAGATACGGCCGTTTTTCGTATTTTTTTTTTCGATTTTAAAATGGCCATAACTCGAAAACGGTTCGTCCAATCAAAAAAAGGACAAAATTTTCACGCCAAAGGGGTCGCTTCTCACCCCCCTTTACCCTTAGAAGACATTTTCTCCGATTTTTTTTTTTCAAAAATTACAAAATTCGAGAGGGTAAAATTTGGATTTGATACTTTGCCAGTCGATTCCCCACGCCGAGTCCGCCGGTCCGCCTAGTCAATGACGCCGAGGCGAATTTCCGCCCTAAAGGGGACGGTTTCCGACCCCGTTTTACCCGGATCCGACATCGTTTCCGCCATTTTCCGGAAAAAAGTTCTTTCGGGGGCCGCTTGTTATGCGGGGACTAGGGCGGTATCTGATCGCCTTCGAACCTCTAACTTTCGTTCTTGATCAATGAAAACGTTTTTGGCTAATGCTTTCGCTTCTGTCCGTCTTGCGACGATCCAAGAATTTCACCTCTAACGTCGCAATACGAATGCCCCCATCCGTTCCTATTAATCATTACCTCGGGGTTCCGAAAACCAACAAAATAAAACCGAGGTCCTATTCCATTATTCCATGCACACAGTATTCAGGCGAAGTTTTAGCCTGCTTTAAGCACTCTAATTTGTTCAAAGTAAACGTGCCGGCCCACCTCGACACTCAATGAAGAGCACCGCGGCAGGATTGAGTTGGACCGCCCGCGTGAACGGGCTAAGTCCACCGGCAGGACGTCTCGCGGCACGCCAGTTAACACCGCGGACGATGAACCGGCGGCGCGAGACACAAATTCGACTACGAGCTTTTTAACCGCAACAACTTTAATATACGCTATTGGAGCTGGAATTACCGCGGCTGCTGGCACCAGACTTGCCCTCCAATTGATCCTCGCGTTAAAGGGTTTAGAGTGTACTCATTCCGATTACGGGGCCTCGGATGAGTCCCGTATCGTTATTTTTCGTCACTACCTCCCCGTGCCGGGAGTGGGTAATTTGCGCGCCTGCTGCCCTCCTTGGATATGGTAGCCGTTTCTCAGGCTCCCTCTCCGGAATCGAACCCTGATTCCCCGTTACCCGTTACGACCATGGTAGGCGCAGAACCTACCATCGACAGTTGATAAGGCAGACATTTGAAAGATGCGTCGCCGGTGCGAGACCGTGCGATCAGCGTAAAGTTATTCAGAGTCACCAAGTTGAACGATGTCGGGCGCGAACCCGCCACCGATTAGTTTTGATCTAATAAAAGCACTCCTTCCGTCTCCGGTCGGACCGCTGTTTGCATGTATTAGCTCTAGAATTACCACAGTTATGCAAGTAATTGTGGGTACGATCTAAGGAACCATAACTGATTTAATGAGCCTTTCGCGGTTTCACCTCGAATTCGCGTATACGGATCGCCTTTGTATGCGGACCGGCTCCATATATAGACCGCCTTCGTATATGGATCGCCTTGCTATACGCTTCCATATAGGGATCGCCTCCATATACAGAACGCCTTTATATACGGACCGCCATTATATACGGACCGTCTCTAAATACAGACCGCCTTCGTATACGGACCGCCTCCATATACGGACCGCCTCCATATACAGACCGCCTCTATATGTAAACCGCTTCTATATGCGGACCGGCTCCATATATAGACCGCCTGTATATATAGACCGCCTCCATTTATAGACCGCCTCCATATACAGATCGCCTCTATATACAGAAAGCCCCCATATATAGGTCGTCTCTATATATAGACCGCTTCCATAACCGAAACTAACCAAAATGGATCAAAGTGGAGTATATAGCCCGCCTAGATGGTAGACCGCCTCCGTGGTGGTTGGCATCACTAAAGCGATAACCAAAACTAACCAAAATGGACCAAAGTTGAGTATATAGATTGCCTAGACCGTGAACTTCTTCGGTGGCGGTGACGCTATGGTGTTTACGAAACCGCACCACTCTACGCGCATTTTAAGAAACTCGGTACGAAAATTCGCTTATTTTTCGCCTCCGACGCACCGTTTCCGAGATACGGCCCTTTTTCGAATTTTTTTTTTTCAATTTTAAAATGGCCATAACTCGAAAACGGTTCGTTTTTTGGGAAAACCGAGCAATTTTTTGTCCCATAGGGGACGCTTTACCACCGCATTTTACGGGAATCCGGTATCGGTTTCCCCATTTTCTTGATTTTGGTACCCCCGCCGGCATCGTATAGAGTATTGCGAACCTACCTCGATTTAAAATTTCAAACTTGAATGGATAGGAGGACCGTCGGAAACCTACCAGGCGATAGTGTTTACGAAACCGCACCACTCCTACGCACGTCATAGTAAACTCGGTACGAAAATTCGCTTATTTTTCGCCTCCGGCGCACCCTTACCGAGATACGGCCCTTTCTCGAAAAAAAATTTTCGATATTAAAATCGCTATATCTCGAAAACGGTTCGTCCAATCAAAAAAAGGACAAAATTTTCACCCCATAGGGGTCGCTTCTCACCCCCCTTTACCCTTAGAAGACATTTTCTCCGATTTTTTTTTTCAAAAATTACAAAATTCGGGGGGGTAAAATTTGGATTTGATACTTTGCCAGTCGATTCCCCACGCCGAGTTCGCCGGTCCGCTTAGTCAATGATGCTGAGGTCGGTACGAAAATTCGCTTATTTTTCGCCTCCGACGCACCGTTTCCGAGATACGGCCCTTTTTCGAAAATTTTTCGAAAATGTCGAAATCTCGAAAACGGCTCGTCGGATCGAAAAACGCACGAAATTTTCGCCCCAAAGGGGTCGCTTCTCGCCCCCCTTTACCCTTAGAAGGCATATTCTCCGATTTTTTTTTTCAAAAATTACAAAATTCGTGGGGATAAAATTTGGAGGGGGTTGGGTTGAGACTTTGCCAGGCGATTCCCCACGCCGAGTCGGCCGGTCCACCTAATGAATGATGCCGAGGATGGTACGAAAATTCGCTTATTTTTCGCCTCCGACGCACCGCTTCCGAGATACGGCCCTTTTTCGAAAATTTTTCGAAAATGTCGAAATCTCGAAAACGGCTCGTCGGATCGAAAAACGCACGAAATTTTCACCCCAAATGGGTCGCTTCTTAGAAGGCATTTTCTCCGATTTTTTTTTTCAAAAATTACAAAATTCGGGGGGGTAAAATTTGGATTTGATACTTTGCCAGTCGATTCCCCACGCCGAGTTCGCCGGTCCGCCTAGTCAATGACGCTGAGGCCGGTACGAAAGTTCGCTTATTTTTCGCCTCCGACGCACCGTTTCCGAGATACGGCCCTTTTTCGAAAATTTTTCGAAAATGTCGAAATCTCGAAAACGGCTCGTCGGATCGAAAAACGCACGAAATTTTCGCCCCAAAGGGGTCGCTTCTCGCCCCCCTTTACCCTTAGAAGGCATATTCTCCGATTTTTTTTTTTCAAAAATTACAAAATTCGAGGGGGTAAAATTTGGAGGGGGGGGGGGGGGGTTGAGACTTTGCCAGGCGATTCCCCACGCCGAGTCGGCCGTTCCACCTAATCAACGACGCCGAGGCCGGTACGAAAATTCGCTTATTTTGCGCCTCCGACGCACCGTTTCCGAGATACGGCCCTTTTTCGAAAATTTTTCGAAAATGTCGAAATCTCGAAAACGGCTCGTCGGATCGAAAAACGCACGAAATTTTCGCCCCAAAGGGGTCGCTTCTCGCCCCCCTTTACCCTTAGAAGGCATATTCTCCGATTTTTTTTTTCAAAAATTACAAAATTCGAGGGGGTAAAATTTGGAGGGGGGGGTTGAGACTTTGCCAGGCGATTCCCCACGCCGAGTCGGCCGGTCCACCTAATTGATGATGCCGAGGCCGGTACGAAAATTCGCTTATTTTTCGCCTCCGACGCACTGTTTCCGAGATACGGCCCTTTTTCGAAAATTTTTCGAAAATGTCGAAATCTCGAAAACGGCTCGTCGGATCGAAAAACGCACGAAATTTTCACCCCAACAAGGTCGCTTCTTACCCCCCTTTATCCTTAATTCTTCATGGCAGCGTAGATTCGAAACCTACCTACTGCAAACGGAAATTGTTTTGCTTGAAATATATATTTTTTAATTAACAGTTCAGCCCAGAAATTTTTCTCAGATATGGGGATTGAGTACATAAATTTATAAAAATATAATGGCCTTATATTTCAACGCATGACACATCACCAGAAATAGTACCACTTTCAAACAAATTTAGATTTGGTCTCTCGGTAAAAGCGTCTGACTAGAAATCAGATTCTCCATATCAGCGTAGGTTCGAAACCTACCTACTGCAAACGGCCATTTGTTTTGCTTGAAATATAATTTTTATAATTAGCAGCTCAGTCCAGAAAATTTTGTCAATTATGGGGATTGAGTTCGAAACCTACCTACTGCAAACGGCCATTGTTTTGCTTGAAATATATATTTTTTTTTTCGAGATTTCGACATTTTCGGAAAATTTTCGAAAAAGGGCCGTATCTCGGAAACGGTGCGTCGGATGCGAAAAATAAGCGAATTTTCGTACCGGCCTCAGCATCATTGACTAGGCGGACCGGTGAACTCGGCGTGGGGAATCGACTGGCAAAGTATCAAATCCAAATTTTTCCCCCTTGAATTTCGTAATTTTTGAAAAAAAAAATCGGAGAAAATGTCTTCTGAGGGTAAAGGGGGGTAAGAAGCGACCCCTTTGGGGTGAAAATTTTGTCCTTTTTTTGATTGGACGAACCGTTTTCGAGATATAGCGATTTTAATATCGAAAATTTTTTTTCGATAAACGGCCATATCTCGGTAAGGGTGCGTCGGAGGCGAAAAATAAGCGAATTTTCGTACCGAGTTTCCTAAAATGCGCGTAGAGTGGTGCGGATTCGTAACCACTATAGCCTGGTAGGTTTCCGACGTTCCTCCTATCCATTCAAGTTTTAAATTATGAATGGAGGTAGGCTCGCAATACTCTACAATGCCGGCGGGGGTACCAAAATCAAGAAAATGGGAAAACTGACACCGGATTCCCGTAAAATGGGGTCGTAAACCGTCCCCACAGGCGCAAAAAATTGCTCCGTTTTCCCAAAAAACGAATCGTTTTCGAGTTATGGCCATTTTAAAATCGAAAAAAAAAATTCGAAAAAGGGCCGTATCTCGGTAAGGGTGCGCCGGAGGCGAAAAATAAGCGAATTTTCGTACCGAGTTTACTATGACGTGCGTAGGAGTGGTGCGGTTTCGTAAACACTATCGCCTGGTAGGTTTCCGACGGTCCTCCTATCCATTCAAGTTTGAAATTTTAAATCGAGGTAGGCTCGCAATACTCTATACGATGCCGGCGGGGGTACCAAAATCAAGAAAATGGGGAAACTGACACCGGATTCCCGTAAAATGGGGTCGTAAACCGTCCCTATAAGGGCAAAAAATTGCTCCGTTTTCCCAAAAAACGAACCGTTTTCGAGTTATGGCCATTTTAAAATCGAAAAAAAAAAAACGAAAAAGGGCCGTATCTCGGTAACGGTGCGTCGGAGGCGAAAAATAAGCGAATTTTCGTACCGAGCTCAAATTAACGCGCGTAAAGTGGTGCGGATTCGTAACCACTATAGTTTGGTTAGTTTGGTTGGTAGGCTTCCGACGTTCCTCCTATCCATTCAAGTTTGAAATTTTAAAGCGAGGTAGGCTTTCATTTTTAACTTATTAAAATCGATCGATTATTTTCGTGATTTTTGCATCTCTTAAATATGGCAACGTCCACCACTCTACGCGCATTTTAAGAAACTCGGTACGAAAATTCGCTTATTTTTCGCCTCCGACGCACCGTTTCCGAGATACGGCCCTTTTTCGAATTTTTTTTTTTCAATTTTAAAATGGCCATAACTCGAAAACGGTTCGTTTTTTGGGAAAACCGAGCAATTTTTTGTCCCATAGGGGACGCTTTACCACCCCATTTTACGGGAATCCGGTATCGGTTTCCCCATTTTCTTGATTTTGGTACCCCCGCCGGCATCGTATAGAGTATTGCGAGCCTACCTCGATTTAAAATTTCAAACTTGAATGGATAGGAGGACCGTCGGAAACCTACCAGGCGATAGTGTTTACGAAACCGCACCACTCCTACGCACGTCATTGTAAACTCGGTACGAAAATTCGCTTATTTTTCGCCTCCGGCGCACCCTTACCGAGATACGGCCCTTTTTCGAATTTTTTTTTTCGATTTTAAAATGGCCATAACTCGAAAACGATTCGTTTTTTGGGAAAACCGAGCAATTTTTTGTCCCATAGGGGACGCTTTACCACCCCATTTTACGGGAATCCGGTGTCAGTTTTCCCATTTTCTTGATTTTGGTACCATTCATAATTTAAAACTTGAATGGATAGGAGGAACGTCGGAAACCTACCAGGCTATAGTGGTTACGAATCCGCACCACTCTACGCGCATTTTAGGAAACTCGGTACGAAAATTCGCTTATTTTTCGCCTCCGACGCACCCTTACCGAGATACGGCCGTTTATCGTACCGGCCTCGGCGTCATTGACCAGGTGGACCGGCCGACTCGGCGTGGGGAATCGCCTGGCAAAGTCGCAACCCCCCCCCCCCCTCCAAATTTTACCCCCTCGAATTTTGTAATTTTTGAAAAAAAAAAATCGGAGAATATGCCTTCTAAGGGTAAAGGGGGGTGAGAAGCTACCCCGTTGGGGCGAAAATTTCGTGCGTTTTTCGATCCGACGAGCCGTTTTCGAGATTTCGACATTTTCGGAAAATTTTCGAAAAAGGGCCGTATCTCGGAAACGGTGCGTCGGAGGCGAAAAATAAGCGAATTTTCGTACCGGCCTCAGCATTATTGACTAGGCGGACCGGCGAACTCGGCGTGGGGAATCGACTGGCAAAGTATCAAATCCAAATTTTACCCCCTCGAATTTCGTAATTTTTGAAAAAAAAAAATCGGAGAAAATGTCTTCTAAGGGTAAAGGGGGGTAAGAAGCGACCCTTTTAGGGTGAAAATTTTGTCCTTTTTTTGATTGGACGAACCGTTTTCGAGATATAGCGATTTTAATATCGAAAATTTTTTTTCGATAAACGGCCGTATCTCGGTAAGGGTGCGTCGGAGGCGAAAAATAAGCGAATTTTCGTACCGAGTTTCCTAAAATGCGCGTAGAGTGGTGCGGATTCGTAACCACTATAGCCTGGTAGGTTTCCGACGTTCCTCCTATCCATTCAAGTTTTAAATTATGAATGGAGGTAGGCTCGCAATACTCTATACAATGCCGGCGGGGGTACCAAAATCAAGAAAATGGGAAAACTGACACCGGATTCCCGTAAAATGGGGTCGTAAACCGTCCCCATACGGGCAAAAAATTGCTCCGTTTTCCCAAAAAACGAATCGTTTTCGAGTTATGGTCATTTTAATATCGAAAAAAAAAATTCGAAAAAGGGCCGTATCTCGGTAAGGGTGCGTCGGAGGCGAAAAATAAGCGAATTTTCGTACCGAGTTTACTATGACGTGCGTAGGAGTGGTGCGGTTTCGTAAACACTATCGCCTGGTAGGTTTCCGACGGTCCTCCTTTCCATTCAAGTTTGAAATTTTAAATCGAGGTAGGCTCGCAATACTCTATACGATGCCGGCGGGGGTACCAAAATCAAGAAAATGGGGAAACCGATACCGGATTCCCGTAAAATGAAAAACCTATTATCAATTCAAGGAAGTGAATTTTTAAGTAGTTATCTGCAGTTTTAATGTAGATTTCAGTTCGCTAAGTTATGAAAATGTATGTTTTGGCTATAATCTTCCGTAAATCAAGGGCGAAAACCAATTATTTGTTCCAAAAGAAGGTGTTTTAAGTATATATCTGCATTTCTAAGGTAGATTTGGGTACAATAAGAGGCGAAAAAGCAGATTCTGACTAAGATTTTATCGAAATCGGCAACTATTTGACTCAGAATGGTTGCCTTACGTCGAAATCTAATAGTTTATTAAGGTTTTCGTTAATAAAATGCCCAAAGACGCCGATTTTGACTAGAATTTGAAAGATATTGACATGAATATATAACTATTTGAATCAAAAAATGATAGTTTAAACTGATATTTGCATTTTTGATGCGGTTTTAGATACGATATGAAGTTTGAAAGAAATTAATAAACTATTAGATTTCGACGTAAGGCAACCATTCTGAGTCAAATAGTTGCCGATTTCGATAAAATCTTAGTCAGAATCTGCTTTTTCGCCTCTTATTGTACCCAAATCTACCTTAGAAATGCAGATATATACTTAAAGCACCTTCTTTTGGGACAAATAATTGGTTTTCGCCCTTGATTTACGGAAGATTATAGCCAAAACATGCATTTTCATAATTTAGCGAACTGAAATCTACATTAAAACTGCAGATAACTACTTAAAAATTCACTTCCTTGAATTGATAATAGGTTTTTCTTTGTCATTTTAAACAGATTCCAGTCAAAATCGGCTTCTTCGATTCATATCGTATCTAAAACCGCATCAAAACTGCAAATATGAGTTTAAACTATCATTTTTTGATACAAGCAGTTATATATTTTAGTAACGAAAACCTTAATAAACTATTAGATTTCGACGTGAGGCAACCTTTCTGAGTCAAATAGTTGCCGATTTCGATAAAATCTTAGTCAGAATCTGCTTTTTCGCCTCTTATTGTACCCAAATCTACCTTAGAAATGCAGATATATACTTAAAACACCTTCTTTTGGGACAAATAATTGGTTTTCGCCCTTGATTTACGGAAGATTATAGCCAAAACATGCATTTTCATAACTTAGCGAACTGAAATCTACATTAAAACTGCAGATAACTACATAAAAATTCACTTCCTTGAATTGATAATAGGTTTTTCTTTGTCATTTTAAACAGATTCCAGTCAAAATCGGCTTCTTCGACTCATATCGTACCTAAAACCGCATCAAAACTGCAAATATCAGTTTAAACTATCATTTTTTGATACAAACAGTTATATATTCATGTCAATATCTTTCAAATTCTAGTCAAAATCGGCGTCTTTGGGTATTTTAGTAACGAAAACCTTAATAAACTATTAGATTTCGACGTAAGGCAACCTTTCTGAGTCAAATAGTTGCCGATTTCGATAAAATCTTAGTCAGAATCTACTTTTTCGCCTCTTATTGTACCCAAATCTACCTTAGAAATGCAGATATATACTTAAAACACCTTCTTTTGGGACAAATAATTGGTTTTCGCCCTTGATTTACGGAAGATTATAGCCAAAACATGCATTTTCATAACTTAGCGAACTGAAATCTACATTAAAACTGCAGATAACTACTTAAAAATTCACTTCCTTGAATTGATAATAGGTTTTTCTTTGTCATTTTAAACAGATTCCAGTCAAAATCGGCTTCTTCGACTCATATCGTACCTAAAACCGCATCAAAACTGCAAATATCAGTTTAAACTATCATTTTTTGATACAAACAGTTATATATTCATGTCAATATCTTTCAAATTCTAGTCAAAATCGGCGTCTTTGGGCATTTTAGTAACGAAAACCTTAATAAACTATTAGATTTCGACGTAAGGCAACCATTCTGAGTCAAATAGTTGCCGATTTCGATAAAATCTTAGTCAGAATCTGCTTTTTCGCCTCTTATTGTACCCAAATCTACCTTAGAAATGCAGATATATACTTAAAACACCTTCTTTTGGGACAAATAATTGGTTTTCGCCCTTGATTTACGGAAGATTATAGCCAAAACATGCATTTTCATAACTTAGCGAACTGAAATCTACATTAAAACTGCAGATAACTACTTAAAAATTCACTTCCTTGAATTGATAATAGGTTTTTCTTTGTCATTTTAAACAGATTCCAGTCAAAATCGGCTTCTTCGACTCATATCGTACCTAAAACGGCATCAAAACTGCAAATATCAGTTTAAACTATCATTTTTTGATACAAACAGTTATATATTCATGTCAATATCTTTCAAATTCTAGTCAAAATCGGCGTCTTTGGGCATTTTAGTAACGAAAACCTTAATAAACTATTAGATTTCGACGTAAGGCAACCATTCTGAGTCAAATAGTTGCCGATTTCGATAAAATCTTAGTCAGAATCTGCTTTTTCAAATAATTGGTTTTCGCCCTTGATTTACGGAAGATTATAGCCAAAACATGCATTTTCATAACTTAGCGAACTGAAATCTACATTAAAACTGCAGATAACTACTTAAAAATTCACTTCCTTGAATTGATAATAGGTTTTTCTTTGTCATTTTAAACAGATTCCAGTCAAAATCAGCTTCTTCGACTCATATCGTACCTAAAACCGCATCAAAACTGCAAATATCAGTTCAAACTATCATTTTTTGATACAAACAGTTATATATTCATGTCAATATCTTTCAAATTCTAGTCAAAATCGGCGTCTTTGGGCATTTTAGTAACGAAAACCTTAATAAACTATTAGATTTCGACGTAAGGCAACCATTCTGAGTCAAATAGTTGCCGATTTCGATAAAATCCTAGTCAGAATCTGCTTTTTCGCCTCTTATTGTACCCAAATCTACCTTAGAAATGCAGATATATACTTAAAACACCTTCTTTTTTGACAAATAATTGGTTTTCGCTCTTCATTTACAGAAGATTATAGCCAAAACATGCATTTTCATAACTTAGCGAACTGAAATCTACATTAAAACTGCAGATAACTACTTAAAAATTCACTTCCTTGAATTGATAATAGGTTGTTCTTTGTCATTTTAAACAGATTCCAGTCAAAATCGGCTTCTTCGACTCATATCGTACCTAAAACCGCATCAAAACTGCAAATATCAGTTTAAACTATCATTTTTTGATACAAACAGTTATATATTCATGTCAATATCTTTCAAATTCTAGTCAAAATCGGCGTCTTTGGGCATTTTAGTAACGAAAACCTTAATAAACTATTAGATTTCGACGTAAGGCAACCATTCTGAGTCAAATAGTTGCCGATTTCGATAAAATCTTAGTCAGAATCTGCTTTTTCGCCTCTTATTGTACCCAAATCTACCTTAGAAATGTAGATATATACTTAAAACACCTTCTTTTGGGACAAATAATTGGTTTTCGCCCTTGATTTACGGAAGATTATAGCCAAAACATGCATTTTCATAACTTAGCGAACTGAAATCTACATTAAAACTGCAGATAACTACTTAAAAATTCACTTCCATGAATTGATAATAGGTTTTTCTTTGTCATTTTAAACAGATTCCAGTCAAAATCGGCTTCTTCGATTCATATCGTATCTAAAACCGCATCAAAACTGCAAATATCAGTTTAAACTATCATTTTTTGATACAAACAGTTATATATTCATGTCAATATCTTTCAAATTCTAGTCAAAATCGGCGTCTTTAGTCATTTTAGTAACGAAAACCTTAACAAACTATAAGATTTCGACGTAAGGCAACCTTTCTGAGTCAAATAGTTGCCGATTTCGATAAAATCTTAGTCAGAATCTGCTTTTTCGCCTCTTATTGTACCCAAATCTACCTTAGAAATGCAGATATATACTCAGAACACCTTCTTTTGGGACAAATAATTGGTTTTCGCCCTTGATTTACAGAAGATTATAGCCAAAACATGCATTTTCATAACTTAGCGAACTGAAATCTACATTAAAACTGCAGATAACTACTTAAAAATTCACTTCCTTGAATTGATAATAGGTTTTTCTTTGTCATTTTAAACAGATTCCAGTCAAAGTCGGCTTCTTCGACTCATATCGTACCTAAAACCGCATCAAAACTGCAAATATCAGTTTAAACTATCATTTTTTGATACAAACAGTTATATATTCATGTCAATATCTTACAAATTCTAGTCAAAATGTGCGTCTTTGGGCATTCTAGTAACGAAAACCTTAATAAACTATTAGATTTCGACGTAAGGCAACCATTCTGAGTCAAATAGTTGCCGATTTCGATAAAATGTTAGTCAGAATCTGCTTTTTCGCCTCTTATTGTACCCAAATCTACCTTAGAAATGCAGATATATACTCAGAACACCTTCTTTTGGGACAAATAATTGGTTTTCGCCCTTGATTTACGGAAGATTATAGCCAAAACATGCATTTTCATAACTTAGTGAACTGAAATCTACATTAAAACTGCAGATAACTACTTAAAAATTCACTTCCTTGAATTGATAATAGGTTTTTCTTTGTCATTTTAAACAGATTCCAGTCAAAATCGGCTTCTTCGATTCATATCGTATCTAAAACCGCATCAAAACTGCAAATATCAGTTTAAACTATCATTTTTTGATACAAACAGTTATATATTCATGTCAATATCTTTCAAATTCTAGTCAAAATCGGCGTCTTTGGGCATTTTAGTAACGAAAACCTTAATAAACTATTAGATTTCGACGTAAGGCAACCTTTCTGAGTCAAATAGTTGCCGATTTCGATAAAATCTTAGTCAGAATCTGCTTTTTCGCCTCTTATTGTACCCAAATCTACCTTAGAAATGCAGATATATACTCAGAACACCTTCTTTTGGGACAAATAATTGGTTTTCGCCCTTGATTTACGGAAGATTATAGCCAAAACATGCATTTTCATAACTTAGCGAACTGAAATCTACATTAAAACTGCAGATAACTACTTAAAAATTCACTTCCTTGAATTGATAATAGGTTTTTCTTTGTCATTTTAAACAGATTCCAGTCAAAGTCGGCTTCTTCGACTCATATCGTACCTAAAACCGCATCAAAACTGCAAATATCAGTTTAAACTATCATTTTTTGATACAAACAGTTATATATTCATGTCAATATCTTACAAATTCTAGTCAAAATGTGCGTCTTTGGGCATTCTAGTAACGAAAACCTTAATAAACTATTAGATTTCGACGTAAGGCAACCATTCTGAGTCAAATAGTTGCCGATTTCGATAAAATCTTAGTCAGAATCTGCTTTTTCGCCTCTTATTGTACCCAAATCTACCTTAGAAATGCAGATATATACTCAGAACACCTTCTTTTGGGACAAATAATTGGTTTTCGCCCTTGATTTACGGAAGATTATAGCCAAAACATGCATTTTCATAACTTAGCAAACTGAAATCTACATTAAAACTGCAGATAACTACTTAAAAATTCACTTCCTTGAATTGATAATAGGTTTTTCTTTGTCATTTTAAACAGATTCCAGTCAAAATCGGCTTCTTCGATTCATATCGCATCTAAAACCGCATCAAAACTGCAATTATCAGTTTAAACTATCATTTTTTGATACAAACAGTTATATATTTATGTCAATATCTTTCAAATTCTAGTCAAAATCGGCGTCTTTGGGCATTTTAGTAACGAAAACCTTAATAAACTATTAGATTTCGACGTAAGGCAACCTTTCTGAGTCAAATAGTTGCCGATTTCGAAAAAATCCTAGTCAGAATCTGCTTTTTCGCCTCTTATTGTACCCAAATCTACCTAAGAAATGCAGATATATACTCAGAACACCTTCTTTTGGGACAAATAATTGGTTTTCGCCCTTGATTTACGGAAGATTATAGCCAAAACATGCATTTTCATAACTTAGCGAACTGAAATCTACATTAAAACTGCAGATAACTACTTAAAAATTCACTTCCTTGAATTTTTTAATAGGTTTTTCTTTGTCATTTTAAACAGATTCCAGTCAAAGTCGGCTTCTTCGACTCATATCGTACCTAAAACCGCATCAAAACTGCAAATATCAGTTTAAACAATCATTTTTTGATACAAACAGTTATATATTCATGTCAATAACTTTCAAATTCTAGTCAAAATCGGCGTCTTTGGGCATTTTAGTAACGAAAACCTTAATAAACTATTAGATTTCGACGTAAGGCAACCATTCTGAGTCTAATAGTTGCCGATTTCGATAAAATCTTAGTCAGAATCTGCTTTTTCGCCTCTTATTGTACCCAAATCTACCTTAGAAATGCAGATATATACTCAGAACACCTTCTTTTGGGACAAATAATTGGTTTTCGCCCTTGATTTACGGAAGATTATAGCCAAAACATGCATTTTCATAACTTAGCGAACTGAAATCTACATTAAAACTGCAGATAACTACTTAAAAATTCACTTCCTTGAATTGATAATAGGTTTTTCTTTGTCATTTTAAACAGATTCCAGTCAAAGTCGGCTTCTTCGACTCATATCGTACCTAAAACCGCATCAAAACTGCAAATATCAGTTTAAACTATCATTTTTTGATACAAACAGTTATATATTCATGTCAATATCTTACAAATTCTAGTCAAAATGTGCGTCTTTGGGCATTCTAGTAACGAAAACCTTAATAAACTATTAGATTTCGACGTAAGGCAACCATTCTGAGTCAAATAGTTGCCGATTTCGATAAAATCTTAGTCAGAATCTGCTTTTTCGCCTCTTATTGTACCCAAATCTACCTTAGAAATGCAGATATATACTCAGAACACCTTCTTTTGGGACAAATAATTGGTTTTCGCCCTTGATTTACGGAAGATTATAGCCAAAACATGCATTTTCATAACTTAGCAAACTGAAATCTACATTAAAACTGCAGATAACTACTTAAAAATTCACTTCCTTGAATTGATAATAGGTTTTTCTTTGTCATTTTAAACAGATTCCAGTCAAAATCGGCTTCTTCGATTCATATCGCATCTAAAACCGCATCAAAACTGCAATTATCAGTTTAAACTATCATTTTTTGATACAAACAGTTATATATTTATGTCAATATCTTTCAAATTCTAGTCAAAATCGGCGTCTTTGGGCATTTTAGTAACGAAAACCTTAATAAACTATTAGATTTCGACGTAAGGCAACCTTTCTGAGTCAAATAGTTGCCGATTTCGAAAAAATCCTAGTCAGAATCTGCTTTTTCGCCTCTTATTGTACCCAAATCTACCTTAGAAATGCAGATATATACTCAGAACACCTTCTTTTGGGACAAATAATTAGTTTTCGCCCTTGATTTACAGAAGATTATAGCCAAAACATGCATTTTCATAACTTAGCGAACTGAAATCTACATTAAAACTGCAGATAACTACTTAAAAATTCACTTCCTTGAATTGATAATAGGTTTTTCTTTGTCATTTTAAACAGATTCCAGTCAAAGTCGGCTTCTTCGACTCATATCGTACCTAAAACCGCATCAAAACTGCAAATATCAGTTTAAACTATCATTTTTTGATACAAACAGTTATATATTCATGTCAATATCTTACAAATTCTAGTCAAAATGTGCGTCTTTGGGCATTCTAGTAACGAAAACCTTAATAAACTATTAGATTTCGACGTAAGGCAACCATTCTGAGTCAAATAGTTGCCGATTTCGATAAAATCTTAGTCAGAATCTGCTTTTTCGCCTCTTATTGTACCCAAATCTACCTTAGAAATGCAGATATATACTCAGAACACCTTCTTTTGGGACAAATAATTGGTTTTCGCCCTTGATTTACGGAAGATTATAGCCAAAACATGCATTTTCATAACTTAGCAAACTGAAATCTACATTAAAACTGCAGATAACTACTTAAAAATTCACTTCCTTGAATTGATAATAGGTTTTTCTTTGTCATTTTAAACAGATTCCAGTCAAAATCGGCTTCTTCGATTCATATCGCATCTAAAACCGCATCAAAACTGCAATTATCAGTTTAAACTATCATTTTTTGATACAAACAGTTATATATTTATGTCAATATCTTTCAAATTCTAGTCAAAATCGGCGTCTTTGGGCATTTTAGTAACGAAAACCTTAATAAACTATTAGATTTCGACGTAAGGCAACCTTTCTGAGTCAAATAGTTGCCGATTTCGAAAAAATCCTAGTCAGAATCTGCTTTTTCGCCTCTTATTGTACCCAAATCTACCTTAGAAATGCAGATATATACTCAGAACACCTTCTTTTGGGACAAATAATTGGTTTTCGCCCTTGATTTACGGAAGATTATAGCCAAAACATGCATTTTCATAACTTAGCGAACTGAAATCTACATTAAAACTGCAGATAACTACTTAAAAATTCACTTCCTTGAATTGATAATAGGTTTTTCTTTGTCATTTTAAACAGATTCCAGTCAAAGTCGGCTTCTTCGACTCATATCGTACCTAAAACCGCATCAAAACTGCAAATATCAGTTTAAACAATCATTTTTTGATACAAACAGTTATATATTCATGTCAATAACTTTCAAATTCTAGTCAAAATCGGCGTCTTTGGGCATTTTAGTAACGAAAACCTTAATAAACTATTAGATTTCGACGTAAGGCAACCATTCTGAGTCTAATAGTTGCCGATTTCGATAAAATCTTAGTCAGAATCTGCTTTTTCGCCTCTTATTGTACCCAAATCTACCTTAGAAATGCAGATATATACTCAGAACACCTTCTTTTGGGACAAATAATTGGTTTTCGCCCTTGATTTACGGAAGATTATAGCCAAAACATGCATTTTCATAACTTAGCGAACTGAAATCTACATTAAAACTGCAGATAACTACTTAAAAATTCACTTCCTTGAATTGATAATAGGTTTTTCTTTGGCATTTTAAACAGATTCCAGTCAAAGTCGGCTTCTTCGACTCATATCGTACCTAAAACCGCATCAAAACTGCAAATATCAGTTTAAACTATCATTTTTTGATACAAACAGTTATATATTCATGTCAATATCTTACAAATTCTAGTCAAAATGTGCGTCTTTGGGCATTCTAGTAACGAAAACCTTAATAAACTATTAGATTTCGACGTAAGGCAACCATTCTGAGTCAAATAGTTGCCGATTTCGATAAAATCTTAGTCAGAATCTGCTTTTTCGCCTCTTATTGTACCCAAATCTACCTTAGAAATGCAGATATATACTCAGAACACCTTCTTTTGGGACAAATAATTGGTTTTCGCCCTTGATTTACGGAAGATTATAGCCAAAACATGCATTTTCATAACTTAGCAAACTGAAATCTACATTAAAACTGCAGATAACTACTTAAAAATTCACTTCCTTGAATTGATAATAGGTTTTTCTTTGTCATTTTAAACAGATTCCAGTCAAAATCGGCTTCTTCGATTCATATCGCATCTAAAACCGCATCAAAACTGCAATTATCAGTTCAAACTATCATTTTTTGATACAAACAGTTATATATTTATGTCAATATCTTTCAAATTCTAGTCAAAATCGGCGTCTTTGGGCATTTTAGTAACGAAAACCTTAATAAACTATTAGATTTCGACGTAAGGCAACCTTTCTGAGTCAAATAGTTGCCGATTTCGAAAAAATCCTAGTCAGAATCTGCTTTTTCGCCTCTTATTGTACCCAAATCTACCTTAGAAATGCAGATATATACTCAGAACACCTTCTTTTGGGACAAATAATTAGTTTTCGCCCTTGATTTACAGAAGATTATAGCCAAAACATGCATTTTCATAACTTAGCGAACTGAAATCTACATTAAAACTGCAGATAACTACTTAAAAATTCACTTCCTTGAATTGATAATAGGTTTTTCTTTGTCATTTTAAACAGATTCCAGTCAAAGTCGGCTTCTTCGACTCATATCGTACCTAAAACCGCATCAAAACTGCAAATATCAGTTTAAACTATCATTTTTTGATACAAACAGTTATATATTCATGTCAATATCTTTCAAATTCTAGTCAAAATCGGCGTCTTTGTGCATTTTAGTAACGAAAACCTTAATAAACTATTAGATTTCGACGTAAGGCAACCATTCTGAGTCAAATAGTTGCCGATTTCGATAAAATCTTAGTCAGAATCTGCTTTTTCGCCTCTTATTGTACCCAAATCTACCTTAGAAATGTAGATATATACTTAAAACACCTTCTTTTGGGACAAATAAGTTCGCTTAGTTATGAAAATGCATGTTTTGGCTATAATCTTCCGTAAATCAAGGGCGAAAACCAATTATTTGTCCCAAAAGAAGGTGTTTTAAGTATATATCTGCATTTCTACACGGGACAAAGGATCGACCGGAGGCCCAATCGCTCGGCTAATTCCAAGAATCGCTCGTTCGTCCCGGGAATCGATTCGAAGACGTCCCCGTAAACAAATTCGACGAGTTGTTCGCGCGATTTGACAATTAATTTGGAAGGAACGAACAGACAGTTATCGGAAATCGGTTCGCGTCCGTTGTCCGAAACGATTCTTTCCCCGTCGCCTACTCTCCTGATGAAATTCGACCATTCCACCTCTTGCGGATGAACACGCATGTTTTCCGTTAACGTGCACAGTTGAAAAGTACTCCATGCCGGATGCGAAACGATGGACGCCATTCCCGCTCGCCTACCCTTGACAACGGGAAGCAACTGCTTGGGATCGCCGCTAAGAATAACGGTTTTCCCACCGAACGGCCGTCGCGATTGACCGTATTCCCGATACACGGCATCGATCATTTCCAACATCCACGACGCCAACATAAACACCTCGTCTAACACGACGAGTCTCGCGTTTCGAATATCGTCGGCCGCCTCCGACTCGCCCACCAAATTAGAAACCGGCGTATCGTCTACGCCTCTTTCTCTAGGAATGCCGAAAGAAGAATGAATCGTAGCCGCGTTCCGGATTAACGTGGCCGCGATCCCCGTAAAAGCCGCGGATACGTACGGTAACGCGCGAAGTTCCGCCACTTCCAAAATAACGTTGACGGTCGCGGTTTTGCCGGTGCCCCCTTCGCCGGTCAGCCGGTCAAAACGAAAACGATACCGTTACGATTGCATACAGACTGTAAAACCTCGTAAACGAATCCCAGCTGTTGATCGTTGAGATCGATCAGATGCAAATTTTGATTCGGTCTCGGAACGAAAGCGAATTCCTCGAACGTAACCTCTTCCTCGTCCAAAAGTTGTTCCGCCTCCTCGTCGTAAACCCAATCGGAAATCCAATCCCGAGGAAGATTAATTTTTTCCATCGAAGTGGAGCATTCGACCAGAAATCGATCTACGAAACTCCAAAGGACCGTATACCGACACGTACGGAGCACGTGCATCCTTTCGTTTAAGTCGCCCGCGCCCTCTTCGTCGATATCTCTTATTAAATCGATATGAATCCTAAGCACGTCCGCGGACATACGCCTGCACCATCTCTTAAATAAAGTTCGGGGATTCTTCGACGGATTGTACAAGAGAATTACAGCGAACGCTTCCCTTAAATAAAACGGATGACGAAGACGATCCGCTATCCAATCTAAAATCTTGTCCGCCTCTTCGTCGTCGTCCGGGATCAATTTTAACGCTACGCAAGCGGCCTGATACGAAGGACATAAAACGCCGTTTACGGTTTTCGCGTCCACGAACGAAATCAAACCTGTCACGTTGCCCAAAATCATTCGTAGATAGTAGCGCTCCATATTCCCCGGACTCGGATAAACCGGACTCATACGACCTTAGAACGCTCGCCCCTTTCGACTACGGCCACCTCGTCTCCTTCCCTGTAAATTTCACAAGCCTCTCCTTCCAAATGCACGGGCAACTTTTCGATCGTGTGACTGATATGGAACATGCCATTTCCCAAGATGCGATAGACCGCCTCGTGCGGTCCGATATATCTCATTTTAAGGAATGCCGCTGCCTCGTTCCAATCGATCGTACCGGTGGTCGTATTCACTTGCATCTCAACGCATTGGATGTTCGCTACGTCTAACCCCTTATTGACGTAGGCGTTAATGTATCGACACACCTGGATCGGGTTTCCGACGCAAAGTTCCAAATTCGTTGCCGACGAAACGATTTTGTTGCCTGTTAAAAAAGCAAACACCCGGAGGACGTCTGTAAAGAATTTGCTTCTCGATCTTGAAAACGGTGCTCGATATTTGCTGTTTCGGATATTTCCACCGGCATCGATCGACAACGGTCCAGCAAGGCGGTCTTCTGACCCTCGAATTTTCGACACCTATCTCCCCCTCTTGTTCCTCCTCCTCGTCATTGTCGTCGATTTCCTGTTCAACGTTTTCCGGTTCGATATCGCACTTGTTATGTATAGTTATATATATGTATAGTTATATATATATATATATATATATATATATATATATATATATATATATATATATATATATATATATATATATATATATATATATATATATATATATATATATATATATATATATATATATATATATATATATATATATATATATATATATATATATATATATATATATATATATATATATATATATATATATATATATATATATATATATATATATATATATATATATATATATATATATATATATATATATATATATATATATATATATATATATATAAATATATATATATATATATATATATATATATATATATATATATATATATATATATATATATATATATAAATATGTATATATACATATATAAATATATATATATATATATATATATATATATATATATATATATATATATATATATATATATATATATATATATATATATATATATATATATATATATATATATATATATATATATATATATATATATATATATATATATATATAGGTTTTCCTTTGTCATTTTAAACAGATTCCAGTCAAAATCGGCTTCTTCGACTCATATCGTACCTAAAACCGCATCAAAACTGCAAATATCAGTTTAAACTATCATTTTTTGATACAAACAGTTATATATTCATGTCAATATCATTCCAATTCTAGTCAAAATCGGCGTCTTTGGGCATTTTAGTAACGAAAACCTTAATAAACTATTAGATTTCGACGTAAGGCAACCATTCTGAGTCAAATAGTTGCCGATTTCGATAAAATCTTAGTCAGAATCTGCTTTTTCGCCTCTTATTGTACCCAAATCTACCTTAGAAATGCAGATATATACTTAAAACACCTTCTTTTGGGACAAATAATTGGTTTTCGCCCTTGATTTACGGAAGATCATAGCCAAAACATGCATTTTCATAACTTAGCGAACTGAAATCTACATTAAAACTGCAGATAACTACTTAAAAATTCACTTCCTTGAATTGATAATAGGTTTTTCTTTGTCATTTTAAACAGATTCCAGTCAAAATCGGCTTCTTCGATTCATATCGTATCTAAAACCGCATCAAAACTGCAAATATCAGTTTAAACTATCATTTTTTGATACACACAGTTATATATTCATGTCAATATCTTTCAAATTCTAGTCAAAATCGGCGTCTTTGGGCATTTTAGTAACGAAAACCTTAATAAACTATTAGATTTCGACGTAAGGCAACCTTTCTGGGTCAAATAGTTGCCGATTTCGATAAAATCTTAGTCAGAATCTGCTTTTTCGCCTCTTATTGTACCCAAATCTACCTTAGAAATGCAGATATATACTTAAAACACCTTCTTTTGGGACAAATAATTGGTTTTCGCCCTTGATTTACGGAAGATTATAGCCAAAACATCGAGCGGAGTGATAAGTTTAATTTCTGTTCAAAATGGGCGGTGTCTTTAGCGCAGTTTGATGGTGCATATAGTCGATTTATTACTTTTTGGCACTCCTTTGTGTGTATACGTAGTGCAATTTATTCTTTTAAAAGAAGTTACGGCCTTGAATTGGCTCTTTTTCAAAACAGTTATGGAGTATAAATGAAGAAAATTAAACTCGGCTTGATAAGTAATTGGTATTTTTAAATATAAGTTTTTTCTTATTTAGTTTAAAGCAACTTAATTATATAATTTTTTCGTAAACAAATGGGATAGAATTTTTGATATTTTGGAGAATGGAATCAATGACTTCGTAAATATTCGTAAGTTGATTAAGGATATCTTTAATAAAGATAGAATTTTCTCTGCTTGCATATTAGGTAGCTAATTTGGTTTATTTTAGAAGCTAATAACTTTTCATTGTGGCTAATATTTTGGATTGCTCGGTTAAATTTTTGAATTATATCTAAGGATATTGTATTTTCTTTTATAATATTTGCTGATAACGTTTTTTGATTCGCTTGCAATTCGCCAATCAATTTTTCGAACCTTCCTCCATCGTTTGCGTCTAAGTTACCGGTTATTGATTTAAAAAATGGCACATCAAAAGAAATAGATCTACTTTCAAACAGATTTAGCCCTGGTCTGTCAATTAAGGCGCCTGACGAGAAATCAGATTCTCCATGGCAGCGTAGGTTCGAAACCTATCTACTGCAAACGGAAATTGTTTTGCTTGAAATATAATTTTTGTAATTAGCAGCTCAGTCCAGAAAATTTTGTCAATTATGGGGATTAAGTTCGAAACCTACCTACTGCAAACGGCCATTGTTTTGCTTGAAATATATATTTTTTAATTAACAGCTCAGCCCAGAATTTTTTTCAAATATCAAGATTGAGTACATAAATTTCTAAAAATATAATGGCCTTATATTTCAACGCATGGCACATCACCAGAAATAGTTCGACTTTCAAACAGATTTTGCCTTGGTCTATTGGTTAATTCGGGTGACTAGACATCAGATTCTCGATGGCAGTGTAGGTTCGAAACCTACTTACTGCAAACGGAAATTGTTTTGTTTGAAATATAATTTTTGTAATTAGCAGCTCAGTCCAGAAAATTTTGTCAATTATGGGGATTGAGTTCGAAACCTACCTACTGCAAACGGCCATTGTTTTGCTTGAAATATATATCTTTTAATTAACAGCTCAGCCCAGAAATTTTTCTCAAATATGGGGATTGAGTACATAAATTTATAAAAATATAATGGACTTATATTTCAACGCATGGCACATCACCAGAAATAGTTCGACTTTCAAACAGATTTAGCCTTGGTCTGTCGGTTAAGGCGTCTGACTAGAAATCAGATTCTCCATGGCAGCGTAGGTAGGTATCGGAGTAGGTGTGATGGTATAAAAACAGAGTTACGCAACCCGCGCATAATTTTACGTAGGAAATAATTTAAAGACATCCGGCATATTTTTAAAAAATTAAATTTTAAATTATAAAGCCAAAGATGTAAAAACATTAGCAAATTTAAATCGAAATACTTATTTACCGCGGGGAACAATATCGCGACGTCCTGTATACAATTTAAATTCAAAGAAGAAAATAAAAATAACGAAAACGAAAGTATCGTTGACTTAAAAGAAGCGATATAATAACGAAACACATACAACCAATGTAAAGAAAATGGGACAACCTGTATGTGATTAAAAGCAAACTACCTTTTCGGAGTACGTGTGATGGTGTGAAAACAGAGTTACCCAACCCGCGCATGATTTTACGTAAGAAATAATTTAAGGACATCCGGTATATTTTTAAAAAACTAAATTTAAAATTATGAAGCCAGAGATGCAAAAACTTTAACAAAATTAAATCGAAATACTCATTTGCCGGGGTGAACAATATCGCGACGTCCTGTATACAATTTCAATTGAAAGAAGGAAATAAAAATAACCAACACGAAAATATCGTTCGCTCGAAACAAACGAAATAATAACGTAACACATAGAACCAATGTAAAAAAAATGGGACAACCTGTATGTGATTAAAAGCAAACTACCTTATCGAAGAACGTGTGATGGTGTAAAAACAGAGTTACGCAACCCGCGCATGATTTTAGGTAGGAAATAATTTAAGGACATCCGGTATATTTTTAAAAAATTAAATTTAAAATTATAAAGCCAGAGATGCAAAAACATTAGCAAATTTAAATCGAAATACTCATTTACCGCGGGGAACAATATCGCGACGTCCTGTATACAATTTAAATTCAAAGAAGGAAATAAAAATAACGAAAACGAAAGTATCGTTGACTCAAAAGAAGCGATATAATAACGTAACACATAGAACCAATGTAAAGAAAATGGGACAACCTGTATCTGATTAGATGCAAACATTTTTATCTGAGTATGTGTAATCGTGTGAAAACAGAGTTACGCAACCCGCGTATGATTTTACATAGGAAATAATTTAAGGATAACCGGTATATTTTTAAAAAATTGGACATGACGCTAGAGATGTAAAAACCAATGCAAAGAAAAAAAAACACTAAAATATATTAGCGAGAGATAGTCGCAACTCGAAAACTTTTTCTTCATGTCCGGGTAGGAGCACATAGCAATAGAAATATATTTAATTACCTTAAAAAAAGAAAATCAATCACAATTAACTTTCTCGGGTGCACTTTTAAAACAAACTAAATGCAAATCTCGATGAAGATCATCCCACCTACATTGTCACCCCCACCAATTATTTAATATTTCGCGCCTAGGATAACGATCGCTAAGATCGTCGAACGTTGCCACGTTGAGCGCAAAACGTAGTTATTAAAAATGATGCGAGTTAATTTTTGTCTTTACCAATTATGAGAATCGTCGAAATCTATCTGGAAACACTTTCAACTGCATCCCGTCTCTTTTCGTTGAATTGAAATTGATCTTTTTTTCAATAAAAATCGATATAAATCACAATGCAGGGATGCTTCTGGCAACAGTGTCACCCCATCCACTTTTATAACGGTTTTCTGTCCGTCGATCGTAAATCATTTTTTCGCGGGTAAAATAACGGCTGTTAGAGAATCTTCGGACGTTGCCATATTTAAGAGATGCAAAAATCACGAAAATAATCGATCGATTTTAATAAGGGAAAAATGAAAGCCTACCTCGCTTTAAAAGTTCAAACTTGAATGGATAGGAGGAACGTCGGAAGCCTACCAAACTATAGTGGTTACGAATCCGCACCACTTTACGCGCGTTAATCCGAGCTCGGTACGAAAATTCGCTTATTTTTCGCCTCCGACGCACCGTTTCCGAGATACGGCCCTTTTTCGAAATTTTTTTTTCCATTTTAAAATGGCTATAGCTCGAAAACGGTTCGTTTTTTGAGAAAACCGAGCAATTTTTTGTCCCAAAGGGGACGCTTTACCACCCCATTTTACGGGAATCCGGTATCGGTTTCCCCATTTTCTTGATTTTGGTACCCCCGCCGGCATCGTATAGAGTATTGCGAGCCTACCTCGATTTAAAGTTTAAAACTTGAATGGATAGGAGGAACGTCGGAAACCTACCAGGCTATAGCGGTTACGAATCCGCACCACTCTACGCGCGTCATATTGAGCTCGGTACGAAAATTCGCTTATTTTTCGCCTCCGACGCACCCTTACCGAGATACGGCCCTTTCTCGAATTTTTTTTTTCGATTTTAAAATGGCTATATCTCGAAAACGGTTCGTTTTTTGGGAAAACGGAGTAATTTTTTGCCCTTGTAGGGACAGTTTACGACCCCATTTTACTGGAATCCGGTGTCAGTTTCCCCATTTTCTTGATTTTGGTACCCCCGCCGGCATCGTATAGAGTATTGCGAGCCTACCTCGATTTAAAATTTAAAACTTGAATGGATAGGAGGAACGTCGGAAACCTACCAAACTATAGTGGTTACGAAACCGCACCACTCTACGCGCGTTATAATAAACTCGGGACGAAAATTCGCTTATTTTTCGCCTCCGACGCACCGTTTCCGAGATACGGCCCTTTTTCGAAATTTTTTTTTCCATTTTAAAATGGCTATAGCTCGAAAACGGTTCGTTTTTTGAGAAAACCGAGCAATTTTTTGTCCCAAAGGGGACGCTTTACCACCCCATTTTACGGGAATCCGGTATCGGTTTCCCCATTTTCTTGATTTTGGTACCCCCGCCGGCATCGTATAGAGTATTGCGAGCCTACCTCGATTTAAAATTTAAAACTTGCACTCTACGCGCGTTATATTGAGCTCGGTACGAAAATTCGCTTACTTTTCGCCTCCGACGCACCGTTACCGAGATACGGCCCTTTTTCGTATTTTTTTTTTTCGATATTAAAATGGCCATAACTCGAAAACGGTTCGTCCAATCAAAAAAAGGACAAAATTTTCACCCCAAAGGGATCGCTTCTCACCCCCCTTAACCCTTAGAAGACATTTTCTCCGATTTTTTTTTTCAAAAATTACAAAATTCGAGGGGGTAAAATTTGGATTTGATACTTTGCCAGTCGATTCCCCACGCCGAGTTCGCCGGTCCGCCTACTTAATAACGCGGAGGCCGGTACGAAAATTCGCTTATTTTTCGCCTCCGACGCACCGTTTCCGAGATACGGCCCTTTTTCGAAAATTTTTCGAAAATGTCGAAATCTCGAAAACGGCTCGTCGGATCGAAAAACGCACGAAATTTTCACCCCAACAGGGTCGCTTCTTACCCCCCTTTACCCTTAGAAGGCATTTTCTCCGATTTTTTTTTTTCAAAAATTACAAAATCCGAGGGGGTAAAATTTGGATTTGATACTTTGTCAGTCGATTCCCCACGCCGAGTCCGCCGGTCCGTCTAGTTAATGACGCCGAGGCCGGTACGAAAATTCGCTTATTTTTCGCCTCCGACGCACCGTTTTCGAGATACGACGATTTGAAAATTTTGAAAATTTTTCCAAAAAACCGCCGTATCTCGGAAACGGTTCGTCGTAGCGAGAAACGGAGCGAATTTCCGTCCCATAAACGGTTTCGGACCCCGTTTTACCCGGATCCGACATCGTTTCCGCCATTTTCCGGAAAAAAGTTCTTTCGGGGGCGGTAACTCCGCTCCCCGAGGTCGAGGGCGGTTCCGCTCCCGGCGCCGAAATCGCGGCCGCCCCCTCCGCCGACCCGCCAAGTTTCATCCCGATCGGAGCGGCCGTTCCCTAGATACATCGCGAGCCTGATACAAACAGTTATATATTCATGTCAATATCTTTCAAATTCTAGTCAAAATCGGCGTCTTTGGGCATTCTAGTAACGAAAACCTTAATAAACTATTAGATTTCGACGTAAGGCAACCTTTCTGAGTCAAATAGTTGCCGATTTCGATAAAATCTTAGTCAGAATCTGCTTTTTCGCCTCTTATTGTACCCAAATCTACCTTAGAAATGCAGATATATACTTAAAACACCTTCTTTTGGGACAAATAATTGGTTTTCGCCCTTGATTTACGGAAGATCATAGCCAAAACATGCATTTTCATAACTTAGCGAACTGAAATCTACATTAAAACTGCAGATAACTACTTAAAAATTCACTTCCTTGAATTGATAATAGGTTTTTCTTTGTCATTTTAAACAGATTCCAGTCAAAATCGGCTTCTTCGATTCATATCGTATCTAAAACCGCATCAAAACTGCAAATATCAGTTTAAACTATCATTTTTTGATACACACAGTTATATATTCATGTCAATATCTTTCAAATTCTAGTCAAAATCGGCGTCTTTGGGCATTTTAGTAACGAAAACCTTAATAAACTATTAGATTTCGACGTAAGGCAACCTTTCTGAGTCAAATAGTTGCCGATTTCGATAAAATCTCAGTCAGAATCGGCTTTTTCGCCTCTTATTGTACCCAAATCTACCTTAGAAATGCAGATATATACTTAAAACACCTTCTTTTGGGACAAATAATTGGTTTTCACCCTTGATTTACGGAAGATTATAGCCAAAACATGCATTTTCATAACTTAGCGAACTGAAATCTACATTAAAACTGCAGATAACTACTTAAAAATTCACTTCCTTGAATTGATAATAGGTTTTTCTTTGTCATTTTAAACAGATTCCATTCAAAATCGGCTTCTTCGACTCATATCGTACCTAAAACCGCATCAAAACTGCAAATATCAGTTTAAACTATCATTTTTTGATACAAACAGTTATATATTCATGTCAATATCATTCAAATTCTAGTCAAAATCGGCGTCTTTAGGCATTTTAGTAACGAAAACCTTAATAAACTATTAGATTTCGACGTAAGGCAACCTTTCTGAGTCAAATAGTTGCCGATTTCGATAAAATCTCGAATTTTGTAATTTTTGAAAAAAAAAAATCGGAGAAAATGTCTTCTAAGGGTAAAGGGGGTGAGAAGCGACCCCACTGGGGTGAAAATTTTGTCCTTTTTTTGATTGGACGAACCGTTTTCGAGTTATGGCCATTTTAAAATCGAAAAAAAAATACGAAAAAAAGCCGTATCTCGGTAACGATGCGTCGGAGGCGAAAAATAAGCGAATTTTCGTACCGAGCTCAATATAACGCGCGTAGAGTGGTGCGGATTCGTAACCGCTATAGCCTGGTAGGTTTCCGACGTTCCTCCTATCCATTCAAGTTTTAAATTTTAAATCGAGGTAGGCTCGCAATACTCTATACGATGCCGGCGGGGGTACCAAAATCAAGAAAATGGGGAAACTGACACCGGATTCCCGTAAAATGGGGTCGTAAACCGTCCCTGTTAGGGCAAAAAATTACTCCGTTTTCCCAAAAAACGAATCGTTTTCGAGTTATGGCCATTTTAAAATCGAAAAAAAAAATACGAAAAAGGGCCGTATCTCGGAAACGGTGCGTCGGAGGCGAAAAATAAGCGAATTTTCGTACCGGCCTCGGCATCATTGACTAAATGGACCGGCCGACTCGGCATGGGGAATCGACTGGCAAAGTCTCAACCCCCCCCCCTCCAAAATTTAGCCCCTCGAATTTTGTAATTTTTGAAAAAAAAAAATCGGAGAAAATGTCTTCTAAGGGTAAAGGGGGTGAGAAGCGACCCCTTTGGGGTGAAAATTTTGTCCTTTTTTTGATTGGACGAACCGTTTTCGAGTTATGGCCATTTTAAAATCGAAAAAAAAATACGAAAAAAAGCCGTATCTCGGTAACGGTGCGTCGGAGGCGAAAATAAGCGAATTTTCGTACCGAGCTCAACATAACGCGCGTAGAGTGGTGCGGATTCGTAACCGCTATAGCCCGGTAGGTTTCCGACGTTCCTCCTATCCATTCAAGTTTTAAATTTTAAATCGAGGTAGGCTCGCAATACTCTATACGATGCCGGCGGGGGTACCAAAATCAAGAAAATGGGGAAACCGATACCGGGGTGGTAAAGCGTCCCCAGTGGGGCAAAAAATTGCTCGGTTTTCTCAAAAAACGAACCGTTTTCGAGATATAGCCATTTTAAAATCGAAAAAAAAAATACGAAAAAGGGCCGTATCTCGGTAACGGTGCGTCGGAGGCGAAAAATAAGCGAATTTTCGTACCGAGCTCAATAAAACGCGCGTAGAGTGGTGCGGATTCGTAACCACTATAGCCTGATACGTTTCCGACGTTCCTCCTATCCATTCAAGTTTTAAATTTTAAATCGAGGTAGGCTCGCAATACTCTATACGATGCCGGCGGGGGTACCAAAATCAAGAAAATGGGGAAACTGACACCGGATTCCCGTAAAATGGGGTCGTAAACCGTCCCTATCAGGGCAAAAAATTACTCCGTTTTCCCAAAAAACGAATCGTTTTCGAGTTATGGCCATTTTAAAATCGAAAAAAAAAAAACGAAAAAGGGCCGTATCTCGGTAACGGTGCGTCGGAGGCGAAAAATAAGCGAATTTTCGTACCGAGCTCAACACAACGCGCGTAGATTGGTGCGGATTCGTAACCACTATAGCCTGATACGTTTCCGACGTTCCTCCTATCCATTCAAGTTTTAAATTTTAAATCGAGGTAGGCTCCTAAGACTATACGATGCCGGCGGGGCACCAAAATCAAGAAAATGGGAAAACAGATACCGGATTCCCGTAAAATGGGGTGGTAAACCGTCCCGTATTGGGCAATAAATTGCTCGGTTTTCCCAAAAAACGAACCGTTTTCGAGCTATAGCCATTTTAAAATGGAAAAAAAAAATTCGAAAAAGGGCCGTATCTCGGAAGCGGTGCGTCGGAGGCGAAAAATAAGCGAATTTTCGTACCGGCCTCGGCGTTATTGACTAAACGGACCGGCCGACTCGGCGTGGGGAATCGACTGGCAAAGTCTCAACCCCCCCCCCTCCAAAATTTACCCCCTCGAATTTTGTAATTTTTGAAAAAAAAAATCGGAGAAAATGCCTTCTAAGTGTAAAGGGGGGTGAGAAGCGACCCCTTTGGGGCGAAAATTTCGTGCGTTTTTCGATCCGATGAGCCGTTTTCGAGATTTCGACATTTTCGAAAAATTTTCGAAAAAGGGCCGTACCTCGGAAACGGTGCGTCGGAGGCGAAAAATAAGCGAATTTTCGTACCGGCCCCAGCGTTTTTAATTATGCGGACCGGCGAACTCGGTGTGGGGAATCGCCTGGCAAAGTATCAAATCCAAATTTTACCCCCTCGAATTTCGTAATTTTTGAAAAAAAAAATCGGAGAAAATGTCTTCTAAGGGTAAAGGGGGTGAGAAGCGACCCCCTTGAGGTGAAAATTTTGTCCTTTTTTTGATTGGACGAACCGTTTTCGAGTTATGGCCATTTTAAAATCGAAAAAAAAAAAAACGAAAAAGGGCCGTATCTCGGTAAGAATGCGTCGGAGGCGAAAAATAAGCGAATTTTCGTACCGAGCTCAATATATCGCGCGTAGAGTAGTGCGGATTCGTAACCGCTATAGCCTGGTAGGTTTCCGACGTTCCTCCTATCCATTCAAGTTTTAAATTTTAAATCGGGGTAGGCTCGCAATACTCCATACGATGCCGGCGGGGGTACCAAAATCAAGAAAATGGGGAAACCGATACCGGATTCCCGTAAAATAGGGTGGTAAAGCGTCCCCTACGGTGCAAAAAATTACTCCGTTTTCCCAAAAAACGAACCGTTTTCGAGATATAGCCATTTTAAAATCGAATAAAAAATTTCGAGAAAGGGCCGTATCTCGGTAAGGGTGTGTCGGAGGCGAAAAATAAGCGAATTTTCGTACCGAGCTCAATATGGCGCGCGTAGAGTAGTGCGGATTCGTAACCGCTATAGCCTGGTAGGTTTCCGACGTTCCTCCTATCCATTCAAGTTTTAAATTTTAAATCGAGGTAGGCTCGCAATACTCTATACGATGCCGGCGGGGGTACCAAAATCAAGAAAATGGGGAAACTGACACCGGATTCCCGTAAAATGGGGTCGTAAACCGTCCCTATAAGGACAAAAAATTACTCCGTTTTCCCAAAAAACGAATCGTTTTCGAGTTATGGCCATTTTAAAATCGAAAAAAAAATTTGGAGAAAGGGCCGTATCTCGGTAAGGGTGCGTCGGAGGCGAAAAATAAGCGAATTTTCGTACCGAGCTCAATATAACGCGCGTAGAGTGGTGCGGATTCGTAACCACTATAGCCTGATAGGTTTACGACGTTCCTCCTATCCATTCAAGTTTTAAATTTTAAATCGAGGTAGGCTCGCAATACTCTATACGATGCCGGCGGGGGTACCAAAATCAAGAAAATGGGGAAACTGACACCGGATTCCCGTAAAATAGGGTCGTAAACCGTCCCTATAAGGGCAAAAAATTGCTCGGTTTTCTCAAAAAACGAACCGTTTTCGAGCTATAGCCATTTTAAAATGGAAAAAAAAATTTCGAAAAAGGGCCGTATCACGGAAACGGTGCGTCGGAGGCGAAAAATAAGCGAATTTTCGTACCGGCCTCGGCGTCATTGACTAAATGGACCGGCCGACTCGGCATGGGGAATCGACTGGCAAAGTCTCAACCCCCCCCCCCCTCCAAAATTTAGCCCCTCGAATTTTGTAATTTTTGAAAAAAAAAAATCGGAGAAAATGTCTTCTAAGGGTAAAGGGGGTGAGAAGCGACCCCTTTGGGGTGAAAATGAATATGAATCGAAGAAGCCGATTTTGACTGGAATCTGTTTAAAATGACAAAGAAAAACCTATTATCAATTCAAGGAAGTAAATTTTTAAGTAGTTATCTGCAGTTTTAATGTAGATTTCAGTTCGCTAAGTTATGAAAATGCATGTTTTGGCTATAATCTTCTGTAAATCAAGGGCGAAAACCAATTATTTGTCCCAAAAGAAGGTGTTTTAAGTATATATCTGCATCTGCAGATTCTGACTAAGATTTTATCGAAATCGGCAACTATTTGACTCAGAATGGTTGCCTTACGTCGAAATCTAATAGTTTATTAAGGTTTTCGTTACTAAAATGCCCAAAGACGCCGATTTTGACTAGAATTTGAATGATATTGACATGAATATATAACTGTTTGTATCAAAAAATGATAGTTTAAACTGATAGATTTCGACGTAAGGCAACCATTCTGAGTCAAATAGTTGCCGATTTCGATAAAATCTTACTCAGAATCTGCTTTTTCGCCTCTTATTGTACCCAAATCTACCTTAGAAATGCAGATATATACTTAAAGCACCTTTTTTTGGGACAAATAATTGGTTTTCGCCCTTGATTTACGGAAGATTATAGCCAAAACATGCATTTTCATAATTTAGCGAACTGAAATCTACATTAAATCTGCAGATAACTACTTAAAAATTCACTTCCTTGAATTGATAATAGGTTTTTATTTGTCATTTTAAACAGATTCCAGTCAAAATCGGCTTCTTCGATTCATATCGTATCTAAAACCGCATCAAAACTGCAAATATCAGTTTAAACTATCATTTTTTGATACAAACAGTTATATATTCATGTCAATATCTTTCAAATTCTAGTCAAAATCGGAGTCTTTGGGCATTTTAGTAACGAAAACCTTAATAAACTATTAGATTTCGACGTGAGGCAACCTTTCTGAGTCAAATAGTTGCCGATTTCGATAAAATCTTAGTCAGAATCTGCTTTTTCGCCTCTTATTGTACCCAAATCTACCTTAGAAATGCAGATATATACTTAAAACACCTTCTTTTGGGACAAATAATTGGTTTTCGCCCTTGATTTACGGAAGATTATAGCCAAAACATGCATTTTCATAACTTAGCGAACTGAAATCTACATTAAAACTGCAGATAACTACTTAAAAATTCACTTCCTTGAATTGATAATAGGTTTTTCTTTGTCATTTTAAACAGATTCCAGTCAAAATCGGCTTCTTCGACTCATATCGTACCTAAAACCGCATCAAAACTGCAAATATCAGTTTAAACTATCATTTTTTGATACAAACAGTTATATATTCATGTCAATATCTTTCAAATTCTAGTCAAAATCGGCGTCTTTGGGCATTTTAGTAACGAAAACCTTAATAAACTATTAGATTTCGACGTAAGGCAACCATTCTGAGTCAAATAGTTGCCGATTTCGATAAAATCTTAGTCAGAATCTGCTTTTTCGCCTCTTATTGTACCCAAATCTACCTTAGAAATGCAGATATATACTTAAAACACCTTCTTTTGAGACAAATAATTGGTTTTCGCCCTTGATTTACGGAAGATTATAGCCAAAACATGCATTTTCATAACTTAGCGAACTGAAATCTACATTAAAACTGCAGATAACTACTTAAAAATTCACTTCCTTGAATTGATAATAGGTTTTTCTTTGTCATTTTAAACAGATTTCAGTCGAAATCGGCTTCTTCGATTCATATCGTATCTAAAACCGCATCAAACCTGCAAATATCAGTTTAAACTATCATTTTTTGATACAAGCAGTTATATATTCATATCAATATCTTTCAAATTCTAGTCAAAATCGGCGTCTTTGGGCATTTTAGTAACGAAAACCTTAATAAACTATTAGATTTCGACGTAAGGCAACCTTTCTGAGTCAAATAGTTGCCGATTTCGATAAAATCTTAGTCAGAATCTGCTTTTTCGCCTCTTATTGTACCCAAATCTACCTTAGAAATGCAGATATATACTTAGAACACCTTCTTTTGGGACAAATAATTGGTTTTCGCCCTTGATTTACAGAAGATTATAGCCAAAACATGCATTTTCATAACTTAGCGAACTGAAATCTACATTAAAACTGCAGATAACTACTTAAAAATTCACTTCCTTGAATTGATAATAGGTTTTTCTTTGTCATTTTAAACAGATTCCAGTCAAAATCGGCTTCTTCGATTCATATTCATTTTCACCCCAAAGGGGTCGCTTCTCACCCCCTTTACCCTTAGAAGACATTTTCTCCGATTTTTTTTTTTCAAAAATAAATCGGAGAAAATGTCTTCTAAGGGTAAAGGGGGTGAGAAGCGACCCCTTTGGGGTGAAAATGAATATGAATCGAAGAAGCCGATTTTGACTGGAATCTGTTTAAAATGACAAAGAAAAACCTATTATCAATTCAAGGAAGTGAATTTTTAAGTAGTTATCTGCAGTTTTAATGTAGATTTCAGTTCGCTAAGTTATGAAAATGCATGTTTTGGCTATAATCTTCTGTAAATCAAGGGCGAAAACCAATTATTTGTCCCAAAAGAAGGTGTTTTAAGTATATATCTGCATCTGCAGATTCTGACTAAGATTTTATCGAAATCGGCAACTATTTGACTCAGAATGGTTGCCTTACGTCGAAATCTAATAGTTTATTAAGGTTTTCGTTACTAAAATGCCCAAAGACGCCGATTTTGACTAGAATTTGAATGATATTGACATGAATATATAACTGTTTGTATCAAAAAATGATAGTTTAAACTGATATTTGCAGTTTTGATGCGGTTTTAGATACGATATGAATCGAAGAAGCCGATTTTGACTGGAATCTGTTTAAAATGACAAAGAAAAACCTATTATCAATTCAAGGAAGTGAATTTTTAAGTAGTTATCTGCAGTTTTAATGGAGATTTCAGTTCGCTAAGTTATGAAAATGCATGTTTTGGCTATAATCTTCCGAAAATCAAGGGCGAAAACCAATTATTTGTCCCAAAAGAAGGTGTTTTAAGTATATATCTGCATTTCTAAGGTAGATTTGGGTACAATAAGAGGCGAAAAAGCAGATTCTGACTAAGATTTTATCGAAATCGGCAACTATTTGACTCAGAAAGGTTGCCTTACGTCGAAATCTAATAGTTTATTAAGGTTTTCGTTACTAAAATGCCCAAAGACGCCGATTTTGACTAGAATTTGAAAGATATTGATATGAATATATAACTGTTTGTATCAAAAAATGATAGTTTAAACTGATATTTGCAGGTTTGATGCGGTTTTAGATACGATATGAATCGAAGAAGCCGATTTCGACTGAAATCTGTTTAAAATGACAAAGAAAAACCTATTATCAATTCAAGGAAGTGAATTTTTAAGTAGTTATCTGCAGTTTTAATGTAGATTTCAGTTCGCTAAGTTATGAAAATGCATGTTTTGGCTATAATCTTCCGTAAATCAAGGGCGAAAACCAATTATTTGTCTCAAAAGAAGGTGTTTTAAGTATATATCTGCATTTCTAAGGTAGATTTGGGTACAATAAGAGGCGAAAAAGCAGATTCTGACTAAGATTTTATCGAAATCGGCAACTATTTGACTCAGAATGGTTGCCTTACGTCGAAATCTAATAGTTTATTAAGGTTTTCGTTACTAAAATGCCCAAAGACGCCGATTTTGACTAGAATTTGAAAGATATTGACATGAATATATAACTGTTTGTATCAAAAAATGATAGTTTAAACTGATATTTGCAGTTTTGATGCGGTTTTAGATACGATATGAATCGAAGAAGCCGATTTTGACTGGAATCTGTTTAAAATGACAAATAAAAACCTATTATCAATTCAAGGAAGTGAATTTTTAAGTAGTTATCTGCAGATTTAATGTAGATTTCAGTTCGCTAAATTATGAAAATGCATGTTTTGGCTATAATCTTCCGTAAATCAAGGGCGAAAACCAATTATTTGTCCCAAAAGAAGGTGCTTTAAGTATATATCTGCATTTCTAAGGTAGATTTGGGTACAATAAGAGGCGAAAAAGCAGATTCTGAGTAAGATTTTATCGAAATCGGCAACTATTTGACTCAGAATGGTTGCCTTACGTCGAAATCTAATAGTTTATTAAGGTTTTCGTTACTAAAATGCCCAAAGACGCCGATTTTGACTAGAATTTGAAAGATATTGACATGAATATATAACTGTTTGTATCAAAAAATGATAGTTTAAACTGATATTTGCAGTTTTGATGCGGTTTTAGGTACGATATGAGTCGAAGAAGCCGATTTTGACTGGAATCTGTTTAAAATGACAAAGAAAAACCTATTATCAATTCAAGGAAGTGAATTTTTAAGTAGTTATCTGCAGTTTTAATGGAGATTTCAGTTCGCTAAGTTATGAAAATGCATGTTTTGGCTATAATCTTCCGAAAATCAAGGGCGAAAACCAATTATTTGTCCCAAAAGAAGGTGTTTTAAGTATATATCTGCATTTCTAAGGTAGATTTGGGTACAATAAGAGGCGAAAAAGCAGATTCTGACTAAGATTTTATCGAAATCGGCAACTATTTGACTCAGAAAGGTTGCCTTACGTCGAAATCTAATAGTTTATTAAGGTTTTCGTTACTAAAATGCCCAAAGACGCCGATTTTGACTAGAATTTGAAAGATATTGATATGAATATATAACTGTTTGTATCAAAAAATGATAGTTTAAACTGATATTTGCAGGTTTGATGCGGTTTTAGATACGATATGAATCGAAGAAGCCGATTTCGACTGAAATCTGTTTAAAATGACAAAGAAAAACCTATTATCAATTCAAGGAAGTGAATTTTTAAGTGGTTATCTGCAGTTTTAATGTAGATTTCAGTTCGCTAAATTATGAAAATGCATGTTTTGGCTATAATCTTCCGTAAATCAAGGGCGAAAACCAATTATTTGTCTCAAAAGAAGGTGTTTTAAGTATATATCTGCATTTCTAAGGTAGATTTGGGTACAATAAGAGGCGAAAAAGCAGATTCTGACTAAGATTTTATCGAAATCGGCAACTATTTGACTCAGAATGGTTGCCTTACGTCGAAATCTAATAGTTTATTAAGGTTTTCGTTACTAAAATGCCCAAAGACGCCGATTTTGACTAGAATTTGAAAGATATTGACATGAATATATAACTGTTTGTATCAAAAAATGATAGTTTAAACTGATATTTGCAGTTTTGATGCGGTTTTAGGTACGATATGAGTCGAAGAAGCCGATTTTGACTGGAATCTGTTTAAAATGACAAAGAAAAACCTATTATCAATTCAAGGAAGTGAATTTTTAAGTAGTTATCTGCAGTTTTAATGTAGATTTCAGTTCGCTAAGTTATGAAAATGCATGTTTTGGCTATAATCTTCCGTAAATCAAGGGCGAAAACCAATTATTTGTCCCAAAAGAAGGTGTTTTAAGTATATATCTGCATTTCTAAGGTAGATTTGGGTACAATAAGAGGCGAAAAAGCAGATTCTGACTAAGATTTTATCGAAATCGGCAACTATTTGACTCAGAAAGGTTGCCTCACGTCGAAATCTAATAGTTTATTAAGGTTTTCGTTACTAAAATGCCCAAAGACGCCGATTTTGACTAGAATTTGAAAGATATTGACATGAATATATAACTGTTTGTATCAAAAAATGATAGTTTAAACTGATATTTGCAGTTTTGATGCGGTTTTAGATACGATATGAATCGAAGAAGCCGATTTTGACTGGAATCTGTTTAAAATGACAAATAAAAACCTATTATCAATTCAAGGAAGTGAATTTTTAAGTGGTTATCTGCAGTTTTAATGTAGATTTCAGTTCGCTAAATTATGAAAATGCATGTTTTGGCTATAATCTTCCGTAAATCAAGGGCGAAAACCAATTATTTGTCCCAAAAGAAGGTGCTTTAAGTATATATCTGCATTTCTAAGGTAGATTTGGGTACAATAAGAGGCGAAAAAGCAGATTCTGAGTAAGATTTTATCGAAATCGGCAACTATTTGACTCAGAATGGTTGCCTTACGTCGAAATCTAATAGTTTATTAAGGTTTTCGTTACTAAAATGCCCAAAGACGCCGATTTTGACTAGAATTTGAAAGATATTGACATGAATATATAACTGTTTGTATCAAAAAATGATAGTTTAAACTGATATTTGCAGTTTTGATGCGGTTTTAGGTACGATATGAGTCGAAGAAGCCGATTTTGACTGGAATCTGTTTAAAATGACAAAGAAAAACCTATTATCAATTCAAGGAAGTGAATTTTTAAGTAGTTATCTGCAGTTTTAATGTAGATTTCAGTTCGCTAAGTTATGAAAATGCATGTTTTGGCTATAATCTTCCGTAAATCAAGGGCGAAAACCAATTATTTGTCCCAAAAGAAGGTGCTTTAAGTATATATCTGCATTTCTAAGGTAGATTTGGGTACAATAAGAGGCGAAAAAGCAGATTCTGACTAAGATTTTATCGAAATCGGCAACTATTTGACTCAGAATGGTTGCCTTACGTCGAAATCTAATAGTTTATTAAGGTTTTCGTTACTAAAATGCCCAAAGACGCCGATTTTGACTAGAATTTGAAAGATATTGACAAGAATATATAACTGTTTGTATCAAAAAATGATAGTTTAAACTGATATTTGCAGTTTTGATGCGGTTTTAGGTACGATATGAGTCGAAGAAGCCGATTTTGACTGGAATCTGTTTAAAATGACAAAGAAAAACCTATTATCAATTCAAGGAACTGAATTTTTAAGTAGTTATCTGCAGTTTTAATGTAGATTTCAGTTCGCTAAGTTATGAAAATGCATGTTTTGGCTATAATCTTCCGTAAATCAAGGGCGAAAACCAATTATTTGTCCCAAAAGAAGGTGTTTTAAGTATATATCTGCATTTCTAAGATAGATTTGGGTACAATAAGAGGCGAAAAAGTAGATTCTGACTAAGATTTTATCGAAATCGGCAACTATTTGACTCAGAAAGGTTGCCTTACGTCGAAATCTAATAGTTTATTAAGGTTTTCGTTACTAAAATACCCAAAGACGCCGATTTTGACTAGAATTTGAAAGATATTGACATGAATATATAACTGTTTGTATCAAAAAATGATAGTTTAAACTGATATTTGCAGTTTTGATGCGGTTTTAGATACGATATGAATCGAAGAAGCCGATTTTGACTGGAATCTGTTTAAAATGACAAAGAAAAACCTATTATCAATTCAAGGAAGTGAATTTTTAAGTAGTTATCTGCAGTTTTAATGTAGATTTCAGTTCGCTAAGTTATGAAAATGCATGTTTTGGCTATAATCTTCCGTAAATCAAGGGCGAAAACCAATTATTTGTCCCAAAAGAAGGTGTTTTAAGTATATATCTGCATTTCTAAGGTAGATTTGGGTACAATAAGAGGCGAAAAAGCAGATTCTGACTAAGATTTTATCGAAATCGGCAACTATTTGACTCAGAATGGTTGCCTTACGTCGAAATCTAATAGTTTATTAAGGTTTTCGTTACTAAAATGCCCAAAGACGCCGATTTTGACTAGAATTTGAACGATATTGACATGAATATATAACTGTTTGTATCAAAAAATGATAGTTTAAACTGATATTTGCAGTTTTGATGCGGTTTTAGGTACGATATGAGTCGAAGAAGCCGATTTTGACTGGAATCTGTTTAAAATGACAAAGAAAAACCTATTATCAATTCAAGGAAGTGAATTTTTAAGTAGTTATCTGCAGTTTTAATGTAGATTTCAGTTCGCTAAGTTATGAAAATGCATGTTTTGGCTATAATCTTCCGTAAATCAAGGGCGAAAACCAATTATTTGTCCCAAAAGAAGGTGTTTTAAGTATATATCTGCATTTCTAAGGTAGATTTGGGTACAATAAGAGGCGAAAAAGTAGATTCTGACTAAGATTTTATCGAAATCGGCAACTATTTGACTCAGAAAGGTTGCCTTACGTCGAAATCTAATAGTTTATTAAGGTTTTCGTTACTAAAATACCCAAAGACGCCGATTTTGACTAGAATTTAAAAGATATTGACATGAATATATAACTGTTTGTATCAAAAAATGATAGTTTAAACTGATATTTGCAGTTTTGATATGGTTTTAGATACGATATGAATCGAAGAAGCCGATTTTGACTGGAATCTGTTTAAAATGACAAAGAAAAACCTATTATCAATTCAAGGAAGTGAATTTTTAAGTAGTTATCTGCAGTTTTAATGTAGATTTCAGTTCGCTAAGTTATGAAAATGCATGTTTTGGCTATAATCTTCCGTAAATCAAGGGCGAAAACCAATTATTTGTCCCAAAAGAAGGTGTTTTAAGTATATATCTGCATTTCTAAGGTAGATTTGGGTACAATAAGAGGCGAAAAAGCAGATTCTGACTAAGATTTTATCGAAATCGGCAACTATTTGACTCAGAATGGTTGCCTTACGTCGAAATCTAATAGTTTATTAAAGTTTTCGTTACTAAAATGCCCAAAGACGCCGATTTTGACTAGAATTTGAAAGATATTGACATGAATATATAACTGTTTGTATCAAAAAATGATAGTTTAAACTGATATTTGCAGTTTTGATGCGGTTTTAGGTACGATATGAGTCGAAGAAGCCGATTTTGACTGGAATCTGTTTAAAATGACAAAGAAAAACCTATTATCAATTCAAGGAAGTGAATTTTTAAGTAGTTATCTGCAGTTTTAATGTACATTTCAGTTCGCTAAGTTATGAAAATGCATGTTTTGGCTATAATCTTCCGTAAATCAAGGGCGAAAACCAATTATTTGTCCCAAAAGAAGGTGTTTTAAGTATATATCTGCATTTCTAAGGTAGATTTGGGTACAATAAGAGGCGAAAAAGCAGATTCTGACTAGGATTTTATCGAAATCGGCAACTATTTGACTCAGAAAGGTTGCCTCACGTCGAAATCTAATAGTTTATTAAGGTTTTCGTTACTAAAATGCCCAAAGACGCCGATTTTGACTAGAATTTGAAAGATATTGACATGAATATATAACTGCTTGTATCAAAAAATGATAGTTTAAACTCATATTTGCAGTTTTGATGCGGTTTTAGATACGATATGAATCGAAGAAGCCGATTTTGACTGGAATCTGTTTAAAATGACAAAGAAAAACCTATTATCAATTCAAGGAAGTGAATTTTTAAGTAGTTATCTGCAGTTTTAATGTAGATTTCAGTTCGCTAAATTATGAAAATGCATGTTTTGGCTATAATCTTCCGTAAATCAAGGGCGAAAACCAATTATTTGTCCCAAAAGAAGGTGCTTTATATATATATCTGCATTTCTAAGGTAGATTTGGGTACAATGAGAGGCGAAAAAGCATATTCTGACTAAGATTTTATCGAAATCGGCAACTATTTGACTCAGAATGCCTCAGTTGCCTTACGTCGAAATCTAATAGTTTATTAATTTCTTTCAAACTTCATATCGTATCTAAAACCGCATCAAAACTGCAAATATCAGTTTAAACTATCATTTTTTGATACAAATAGTTATATATTCATGTCAATATCTTTCAAATTCTAGTCAAAACCGGCGTCTTTGGGCATTTTAGTAACGAAAACCTTAATAAACTATTAGATTTCGACGTAAGGCAACCATTCTGAGTTAAATAGTTGCCGATTTCGATAAAATCTTAGTCAAAATCTGCCTTTTCGCCTCTTATTGTACCCAAATCTACCTTAGAAATGCAGATATATACTTAAAACACCTTCTGTTGGGACAAATAACTGGTCTTGGCCCTTGATTTACGGAAGATTATAGCCAAAACATGCATTTTCATAACTTAGCGAACTGAAATCTACATTAAAACTGCAGATAACTACTTAAAAATTCACTTCCTTGAATTGATAATATGTTTTTCTTTGTCATTTTAAACAGATTCCAGTCAAAATTGGCTTCTTCGACTCATATCGTACCTAAAACCGCATCAAAACTGCAAATATCAGTTTAAACTATCATTTTTTGATACAAACAGTTATATATTCATGTCAATATCTTTCAAATTCTAGTCAAAATCGGCGTCTTTGGGCATTTTAGTAACGAAAACCTTAATAAACTATTAGATTTCGACGTAAGGCAACCATTCTGAGTCAAATAGTTGCCGATTTCGATAAAATCTTAGTCAGAATCTGCTTTTTCGCCTCTTATTGTACCCAAATCTAAATTAGAAATGCAGATATATACTTAAAACATCTTCTTTTGGAACAAATAATTGGTTTTCGCCCTTGATTTACGGAAGATTATAGCCAAAACATGCATTTTCATAACTTAGCGAACTGAAATCTACATTAAAACTGCAGATAACTACTTAAAAATTCACTTCCTTGAATTGATAATAGGTTTTTCTTTGTCATTTTAAACAGATTCCAGTCAAAATCGGCTTCTTCGATTCATATCGTATCTAAAACCGCATCAAAACTGCAAAAATCAGTTTAAACTATCATTTTTTGATACAAACAGTTATATATTCATGTCAATATCTTTCAAATTCTAGTCAAAATCGGCGTCTTTGGGCATTTTAGTAACGAAAACCTTAATAAACTATTAGATTTCGACGTAAGGCAACCATTCTGAGTCAAATAGTTGCCGATTTCGATAAAATCTTAGTCAGAATCTGCTTTTTCGCCTCTTATTGTACCCAAATCTACCTTAGAAATGCAGATATATATTTAAAACACCTTCTTTTGGGACAAATAATTGGTTTTCGCCCTTGATTTACGGAAGATTATAGCCAAAACATGCATTTTCTTAACTTAGCGAACTGAAATCTACATTAAAACTGCAGATAACTACTTAAAAATTCACTTCCTTGAATTGATAATAGGTTTTTCTTTGTCATTTTAAACAGATTCCAGTCAAAATCGGCTTCTTCGACTCATATCGTACCTAAAACCGCATCAAAACTGCAAATATCAGTTTAAACTATCATTTTTTGATACAAACAGTTATATATTCATGTCAATATCTTTCAAATTCTAGTCAAAATCGGCGTCTTTGGGCATTTTAGTAACGAAAACCTTAATAAACTATTAGATTTCGACGTAAGGCAACCATTCTGAGTCAAATAGTTGCCGATTTCGATAAAATCTTAGTCAGAATCTGCTATTTCGCCTCTTATTGTACCCAAATCTACCTTAGAAATGCAGATATATACTTAAAACACCTTCTTTTGGGACAAATAATTGGTTTTCGCCCTTGATTTACGGAAGATTATAGCCAAAACATGCATTTTCATAACTAAGCGAACTTATTTGTCCCAAAAGAAGGTGTTTTAAGTATATATCTACATTTCTAAGGTAGATTTGGGTACAATAAGAGGCGAAAAAGCAGATTCTGACTAAGATTTTATCGAAATCGGCAACTATTTGACTCAGAATGGTTGCCTTACGTCGAAATCTAATAGTTTATTAAGGTTTTCGTTACTAAAATACCCAAAGACGCCGATTTTGACTAGAATTTGAAAGATATTGACATGAATATATAACTGTTTGTATCAAAAAATGATAGTTTAAACTGATATTTGCAGTTTTGATGCGGTTTTAGGTACGATATGAGTCGAAGAAGCCGATTTTGACTGGAATCTGTTTAAAATGACAAAGAACAACCTATTATCAATTCAAGGAAGTGAATTTTTAAGTAGTTATCTGCAGTTTTAATGTAGATTTCAGTTCGCTAAGTTATGAAAATGCATGTTTTGGCTATAATCTTCTGTAAATGAAGGGCGAAAACCAATTATTTGTCAAAAAAGAAGGTGTTTTAAGTATATATCTGCATTTCTAAGGTAGATTTGGGTACAATAAGAGGCGAAAAAGCAGATTCTGTCTAGGATTTTATCGAAATCGGCAACTATTTGACTCAGAATGGTTGCCTTACGTCGAAATCTAATAGTTTATTAAGGTTTTCGTTACTAAAATGCCCAAAGACGCCGATTTTGACTAGAATTTGAAAGATATTGACATGAATATATAACTGTTTGTATCAAAAAATGATAGTTTGAACTGATATTTGCAGTTTTGATGCGGTTTTAGGTACGATATGAGTCGAAGAAGCTGATTTTGACTGGAATCTGTTTAAAATGACAAAGAAAAACCTATTATCAGTTCAAGGAAGTGAATTTTTAAGTAGTTATCTGCAGTTTTAATGTAGATTTCAGTTCGCTAAGTTATGAAAATGCATGTTTTGGCTATAATCTTCCGTAAATCAAGGGCGAAAACCAATTATTTGTCCCAAAAGAAGGTGTTCTAAGTATATATCTGCATTTCTAAGGTAGATTTGGGTACAATAAGAGGCGAAAAAGCAGATTCTGACTAAGATTTTATCGAAATCGGCAACTATTTGACTCAGAATGGTTGCCTTACGTCGAAATCTAATAGTTTATTAAGGTTTTCGTTACTAAAATGCACAAAGACGCCGATTTTGACTAGAATTTGAAAGATATTGACATGAATATATAACTGTTTGTATCAAAAAATGATAGTTTAAACTGATATTTGCAGTTTTGATGCGGTTTTAGGTACGATGTGAGTCGAAGAAGCCGATTTTGACTGGAATCTGTTTAAAATGACAAAGAAAAACCTATTATCAATTCAAGGAAGTGAATTTTTAAGTAGTTATCTGCAGTTTTAATGTAGATTTCAGTTCGCTAAGTTATGAAAATGCATGTTTTGGCTATAATCTTCCGTAAATCAAGGGCGAAAACCAATTATTTGTCCCAAAAGAAGGTGTTTTAAGTATATATCTGCATTTCTAAGGTAGATTTGGGTACAATAAGAGGCGAAAAAGCAGATTCTGACTAAGATTTTATCGAAATCGGCAACTATTTGACTCAGAAAGGTTGCCTCACGTCGAAATCTAATAGTTTATTAAGGTTTTCGTTACTAAAATGCCCAAAGACGCCGATTTTGACTAGAATTTGAAAGATATTGACATGAATATATAACTGTTTGTATCAAAAAATGATAGTTTAAACTGATATTTGCAGTTTTGATGCGGTTTTAGATACGATATGAATCGAAGAAGCCGATTTTGACTGGAATCTGTTTAAAATGACAAAGAAAAACCTATTATCAATTCAAGGAAGTGAATTTTTAAGTAGTTATCTGCAGTTTTAATGTAGATTTCAGTTCGCTAAATTATGAAAATGCATGTTTTGGCTATAATCTTCCGTAAATCAAGGGCGAAAACCAATTATTTGTCCCAAAAGAAGGTGTTTTAAGTATATATCTGCATTTCTAAGGTAGATTTGGGTACAATAAGAGGCGAAAAAGCAGATTCTGACTAAGATTTTATCGAAATAGGCAACTATTTGACTCAGAATGGTTGCCTTACGTCGAAATCTAATAGTTTATTAAGGTTTTCGTTACTAAAATGCCCAAAGACGCCGATTTTGACTAGAATTTGAAAGATATTGACATGCATATATAACTGTTTGTATCAAAAAATGATAGTTTAAACTGATATTTGCAGTTTTGATGCGGTTTTAGGTACGATATGAGTCGAAGAAGCCGATTTTGACTGGAATCTGTTTAAAATGACAAAGAAAAACCTATTATCAATTCAAGGAAGTGAATTTTTAAATAGTTATCTGCAGTTTTAATGTAGATTTCAGTTCGCTAAGTTATGAAAATGCATGTTTTGGCTATAATCTTCCGTAAATCAAGGGCGAAAACCAATTATTGGTCCCAAAAGAAGGTGTTTTAGGTATATATCTGCATTTCTAAGGTAGATTTGGGTACAATAAGAGGCGAAAAAGTAGATTCTGACTAAGATTTTATCGAAATCGGCAACTATTTGACTCAGAAAGGTTGCCTTACGTCGAAATCTAATAGTTTATTAAGGTTTTCGTTACTAAAATACCCAAAGACGCCGATTTTGACTAGAATTTAAAAGATATTGACATGAATATATAACTGTTTGTATCAAAAAATGATAGTTTAAACTGATATTTGCAGTTTTGATATGGTTTTAGATACGATATGAATCGAAGAAGCCGATTTTGACTGGAATCTGTTTAAAATGACAAAGAAAAACCTATTATCAATTCAAGGAAGTGAATTTTTAAGTAGTTATCTGCAGTTTTAATGTAGATTTCAGTTCGCTAAGTTATGAAAATGCATGTTTTGGCTATAATCTTCCGTAAATCAAGTTCGAAAACCAATTATTTGTCCCAAAAGAAGGTGTTTTAAGTATATATCTGCATTTCTAAGGTAGATTTGGGTACAATAAGAGGCGAAAAAGCAGATTCTGACTAAGATTTTATCGAAATCGGCAACTATTTGACTCAGAATGGTTGCCTTACGTCGAAATCTAATAGTTTATTAAGGTTTTCGTTACTAAAATGCCCAAAGACGCCGATTTTGACTAGAATTTGAAAGATATTGACATGAATATATAACTGTTTGTATCAAAAAATGATAGTTTAAACTGATATTTGCAGTTTTGATGCGGTTTTAGGTACGATATGAGTCGAAGAAGCCGATTTTGACTGGAATCTGTTTAAAATGACAAAGAAAAACCTATTATCAATTCAAGGAAGTGAATTTTTAAGTAGTTATCTGCAGTTTTAATGTAGATTTCAGTTCGCTAAGTTATGAAAATGCATGTTTTGGCTATAATCTTCCGTAAATCAAGCGCGAAAACCAATTATTTGTCCCAAAAGAAGGTGTTTTAAGTATATATCTGCATTTCTAAGGTAGATTTGGGTACAATAAGAGGCGAAAAAGCAGATTCTGACTAAGATTTTATCGAAATCGGCAACTATTTGACTCAGAAAGGTTGCCTCACGTCGAAATCTAATAGTTTATTAAGGTTTTCGTTACTAAAATGCCCAAAGACGCCGATTTTGACTAGAATTTGAAAGATATTGACATGAATATATAACTGTTTGTATCAAAAAATGATAGTTTAAACTGATATTTGCAGTTTTGATGCGGTTTTAGGTACGATATGAGTCGAAGAAGCCGATTTTGACTGGAATCTGTTTAAAATGACAAAGAAAAACCTATTATCAATTCAAGGAAGTGAATTTTTAAGTAGTTATCTGCAGTTTTAATGTAGATTTCAGTTCGCTAAGTTATGAAAATGCATGTTTTGGCTATAATCTTCCGTAAATCCAGGGCGAAAACCAATTATTTGTCCCAAAAGAAGGTGTTTTAAGTATATATCTGCATTTCTAAGGTAGATTTGGGTACAATAAGAGGCGAAAAAGCAGATTCTGACTAAGATTTCATCGAAATCGGCAACTATTTGACTCAGAAAGGTTGCCTCACGTCGAAATCTAATAGTTTATTAAGGTTTTCGTTACTAAAATGCCCAAAGACGCCGATTTTGACTAGAATTTGAAAGATATTGACATGAATATATAACTGTTTGTATCAAAAAATGATAGTTTAAACTGATATTTGCAGTTTTGATGTGGTTTTAGATACGATATGAATCGAAGAAGCCGATTTTGACTGGAATCTGTTTAAAATGACAAAGAAAAACCTATTATCAATTCAAGGAAGTGAATTTTAAAGTAGTTATCTGCAGTTTTAATGTAGATTTCAGTTCGCTAAATTATGAAAATGCATGTTTTGGCTATAATCTTCCGTAAATCAAGGGCGAAAACCAATTATTTGTCCCAAAAGAAGGTGTTTTAAGTATATATCTGCATTTCTAAGGTAGATTTGGGTACAATAAGAGGCGAAAAAGCAGATTCTGACTAAGATTTTATCGAAATAGGCAACTATTTGACTCAGAATGGTTGCCTTACGTCGAAATCTAATAGTTTATTAAGGTTTTCGTTACTAAAATGCCCAAAGACGCCGATTTTGACTAGAATTTGAAAGATATTGACATGAATATATAACTGTTTGTATCAAAAAATGATAGTTTAAACTGATATTTGCAGTTTTGATGCGGTTTTAGGTACGATATGAGTCGAAGAAGCCGATTTTGACTGGAATCTGTTTAAAATGACAAAGAAAAACCTATTATCAATTCAAGGAAGTGAATTTTTAAATAGTTATCTGCAGTTTTAATGTAGATTTCAGTTCGCTAAGTTATGAAAATGCATGTTTTGGCTATAATCTTCCGTAAATCAAGGGCGAAAACCAATTATTTGTCCCAAAAGAAGGTGTTTTAGGTATATATCTGCATTTCTAAGGTAGATTTTGGTACAATAAGAGGCGAAAAAGTAGATTCTGACTAAGATTTTATCGAAATCGGCAACTATTTGACTCAGAAAGGTTGCCTTACGTCGAAATCTAATAGTTTATTAAGGTTTTCGTTACTAAAATACCCAAAGACGCCGATTTTGACTAGAATTTAAAAGATATTGACATGAATATATAACTGTTTGTATCAAAAAATGATAGTTTAAACTGATATTTGCAGTTTTGATATGGTTTTAGATACGATATGAATCGAAGAAACCGATTTTGACTGGAATCTGTTTAAAATGACAAAGAAAAACCTATTATCAATTCAAGGAAGTGAATTTTTAAGTAGTTATCTGCAGTTTTAATGTAGATTTCAGTTCGCTAAGTTATGAAAATGCATGTTTTGGCTATAATCTTCCGTAAATCAAGGGCGAAAACCAATTATTTGTCGCAAAAGAAGGTGTTTTAAGTATATATCTGCATTTCTAAGGTAGATTTGGGTACAATAAGAGGCGAAAAAGCAGATTCTGACTAAGATTTTATCGAAATCGGCAACTATTTGACTCAGAATGGTTGCCTTACGTCGAAATCTAATAGTTTATTAAGGTTTTCGTTACTAAAATGCCCAAAGACGCCGATTTTGACTAGAATTTGAAAGATATGGACATGAATATATAACTGTTTGTATCAAAAAATGATAGTTTAAACTGATATTTGCAGTTTTGATGCGGTTTTAGGTACGATATGAGTCGAAGAAGCCGATTTTGACTGGAATCTGTTTAAAATGACAAAGAAAAACCTATTATCAATTCAAGGAAGTGAATTTTTAAGTAGTTATCTGCAGTTTTAATGTAGATTTCAGTTCGCTAAGTTATGAAAATGCATGTTTTGGCTATAATCTTCCGTAAATCAAGCGCGAAAACCAATTATTTGTCCCAAAAGAAGGTGTTTTAAGTATATATCTGCATTTCTAAGGTAGATTTGGGTACAATAAGAGGCGAAAAAGCAGATTCTGACTAAGATTTTATCGAAATCGGCAACTATTTGACTCAGAAAGGTTGCCTCACGTCGAAATCTAATAGTTTATTAAGGTTTTCGTTACTAAAATGCCCAAAGACGCCGATTTTGACTAGAATTTGAAAGATATTGACATGAATATATAACTGTTTGTATCAAAAAATGATAGTTTAAACTGATATTTGCAGTTTTGATGCGGTTTTAGGTACGATATGAGTCGAAGAAGCCGATTTTGACTGGAATCTGTTTAAAATGACTAAGAAAAACCTATTATCAATTCAAGGAAGTGAATTTTTAAGTAGTTATCTGCAGTTTTAATGTACATTTCAGTTCGCTAAGTTATGAAAATGCATGTTTTGGCTATAATCTTCCGTAAATCAAGGGCGAAAACCAATTATTTGTCCCAAAAGAAGGTGTTTTAAGTATATATCTGCATTTCTAAGGTAGATTTGGGTACAATAAGAGGCGAAAAAGCAGATTCTGACTAGGATTTTATCGAAATCGGCAACTACTTGACTCAGAAAGGTTGCCTCACGTCGAAATCTAATAGTTTATTAAGGTTTTCGTTACTAAAATGCCCAAAGACGCCGATTTTGACTAGAATTTGAAAGATATTGACATGAATATATAACTGCTTGTATCAAAAAATGATAGTTTAAACTCATATTTGCAGTTTTGATGCGGTTTTAGGTACGATATGAGTCGAAGAAGCCGATTTTGACTGGAATCTGTTTAAAATGACTAAGAAAAACCTATTATCAATTCAAGGAAGTGAATTTTTAAGTAGTTATCTGCAGTTTTAATGTACATTTCAGTTCGCTAAGTTATGAAAATGCATGTTTTGGCTATAATCTTCCGTAAATCAAGGGCGAAAACCAATTATTTGTCCCAAAAGAAGGTGTTTTAAGTATATATCTGCATTTCTAAGGTAGATTTGGGTACAATGAGAGGCGAAAAAGCATATTCTGACTAAGATTTTATCGAAATCGGCAACTATTTGACTCAGAATGGTTGCCTTACGTCGAAATCTAATAGTTTATTAATTTCTTTCAAACTTCATATCGTATCTAAAACCGCATCAAAACTGCAAATATCAGTTTAAACTATCATTTTTTGATACAAATAGTTATATATTCATGTCAATATCTTTCAAATTCTAGTCAAAACCGGCGCCTTTGGGCATTTTAGTAACGAAAACCTTAATAAACTATTAGATTTCGACGTAAGGCAACCATTCTGAGTTAAATAGTTGCCGATTTCGATAAAATCTTAGTCAGAATCTGCCTTTTCGCCTCTTATTGTACCCAAATCTACCTTAGAAATGCAGATATATACTTAAAACACCTTCTGTTGGGACAAATAACTGGTCTTGGCCCTTGATTTACGGAAGATTATAGCCAAAACATGCATTTTCATAACTTAGCGAACTGAAATCTACATTAAAACTGCAGATAACTACTTAAAAATTCACTTCCTTGAATTGATAATATGTTTTTCTTTGTCATTTTAAACAGATTCCAGTCAAAATTGGCTTCTTCGACTCATATCGTACCTAAAACCGCATCAAAACTGCAAATATCAGTTTAAACTATCATTTTTTGATACAAACAGTTATATATTCATATCAATATCTTTCAAATTCTAGTCAAAATCGGCGTCTTTGGGCATTTTAGTAACGAAAACCTTAATAAACTATTAGATTTCGACGTAAGGCAACCATTCTGAGTCAAATAGTTGCCGATTTCGATAAAATCTTAGTCAGAATCTGCTTTTTCACCTCTTATTGTACCCAAATCTAAATTAGAAATGCAGATATATACTTAAAACACCTTCTTTTGGAACAAATAATTGGTTTTCGCCCTTGATTTACGGAAGATTATAGCCAAAACATGCATTTTCATAACTTAGCGAACTGAAATCTACATTAAAACTGCAGATAACTACTTAAAAATTCACTTCCTTGAATTGATAATAGGTTTTTCTTTGTCATTTTAAACAGATTCCAGTCAAAATCGGCTTCTTCGATTCATATCGTATCTAAAACCGCATCAAAACTGCAAAAATCAGTTTAAACTATCATTTTTTGATACAAACAGTTATATATTCATGTCAATATCTTTCAAATTCTAGTCAAAATCGGCGTCTTTGGGCATTTTAGTAACGAAAACCTTAATAAACTATTAGATTTCGACGTAAGGCAACCATTCTGAGTCAAATAGTTGCCGATTTCGATAAAATCTTAGTCAGAATCTGCTTTTTCGCCTCTTATTGTACCCAAATCTACCTTAGAAATGCAGATATATATTTAAAACACCTTCTTTTGGGACAAATAATTGGTTTTCGCCCTTGATTTACGGAAGATTATAGCCAAAACATGCATTTTCATAACTTAGCGAACTGAAATCTACATTAAAACTGCAGATAACTACTTAAAAATTCACTTCCTTGAATTGATAATAGGTTTTTCTTTGTCATTTTAAACAGATTCCAGTCAAAATCGGCTTCTTCGACTCATATCGTACCTAAAACCGCATCAAAACTGCAAATATCAGTTTAAACTATCATTTTTTGATACAAACAGTTATATATTCATGTCAATATCTTTCAAATTCTAGTCAAAATCGGCGTCTTTGGGCATTTTAGTAACGAAAACCTTAATAAACTATTAGATTTCGACGTAAGGCAACCATTCTGAGTCAAATAGTTGCCGATTTCGATAAAATCTTAGTCAGAATCTGCTTTTTCGCCTCTTATTGTACCCAAATCTACCTTAGAAATGCAGATATATACTTAAAACACCTTCTTTTGGGACAAATAATTGGTTTTCGCCCTTGATTTACGGAAGATTATAGCCAAAACATGCATTTTCATAACTAAGCGAACTTATTTGTCCCAAAAGAAGGTGTTTTAAGTATATATCTACATTTCTAAGGTAGATTTGGGTACAATAAGAGGCGAAAAAGCAGATTCTGACTAAGATTTTATCGAAATCGGCAACTATTTGACTCAGAATGGTTGCCTTACGTCGAAATCTAATAGTTTATTAAGGTTTTCGTTACTAAAATGCCCAAAGACGCCGATTTTGACTAGAATTTGAAAGATATTGACATGAATATATAACTGTTTGTATCAAAAAATGATAGTTTAAACTGATATTTGCAGTTTTGATGCGGTTTTAGGTACGATATGAGTCGAAGAAGCCGATTTTGACTGGAATCTGTTTAAAATGACAAAGAACAACCTATTATCAATTCAAGGAAGTGAATTTTTAAGTAGTTATCTGCAGTTTTAATGTAGATTTCAGTTCGCTAAGTTATGAAAATGCATGTTTTGGCTATAATCTTCTGTAAATGAAGGGCGAAAACCAATTATTTTTCAAAAAAGAAGGTGTTTTAAGTATATATCTGCATTTCTAAGGTAGATTTGGGTACAATAAGAGGCGAAAAAGCAGATTCTGTCTAGGATTTTATCGAAATCGGCAACTATTTGACTCAGAATGGTTGCCTTACGTCGAAATCTAATAGTTTATTAAGGTTTTCGTTACTAAAATGCCCAAAGACGCCGATTTTGACTAGAATTTGAAAGATATTGACATGAATATATAACTGTTTGTATCAAAAAATGATAGTTTGAACTGATATTTGCAGTTTTGATGCGGTTTTAGGTACGATATGAGTCGAAGAAGCTGATTTTGACTGGAATCTGTTTAAAATGACAAAGAAAAACCTATTATCAGTTCAAGGAAGTGAATTTTTAAGTAGTTATCTGCAGTTTTAATGTAGATTTCAGTTCGCTAAGTTATGAAAATGCATGTTTTGGCTATAATCTTCCGTAAATCAAGGGCGAAAACCAATTATTTGTCCCAAAAGAAGGTGTTCTAAGTATATATCTGCATTTCTAAGGTAGATTTGGGTACAATAAGAGGCGAAAAAGCAGATTCTGACTAAGATTTTATCGAAATCGGCAACTATTTGACTCAGAATGGTTGCCTTACGTCGAAATCTAATAGTTTATTAAGGTTTTCGTTACTAAAATGCCCAAAGACGCCGATTTTGACTAGAATTTGAAAGATATTGACATGAATATATAACTGTTTGTATCAAAAAATGATAGTTTAAACTGATATTTGCAGTTTTGATGCGGTTCTAGGTACGATGTGAGTCGAAGAAGCCGATTTTGACTGGAATCTGTTTAAAATGACAAAGAAAAACCTATTATCAATTCAAGGAAGTGAATTTTTAAGTAGTTATCTGCAGTTTTAATGTAGATTTCAGTTCGCTAAGTTATGAAAATGCATGTTTTGGCTATAATCTTCCGTAAATCAAGGGCGAAAACCAATTATTTGTCCCAAAAGAAGGTGTTTTAAGTATATATCTGCACTTCTAAGGTAGATTTGGGTACAATAAGAGGCGAAAAAGCAGATTCTGACTAAGATTTTATCGAAATCGGCAACTATTTGACTCAGAAAGGTTGCCTCACGTCGAAATCTAATAGTTTATTAAGGTTTTCGTTACTAAAATGCCCAAAGACGCCGATTTTGACTAGAATTTGAAAGATATTGACATGAATATATAACTGTTTGTATCAAAAAATGATAGTTTAAACTGATATTTGCAGTTTTGATGCGGTTTTAGATACGATATGAATCGAAGAAGCCGATTTTGACTGGAATCTGTTTAAAATGACAAAGAAAAACCTATTATCAATTCAAGGAAGTGAATTTTTAAGTAGTTATCTGCAGTTTTAATGTAGATTTCAGTTCGCTAAATTATGAAAATGCATGTTTTGGCTATAATCTTCCGTAAATCAAGGGCGAAAACCAATTATTTTTCCCAAAAGAAGGTGTTTTAAGTATATATCTGCATTTCTAAGGTAGATTTGGGTACAATAAGAGGCGAAAAAGCAGATTCTGACTAAGATTTTATCGAAATAGGCAACTATTTGACTCAGAATGGTTGCCTTACGTCGAAATCTAATAGTTTATTAAGGTTTTCGTTACTAAAATGCCCAAAGACGCCGATTTTGACTAGAATTTGAAAGATATTGACATGAATATATAACATTTTTTGATACAAACAGTTATATATTCATGTCAATATCTTTCAAATTCTAGTCAAAATCGGCGTCTTTGGGCATTTTAGTAACGAAAACCTTAATAAACTATTAGATTTCGACGTAAGGCAACCATTCTGAGTCAAATAGTTGCCGATTTCGATAAAATCTTAGTCAGAATCTGCTTTTTCGCCTCTTATTGTACCCAAATCTACCTTAGAAATGCAGATATATACTTAAAACACCTTCTTTTGGGACAAATAATTGGTTTTCGCCCTTGATTTACGGAAGATTATTGCCAAAACATGCATTTTCATAACTTAGCGAACTGAAATCTACATTAAAACTGCAGATAACTACTTAAAAATTCACTTCCTTGAATTGATAATAGGTTTTTCTTTGTCATTTTAAACAGAATCTACTTTTTCGCCTCTTATTGTACCCAAATCTACCTTAGAAATGCAGATATATACCTAAAACACCTTCTTTTGGGACAAATAATTGGTTTTCGCGCTTGATTTACGGAAGATTATAGCCAAAACATGCATTTTCATAACTTAGCGAACTGAAATCTACATTAAAACTGCAGATAACTACTTAAAAATTCACTTCCTTGAATTGATAATAGGTTTTTCTTTGTCATTTTAAACAGATTCCAGTCAAAATCGGCTTCTTCGACTCATATCGTACCCAGAACCGCATCAAAACTGCAAATATCATATATCTGCATTTCTAAGGTAGATTTGGGTACAATAAGAGGCGAAAAAGCAGATTCTGACTAAGATTTTATCGAAATCGGCAACTATTTGACTCAGAAAGGTTGCCTCACGTCGAAATCTAATAGTTTATTAAGGTTTTCGTTACTAAAATGCCCAAAGACGCCGATTTTGACTAGAATTTGAAAGATATTGACATGAATATATAACTGCTTGTATCAAAAAATGAGAGTTTAAACTCATATTTGCAGTTTTGATGCGGTTTTAGATACGATATGAATCGAAGAAGCCGATTTTGACTGGAATCTGTTTAAAATGACAAAGAAAAACCTATTATCAATTCAAGGAAGTGAATTTTTAAGTAGTTATCTGCAGTTTTAATGTAGATTTCAGTTCGCTAAATTATGAAAATGCATGTTTTGGATATAATCTTCCGTAAATCAAGGGCGAAAACCAATTATTTGTCCCAAAAGAAGGTGCTTTAAGTATATATCTGCATTTCTAAGGTAGATTTGGGTAGAATAAGAGGCGAAAAAGCATATTCTGACTAAGATTTTATCGAAATCGGCAACTATTTGACTCAGAATGGTTGCCTTACGTCGAAATCTAATAGTTTATTAATTTCTTTCAAACTTCATATCGTATCTAAAACCGCATCAAAACTGCAAATATCAGTTTAAACTATCATTTTTTGATACAAATAGTTATATATTCATGTCAATATCTTTCAAATTCTAGTCAAAACCGGCGTCTTTGGGCATTTTAGTAATGAAAACCTTAATAAACTATTAGATTTCGACGTAAGGCAACCATTCTGAGTTAAATAGTTGCCGATTTCGATAAAATCTTAGTCAGAATCTGCTTTTTCGCCTCTTATTGTACCCAAATCTACCTTAGAAATGCAGATATATACTTAAAACACCTTCTTTTGGGACAAATAACTGGTCTTGGCCCTTGATTTACGGAAGATTATAGCCAAAACATGCATTTTCATAACTTAGCGAACTGAAATCTACATTAAAACTGCAGATAACCACTTAAAAATTCACTTCCTTGAATTGATAATATGTTTTTCTTTGTCATTTTAAACAGATTCCAGTCAAAATTGGCTTCTTCGACTCATATCGTACCTAAAACCGCATCAAAACTGCAAATATCAGTTTAAACTATCATTTTTTGATACAAACAGTTATATATTCATGTCAATATCTTTCAAATTCTAGTCAAAATCGGCGTCTTTGGGCATTTTAGTAACGAAAACCTTAATAAACTATTAGATTTCGACGTAAGGCAACCATTCTGAGTCAAATAGTTGCCGATTTCGATAAAATCTTAGTCGGAATCTGCTTTTTCGCCTCTTATTGTACCCAAATCTACCTTAGAAATGCAGATATATATTTAAAACACCTTCTTTTGGGACAAATAATTGGTTTTCGCCCTTGATTTACGGAAGATTATAGCCAAAACATGCATTTTCATAACTTAGCGAACTGAAATCTACATTAAAACTGCAGATAACTACTTAAAAATTCACTTCCTTGAATTGATAATAGGTTTTTCTTTGTCATTTTAAACAGATTCCAGTCAAAATCGGCTTCTTCGACTCATATCGTACCTAAAACCGCATCAAAACTGCAAATATCAGTTTAAACTATCATTTTTTGATACAAACAGTTATATATTCATGTCAATATCTTTCAAATTCTAGTCAAAATCGGCGTCTTTGGGCATTTTAGTAACGAAAACCTTAATAAACTATTAGATTTCGACGTAAGGCAACCATTCTGAGTCAAATAGTTGCCGATTTCGATAAAATCTTAGTCAGAATCTGCTTTTTCGCCTCTTATTGTACCCAAATCTACCTTAGAAATGCAGATATATACTTAAAACACCTTCTTTTGGGACAAATAATTGGTTTTCGCCCTTGATTTACGGAAGATTTTAGCCAAAACATGCATTTTCATAACTAAGCGAACTTATTTGTCCCAAAAGAAGGTGTTTTAAGTATATATCTACATTTCTAAGGTAGATTTGGGTACAATAAGAGGCGAAAAAGCAGATTCTGACTAAGATTTTATCGAAATCGGCAACTATTTGACTCAGAATGGTTGCCTTACGTCGAAATCTAATAGTTTATTAAGGTTTTCGTTACTAAAATGCCCAAAGACGCCGATTTTGACTAGAATTTGAAAGATATTGACATGAATATATAACTGTTTGTATCAAAAAATGATAGTTTAAACTGATATTTGCAGTTTTGATGCGGTTTTAGGTACGATATGAGTCGAAGAAGCCGATTTTGACTGGAATCTGTTTAAAATGACAAAGAACCTATTATCAATTCAAGGAAGTGAATTTTTAAGTAGTTATCTGCAGTTTTAATGTAGATTTCAGTTCGCTAAGTTATGAAAATGCATGTTTTGGCTATAATCTTCTGTAAATGAAGGGCGAAAACCAATTATTTGTCAAAAAAGAAGGTGTTTTAAGTATATATCTGCATTTCTAAGGTAGATTTGGGTACAATAAGAGGCGAAAAAGCAGATTCTGACTAGGATTTTATCGAAATCGGCAACTATTTGACTCAGAATGGTTGCCTTACGTCGAAATCTAATAGTTTATTAAGGTTTTCGTTACTAAAATGCCCAAAGACGCCGATTTTGACTAGAATTTGAAAGATATTGACATGAATATATAACTGTTTGTATCAAAAAATGATAGTTTGAACTGATATTTGCAGTTTTGATGCGGTTTTAGATACGATATGAATCGAAGAAGCCGATTTTGACTGGAATCTGTTTAAAATGACAAAGAAAAACCTATTATCAATTCAAGGAAGTGAATTTTTAAGTAGTTATCTGCAGTTTTAATGTAGATTTCAGTTCGCTAAGTTATGAAAATGCATGTTTTGGCTATAATCTTCCGTAAATCAAGGGCGAAAACCAATTATTTGTCCCAAAAGAAGGTGTTTTAAGTATATATCTGCATTTCTAAGGTAGATTTGGATACAATAAGAGGCGAAAAAGCAGATTCTGACTAAGATTTTATCGAAATGGGCAACTATTTGACTCAGAATGGTTGCCTTACGTCGAAATCTAATAGTTTATTAAGGTTTTCGTTACTAAAATGCCCAAAGACGCCGATTTTGACTAGAATTTGAAAGATATTGACATGAATATATAACTGTTTGTATCAAAAAATGATAGTTTAAACTGATATTTGCAGTTTTGATGCGGTTTTAGATACGATTTGAATCGAAGAAGCCGATTTTGACTGGAATCTGTTTAAAATGACAAAGAAAAACCTATTATCAATTCAAGGAAGTGAATTTTTAAGTAGTTATCTCCAGTTTTAATGTAGATTTCAGTTCACTAAGTTATGAAAATGCATGTTTTGGCTATTATCTTCCGTAAATCAAGGGCGAAAACCAATTATTTGTCCCAAAAGAAGGTGTTTTAAGTATATATCTGCATTTCTAAGGTAGATTTGGGTACAATAAGAGGCGAAAAAGCAGATTCTGACTAAGATTTTATCGAAATCGGCAACTATTTGACTCAGAAAGGTTGCCTTACGTCGAAATCTAATAGTTTATTAAGGTTTTCGTTACTAAAATGCCCAAAGACGCCGATTTTGACTAGAATTTGAAAGATATTGACATGAATATATAACTGTTTGTATCAAAAAATGATAGTTTAAACTGATATTTGCAGTTTTGATGCGGTTTTAGGTACGATATGAGTCGAAGAAGCCGATTTTGACTGGAATCTGTTTAAAATGACAAAGAAAAACCTATTATCAATTCAAGGAAGTGAATTTTTAAGTAGTTATCTGCAGTTTTAATGTAGATTTCAGTTCGCTAAGTTATGAAAATGCATGTTTTGGCTATAATCTTCCGTAAATCAAGGGCGAAAACCAATTATTTGTCCCAAAAGAAGGTGTTTTAAGTATATATCTGCATTTCTAAGGTAGATTTGGGTACAATAAGAGGCGAAAAAGCACATTCTGACTAAGATTTTATCGAAATCGGCAACTATTTGACTCAGAAAGGTTGCCTCACGTCGAAATCTAATAGTTTATTAAGGTTTTCGTTACTAAAATGCCCAAAGACGCCGATTTTGACTAGAATTTGAAAGATATTGACATGAATATATTACTGTTTGTATCAAAAAATGATAGTTTAAACTGATATTTGCAGTTTTGATGCGGTTTTAGATACGATATGAATCGAAGAAGCCGATTTTGACTGGAATCTGTTTAAAATGACAAAGAAAAACCTATTATCAATTCAAGGAAGTGAATTTTTAAGTAGTTATCTGCAGTTTTAATGTAGATTTCAGTTCGCTAAATTATGAAAATGCATGTTTTGGCTATAATCTTCCGTAAATCAAGGGCGAAAACCAATTATTTGTCCCAAAAGAAGGTGCTTTAAGTATATATCTGCATTTCTAAGATAGATTTGGGTACAATAAGAGGCGAAAAAGCAGATTCTGACTAAGATTTTATCGAAATCGGCAACTATTTGACTCAGAATGGTTGCCTTACGTCGAAATCTAATAGTTTATTAATTTCTTTCAAACTTCATATCGTATCTAAAACCGCATCAAAACTGCAAATATCAGTTTAAACTATCATTTTTTGATACAAATAGTTATATATTCATGTCAATATCTTTCAAATTCTAGTCAAAATCGGCGTCTTTGGGCATTTTAGTAACGAAAACCTTAATAAACTATTAGATTTCGACGTAAGGCAACCATTCTGAGTTAAATAGTTGCCGATTTCGATAAAATCTTAGTCAGAATCTGCTTTTTCGCCTCTTATTGTACCCAAATCTACCTTAGAAATGCAGATATATACTTAAAACACCTTCTTTTGGGACAAATAACTGGTCTTGGCCCTTGATTTGCGGAAGATTATAGCCAAAACATGCATTTTCATAACTTAGCGAACTGAAATCTACATTAAAACTGCAGATAACTACTTAAAAATTCACTTCCTTGAATTGATAATATGTTTTTCTTTGTCATTTTAAACAGATTCCAGTCAAAATCGGCTTCTTCGACTCATATCGTACCTAAAACCGCATCAAAACTGCAAATATCAGTTTAAACTATCATTTTTTGATACAAACAGTTATATATTCATGTCAATATCTTTCAAATTCTAGTCAAAATCGGCGTCTTTGGGCATTTTAGTAACGAAAACCTTAATAAACTATTAGATTTCGACGTAAGGCAACCATTCTGAGTCAAATAGTTGCCGATTTCCATAAAATCTTAGTCAGAATCTGCTTTTTCGCCTTTTATTGTACCCAAATCTACCTTAGAAATGCAGATATATACTTAAAACACCTTCTTTTGGAACAAATAATTGGTTTTCGCCCTTGATTTACGGAAGATTATAGCCAAAACATGCATTTTCATAACTTAGCGAACTGAAATCTACATTAAAACTGCAGATAACTACTTAAAAATTCACTTCCTTGAATTGGTAATAGGTTTTTCTTTGTCATTTTAAACAGATTCCAGTCAAAATCGGCTTCTTTGATTCATATCGTATCTAAAACCGCATCAAAACTGCAAAAATCAGTTTAAACTATCATTTTTTGATACAAACAGTTATATATTCATGTCAATATCTTTCAAATTCTAGTCAAAATCGGCGTCTTTGGGCATTTTAGTAACGAAAACCTTAATAAACTATTAGATTTCGACGTAAGGCAACCATTCTGAGTCAAATAGTTGCCGATTTCGATAAAATCTTAGTCAAAATCTGCTTTTTCGCCTCTTATTGTACCCAAATCTACCTTAGAAATGCAGATATATATTTAAAACACCTTCTTTTGGGACAAATAATTGGTTTTCGCCCTTGATTTACCGAAGATTATAGCCAAAACATGCATTTTCATAACTTAGCGAACTGAAATCTACATTAAAACTGCAGATAACTACTTAAAAATTCACTTCCTTGAATTGATAATAGGTTTTTCTTTGTCATTTTAAACAGATTCCAGTCAAAATCGGCTTCTTCGACTCATATCGTACCTAAAACCGCATCAAAACTGCAAATATCAGTTTAAACTATCATTTTTTGATACAAACAGTTATATATTCAGGTCAATATCGTTCAAATTCTAGTCAAAATCGGCGTCTTTGGGCATTTTAGTAACGAAAACCTTAATAAACTATTAGATTTCGACGTAAGGCAACCATTCTGAGTCAAATAGTTGCCGATTTCGATAAAATCTTAGTCAGAATCTGCTTTTTCGCCTCTTATTGTACCCAAATCTACCTTAGAAATGCAGATATATACTTAAAACACCTTCTTTTGGGACAAATAATTGGTTTTCGCCCTTGATTTACGGAAGATTATAGCCAAAACATGCATTTTCATAACTAAGCGAACTTATTTGTCCCAAAAGAAGGTGTTTTAAGTATATATCTACATTTCTAAGGTAGATTTGGGTACAATAAGAGGCGAAAAAGCAGATTCTGACTAAGATTTTATCGAAATCGGCAACTATTTGACTCAGAATGGTTGCCTTACTTCGAAATCTAATAGTTTTTTAAGGTTTTCGTTACTAAAATGCCCAAAGACGCCGATTTTGACTAGAATTTGAAAGATATTGACATGAATATATAACTGTTTGTATCAAAAAATGATAGTTTAAACTGATATTTGCAGTTTTGATGCGGTTTTAGGTACGATATGAGTCGAAGAAGCCGATTTTGACTGGAATCTGTTTAAAATGACAAAGAACAACCTATTATCAATTCAAGGAAGTGAATTTTTAAGTAGTTATCTGCAGTTTTAATGTAGATTTCAGTTCGCTAAGTTATGAAAATGCATGTTTTGGCTATAATCTTCCGTAAATCAAGGGCGAAAACCAATTATTTGTCCCAAAAGAAGGTGTTTTAAGTATATATCTGCATTTCTAAGGTAGATTTGGGTACAATAAGAGGCGAAAAAGCAGATTCTGACTAAGATTTTATCGAAATCGGCAACTATTTGACTCAGAAAGGTTGCCTTACGTCGAAATCTAATAGTTTATTAAGGTTTTCGTTGCTAAAATGCCCAAAGACGCCGATTTTGACTAGAATTTGAAAGATATTGACATGAATATATAACTGTTTGTATCAAAAAATGATAGTTTAAACTGATATTTGCAGTTTTGATGCGGTTTTAGATACGATATGAATCGAAGAAGCCGATTTTGACTGGAATCTGTTTAAAATGACAAAGAAAAACCTATTATCAATTCAAGGAAGTGAATTTTTAAGTAGTTATCTGCAGTTTTAATGTAGATTTCAGTTCGCTAAGTTATGAAAATGCATGTTTTGGCTATAATCTTCCGTAAATCAAGGGCGAAAACCAATTATTTGTCCCAAAAGAGGGTGTTTTAAGTATATATCTGCATTTCTAAGGTAGATTTGGGTACAATAAGAGGCGAAAAAGCAGATTCTGACTAAGATTTTATCGAAATCGGCAACTATTTGACTCAGAAAGGTTGCCTTACGTTAAAATCTAATAGTTTATTAAGGTTTTCGTTACTAAAATGCCCAAAGACGCCGATTTTGACTAGAATTTGAAAGATATTGACATGAATATATAACTGTTTGTATCAAAAAATGATAGTTTAAACTGATATTTGCAGTTTTGATGCGGTTTTAGATACGATATGAATCGAAGAAGCCGATTTTGACTGGAATCTGTTTAAAATGACAAAGAAAAACCTATTATCAATTCAAGGAAGTGAATTTTTAAGTAGTTATCTGCAGTTTTAATGTAGATTTCAGTTCGCTAAGTTATGAAAATGCATGTTTTGGCTATAATCTTCCGTAAATCAAGGGCGAAAACCAATTATTTGTCCCAAAAGAAGGTGTTTTAAGTATATATCTGCATTTCTAAGGTAGATTTGGGTACAATAAGAGGCGAAAAAGCAGATTCTGACTAAGATTTTATCGAAATCGGCAACTATTTGACTCAGAATGGTTGCCTTACGTCGAAATCTAATAGTTTATTAAGGTTTTCGTTACTAAAATGCCCAAAGACGCCGATTTTGACTAGAATTTGAAAGATATTGACATGAATATATAACTGTTTGTATCAAAAAATGATAGTTTAAACTGATATTTGCAGTTTTGATGCGGTTTTAGGTACGATATGAGTCGAAGAAGCCGATTTTGACTGGAATCTGTTTAAAATGACAAAGAAAAACCTATTATCAATTCAAGGAAGTGAATTTTTAAGTAGTTATCTGCAGTTTTAATGTAGATTTCAGTTCGCTAAGTTATGAAAATGCATGTTTTGGCTATAATCTTCCGTAAATCAAGGGCGAAAACCAATTATTTGTCCCAAAAGAAGGTGTTTTAAGTATATATCTGCATTTCTAAGGTAGATTTGGGTACAATAAGAGGCGAAAAAGCAGATTCTGACTAAGATTTTATCGAAATCGGCAACTATTTGACTCAGAAAGGTTGCCTCACGTCGAAATCTAATAGTTTATTAAGGTTTTCGTTACTAAAATGCCCAAAGACGCCAATTTTGACTAGAATTTGAAAGATATTGACATGAATATATAACTGTTTGTATCAAAAAATGATAGCTTAAACTGATATTTGCAGTTTTGATGCGGTTTTAGATACGATATGAATCGAAGAAGCCGATTTTGACTGGAATCTGTTTAAAATGACAAAGAAAAACCTATTATCAATTCAAGGAAGTGAATTTTTAAGTAGTTATCTGCAGTTTTAATGTAGATTTCAGTTCGCTAAATTATGAAAATGCATGTTTTGGCTATAATCTTCCGTAAATCAAGGGCGAAAACCAATTATTTGTCCCAAAAGAAGGTGCTTTAAGTATATATCTGCATTTCTAAGGTAGATTTGGGTACAATAAGAGGCGAAAAAGCAGATTCTGACTAAAATTTTATCGAAATCGGCAACTATTTGACTCAGAATGGTTGCCTTACGTCGAAATCTAATAGTTTATTAATTTCTTTCAAACTTCATATCGTATCTAAAACCGCATCAAAACTGCAAATATCAGTTTAAACTATCATTTTTTGATACAAATAGTTATATATTCATGTCAATATCTTTCAAATTCTAGTCAAAATCGGCGTCTTTGGGCATTTTAGTAACGAAAACCTTAATAAACAATTAGATTTCGACGTAAGGCAACCATTCTGAGTCAAATAGTTGCCGATTTCGATAAAATCTTAGTCAGAATCTGCTTTTTCGCCTCTTATTGTACCCAAATCTACCTTAGAAATGCAGATATATACTTAAAACACCTTCTTTTGGGACAAATAACTGGTCTTGGCCCTTGATTTACGGAAGATTATAGCCAAAACATGCATTTTCATAACTAAGCGAACTTATTTGTCCCAAAAGAAGGTGTTTTAAGTATATATCTACATTTCTAAGGTAGATTTGGGTACAAAAAGAGGCGAAAAAGCAGATTCTGACTAAGATTTTATCGAAATCGGCAACTATTTGACTCAGAATGGTTGCCTTACGTCGAAATCTAATAGTTTTTTAAGGTTTTCGTTACTAAAATGCCCAAAGACGCCGATTTTGACTAGAATTTGAAAGATATTGACATGAATATATAACTGTTTGCATCAAAAAATGATAGTCTAAACTGATATTTGCAGTTTTGATGCGGTTTTAGGTACGATATGAGTCGAAGAAGCCGATTTTGACTGGAATCTGTTTAAAATGACAAAGAACAACCTATTATCAATTCAAGGAAGTGAATTTTTAAGTAGTTATCTGCAGTTTTAATGTAGATTTCAGTTCGCTAAGTTATGAAAATACATGTTTTGGCTATAATCTTCCGTAAATCAAGGGCAAAAAATAATTATTTGTCCCAAAAGAAGGTGTTTTAAGTATATATCTGCATTTCTAAGGTAGATTGGGGTACAATAAGAGGCGAAAAAGCAGATTCTGACTAAGATTTTATCGAAATCGGCAACTATTTGACTCAGAAAGGTTGCCTTACGTCGAAATCTAATAGTTTATTAATTTCTTTCAAACTTCATATCGTATCTAAAACCGCATCAAAACTGCAAATATCAGTTTAAACTATCATTTTTTGATACAAATAGTTATATATTCATGTCAATATCTTTCAAATTCTAGTCAAAATCGGCGTCTTTGGGCATTTTAGTAACGAAAACCTTAATAAGCTATTAGATTTCGACGTAAGGCAACCTTTCTGAGTCAAATAGTTGCCGATTTCGATAAAATCTTAGTCAGAATCTGCTTTTTTCGCCTCTTATTGTACCCAAATCTACCTTAGAAATGCAGATATATACTTAAAACACCTTCTTTTGGGACAAATAACTGGTCTTGGCCCTTGATTTACGGAAGATTATAGCCAAAACATGCATTTTCATAACTTAGCGAACTGAAATCTACATTAAAACTGCAGATAACTACTTAAAAATTCACTTCCTTGAATTGATAATATGTTTTTCTTTGTCATTTTAAACAGATTCCAGTCAAAATCGGCTTCTTCGACTCATATCGTACCTAAAACCGCATCAAAACTGCAAATATCAGTTTAAACTATCATTTTTTGATACAAACAGTTATATATTCATGTCAATATCTTTCAAATTCTAGCCAAAATCGGCGTCTTTGGGCATTTTAGTAACGAAAACCTTAATAAACTATTAGATTTCGACGTAAGCCAACCATTCTGAGTCAAATAGTTGCCGATTTTGATAAAATCTTAGTCAGAATCTGCTTTTTCGCCTCTTATTGTACCCAAATCTACCTTAGAAATGCAGATATATACTTAAAACACCTTCTTTTGGCACAAATAATTGGTTTTCGCCCTTGATTTAGGGAAGATTATAGCCAAAACATGCATTTTCATAACTTAGCGAACTGAAATCTACATTAAAACTGCAGATAACTACTTAAAAATTCACTTCCTTGAATTGATAATAGGTTTTTCTTTGTCATTTTAAACAGATTCCAGTCAAAATCGGCTTCTTCGACTCATATCGTACCTAAAACCGCATCAAAACTGCAAATATCAGTTTAAACTATCATTTTTTGATACAAACAGTTATATATTCATGTCAATATCTTTCAAATTCTAGTCAAAATCGGCGTCTTTGGGCATTTTAGTAACGAAAACCTAAATAAACTATTAGATTTCGACGTAAGGCAACCATTCTGAGTCAAATAGTTGCCGATTTCGATAAAATCTTAGTCAGAATCTGCTTTTTCGCCTCTTATTGTACCCAAATCTACCTTAGAAATGCAGATATATACTTAAAACACCTTCTTTTGGGACAAATAATTGGTTTTCGCCCTTGATTTACGGAAGATTATAGCCAAAACATGCATTTTCATAACTAAGCGAACTTATTTGTCCCAAAAGAAGGTGTTTTAAGTATATATCTACATTTCTAAGGTAGATTTGGGTACAATAAGAGGCGAAAAAGCAGATTCTGACTAAGATTTTATCGAAATCGGCAACTATTTCACTCAGAATGGTTGCCTTACGTCGAAATCTAATAGTTTTTTAAGGTTTTCGTTACTAAAATGCCCAAAGACGCCGATTTTGACTAGAATTTGAAAGATATTGACATGAATATATAACTGTTTGTATCAAAAAATGATAGTTTAAACTGATATTTGCAGTTTTGATGCGGTTTTAGGTACGATATGAGTCGAAGAAGCCGATTTTGACTGGAATCTGTTTAAAATGACAAAGAACAACCTATTATCAATTCAAGGAAGTGAATTTTTAAGTAGTTATCTGCAGTTTTAATGTAGATTTCAGTTCGCTAAGTTATGAAAATGCATGTTTTGGCTATAATCTTCCGTAAATCAAGGGCGAAAACCAATTATTTGTCCCAAAAGAAGGTGTTTTAAGTATATATCTGCATTTCTAAGGTAGATTTGGGTACAATAAGAGGCGAAAAAGCAGATTCTGACTAAGATTTTATCGAAATCGGCAACTATTTGACTCAGAAAGGTTGCCTTACGTCGAAATCTAATAGTTTATTAAGGTTTTCGTTACTAAAATGCCCAAAGACGCCGATTTTGACTAGAATTTGAAAGATATTGACATGAATATATAACTGTTTGTATCAAAAAATGATAGTTTAAACTGATATTTGCAGTTTTGATGCGGTTTTAGATACGATATGAATCGAAGAAGCCGATCTTGACTGGAATCTGTTTAAAATGACAAAGAAAAACCTATTATCAATTCAAGGAAGTGAATTTTTAAGTAGTTATCTGCAGTTTTAATGTGGATTTCAGTTCGCTAAGTTATGAAAATGCATGTTTTGGCTATAATCTTCCGTAAATCAATTGCGAAAACCAATTATTTGTCCCAAAAGAAGGTGTTTTAAGTATATATCTGCATTTCTAAGGTAGATTTGGGTACAATAAGAGGCGAAAAAGCAGATTCTGACTAAGATTTTATCGAAATCGGCAACTATTTGACTCAGAAAGGTTGCCTTACGTCAAAATCTAATAGTTTATTAAGGTTTTCGTTACTAAAATGCCCAAAGACGCCGATTTTGACTAGAATTTGAAAGATATTGACATGAATATATAACTGTTTGTATCAAAAAATGATAGTTTAAACTGATATTTGCAGTTTTGATGCGGTTTTAGATACGATATGAATCGAAGAAGCCGATTTTGACTGGAATCTGTTTAAAATGACAAAGAAAAACCTATTATCAATTCAAGGAAGTGAATTTTTAAGTAGTTATCTGCAGTTTTAATGTAGATTTCAGTTCGCTAAGTTATGAAAATGCATGTTTTGGCTATAATCTTCCGTAAATCAAGGGCGAAAACCAATTATTTGTCCCAAAAGAAGGTGTTTTAAGTATATATCTGCATTTCTAAGGTAGATTTGGGTACAATAAGAGGCGAAAAAGCAGATTCTGACTAAGATTTTATCGAAATCGGCAACTATTTGACTCAGAATGGTTGCCTTACGTCGAAATCTAATAGTTTATTAAGGTTTTCGTTACTAAAATGCCTAAAGACGCCGATTTTGACTAGAATTTGAAAGATATTGACATGAATATATAACTGTTTGTATCAAAAAATGATAGTTTAAACTGATATTTGCAGTTTTGATGCGGTTTTAGGTACGATATGAGTCGAAGAAGCCGATTTTGACTCGAATCTGTTTAAAATGACAAAGAAAAACCTATTATCAATTCAAGGAAGTGAATTTTTAAGTAGTTATCTGCAGTTTTAATGTAGATTTCAGTTCGCTAAGTTATGAAAATGCATGTTTTGGCTATAATCTTCCGTAAATCAAGGGCGAAAACCAATTATTTGTCCCAAAAGAAGGTGCTTTAAGTATATATCTGCATTTCTAAGGTAGATTTGGGTACAATAAGAGGCGAAAAAGCAGATTCTGACTAAGATTTTATCGAAATCGGCAACTATTTGACTCAGAAAGGTTGCCTCACGTCGAAATCTAATAGTTTATTAAGGTTTTCGTTACTAAAATGCCCAAAGACGCCGATTTTGACTAGAATTTGAAAGATATTGACATGAATATATAACTGTTTGTATCAAAAAATGATAGCTTAAACTGATATTTGCAGTTTTGATGCGGTTTTAGATACGATATGAATCGAAGAAGCCGATTTTGACTGGAATCTGTTTAAAATGACAAAGAAAAACCTATTATCAATTCAAGGAAGTGAATTTTTAAGTAGTTATCTGCAGTTTTAATGTAGATTTCAGTTCGCTAAGTTATGAAAATGCATGTTTTGGCTATAATCTTCCGTAAATCAAGGGCGAAAACCAATTATTTGTCCCAAAAGAAGGTGTTTTAAGTATATATCTGCATTTCTAAGGTAGATTTGGGTACAATAAGAGGCGAAAAAGCAGATTCTGACTAAGATTTTATCGAAATCGGCAACTATTTGACTCAGAAAGGTTGCCTTACGTCGAAATCTAATAGTTTATTAAGGTTTTCGTTACTAAAATGCCCAAAGACGCCGATTTTGACTAGAATTTGAAAGATATTGACATGAATATATAACTGTTTGTATCAAAAAATGATAGTTTAAACTGATATTTGCAGTTTTGATGCGGTTTTAGATACGATATGAATCGAAGAAGCCGATTTTGACTGGAATCTGTTTAAAATGACAAAGAAAAACCTATTATCAATTCAAGGAAGTGAATTTTTAAGTAGTTATCTGCAGTTTTAATGTGGATTTCAGTTCGCTAAGTTATGAAAATGCATGTTTTGGCTATAATCTTCCGTAAATCAATTGCGAAAACCAATTATTTGTCCCAAAAGAAGGTGTTTTAAGTATATATCTGCATTTCTAAGGTAGATTTGGGTACAATAAGAGGCGAAAAAGCAGATTCTGACTAAGATTTTATCGAAATCGGCAACTATTTGACTCAGAATGGTTGCCTTACGTCGAAATCTAATAGTTTATTAATTTCTTTCAAACTTCATATCGTATCTAAAACCGCATCAAAACTGCAAATATCAGTTTGAACTATCATTTTTTGATACAAATAGTTATATATTCATGTCAATATCTTTCAAATTCTAGTCAAAATCGGCGTCTTTGGGCATTTTAGTAACGAAAACCTTAATAAACAATTAGATTTCGACGTAAGGCAACCATTCTGAGTCAAATAGTTGTCGATTTCGATAAAATCTTAGTCAGAATCTGCTTTTTCGCCTCTTATTGTACCCAAATCTACCTTAGAAATGCAGATATATACTTAAAACACCTTCTTTGGGGACAAATAACTGGTCTTGGCCCTTGATTTACGGAAGATTATAGCCAAAACATGCATTTTCATAACTTAGCGAACTGAAATCTACATTAAAACTGCAGATAACTACTTAAAAATTCACTTCCTTGAATTGATAATATGTTTTTCTTTGTCATTTTAAACAGATTCCAGTCAAAATCATCTTCTTCGACTCATATCGTACCTAAAACCGCATCAAAACTGCAAATATCAGTTTAAACTATCATTTTTTGATACAAACAGTTATATATTCATGTCAATATCATTCAAATTCTAGTCAAAATCGGCGTCTTTGGGCATTTTAGTAACGAAAACCTTAATAAACTATTAGATTTCGACGTAAGGCAACCATTCTGAGTCAAATAGTTGCCGATTTTGATAAAATCTTAGTCAGAATCTGCTTTTTCGCCTCTTATTGTACCCAAATCTACCTTAGAAATGCAGATATATACTTAAAACACCTTCTTTTGGGACAAATAATTGGTTTTCGCCCTTGATTTAGGGAAGATTATAGCCAAAACATGCATTTTCATAACTTAGCGAACTGAAATCTACATTAAAACTGCAGATAACTACTTAAAAATTCACTTCCTTGAATTGATAATAGGTTTTTCTTTGTCATTTTAAACAGATTCCAGTCAAAATCGGCTTCTTCGATTCATATCGTATCTAAAACCGCATCAAAACTGCAAATATCAGTTTAAACTATCATTTTTTGATACAAACAGTTATATATTCATGTCAATATCTTTCAAATTCTAGTCAAAATCGGCGTCTTTGGGCATTTTAGTAACGAAAACCTTAATAAACTATTAGATTTCGACGTAAGGCAACCATTCTGAGTCTAATAGTTGCCGATTTCGATAAAATCTTAGTCAGAATCTGCTTTTTCGCCTCTTATTGTACCCAAATCTACCTTAGAAATGCAGATATATACTTAAAACACCTTCTTTTGGGACAAATAATTGGTTTTCGCCCTTGATTTACGGAAGATTATAGCCAAAACATGCATTTTCATAACTTAGCGAACTGAAATCTACATTAAAACTGCAGATAACTACTTAAAAATTCACTTCCTTGAATTGATAATAGGTTTTTCTTTGTCATTTTAAACAGATTCCAGTCAAAATCGGCTTCTTCGACTCATATCGTACCTAAAACCGCATCAAAACTGCAAATATCAGTTTAAACTATCATTTTTTGATACAAACAGTTATATATTCATGTCAATATCTTTCAAATTCTAGTCAAAATCGGCGTCTTTGGGCATTTTAGTAACGAAAACCTTAAAAAACTATTAGATTTCGACGTAAGGCAACCATTCTGAGTTAATTAGTTGCCGATTTCGATAAAATCTTAGTCAGAATCTGCTTTTTCGCCTCTTATTGTACCCAAATCTACCTTAGAAATGTAGATATATACTTAAAACACCTTCTTTTGGGACAAATAAGTTCGCTTAGTTATGAAAATGCATGTTTTGGCTATAATCTTCCGTAAATCAAGGGCGAAAACCAATTATTTGTCCCAAAAGAAGGTGTTTTAAGTATATATCTGCATTTCTAAGGTAGATTTGGGTACAATAAGAGGCGAAAAAGCAGATTCTGACTAAGATTTTATCGAAATCGGCAACCATTTGACTCAGAATGGTTGCCTTACGTCGAAATCTAATAGTTTATTAAGGTTTTCGTTACTAAAATGCCCAAAGACGCCGATTTTGACTAGAATTTGAAAGATATTGACATGAATATATAACTGTTTGTATCAAAAAATGATAGTTTAAACTGATATTTGCAGTTTTGATGCGGTTTTAGATGCGATATGAATCGAAGAAGCCGATTTTGACTGGAATCTGTTTAAAATGACCAAGAAAAACCTATTATCAATTCAAGGAAGTGAATTTTTAAGTAGTTATCTGCAGTTTTAATGTAGATTTCAGTTCGCTAAGTTATGAAAATGCATGTTTTGGCTATAATCTTCCGTAAATCAATTGCGAAAACCAATTATTTGTCCCAAAAGAAGGTGTTCTGAGTATATATCTGAATTTCTAAGGTAGATTTGGGTACAATAAGAGGCGAAAACTAACCAAAACTAACCAACCAACCATTCTGAGTCAATTAGTTGCCGATTTCGATAAAATCTTAGTCAGAATCTGCTTTTTCGCCTCTTATTGTACCCAAATCTACCTTAGAAATGTAGATATATACTTAAAACACCTTCTTTTGGGACAAATAATTGGTTTTCGCCCTTGATTTATGGAAGATTATAGCCAAAACATGCATTTTCATAACTTAGCGAACTGAAATCTACATTAAAAGTGCAGATAACTACTTAAAAATTCACTTCCTTGAATTGATAATAGGTTGTTCTTTGTCATTTTAAACAGATTCCAGACAAAATCGGCTTCTTCGACTCATATCGTACCTAAAACCGCATCAAAACTGCAAATATCAGTTTAAACTATCATTTTTTGATACAAATAGTTATATATTCATGTCAATATCTTTTAAATTCTAGTCAAAATCGGCGTCTTTGGGCATTTTAGTAACGAAAACCTTAATAAACCATTAGATTTCGACGTAAGGCAACCATTCTGAGTCAAATAGTTGCCGATTTCGATAAAATCTTAGTCAGAATCTGCTTTTTCGCCTCTTATTGTACCCAAATCTACCTTAGAAATGTAAACTATCATTTTTTGATACAAACAGTTATATATTCATGTCAATATCTTTCAAATTCTAGTCAAAATCGGCGTCTTTGGGCATTTTAGTAACGAAAACCTTAATAAACTATTAGATTTGGACGTAAGGCAACCATTCTGAGTCAAATAGTTGCCGATTTCGATAAAATCTTAGTCAGAATCTGCTTTTTCGCCTCTTATTGTACCCAAATCTACCTTAGAAATGCAGATATATACTTAAAACACCTTCTTTTGGGACAAATAATTGGTTTTCGCCCTTGATTTACGGAAGATTATAGCCAAAACATGCATTTTCATAACTTAGCGAACTGAAATCTACATTAAAACTGCAGATAACTACTTAAAAATTCACTTCCTTGAATTGATAATAGGTTTTTCTTTGTCATTTTAAACAGATTCCAGTCAAAATCGGCTTCTTCGACTCATATCGTACCTAAAACCGCATCAAAACTGCAAATATCAGTTTAAACTATCATTTTTTGATACAAACAGTTATATATTCATGTCAATATCTTTCAAATTCTAGTCAAAATCGGCGTCTTTGGGCATTTTAGTGACGAAAACCTTAAAAAACTATTAGATTTCGACGTAAGGCAACCATTCTGAGTTAATTAGTTGCCGATTTCGATAAAATCTTAGTCAGAATCTGCTTTTTCGCCTCTTATTGTACCCAAATCTACCTTAGAAATGCAGATATATACTTAAAACACCTTCTTTTGGGACAAATAATTGGTTTTCGCCCTTGATTTACGGAAGATTATAGCCAAAACATGCATTTTCATAACTTAGCGAACTGAAATCTACATTAAAACTGCAGATAACTACTTAAAATTTCACTTCCTTGAATTGATAATAGGTTGTTCTTTGTCATTTTAAACAGATTCCAGACAAAATCGGCTTCTTCGACTCATATCGTACCTAAAACCGCATCAAAACTGCAAATATCAGTTTAAACTATCATTTTTTGGTACAAACAGTTATATATTCATGTCAATATCTTTCAAATTCTAGTCAAAATCGGCGTCTTTGGGCATTTTAGTAACGAAAACCTTAATAAATCATTAGATTTCGACGTAAGGCAACCATTCTGAGTCAAATAGTTGCCGATTTCGATAAAATCTTAGTCAGAATCTGCTTTTTCGCCTCTTATTGTACCCAAATCTACCTTAGAAATGTAGATATATACTTAAAACACCTTCTTTTGGGACAAATAATTGGTTTTCGCCCTTGATTTACGGAAGATTATAGCCAAAACATGCATTTTCATAACTTAGCGAACTGAAATATACATTAAAACTGCAGATAACTACTTAAAAATTCACTTCCTTGAATTGATAATAGGTTTTTCTTTGTCATTTTAAACAGATTCCAATCAAAATCGGCTTCTTCGACTCATATCGTACCTAAAACCGCATCAAAACTGCAAATATCAGTTTAAACTATCATTTTTTGATACAAACAGTTATATATTCATGTCAATATCTTTCAAATTCTAGTCAAAATCGGCGTCTTTGGGCATTTTAGTAACGAAAACCTTAATAAACTATTAGATTTCGACGTAAGGCAACCATTCTGAGTCAAATGGTTGCCGATTTCGATAAAATCTTAGTCAGAATCTGCTTTTTCGCCTCTTATTGTACCCAAATCTACCTTAGAAATGCAGATATATACTTAAAACACCTTCTTTTGGGACAAATAATTGGTTTTCGCCCTTGATTTACGGAAGATTATAGCCAAAACATGCATTTTCATAACTAAGCGAACTTATTTGTCCCAAAAGAAGGTGTTTTAAGTATATATCTACATTTCTAAGGTAGATTTGGGTACAATAAGAGGCGAAAAAGCAGATTCTGACTAAGATTTTATCGAAATCGGCAACCATTTGACTCAGAATGGTTGCCTTACGTCGAAATCTAATAGTTTATTAAGGTTTTCGTTACTAAAATGCCCAAAGACGCCGATTTTGACTAGAATTTGAAAGATTTTGACATGAATATATAACTGTTTGTATCAAAAAATGATAGTTTAAACTGATATTTGCAGTTTTGATGCGGTTTTAGGTACGATATGGGTCGAAGAAGCCGATTTTGACTGGAATCTGTTTAAAATGACAAAGAACAACCTATTATCAATTCAAGGAAGTGAATTTTTAAGTAGTTATCTGCAGTTTTAATGTAGATTTCAGTTCGCTAAGTTATGAAAATGCATGTTTTGGCTATAATCTTCCGTAAATCAAGGGCGAAAACCAATTATTTGTCCCAAAAGAAGGTGTTTTAAGTATATATCTGCATTTCTAAGGTAGATTTGGGTACAATAAGAGGCGAAAAAGCAGATTCTGACTAGGATTTTTTCGAAATCGGCAACTATTTGACTCAGAAAGGTTGCCTTACGTCGAAATCTAATACTTTATTAAGGTTTTCGTTTCTAAAATGCATAAAGACGCCGATTTTGACTAGAATTTGAAAGATATTGACATGAATATATAACTGTTTGTATCAAAAAATGATAGTTTAAACTGATATTTGCAGTTTTGATGCGGTTTTAGATGCGATATGAATCGAAGAAGCCGATTTTGACTGGAATCTGTTTAAAATGACAAAGAAAAACCTATTATCAATTCAAGGAAGTGAATTTTTAAGTAGTTATCTGCAGTTTTAATGTAGATTTCAGTTCGCTAAGTTATGAAAATGCATGTTTTGGCTATAATCTTCCGTAAATCAATTGCGAAAACCAATTATTTGTCCCAAAAGAAGGTGTTCTGAGTATATATCTGAATTTCTAAGGTAGATTTGGGTACAATAAGAGGCGAAAACTAACCAAAACTAACCAACCAACCATTCTGAGTCAATTAGTTGCCGATTTCGATAAAATCTTAGTCAGAATCTGCTTTTTCGCCTCTTATTGTACCCAAATCTACCTTAGAAATGTAGATATATACTTAAAACACCTTCTTTTGGGACAAATAATTGGTTTTCGCCCTTGATTTATGGAAGATTATAGCCAAAACATGCATTTTCATAACTTAGCGAACTGAAATCTACATTAAAAGTGCAGATAACTACTTAAAAATTCACTTCCTTGAATTGATAATAGGTTGTTCTTTGTCATTTTAAACAGATTCCAGACAAAATCGGCTTCTTCGACTCATATCGTACCTAAAACCGCATCAAAACTGCAAATATCAGTTTAAACTATCATTTTTTGATACAAATAGTTATATATTCATGTCAATATCTTTTAAATTCTAGTCAAAATCGGCGTCTTTGGGCATTTTAGTAACGAAAACCTTAATAAACCATTAGATTTCGACGTAAGGCAACCATTCTGAGTCAAATAGTTGCCGATTTCGATAAAATCTTAGTCAGAATCTGCTTTTTCGCCTCTTATTGTACCCAAATCTACCTTAGAAATGTAAACTATCATTTTTTGATACAAACAGTTATATATTCATGTCAATATCTTTCAAATTCTAGTCAAAATCGGCGTCTTTGGGCATTTTAGTAACGAAAACCTTAATAAACTATTAGATTTCGACGTAAGGCAACCATTCTGAGTCAAATAGTTGCCGATTTCGATAAAATCTTAGTCAGAATCTGCTTTTTCGCCTCTTATTGTACCCAAATCTACCTTAGAAATGCAGATATATACTTAAAACACCTTCTTTTGGGACAAATAATTGGTTTTCGCCCTTGATTTACGGAAGATTATAGCCAAAACATGCATTTTCATAACTTAGCGAACTGAAATCTACATTAAAACTGCAGATAACTACTTAAAAATTCACTTCCTTGAATTGATAATAGGTTTTTCTTTGTCATTTTAAACAGATTCCAGTCAAAATCGGCTTCTTCGATTCATATCGTATCTAAAACCGCATCAAAACTGCAAATATCAGTTTAAACTATCATTTTTTGATACAAACAGTTATATATTCATGTCAATATCTTTCATATTCTAGTCAAAATCGGCGTCTTTGGGCATTTTAGTAACGAAAACCTTAATAAACAATTAGATTTCGACGTAAGGCAACCTTTCTGAGTCAAATAGTTGCCGATTTCGATAAAATCTTAGTCAGAATCTGCTTTTTCGCCTCTTATTGTACCCAAATCTACCTTAGAAATGCAGATATATACTTAAAACACCTTCTTTTGGGACAAATAATTGGTTTTCGCCCTTGATTTACGGAAGATTATAGCCAAAACATGCATTTTCATAACTTAGCGAACTGAAATCTACATTAAAACTGCAAATAACTACTTAAAAATTCACTTCCTTGAATTGGTAATAGGTTTTTCTTTGTCATTTTAAACAGATTCCAGTCAAAATCGGCTTCTTCGATTCATATCGTATCTAAAACCGCATCAAAACTGCAAATATCAGTTTAAACTATCATTTTTTGATACAATCAGTTATATATTCATGTCAATATCTTTCATATTCTAGTCAAAATCGGCGTCTTTGGGCATTTTAGTAACGAAAACCTTAATAAACTATTAGATTTCGACGTAAGGCAACCTTTCTGAGTCAAATAGTTGCCGATTTCGATAAAATCTTAGTCAGAATCTGCTTTTTCGCCTCTTATTGTACCCAAATCTACCTTAGAAATGCAGATATATACTTAAAACACCTTCTTTTGGGACAAATAATTGGTTTTCGCCCTTGATTTACGGAAGATTATAGCCAAAACATGCATTTTCATAACTTAGCGAACTGAAATCTACATTAAAACTGCAGATAACTAGTTAAAAATGCACTTCCTTGAATTGATAATAGGTTTTTCTTTGTCATTTTAAACAGATTCCAGTCAAAATCGGCTTCTTCGACTCATATCGTACCTAAAACCGCATCAAAACTGCAAATATCAGTTTAAACTATCATTTTTTGATATATTCATGTCAATATCTTTCAAATTCTAGTCAAAATCGGCGTCTTTGGGCATTTTGGTAACGAAAACCTTAATAAACTATTAGATTTCGAAGTAAGGCAACCATTCTGAGTCAAATAGTTGCCGATTTCGATAAAATCTTAGTCAGAATCTGCTTTTTCGCCTCTTATTGTACCCAAATCTACCTTAGAAATGCAGATATATACTTAAAGCACCTTCTTTTGGGACAAATAATTGGTTTTCGCCCTTGATTTACGGAAGATTATAGCCAAAACATGCATTTTCATAATTTAGCGAACTGAAATCTACATTAAAACTGCAGATAACTACTTAAAAATTCACTTCCTTGAATTGATAATAGGTTTTTCTTTGTCATTTTAAACAGATTCCAGTCAAAATCGGCTTCTTCGATTTATATCGTATCTAAAACCGCATCAAAACTGCAAATATCAGTTTAAACTATCATTTTTTGATACAAACAGTTATATATTCATGTCAATATCTTTCAAATTCTAGTCAAAATCGGCGTCTTTGGGCATTTTTGTAACGAAAACCTTAATAAACTATTAGATTTCGACGTGAGGCAACCTTTCTGAGTCAAATAGTTGCCGATTTCGATAAAATCTTAGTCAGAATCTGCTTTTTCGCCTCTTATTGTACCCAAATCTACCTTAGAAATGCAGATATATACTTAAAACACCTTCTTTTGGGACAAATAATTGGTTTTCGCCCTTGATTTACGGAAGATTATAGCCAAAACATGCATTTTAATAACTTAGCGAACTGAAATCTACATTAAAACTGCAGATAACTACTTAAAAATTCACTTCCTTGAATTGATAATAGGTTTTTCTTTGTCATTTTAAACAGATTCCAGTCAAAATCGGCTTCTTCGATTCATATCGTATCTAAAACCGCATCAAAACTGCAAATATCAGTTTAAACTATCATTTTTTGATACAAACAGTTATATATTCATATCAATATCTTTCAAATTCTAGTCAAAATCGGCGTCTTTGGGCATTTTAGTAACGAAAATCTTAATAAACTATTAGATTTCGACGTAAGGCAACCTTTCTGAGTCAAATAGTTGCCGATTTCGATAAAATCTTAGTCAGAATTTGCTTTTTCGCCTCTTATTGTACCCAAACCTACCTTAGAAATGCAGATATATACTTAAAACACCTTCTTTTGGGACAAATAATTGGTTTTCGCCCTTGATTTACTGAAGATTATAGCCAAAACATGCATTTTCATAACTTAGCGAACTGAAATCTACATTAAAACTGCAGATAACTACTTAAAAATTCACTTCCTTGAATTGATAATAGGTTTTTCTTTGTCATTTTAAACAGATTCCAGTCAAAATTGGCTTCTTCGACTCATATCGTACCTAAAACCGCATCAAAACTGCAAATATCAGTTTAAACTATCATTTTTTGATACAAACAGTTATATATTCAAGTCAATATCATTCAAATTCTAGTCAAAATCGGCGTCTTTGGGCATTTTAGTAACGAAAACCTTAATAAACTATTAGATTTCGACGTAAGGCAACCATTCTGAGTCAAATAGTTGCCGATTTCGATAAAATCTTAGTCAGAATCTGCTTTTTCGCCTCTTATTGTACCCAAATCTACCTTAGAAATGCAGATATATACTTAAAACACCTTCTTTTGGGACAAATAATTGGTTTTCGCCCTTGATTTACGGAAGATTATAGCCAAAACATGCATTTTCATAACTTAGCGAACTGAAATCTACATTAAAACTGCAGATAACTACTTAAAAATTCACTTCCTTGAATTGATAATTGGTTTTTCTTTGTCATTTTAAACAGATTCCAGTCAAAATCGGCTTCTTCGATTCATATCGTATCTAAAACCGCATCAAAACTGCAAATATCAGTTTAAACTATCATTTTTTGATACAAACAGTTATATATTCATGTCAATATATTTCAAATTCTAGTCAAAATCGGCGTCTTTGGGCATTTTAGTAACGAAAACCTTAATAAACTATTAGATTTCGACGTAAGGCAACCATTCTGAGTCAAATAGTTGCCGATTTCGATAAAATCTTAGTCAGAATCTGCTTTTTCGACTCTTATTGTACCCAAATCAACCTTAGAAATGCAGATATATACTTAAAACACCTTCTTTTGGGACAAATAATTGGTTTTCGCCCTTGATTTACGGAAGATTATAGCCAAAACATGCATTTTCATAACTTAGCCAACTGAAATCTACATTAAAACTGCAGATAACTACTTAAAAATTCACTTCCTTGAATTGATAATAGGTTTTTCTTTGTCATTTTAATCCGATTCCAGTCAAAATCGGCTTCTTCGATTCATATCGTATCTAAAACCGCATCAAAACTGCAAATATCAGTTTAAACTATCATTTTTTGATACAAACAGTTATATATTCATGTCAATATCTTTCAAATTCTAGTCAAAATCGGCGTCTTTGGGCATTTTAGTAACGAAAACCTTAATAAACTATTAGATTTCGACGTAAGGCAACCTTTCTGAGTCAAACAGTTGCCGATTTCGATAAAATCTTAGTCAGAATCTGCTTTTTCGCCTCTTATTGTACCCAAATCTACCTTAGAAATGCAGATATATACTTAAAACACCTTCTTTTGGGACAAATAATTGGTTTTCGCCCTTGATTTACGGAAGATTATAGCCAAAACATGCATTTTCATAACTTAGCGAACTGAAATCTACATTAAAACTGCAGATAACTACATAAAAATTCACTTCCTTGAATTGATAATAGGTTTTTCTTTGTCATTTTAAACAGATTCCAGTCAAAATCGGCTTCTTCGATTCATATCGTATCTAAAACCGCATCAAAACTGCAAATATCAGTTTAAACTATCATTTTTTGATACAAACAGTTATATATTCATGTCAATATCTTTCAAATTCTAGTCAAAATCGGCGTCTTTGGGCATTTTAGTAACGAAAACCTTAATAAACTATTAGATTTCGACGTAAGGCAACCATTCTGAGTCAAATAGTTGCCGATTTCGATAAAATCTTAGTCAGAATCTGCTTTTTCGCCTCTTATTGTACCCAAATCTACCTTAGAAATGAAGATATATACTTAAAACACCTTCTTTTGGGACAAATAACTGGTTTTCGCCCTTGATTTACGGAAGATTATAGCCAAAACATGCATTTTCATAACTTAGCGAACTGAAATCTACATTAAAACTGCAGATAACTACTTAAAAATTCACTTCCTTGAATTGATAATAGGTTTTTCTTTGTCATTTTAAACAGATTCCAGTCAAAATCTTCTTCTTCGATTCATATCGTATCTAAAACCGCATCAAAACTGCAAATATCAGTTTAAACTATCATTTTTCGATACAAACAGTTATATATTCATGTCAATATCTTTCAAATTCTAGTCAAAATCGGGGTCTTTGGGCATTTTAGTAACGAAAACCTTAATAAACTATTAGACTTCGACGTAAGGCAACTATTCTGAGCCAAATAGTTGTCGATTTCGATAAAATCTTAGTCAGAATCTGCTTTTTCGCCTCTTATTGTACCCAAATCTAGGTTAGAAATGCAGATATATACTTAAAACACCTTCTTTTGGGACAAATAATTGGTTTTCGCCCTTGCTTTACGGAAGATTATAGCCAAAACATGCATTTTCATAACTTAGCGAACTGAAATCTACATTAAAACTGCAGATAACTACTTAAAAATTCACTTCCTTGAATTGATAATAGGTTTTTCTTTGTCATTTTAAACAGATTCCAGTCAAAATCGGCTTCTTCGACTCATATCGTACCTAAAACCACATCAAAACTGCAAATATCAGTTTAAACTATCATTTTTGATACAAACAGTTATATAGTCATGTCAATATCTTTCAAATTCTAGTCAAAATCGGCGTCTTTGGGCCTTTTAGTGACGAAAACCTTAATAAACTATTAGATTTCGACGTAAGGCAACCATTCTGAGTCAAATAGTTGCCGATTTCGATAAAATCTTAGTCAGAATCTGCTTTTTCGCCTCTTATTGTACCCAAATGTACCTTAGAAATGCAGATATATATTTAAAACACCTTCTTGTGGGACAAATAATTGGTTTTCGCCCTTGATTTACGGAAGATTATAGCCAAAACATGCATTTTCATAACTTAGCGAACTGAAATCTACATTAAAACTGCAGCTAACTACTTAAAAATTCACTTCCTTGAATTGGTAATAGGTTTTTCTTTGTCATTTTAAACAGATTCTAGTCAAAATCGGCTTCTTCGATTCATATCCTATCTAAAACCGCATCAAAACTGCAAATATCAGTTTAAACTATCATTTTTTGATACAAACAGTTATATATTCATGTCAATATCTTTCAAATTCTAGTCAAAATCGGCGTCTTTGGGCATTTTAGTAACGAAAACCTTAATAAACTATTAGATTTCGACGTAAGGCAACCTTTCTGAGTCAAATAGTTGCCGATTTCGATAAAATCTTAGTCAGAATCTGCTTTTTCGCCTCTTATTGTACCCAAATCTACCTTAGAAATGCAGATATATACTTAAAACACCTTCTTTTGGGACAAATAATTGGTTTTCGCCTTTGATTTACGGAAGATTATAGCCAAAACATGCATTTTCATAACTTAGCGAACTGAAATCTACATTAAAACTGCAGATAACTACTTAAAAATTCACTTCCTTGAATTGATAATAGGTTTTTCTTTGTCATTTTAAACAGATTCCAGTCAAAATCGGCTTCTTCGACTCATATCGTACCTAAAACCGCATCAAAACTGCAAATATCAGTTTAAACTATCATTTTTTGATACAAACAGTTATATATTCATGTGAATATCTTTCAAATTCTAGTCAAAATCGGCGTCTTTGGGCATTTTAGTAACGAAAACCTTAATAAACTATTAGATTTCGACGTAAGGCAACCATTCTGAGTCAAATAGTTGCCGATTTCGATAAAATCTTAGTCAGAATCTGCTTTTTCACCTCTTATTGTACCCAAATCTACCTTAGAAATGCAGATATATACTTAAAACACCTTCTTTTGCGACAAATAATTGGTTTTCGCCCTTGATTTACGGAAGATTATAGCCAAAACATGCATTTTCATAACTTAGCGAACTGAAATCTACATTAAAACTGCAGATAACTACTTAAAAATTCACTTCCTTGAATTGATAATAGGTTTTTCTTTGTCATTTTAAACAGGTTCCAGTCAAAATCGGCTTCTTCGATTCATATCGTATCTAAAACCGCATCAAAACTGCAAATATCAGTTTAAACTATCATTTTTTGATACAAACAGTTATATATTCATGTCAATATCTTTCAAATTCTAGTCAAAATCGGCGTCTTTGGGCATTTTAGTAACGAAAACCTTAATAAACTATTAGATTTCGACGTAAGGCAACCTTTCTGAGTCAAATAGTTGCCGATTTCGATAAAATCTTAGTCAGAATCTGCTTTTTCGCCTCTTATTGTACCCAAATCTACCTTCGAAATGCAGATATATACTTAAAACACCTTCTTTTGGGACAAATAATTGGTTGTCGCCCTTGATTTACGGAAGATTATAGCCAAAACATGCATTTTCATAACTTAGCGAACTGAAATCTACATTAAAACTGCAGATAACTACATAAAAATTCACTTCCTTGAATTGATAATAGGTTTTTCTTTGTCATTTTAAACAGATTCCAGTCAAAATCGGCTTCTTCGATTCATATCGTATCTAAAACCGCATCAAAACTGCCAATATCAGTTTAAACTATCATTTTTTGATACAAACAGTTATATATTCATGTCAATATCTTTCAAATTCTAGTCAAAATCGGCGTCTTTGGGCATTTTAGTAACTAAAACCTTAATAAACTATTAGATTTCGACGTAAGGCATCCATTCTGAGTCAAATAGTTGCCGATTTCGATAAAATCTTAGTCAGAATCTGCTTTTTCGCCTCTTATTGTACCCAAATCTACATTAGAAATGCAGATATATACTTAAAACACCTTCTTTTGGGACAAATAACTGGTTTCCGCCCTTGATTTACGGAAGATTATAGCCAAAACATGCATTTTCATAACTTAGCGAACTGAAATCTACATTAAAACTGCAGATAACTTCTTAAAAATTCACTTCCTTGAATTGATAATAGGTTTTTCTTTGTCATTTTAAACAGATTCCAGTCAAAATCTTCTTCTTCGATTCATATCGTATCTAAAACCGCATCAAAACTGCAAATATCAGTTTAAACTATCATTTTTTGATACAAACAGTTATATATTCATGTCAATATCTTTCAAATTCTAGTCAAAATCGGCGTCTTTGGGCATTTTAGTAACGAAAACCTTAATAAACTATTAGATTTCGACGTAAGGCAACCTTTCTGAGTCAAATAGTTGCCGATTTCGATAAAATCTTAGTCAGAATCTGATTTTTCGCCTCTTATTGTGCCCAAATCTACCTTAGAAATGCAGATATATACTTAAAACACCATCTTTTGGGACAAATAATTGGTTTTTGCCCTTGATTTACGGAAGATTATAGCCAAAACATGCATTTTCATAACTTAGCGAATTGAAATCTACATTAAAACTGCAGATAACTACTTAAAAATTCACTTCCTTGAATTGATAATAGGTTTTTCTTTGTCATTTTAAACAGATTCCAGTCAAAATCGGCTTCTTGGACTCATATCGTACCTAAAACTGCATCAAAACTGCAAATATCAGTTTAAACTATCATTTTTTTATACAAACAGTTATATATTCATATCAATATCTTTCAAATTCTAGTCAAAATCGGCGTCTTTAGGCATTTTAGTAACGAAAACCTTAATAAACTATTAGATTTCGACGTAAGGCAACCTTTCTGAGTCAAATAGTTGCCGATTTCGATAAAATCTTAGTCAGAATCTGCTTTTTCGCCTCTTATTGTACCCAAATCTACCTTAGAAATGCAGATATATACTTAAAACACCTTCTTTTGGGACAAATAACTGGTTTTCGCCCTTGATTTACGGAAGATTATAGCCATAACATGCATTTTCATAACTTAGCGAACTGAAATCTACATTAAAACTGCAGATAACTACTTAAAAATTCACTTCCTTGAATTGATAATAGGTTTTTCTTTGTCATTTTAAACAGATTCCAGTCAAAATCGGCTTCTTCGATTCATATCGTATCTAAAACCGCATCAAAACTGCAAATATCAGTTTAAACTATCATTTTTTGATACAAACAGTTATATATTCATGTCAATATCTTTCAAATTCTAGTCAAAATCGGCGTCTTTGGGCATTTTAGTAACGAAAACCTTAATAAATTATTAGATTTCGACGTAAGGCAAACATTCTGAGATAATAGTTGCCGATTTCGATAAAATCTTAGTCAGAATCTGCTTTTTCGCCTCTTATTATACCCAAATCTACCTTAGAAATGCAGATATATACTTAAAACACCTTCTTTTGGGACAAATAACTGGTTTTCGCCCTTGATTTACGGAAGATTATAGCCATAACATGCATTTTCATAACTTAGCGAACTGAAATCTATATTAAAACTGCAGATAACTACTTAAAAATTCACTTCCTTGAATTGATAATAGGTTTTTCTTTGTCATTTTAAACAGATTCCAGTCAAAATCGGCTTCTTCGATTCATATCGTATCTAAAACCGCATCAAAACTGCAAATGTCAGTTTAAACTATCATTTTTTGATGCAAACAGTTATATATTCATGTCAATATCTTTCAAATTCTAGTCAAAATCGGCGTCTTTGGGCATTTTAGTAACGAAAACCTTAATAAACTATTAGATTTCGACGTAAGGCAACCTTTCTGAGTCAAATAGTTGCCGATTTCGATAAAATCTTAGTCAGAATATGCTTTTTCGCCTCTTACTGTACCCAAATCTACCTTAGAAATGCAGATATATACTTAAAACACCTTCTTTTGGGACAAATAATTGGTTTTCGCCCTTGATTTACGGAAGATTATAGCCAAAACATGCATTTTCATAACTTAGCGAACTGAAATCTACATTAAAACTGCAGATAACTACTTAAAAATTCACTTCCTTGAATTGATAATAGGTTTTTCTTTGTCATTTTAAACAGATTCCAGTCAAAATCGGCTTCTTCGACTTATATCGTACCTAAAACCTCATCAAAACTGCAAATATCAGTTTAAACTATCATTTTTTGATACAAACAGTTATATATTCATGTCAATATCTTTCAAATTCTAGTCAAAATCGGCGTCTTTGGGCATTTTAGTAACGAAAACCTTAATAAACTATTAGATTTCGACGTAAGGCAACCATTCTGAGTCAAATAGTTGCCGATTTCGATAAAATCTTAGTCAGAATCTGCTTTTTCGCCTCTTATTGTACCCAAATCTACCTTAGAAATGCAGATATATACTTAAAACACCTTCTTTTGGGACAAATAATTGGTTTTCGCCCTTGATTTGCGGAAGATTATAGCCAAAACATGCATTTTCATAACTTAGCGAACTGAAATCTACATTAAAACTGCAGATAACTACTTAAAAATTCACTTCCTTGAATTGATAATAGGTTTTTCTTTGTCATTTTAAACAGATTCCAGTCAAAATTGGCTTCTTCGACTCATATCGTACCTAAAACCGCATCAAAACTGCAAATATCAGTTTAAACTATCATTTTTTGATCAAACAGTTATATATTCATGTCAATATCATTCAAATTCTAGTCAAAATCGGCGTCTTTGGGCATTTTAGTAACGAAAACCTTAATAAACTATTAGATTTCGACGTAAGGCAACCATTCTGAGTCAAATAGTTGCCGATTTCGATAAAATCTTAGTCAGAATCTGCTTTTTCGCCTCTTATTGTACCCAAATCTACCTTTGAAATGCAGATATATACTTAAAACACCTTCTTTTGGGACAAATAATTGGTTTTCGCCCTTGATTTACGGAAGATTATAGCCAAAACATGCATTTTCATAACTTAGCGAACTGAAATCTACATTAAAACTGCAGATAACTACTTAAAAATTCACTTCCTTGAATTGATAATAGGTTTATCTTTGTCATTTTAAACAGATTCCAGTCAAAATCGGCTTCTTCGATTCATATCGTATCTAAAACCGCATCAAAACTGCAAATATCAGTTTAAACTATCATTTTTTGATACAAACAGTTATATATTCATGTCAATATCTTTCAAATTCTAGTCAAAATCGGCGTCTTTGGGCATTTTAGTAACGAAAACCTTAATAAACTATTAGATTTCGATGTAAGGCAACCATTCTGAGTCAAATAGTTGCCGATTTCGATAAAATCTTAGTCAGAATCTGCTTTTTCGCCTCTTATTGTACCCAAATCAACCTTAGAAATGCAGATATATACTTAAAACACCTTCTTTTGAGACAAATAATTGGTTTTCGCCCTTGATTTACGGAAGATTATAGCCAAAACATGCATTTTCATAACTTAGCCAACTGAAATCTACATTAAAACTGCAGATAACTACTTAAAAATTCACTTCCTTGAATTGATAATAGGTTTTTCTTTGTCATTTTAATCAGATTCCAGTCAAAATCGGCTTCTTCGATTCATATCGTATCTAAAACCGCATCAAAACTGAAAATATCAGTTTAAACTATCATTTTTTGATACAAACAGTTATATATTCATGTCAATATCTTTCAAATTCTAGTCAAAATCGGCGTCTTTGGGCATTTTAGTAACGAAAACCTTAATAAACTATTAGATTTCGACGTAAGGCAACCTTTCTGAGTCAAATAGTTGCCGATTTCGATAAAATCTTAGTCAGAATCTGCTTTTTCGCCTCTTATTGTACCCAAATCTACCTTAGAAATGCAGATATATACTTAAAACACCTTCTTTTGGGACAAATAATTGGTTTTCGCCCTTGATTTACGGAAGATTATAGCCAAAACATGCATTTTCATAACTTAGCGAACTGAAATCTACATTAAAACTGCAGATAACTACTTAAAAATTCACTTTCTTGAATTGATAATAGGTTTTTCTTTGTCATTTTAAACAGATTCCAGTCAAAATCGGCTTCTTCGATTCATATCGTATCTAAAACCGCATCAAAACTGCAAATATCAGTTTAAACTATCATTTTTTGATACAAACAGTTATATATTCATGTCAATATCTTTCAAATTCTAGTCAAAATCGGCGTCTTTGGGCATTTTAGTAACGAAAACCTTAATAAACTATTAGATTTCGACGTAAGGCAACCATTCTGAGTCAAATAGTTGCCGATTTCGATAAAATCTTAGTCAGAATCTGCTTTTTCGCCTCTTATTGTACCCAAATCTACCTTAGAAATGCAGATATATACTTAAAACACCTTCTTTTGGGACAAATAATTGGTTTTCGCCCTTGATTTACGGAAGATTATAGCCAAAACATGCATTTTCATAACTTAGCGAACTGAAATCTACATTAAAACTGCAGATAACTACTTAAAAATTCACTTCCTTGAATTGATAATAGGTTTTTCTTTGTCATTTTAAACAGATTCCAGTCAAAATTGGCTTCTTCGACTCATATCGTACCTAAAACCGCATCAAAACTGCAAATATCAGTTTAAACTATCATTTTTTGATACAAACAGTTATATATTCATGTCAATATCATTCAAATTCTAGTCAAAATCGGCGTCTTTGGGCATTTTAGTAACGAAAACCTTAATAAACTATTAGATTTCGACGTAAGGCAACCATTCTGAGTCAAATAGTTGCCGATTTCGATAAAATCTTAGTCAGAATCTGCTTTTTCGCCTCTTATTGTACCCAAATCTACCTTAGAAATGCAGATATATACTTAAAACACCTTCTTTTGGGACAAATAATTGGTTTTCGCCCTTGATTTACGGAAGATTATAGCCAAAACATGCATTTTCATAACTTAGCGAACTGAAATCTACATTAAAACTGCAGATAACTACTTAAAAATTCACTTCCTTGAATTGATAATAGGTTTTTCTTTGTCATTTTAAACAGATTCCAGTCAAAATCGGCTTCTTCGATTCATATCGTATCTAAAACCGCATCAAAACTGCAAATATCAGTTTAAACTATCATTTTTTGATACAAACAGTTATATATTCATGTCAATATCTTTCAAATTCTAGTCAAAATCGGCGTCTTTGGGCATTTTAGTAACGAAAACCTTAATAAACTATTAGATTTCGATGTAAGGCAACCATTCTGAGTCAAATAGTTGCCGATTTCGATAAAATCTTAGTCAGAATCTGCTTTTTCGCCTCTTATTGTACCCAAATCAACCTTAGAAATGCAGATATATACTTAAAACACCTTCTTTTGAGACAAATAATTGGTTTTCGCCCTTGATTTACGGAAGATTATAGCCAAAACATGCATTTTCATAACTTAGCGAACTGAAATCTACATTAAAACTGCAGATAACTACTTAAAAATTCACTTCCTTGAATTGATAATAGGTTTTTCTTTGTCATTTTAAACAGATTCCAGTCAAAATCGGCTTCTTCGATTCATATCGTATCTAAAACCGCATCAAAACTGCAAATATCAGTTTAAACTATCATTTTTTGATACAAACAGTTATATATTCATGTCAATATCTTTCAAATTCTAGTCAAAATCGGCGTCTTTGGGCATTTTAGTAACGAAAACCTTAATAAACTATTAGATTTCGATGTAAGGCAACCATTCTGAGTCAAATAGTTGCCGATTTCGATAAAATCTTAGTCAGAATCTGCTTTTTCGCCTCTTATTGTACCCAAATCAACCTTAGAAATGCAGATATATACTTAAAACACCTTCTTTTGAGACAAATAATTGGTTTTCGCCCTTGATTTACGGAAGATTATAGCCAAAACATGCATTTTCATAACTTAGCCAACTGAAATCTACATTAAAACTGCAGATAACTACTTAAAAATTCACTTCCTTGAATTGATAATAGGTTTTTCTTTGTCATTTTAATCAGATTCCAGTCAAAATCGGCTTCTTCGATTCATATCGTATCTAAAACCGCATCAAAACTGAAAATATCAGTTTAAACTATCATTTTTTGATACAAACAGTTATATATTCATGTCAATATCTTTCAAATTCTAGTCAAAATCGGCGTCTTTGGGCATTTTAGTAACGAAAACCTTAATAAACTATTAGATTTCGACGTAAGGCAACCTTTCTGAGTCAAATAGTTGCCGATTTCGATAAAATCTTAGTCAGAATCTGCTTTTTCGGCCCTTATTGTACCCAAATCTACCTTAGAAATGCAGATATATACTTAAAACACCTTCTTTTGGGACAAATAATTGGTTTTCGCCCTTGATTTACGGAAGATTATAGCCAAAACATGCATTTTCATAACTTAGCGAACTGAAATCTACATTAAAACTGCAGATAACTACTTAAAAATTCACTTTCTTGAATTGATAATAGGTTTTTCTTTGTCATTTTAAACAGATTCCAGTCAAAATCGGCTTCTTCGATTCATATCGTATCTAAAACCGCATCAAAACTGCAAATATCAGTTTAAACTATCATTTTTTGATACAAACAGTTATATATTCATGTCAATATCTTTCAAATTCTAGTCAAAATCGGCGTCTTTGGGCATTTTAGTAACGAAAACCTTAATAAACTATTAGATTTCGACGTAAGGCAACCATTCTGAGTCAAATAGTTGCCGATTTCGATAAAATCTTAGTCAGAATCTGCTTTTTCGCCTCTTATTGTACCCAAATCTACCTTAGAAATGCAGATATATACTTAAAACACCTTCTTTTGGGACAAATAATTGGTTTTCGCCCTTGATTTACGGAAGATTATAGCCAAAACATGCATTTTCATAACTTAGCGAACTGAAATCTACATTAAAACTGCAGATAACTACTTAAAAATTCACTTCCTTGAATTGATAATAGGTTTTTCTTTGTCATTTTAAACAGATTCCAGTCAAAATTGGCTTCTTCGACTCATATCGTACCTAAAACCGCATCAAAACTGCAAATATCAGTTTAAACTATCATTTTTTGATACAAACAGTTATATATTCATGTCAATATCATTCAAATTCTAGTCAAAATCGGCGTCTTTGGGAATTTTAGTAACGAAAACCTTAATAAACTATTAGATTTCGACGTAAGGCAACCATTCTGAGTCAAATAGTTGCCGATTTCGATAAAATCTTAGTCAGAATCTGCTTTTTCGCCACTTATTGTACCCAAATCAACCTTAGAAATGCAGATATATACTTAAAACACCTTCTTTTGAGACAAATAATTGGTTTTCGCCCTTGATTTACGGAAGATTATAGCCAAAACATGCATTTTCATAACTTAGCCAACTGAAATCTACATTAAAACTGCAGATAACTACTTAAAAATTCACTTCCTTGAATTGATAATAGGTTTTTCTTTGTCATTTTAATCAGATTCCAGTCAAAATCGGCTTCTTCGATTCATATCGTATCTAAAACCGCATCAAAACTGAAAATATCAGTTTAAACTATCATTTTTTGATACAAACAGTTATATATTCATGTCAATATCTTTCAAATTCTAGTCAAAATCGGCGTCTTTGGGCATTTTAGTAACGAAAACCTTAATAAACTATTAGATTTCGACGTAAGGCAACCTTTCTGAGTCAAATAGTTGCCGATTTCGATAAAATCTTAGTCAGAATCTGCTTTTTCGCCTCTTATTGTACCCAAATCTACCTTAGAAATGCAGATATATACTTAAAACACCTTCTTTTGGGACAAATAATTGGTTTTCGCCCTTGATTTACGGAAGATTATAGCCAAAACATGCATTTTCATAACTTAGCGAACTGAAATCTACATTAAAACTGCAGATAACTACTTAAAAATTCACTTTCTTGAATTGATAATAGGTTTTTCTTTGTCATTTTAAACAGATTCCAGTCAAAATCGGCTTCTTCGATTCATATCGTATCTAAAACCGCATCAAAACTGCAAATATCAGTTTAAACTATCATTTTTTGATACAAACAGTTATATATTCATGTCAATATCTTTCAAATTCTAGTCAAAATCGGCGTCTTTGGGCATTTTAGTAACGAAAACCTTAATAAACTATTAGATTTCGACGTAAGGCAACCATTCTGAGTCAAATAGTTGCCGATTTCGATAAAATCTTAGTCAGAATCTGCTTTTTCGCCTCTTATTGTACCCAAATCAACCTTAGAAATGCAGATATATACTTAAAACACCTTCTTTTGGGACAAATAATTGGTTTTCGCCCTTGATTTACGGAAGATTATAGCCAAAACATGCATTTTCATAACTTAGCCAACTGAAATCTACATTAAAACTGCAGATAACTACTTAAAAATTCACTTCCTTGAATTGATAATAGGTTTTTCTTTGTCATTTTAATCAGATTCCAGTCAAAATCGGCTTCTTCGATTCATATCGTATCTAAAACCGCATCAAAACTGCAAATATCAGTTTAAACTATCATTTTTTGATACAAACAGTTATATATTCATGTCAATATCTTTCAAATTCTAGTCAAAATCGGCGTCTTTGGGCATTTTAGTAACGAAAACCTTAATAAACTATTAGATTTCGACGTAAGGCAACCATTCTGAGTCAAATAGTTGCCGATTTCGATAAAATCTTAGTCAGAATCTGCTTTTTCGCCTCTTATTGTACCCAAATCTACCTTAGAAATGCAGATATATACTTAAAACACCTTCTTTTGGGACAAATAATTGGTTTTCGCCCTTGATTTACGGAAGATTATAGCCAAAACGTGCATTCTCATAACTTAGCGAACTGAAATCTACATTAAAACTCCAGATAACTACATAAAAATTCACTTCCTTGAATTGATAATAGGTTTTTCTTTGTCATTTTAAACAGATTCCAGTCAAAATCGGCTTCTTCGATTCAAATCGTATCTAAAACCGCATCAAAACTGCAAATATCAGTTTAAACTATCATTTTTTGATACAAACAGTTATATATTCATGTCAATATCTTTCAAATTCTAGTCAAAATCGGCGTCTTTGGGCATTTTAGTAACGAAAACCTTAATAAAATATTAGATTTCGACGTAAGGCAAACATTCTGAGATAATAGTTGCCGATTTCGATAAAATCTAAGTCAGAATCTGCTTTTTCGCCTCTTATTGTACCCAAATTTACCTTAGAAATGCAGATATATACTTAAAACACCTTCTTTTGGGACAAATAATTGGTTTTCGCCCTTGATTTACGGAAGATTATAGCCAAAACATGCATTTTCATAACTTAGCGAACTGAAATCTACATTAAAACTGCAGATAACTACTTAAAAATTCACTTCCTTGAATTGATAATAGGTTTTTCTTTGTCATTGTAAACAGATTCCAGTCAAAATCGGCTTCTTCGACTCATATCGTACCTAAAACCTCATCAAAACTGCAAATATCAGTTTAAACTATCATTTTTTGATACAAACAGTTACATATTCATGTCAATATCTTTCAAATTCTAGTCAAAATCGGCGTCTTTGGGCATTTTAGTAACGAAAACCTTAATAAACTATTAGATTTCGACGTAAGGCAACCATTCTGAGTCAAATAGTTGCCGATTTCGATAAAATCTTAGTCAGAATCTGCTTTTTCGCCTCTTATTGTACCCAAATCTACCTTAGAAATGCAGATATATACTTAAAACACCTTCTTTTGGGACAAATAATTGGTTTTCGCCCTTGATTTACGGAAGATTATAGCCAAAACATGCATTTTCATAACTTAGCGAACTGAAATCTACATTAAAACTGCAGATAACTACTTAAAAATTCACTTCCTTGAATTGATAATAGGTTTTTCTTTGTCATTTTAAACAGATTCCAGTCAAAATTGGCTTCTTCGACTCATATCGTACCTAAAACCGCATCAAAACTGCAAATATCAGTTTAAACTATCATTTTTTGATACAAACAGTTATATATTCATGTCAATATCATTCAAATTCTAGTCAAAATCGGCGTCTTTGGGCATTTTAGTAACGAAAACCTTAATAAACTATTAGATTTCGACGTAAGGCAACCATTCTGAGTCAAATAGTTGCCGATTTCGATAAAATCTTAGTCAGAATCTGCTTTTTCGCCTCTTATTGTACCCAAATCTACCTTAGAAATGCAGATATATACTTAAAACACCTTCTTTTGGGACAAATAATTGGTTTTCGCCCTTGATTTACGGAAGATTATAGCCAAAACATGCATTTTCATAACTTAGCGAACTGAAATCTACATTAAAACTGCAGATAACTACTTAAAAATTCACTTTCTTGAATTGATAATAGGTTTTTCTTTGTCATTTTAAACAGATTCCAGTCAAAATCGGCTTCTTCGATTCATATCGTATATAAAACCGCATCAAAACTGCAAATATCAGTTTAAACTATCATTTTTTGATACAAACAGTTATATATTCATGTCAATATCTTTCAAATTCTAGTCAAAATCGGGGTCTTTGGGCATTTTAGTAACGAAAACCTTAATAAACTATTAGATTTCGACGTAAGGCAACCATTCTGAGTCAAATAGTTGCCGATTTCGATAAAATCTTAGTCAGAATCTGCTTTTTCGCCTCTTATTGTACCCAAATCAACCTTAGAAATGCAGATATATACTTAAAACACCTTCTTTTGGGACAAATAATTGGTTTTCGCCCTTGATTTACGGAAGATTATAGCCAAAACATGCATTTTCATAACTTAGCCAACTGAAATCTACATTAAAACTGCAGATAACTACTTAAAAATTCACTTCCTTGAATTGATAATAGGTTTTTCTTTGTCATTTTAATCAGATTCCAGTCAAAATCGGCTTCTTCGATTCATATCGTATCTAAAACCGCATCAAAACTGCAAATATCAGTTTAAACTATCATTTTTTGATACAAACAGTTATATATTCATGTCAATATCTTTCAAATTCTAGTCAAAATCGGCGTCTTTGGGCATTTTAGTAACGAAAACCTTAATAAACTATTAGATTTCGACGTAAGGCAACCTTTCTGAGTCAAATAGTTGCCGATTTCGATAAAATCTTAGTCAGAATCTGCTTTTTCGCCTCTTATTGTACCCAAATCTACCTTAGAAATGCAGATATATACTTAAAACACCTTCTTTTGGGACAAATAATTGGTTTTCGCCCTTGATTTACGGAAGATTATAGCCAAAACATGCATTTTCATAACTTAGCGAACTGAAATCTACATTAAAACTGCAGATAACTACATAAAAATTCACTTCCTTGAATTGATAATAGGTTTTTCTTTGTCATTTTAAACAGATTCCAGTCAAAATCGGCTTCTTCGATTCATATCGTATCTAAAACCGCATCAAAACTGCAAATATCAGTTTAAACTATCATTTTTTGATACAAACAGTTATATATTCATGTCAATATCTTTCAAATTCTAGTCAAAATCGGCGTCTTTGGGCATTTTAGTAACGAAAACCTTAATAAACTATTAGATTTCGACGTAAGGCAACCATTCTGAGTCAAATAGTTGCCGATTTCGATAAAATCTTAGTCAGAATCTGCTTTTTCGCCTCTTATTGTACCCAAATCTACCTTAGAAATGAAGATATATACTTAAAACACCTTCTTTTGGGACAAATAACTGGTTTTCGCCCTTGATTTACGGAAGATTATAGTCAAAACATGCATTTTCATAACAGATTCCAGTCAAAATCGGCTTCTTCGACTCATATCGTACCTAAAACCACATCAAAACTGCAAATATCAGTTTAAACTATCATTTTTGATACAAACAGTTATATATTCATGTCAATATCTTTCAAATTCTAGTCAAAATCGGCGTCTTTGGGCCTTTTAGTGACGAAAACCTTAATAAACTATTAGATTTCGACGTAAGGCAACAATTCTGAGTCAAATAGTTGCCGATTTCGATAAAATCTTAGTCAGAATCTGCTTTTTCGCCTCTTATTGTACCCAAATCTACCTTAGAAATGCAGATATATTTTTAAAACACCTTCTTGTGGGACAAATAATTGGTTTTCGCCCTTGATTTACGGAAGATTATAGCCAAAACATGCATTTTCATAACTTAGCGAACTGAAATCTACATTAAAACTGCAGATAACTACTTAAAAATTCACTTCCTTGAATTGATAATAGGTTTTTCTTTGTCATTTTAAACAGATTCTAGTCAAAATCGGCTTCTTCGATTCATATCGTATCTAAAACCGCATCAAAACTGCAAATATCAGTTTAAACTATCATTTTTTGATACAAACAGTTATATATTCATGTCAATATCTTTCAAATTCTAGTCAAAATCGGCGTCTTTGGGCATTTTAGTAACGAAAACCTTAATAAACTATTAGATTTCGACGTAAGGCAACCATTCTGAGTCAAATAGTTGCCGATTTCGATAAAATCTTAGTCAGAATCTGCTTTTTCGCCTCTTATTGTACCCAAATCTACCTTAGAAATGCAGATATATACTTAAAACACCTTCTTTTGGGACAAATAATTGGTTTTCGCCTTTGATTTACGGAAGATTATAGCCAAAACATGCATTTTCATAACTTAGCGAACTGAAATCTACATTAAAACTGCAGATAACTACTTAAAAATTCACTTCCTTGAATTGATAATAGGTTTTTCTTTGTCATTTTAAACAGATTCCAGTCAAAATCGGCTTCTTCGACTCATATCGTACCTAAAACCGCATCAAAACTGCAAATATCAGTTTAAACTATCATTTTTTGATACAAACAGTTATATATTCATGTGAATATCTTTCAAATTCTAGTCAAAATCGGCGTCTTTGGGCATTTTAGTAACGAAAACCTTAATAAACTATTAGATTTCGACGTAAGGCAACCATTCTGAGTCAAATAGTTGCCGATTTCGATAAAATCTTAGTCAGAATCTGCTTTTTCGCCTCTTATTGTACCCAAATCTACCTTAGAAATGCAGATATATACTTAAAACACCTTCTTTTGGGACAAATAATTGGTTTTCGCCCTTGATTTACGGAAGATTATAGCCAAAACATGCATTTTCATAACTTAGCGAACTGAAATCTGCATTAAAACTGCAGATAACTACTTAAAAATTCACTTCCTTGAATTGATAATAGGTTTTTCTTTGTCATTTTAAACAGATTCCAGTCAAAATCGGCTTCTTCGACTCACATCGTACCTAAAACCGCATCAAAACTGCAAATATCAGTTTAAACTATCATTTTTTGATACAAACAGTTATATATTCATGTCAATATCTTTCAAATTCTAGTCAAAATCGGCGTCTTTGGGCATTTTAGTAACGAAAACCTTAATAAACTATTAGATTTCGACGTAAGGCAACCATTCTGAGTCAAATAGTTGCCGATTTCGATAAAATCTTAGTCAGAATCTGCTTTTTCGCCTCTTATTGTACCCAAATCTACCTTAGAAATGCAGATATATACTTAAAACACCTTCTTTTGGGACAAATAATTGGTTTTCGCCCTTGATTTACGGAAGATTATAGCCAAAACATGCATTTTCATAACTTAGCGAACTGAAATCTACATTAAAACTGCAGATAACTACTTAAAAATTCACTTCCTTGAATTGATAATAGGTTTTTCTTTGTCATGTTAAACAGATTCCAGTCAAAATCGGCTTCTTCGACTCATATCGTACCTAAAACCGCATCAAAACTGCAAATATCAGTTTAAACTATCATTTTTTGATACAAACAGTTTTATATTCATGTCAATATCTTTCAAATTCTAGGCAAAATCGGCGTCTTTGGGCATTTTAGTAACGAAAACCTTAATAAACTATTAGATTTCGACGTAAGGCAACCATTCTGAGTCAAATAGTTGCCGATTTCGATAAAATCTTAGTCAGAATCTGCTTCTTCGCCTCATATTGTACCCAAATCTACCTTAGAAATGCAGATATATACTTAAAACACCTTCTTTTGGGACAAACAATTGGTTTTCGCCCTTGATTTACGGAAGATTATAGCCAAAACATGCATTTTCATAACTTAGCGAACTGAAATCTACATTAAAACTGCAGATAACTACTTAAAAATTCACTTCCTTGAATTGATAATAGGTTTTTCTTTGTCATTTTAAACAGATTCCAGTCAAAATCGGCTTCTTCGATTCATATCGTATCTAAAACCGCATCAAAACTGCAAATATCAGTTTAAACTATCATTTTTTGATACAAACAGTTATATATTCATGTCAATATCTCTCAAATTCTAGTCAAAATCGGCGTCTTTGGGCATTTTAGTAACGAAAACCTTAATAAACTATTAGATTTCGACGTAAGGCAACCTTTCTGAGTCAAATAGTTGCCGATTTCGATAAAATCTTAGTCAGAATCTGCTTTTTCGCCTCTTATTGTACCCAAATCTACCTTAGAAATGCAGATATATACTTAAAACACCTTCTTTTGGGACAAATAATTGGTTTTCGCCCTTGATTTACGGAAGATTATAGCCAAAACATGCATTTTCATAACTTAGCGAACTGAAATCTACATTAAAACTGCAGATAACTACTTAAAAATTCACTTCCTTGAATTGATAATAGGTTTTTCTTTGTCATGTTAAACAGATTCCAGTCAAAATCGGCTTCTTCGACTCATATCGTACCTAAAACCGCATCAAAACTGCAAATATCAGTTTAAACTATCATTTTTTGATACAAACAGTTTTATATTCATGTCAATATCTTTCAAATTCTAGGCAAAATCGGCGTCTTTGGGCATTTTAGTAACGAAAACCTTAATAAACTATTAGATTTCGACGTAAGGCAACCATTCTGAGTCAAATAGTTGCCGATTTCGATAAAATCTTAGTCAGAATCTGCTTCTTCGCCTCATATTGTACCCAAATCTACCTTAGAAATGCAGATATATACTTAAAACACCTTCTTTTGGGACAAACAATTGGTTTTCGCCCTTGATTTACGGAAGATTATAGCCAAAACATGCATTTTCATAACTTAGCGAACTGAAATCTACATTAAAACTGCAGATAACTACTTAAAAATTCACTTCCTTGAATTGATAATAGGTTTTTCTTTGTCATTTTAAACAGATTCCAGTCAAAATCGGCTTCTTCGATTCATATCGTATCTAAAACCGCATCAAAACTGCAAATATCAGTTTAAACTATCATTTTTTGATACAAACAGTTATATATTCATGTCAATATCTCTCAAATTCTAGTCAAAATCGGCGTCTTTGGGCATTTTAGTAACGAAAACCTTAATAAACTATTAGATTTCGACGTAAGGCAACCTTTCTGAGTCAAATAGTTGCCGATTTCGATAAAATCTTAGTCAGAATCTGCTTTTTCGCCTCTTATTGTACCCAAATCTACCTTAGAAATGCAGATATATACTTAAAACACCTTCTTTTGGGGCAAATAATTGGTTTTCGCCCTTGATTTACGGAAGATTATAGCCAAAACATGCATTTTCATAACTTAGCGAACTGAAATCTACATTAAAACTGCAGATAACTACTTAAAAATTCACTTCCTTGAATTGATAATAGGTTTTTCTTTGTCATTTTAAACAGATTCCAGTCAAAATCGGCTTCTTCGACTCATATCGTACCTTAAACCGCATCAAAACTGCAAATATCAGTATAAACTATCATTTTTTGATACAAACAGTTATATATTCATGTCAATATCTTTCAAATTCTAGTCAAAATCGGCGTCTTTGGGCATTTTAGTAACGAAAACCTTAATAAACTATTAGATTTCGACGTAAGGCAACCATTCTGAGTCAAATGGTTGCCGATTTCGATAAAATCTTAGTCAGAATCTGCTTTTTCGCCTCTTATTGTACCCAAATCTACCTTAGAAATGCAGATATATACTTAAAACACCTTCTTTTGGGACAAATAATTGGTTTTCGCCCTTGATTTACGGAAGGTTATAGCCAAAACATGCATTTTCATAACTTAGCGAACTGAAATCTACATTAAAACTGCAGATAACTACTTAAAAATTCACTTCCTTGAATTGATAATAGGTTTTTCTTTGTCATTTTAAACAGATTCCAGTCAAAATCGGCTTCTTCGATTCATATCGTATCTAAAACCGCATCAAAACTGCAAATATCAGTTTAAACTATCATTTTTTGATACAAACAGTTATATATTCATGTCAATATCTTTCAAATTCCAGTCAAAATCGGCGTCTTTGGGCATTTTAGTAACGAAAACCTTAATAAACTATTAGATTTCGACGTAAGGCAACCATTCTGAGTCAAATAGTTGCCGATTTCGATAAAATCTTAGTCAGAATCTGCTTTTTCGCCCCTTATTGTACCCAAATCTACCTTAGAAATGCAGATATATACTTAAAACACCTTCTTTTGGGACAAATAATTGGTTTTCGCCCTTGATTTACGGAAGATTATAGCCAAAACATGCATTTTCGTAACTTAGCGAACTGAAATCTACATTAAAACTGCAGATAACTACTTAAAAATTCACTTCCTTGAATTGATAATAGGTTTTTCTTTGTCATTTTAAACAGATTCCAGTCAAAATCGGCTTCTTCGACTCATATCGTACCTAAAACCGCATCAAAACTGCAAATATCAGTTTAAACTATCATTTTTTGATACAAACAGTTATATATTCATGTCAATATCTTTCAAATTCTAGTCAAAATCGGCGTCTTTGGGCATTTTAGTAACGAAAACCTTAATAAACTATTAGATTTCGACGTAAGGCAACCATTCTGAGTCAAATAGTTGCCGATTTCGATAAAATCTTAGTCAGAATCTGCTTTTTCGCCTCTTATTGTACCCAAATCAACCTTAGAAATGCAGATATATACTTAAAACACCTTCTTTTGGGACAAATAATTGGTTTTCGCCCTTGATTTACGGAAGATTATAGAGAAAACATGCATTTTCATAACTTAGCGAACTGAAATCTACATTAAAACTGCAGATAACTACTTAAAAATTCACTTCCTTGAATTAATAATAGGTTTTTCTTTGTCATTTTAAACAGATTCCAGTCAAAATCGGCTTCTTCGATTCATATCGTATCTAAAACCGCATCAAAACTGCAAATATCAGTTTAAACTATCATTTTTTGATACAAACAGTTATATATTCATGTCAATATCTTTCAAATTCTAGTCAAAATCGGCGTCTTTGGGCATTTTAGTAACGAAAACCTTAATAAACTATTAGATTTCGACGTAAGGCAACCATTCTGAGTCAAATAGCTGCCGATTTCGATAAAATCTTAGTCAGAATCTGCTTTTTCGCCTCTTATTGTACCCAAATCTACCTTAGAAATGCAGATATATACTTAAAACACCTTCTTTTGGGACAAATAATTGGTTTTCGCCCTTGATTTACGGAAGATTATAGCCAAAACATGCATTTTCATAACTTAGCGAACTGAAATCTACATTAAAACTGCAGATAACTACTTAAAAATTCACTTCCTTGAATTGATAATAGGTTTTTCTTTGTCATTTTAAACAGATTCCAGTCAAAATCGGCTTCTTCGACTCATATCGTACCTAAAACCGCATCAAAACTGCAAATATCAGTTTAAACTATCATTTTTTGATACAAACAGTTATATATTCATGTCAATATCTTTCAAATTCTAGTCAAAATCGGCGTCTTTGGGCATTTTAGTAACGAAAACCTTAATAAACTATTAGATTTCGACGTAAGGCAACCATTCTGAGTCAAATGGTTGCCGATTTCGATAAAATCTTAGTCAGAATCTGCTTTTTCGCCTCTTATTGTACCCAAATCTGCCTTAGAAATGCAGATATATACTTAAAACACCTTCTTTTGGGACAAATAATTGGTTTTCGCCCTTGATTTACGGAAGATTATAGCCAAAACATGCCTTTTCATAACTTAGCGAACTGAAATCTACATTAAAACTGCAGATAACTACTTAAAAATTCACTTCCTTGAATTGATAATAGGTTTTTCTTTGTCATTTTAAACAGATTCCAGTCAAAATCGGCTTCTTCGATTCATATCGTATCTAAAACCGCATCAAAACTGCAAATATCAGTTTAAACTATCATTTTTTGATACAAACAGTTATATATTCATGTCAATATCTTTCAGATTCTAGTCAAAATCGGCGTCTTTGGGCATTTTAGTAACGAAAACCTTAATAAACTATTAGATTTCGACGTAAGGCAACCATTCTGAGTCAAATAGTTGCCGATTTCGATAAAATCTTAGTCAGAATCTGCTTTTTCGCCTCTTATTGTACCCAAATCTACCTTAGAAATGCAGATATATACTTAAAACACCTTCTTTTGTGACAAATAATTGGTTTTCGCCCTTGATTTACGGAAGGTTATAGCCAAAACATGCATTTTCATAACTTAGCGCACTGAAATCTACATTAAAACTGCAGATAAGTACTTAAAAATTCACTTCCTTGAATTGATAATAGGTTTTTCTTTGTCATTTTAAACAGATTCCAGTCAAAATCGGCTTCTTCGATTCATATCGTATCTAAAACCGCATCAAAACTGCAAATATCAGTTTAAACTATCATTTTTTGATACAAACAGTTATATATTCATGTCAATATCTTTCAAATTCTAGTCAAAATCGGCGTCTTTGGGCATTTTAGTAACGAAAACCTTAATAAACTTTTAGATTTCGACGTAAGGCAACCTTTCTGAGTCAAATAGTTGCCGATTTCGATAAAATCTTAGTCAGAATATGCTTTTTCGCCTCTTATTGTACCCAAATCTACTTAAGAAATGCAGATATATACTTAAAACACCTTCTTTTGGGACAAATAATTGGTTTTCGCCCTTGATTTACGGAAGAATATAGCCAAAACATGCATTTTCATAACTTAGCGAACTGAAATCTACATTAAAACTGCAGATAACTACTTAAAAATTCACTTCCTTGAATTGATAATAGGTTTTTCTTTGTCATTTTAAACAGATTCCAGTCAAAATCGGCTTCTTCGACTCATATCGTACCTAAAACCGCATCAAAACTGCAAATATCAGTTTAAACTATCATTTTTTGATACAAACAGTTATATATTCATGTCAATATCTTTCAAATTCTAGTCAAAATCGGCGTCTTTGGGCATTTTAGTAACGAAAACCTTAATAAACTATTAGATTTCGACGTAAGGCAACCATTCTGAGTCAAATAGTTGCCGATTTCGATAAAATCTTAGTCAGAATCTGCTTTTTCGCCTCTTATTTTACCCAAATGTAAATTAGAAATGCAGATATATATTTAAAACACCTTCTTTTGGGACAAATAATTGGTTTTCGCCCTTGATTTACGGAAGATTATAGCCAAAACATGCATTTTCATAACTTAGTGAACTGAAATCTACATTAAAACTGCAGATAACTTCTTAAAAATTCACTTCCTTGAATTGATAATTGGTTTTTCTTTGTCATTTTAAACAGATTCCAGTCAAAATCGGCTTCTTCGATTCATATCGTATCTAAAACCGCATCAAAACTGCAAATATCAGTTTAAACTATCATTTTTTGATACAAACAGTTATATATTCATATCAATATCTTTCAAATTCTAGTCAAAATCGGCGTCTTTGGGCATTTTAGTAACGAAAACCTTAATAAACTATTAGATTTCGACGTAAGGCAACCTTTCTGAGTCAAATAGTTGCCGATTTCGATAAAATCTTAGTCAGAATCTGCTTTTTCGCCTCTTATTGTACCCAAATCTACCTTAGAAATGCAGATATATACTTAAAACACCTTCTTTTGGGACAAATAATTGGTTTTCGCCCTTGATTTACGGAAGATTATAGCCAAAACATGCATTTTCATAACTTAGCGAACTGAAATCTACATTAAAACTGCAGATAACTACTTAAAAATTCACTTCCTTGAATTGATAATAGGTTTTTCTCTGTCATTTTAAACAGATTCCAGTCAAAATTGGCTTCTTCGATTCATATCGTATCTAAAACCGCATCAAAACTGCAAATATCAGTTTAAACTATCATTTTTTGATACAAACAGTTATATATTCATGTCAATATCTTTCAAATTCTAGTCAAAATCGGCGTCTTTGGGCATTTTAGTAACGAAAACCTTAATAAACTATTAGATTTCGATGTAAGGCAACCTTTCTGAGTCAAATAGTTGCCGATTTCGATAAAATCTTAGTCAGAATCTGCTTTTTCGCCTCTTATTGTACCCAAATCTACCTTAGAAATGCAGATATATACTTAAAACACCTTCTTTTGGGACAAATAATTGGTTTTCGCCCTTGATTTACGGAAGAATATAGCCAAAACATGCATTTTCATAACTTAGCGAACTGAAATCTCCATTAAAACTGCAGATAACTACTTAAAAATTCACTTCCTTGAATTGATAATAGGTTTTTCTTTGTCATTTTAAACAGATTCCAGTCAAAATCGGCTTCTTCGATTCATATCGTATCTAAAACCGCATCAAAACTGCAAATATCAGTTTAAACTATCATTTTTAGATACAAACAGTTATATATTCATGTCAATATCTTTCAAATTCTAGTCAAAATCGGCGTCTTTGGGCATTTTAGTAACGAAAACCTTAATAAACTATTAGATTTCGACGTGAGGCAACCTTTCTGAGTCAAATAGTTGCCGATTTCGATAAAATCTTAGTCAGAATCTGCTTTTTCGCCTCTTATTGTACCCAAATCTACCTTAGAAATGCAGATATATACTTAAAACACCTTCTTTTGGGACAAATAATTGGTTTTCGCCCTGGATTTACGGAAGATTATAGCCAAAACATGCATTTTCATAACTTAGCGAACTGAAATCTACATTAAAACTGCAGATAACTACTTAAAAATTCACTTCCTTGAATTAATAATAGGTTTTTCTTTGTCATTTTAAACAGATTCCAGTCAAAATCGGCTTCTTCGATTCATATCGTATCTAAAACCGCATCAAAACTGCAAATATCAGTTTAAACTATCATTTTTTGATACAAACAGTTATATATTCATATCAATATCTTTCAAATTCTAGTCAAAATCGGCGTCTTTGGGCATTTTAGTAACGAAAACCTTAATAAACTATTAGATTTCGACGTAAGGCAACCTTTCTGAGTCAAATAGTTGCCGATTTCGATAAAATCTTAGTCAGAATCTGCTTTTTCGCCTCTTATTGTACCCAAATCTACCTTAGAAATGCAGATATATACTTAAAACACCTTCTTTTGGGACAAATAATTGGTTTTCGCCCTTGATTTACGGAAGAATATAGCCAAAACATGCATTTTCATAACTTAGCGAACTGAAATCTCCATTAAAACTGCAGATAACTACTTAAAAATTCACTTCCTTGAATTGATAATAGGTTTTTCTTTGTCATTTTAAACAGATTCCAGTCAAAATCGGCTTCTTCGATTCATATCGTATCTAAAACCGCATCAAAACTGCAAATATCAGTTTAAACTATCATTTTTTGATACAAACAGTTATATATTCATGTCAATATCATTCAAATTCTAGTCAAAATCGGCGTCGGCGTCGGCGACGTAAGGCAACCATTCTGAGTCAAATAGTTGCCGATTTCGATAAAATCTTAGTCAGAATCTTCTTTTTCGCCTCTTATTGTACCCAAATCTACCTTAGAAATGCAGATATATACTTAAAACACCTTCTTTTGGGACAAATAATTGGTTTTCGCCCTTGATTTACGGAAGATTATAGCCAAAACATGCATTTTCATAACTTAGCGAACTGAAATCTACATTAAAACTGCAGATAACTACTTAAAAATTCACTTCCTTGAATTGATAATAGGTTTTTCTTTGTCATTTTAAACAGATTCCAGTCAAAATCGGCTTCTTCGATTCATATCGTATCTAAAACCGCATCAAAACTGCAAATATCAGTTTAAACTATCATTTTTTGATGCAAACAGTTATATATTCATGCCAATATCTTTCAAATTCTAGTCAAAATCGGCGTCTTTTTGCATTTTAGTAACGAAAACCTTAATAAACTATTTGATTTCGACGTAAGGCAACCATTCTGAGTCAAATAGTTGCCGATTTCGATAAAATCTTAGTCAGAATCTGCTTTTTCGCCTCTTATTGTACCCAAATCTACCTTAGAAATGCAGATATATACTTAAAACACCTTCTTTTGGGACAAATAATTGGTTTTCGCCCTTGATTTACGGAAGATTATAGCCAAAACATGCATTTTCATAACTTAGCGAACTGAAATCTACATTAAAACTGCAGATAACTACTTAAAAATTCACTTCCTTGAATTGATAATAGGTTTTTCTTTGTCATTTTAAACAGATTCCAGTCAAAATCGGCTTCTTCGATTCATATCGTATCTAAAACCGCATCAAAACTGCAAATATCAGTTTAAACTATCATTTTTTGATACAAACAGTTATATATTCATGTCAATATCTTTCAAATTCTAGTCAAAATCGGCGTCTTTGGGCATTTTAGTAACGAAAACCTTAATAAACTATTAGATTTCGACGTAAGGCAACCATTCTGAGTCAAATAGTTGCCGATTTCGATAAAATCTTAGTCAGAATCTGCTTTTTCGCCTCTTATTGTACCCAAATCAACCTTAGAAATGCAGATATATACTTAAAACACCTTCTTTTGGGACAAATAATTGCTTTTCGCCCTGGATTTACGGAAGATTATAGCCAAAACATGCATTTTCATAACTTAGCGAACTGAAATCTACATTAAAACTTCAGATAACTACTTAAAAATTCACTTCCTTGAATTAATAATAGGTTTTTCTTTGTCATTTTAAACAGATTCCAGTCAAAATCGGCTTCTTCGATTCATATCGTATCTAAAACCGCATCAAAACTGCAAATATCAGTTTAAACTATCATTTTTTGATACAAACAGTTATATATTCATGTCAATATCTTTCAAATTCTAGTCAAAATCGGCGTCTTCAGGCATTTTAGTAACGAAAACCTTAATAAACTATTAGATTTCGACGTAAGGCAACCTTTCTGAGTCAAATAGTTGCCGATTTCGATAAAATCTTAGTCAGAATCTGCTTTTTCGCCTCTTATTGTACCCAAATCTACCTTAGAAATGCAGATATATACTTAAAACACCTTCTTTTGGGACAAATAATTGGTTTTCGCCCTGGATTTACGGAAGATTATAGCCAAAACATGCATTTTCATAACTTAGCGAACTGAAATCTACATTAAAACTGCAGATAACTACTTAAAAATTCACTTCCTTGAATTAATAATAGGTTTTTCTTTGTCATTTTAAACAGATTCCAGTCAAAATCGGCTTCTTCGATTCATATCGTATCTAAAACCGCATCAAAACTGCAAATATCAGTTTAAACTATCATTTTTTGATACAAACAGTTATATATTCATATCAATATCTTTCAAATTCTAGTCAAAATCGGCGTCTTTGGGCATTTTAGTAACGAAAACCTTAATAAACTATTAGATTTCGACGTAAGGCAACCTTTCTGAGTCAAATAGTTGCCGATTTCGATAAAATCTTAGTCAGAATCTGCTTTTTCGCCTCTTATTGTACCCAAATCTACCTTAGAAATGCAGATATATACTTAAAACACCTTCTTTTGTTACAAATAATTGGTTTTCGCCCTTGATTTACGGAAGATTATAGCCAAAACATGCATTTTCATAACTTAGCGAACTGAAATCTACATTAAAACTGCAGATAACTACTTAAAAATTCACTTCCTTGAATTGATAATAGGTTTTTCTCTGTCATTTTAAACAGATTCCAGTCAAAATCGGCTTCTTCGATTCATATCGTATCTAAAACCGCATCAAAACTGCAAATATCAGTTTAAACTATCATTTTTTGATACAAACAGTTATATATTCATGTCAATATCTTTCAAATTCTAGTCAAAATCGGCGTCTTTGGGCATTTTAGTAACGAAAACCTTAATAAACTATTAGATTTCGATGTAAGGCAACCTTTCTGAGTCAAATAGTTGCCGATTTCGATAAAATCTTAGTCAGAATCTGCTTTTTCGCCTCTTATTGTACCCAAATCTACCTTAGAAATGCAGATATATACTTAAAACACCTTCTTTTGGGACAAATAATTGGTTTTCGCCCTGGATTTACGGAAGATTATAGCCAAAACATGCATTTTCATAACTTAGCGAACTGAAATCTACATTAAAACTGCAGATAACTACTTAAAAATTCACTTCCTTGAATTAATAATAGGTTTTTCTTTGTCATTTTAAACAGATTCCAGTCAAAATCGGCTTCTTCGATTCATATCGTATCTAAAACCGCATCAAAACTGCAAATATCAGTTTAAACTATCATTTTTTGATACAAACAGTTATATATTCATATCAATATCTTTCAAATTCTAGTCAAAATCGGCGTCTTTGGGCATTTTAGTAACGAAAACCTTAATAAACTATTAGATTTCGACGTAAGGCAACCTTTCTGAGTCAAATAGTTGCCGATTTCGATAAAATCTTAGTCAGAATCTGCTTTTTCGCCTCTTATTGTACCCAAATCTACCTTAGAAATGCAGATATATACTTAAAACACCTTCTTTTGGGACAAATAATTGGTTTTCGCCCTTGATTTACGGAAGAATATAGCCAAAACATGCATTTTCATAACTTAGCGAACTGAAATCTCCATTAAAACTGCAGATAACTACTTAAAAATTCACTTCCTTGAATTGATAATAGGTTTTTCTTTGTCATTTTAAACAGATTCCAGTCAAAATCGGCTTCTTCGATTCATATCGTATCTAAAACCGCATCAAAACTGCAAATATCAGTTTAAACTATCATTTTTTGATACAAACAGTTATATATTCATGTCAATATCATTCAAATTCTAGTCAAAATCGGCGTCGGCGTCGGCGACGTAAGGCAACCATTCTGAGTCAAATAGTTGCCGATTTCGATAAAATCTTAGTCAGAATCTTCTTTTTCGCCTCTTATTGTACCCAAATCTACCTTAGAAATGCAGATATATACTTAAAACACCTTCTTTTGGGACAAATAATTGGTTTTCGCCCTTGATTTACGGAAGATTATAGCCAAAACATGCATTTTCATAACTTAGCGAACTGAAATCTACATTAAAACTGCAGATAACTACTTAAAAATTCACTTCCTTGAATTGATAATAGGTTTTTCTTTGTCATTTTAAACAGATTCCAGTCAAAATCGGCTTCTTCGATTCATATCGTATCTAAAACCGCATCAAAACTGCAAATATCAGTTTAAACTATCATTTTTTGATGCAAACAGTTATATATTCATGCCAATATCTTTCAAATTCTAGTCAAAATCGGCGTCTTTTTGCATTTTAGTAACGAAAACCTTAATAAACTATTTGATTTCGACGTAAGGCAACCATTCTGAGTCAAATAGTTGCCGATTTCGATAAAATCTTAGTCAGAATCTGCTTTTTCGCCTCTTATTGTACCCAAATCTACCTTAGAAATGCAGATATATACTTAAAACACCTTCTTTTGGGACAAATAATTGGTTTTCGCCCTTGATTTACGGAAGATTATAGCCAAAACATGCATTTTCATAACTTAGCGAACTGAAATCTACATTAAAACTGCAGATAACTACTTAAAAATTCACTTCCTTGAATTGATAATACGTTTTTCTTTGTCATTTTAAACAGATTCCAGTCAAAATCGGCTTCTTCGATTCATATCGTATCTAAAACCGCATCAAAACTGCAAATATCAGTTTAAACTATCATTTTTTGATACAAACAGTTATATATTCATGTCAATATCTTTCAAATTCTAGTCAAAATCGGCGTCTTTGGGCATTTTAGTAACGAAAACCTTAATAAACTATTAGATTTCGACGTAAGGCAACCATTCTGAGTCAAATAGTTGCCGATTTCGATAAAATCTTAGTCAGAATCTGCTTTTTCGCCTCTTATTGTACCCAAATCAACCTTAGAAATGCAGATATATACTTAAAACACCTTCTTTTGGGACAAATAATTGCTTTTCGCCCTGGATTTACGGAAGATTATAGCCAAAACATGCATTTTCATAACTTAGCGAACTGAAATCTACATTAAAACTTCAGATAACTACTTAAAAATTCACTTCCTTGAATTAATAATAGGTTTTTCTTTGTCATTTTAAACAGATTCCAGTCAAAATCGGCTTCTTCGATTCATATCGTATCTAAAACCGCATCAAAACTGCAAATATCAGTTTAAACTATCATTTTTTGATACAAACAGTTATATATTCATGTCAATATCTTTCAAATTCTAGTCAAAATCGGCGTCTTCAGGCATTTTAGTAACGAAAACCTTAATAAACTATTAGATTTCGACGTAAGGCAACCTTTCTGAGTCAAATAGTTGCCGATTTCGATAAAATCTTAGTCAGAATCTGCTTTTTCGCCTCTTATTGTACCCAAATCTACCTTAGAAATGCAGATATATACTTAAAACACCTTCTTTTGGGACAAATAATTGGTTTTCGCCCTGGATTTACGGAAGATTATAGCCAAAACATGCATTTTCATAACTTAGCGAACTGAAATCTACATTAAAACTGCAGATAACTACTTAAAAATTCACTTCCTTGAATTAATAATAGGTTTTTCTTTGTCATTTTAAACAGATTCCAGTCAAAATCGGCTTCTTCGATTCATATCGTATCTAAAACCGCATCAAAACTGCAAATATCAGTTTAAACTATCATTTTTTGATACAAACAGTTATATATTCATATCAATATCTTTCAAATTCTAGTCAAAATCGGCGTCTTTGGGCATTTTAGTAACGAAAACCTTAATAAACTATTAGATTTCGACGTAAGGCAACCTTTCTGAGTCAAATAGTTGCCGATTTCGATAAAATCTTAGTCAGAATCTGCTTTTTCGCCTCTTATTGTACCCAAATCTACCTTAGAAATGCAGATATATACTTAAAACACCTTCTTTTGTTACAAATAATTGGTTTTCGCCCTTGATTTACGGAAGATTATAGCCAAAACATGCATTTTCATAACTTAGCGAACTGAAATCTACATTAAAACTGCAGATAACTACTTAAAAATTCACTTCCTTGAATTGATAATAGGTTTTTCTCTGTCATTTTAAACAGATTCCAGTCAAAATCGGCTTCTTCGATTCATATCGTATCTAAAACCGCATCAAAACTGCAAATATCAGTTTAAACTATCATTTTTTGATACAAACAGTTATATATTCATGTCAATATCTTTCAAATTCTAGTCAAAATCGGCGTCTTTGGGCATTTTAGTAACGAAAACCTTAATAAACTATTAGATTTCGATGTAAGGCAACCTTTCTGAGTCAAATAGTTGCCGATTTCGATAAAATCTTAGTCAGAATCTGCTTTTTCGCCTCTTATTGTACCCAAATCTACCTTAGAAATGCAGATATATACTTAAAACACCTTCTTTTGGGACAAATAATTGGTTTTCGCCCTTGATTTACGGAAGAATATAGCCAAAACATGCATTTTCATAACTTAGCGAACTGAAATCTCCATTAAAACTGCAGATAACTACTTAAAAATTCACTTCCTTGAATTGATAATAGGTTTTTCTTTGTCATTTTAAACAGATTCCAGTCAAAATCGGCTTCTTCGATTCATATCGTATCTAAAACCGCATCAAAACTGCAAATATCAGTTTAAACTATCATTTTTTGATACAAACAGTTATATATTCATGTCAATATCATTCAAATTCTAGTCAAAATCGGCGTCTTTGGGCATTTTAGTAACGAAAACCTTAATAAACTATTAGATTTCGACGTAAGGCAACCATTCTGAGTCAAATAGTTGCCGATTTCGATAAAATCTTAGTCAGAATCTTCTTTTTCGCCTCTTATTGTACCCAAATCTACCTTAGAAATGCAGATATATACTTAAAACACCTTCTTTTGGGACAAATAATTGGTTTTCGCCCTTGATTTACGGAAGATTATAGCCAAAACATGCATTTTCATAACTTAGCGAACTGAAATCTACATTAAAACTGCAGATAACTACTTAAAAATTCACTTCCTTGAATTGATAATAGGTTTTTCTTTGTCATTTTAAACAGATTCCAGTCAAAATCGGCTTCTTCGATTCATATCGTATCTAAAACCGCATCAAAACTGCAAATATCAGTTTAAACTATCATTTTTTGATACAAACAGTTATATATTCATGCCAATATCTTTCAAATTCTAGTCAAAATCGGCGTCTTTGGGCATTTTAGTAACGAAAACCTTAATAAACTATTTGATTTCGACGTAAGGCAACCATTCTGAGTCAAATAGTTGCCGATTTCGATAAAATCTTAGTCAGAATCTGCTTTTTCGCCTCTTATTGTACCCAAATCTACCTTAGAAATGCAGATATATACTTAAAACACCTTCTTTTGGGACAAATAATTGGTTTTCGCCCTTGATTTACGGAAGATTATAGCCAAAACATGCATTTTCATAACTTAGCGAACTGAAATCTACATTAAAACTGCAGATAACTACTTAAAAATTCACTTCCTTGAATTGATAATAGGTTTTTCTTTGTCATTTTAAACAGATTCCAGTCAAAATCGGCTTCTTCGATTCATATCGTATCTAAAACCGCATCAAAACTGCAAATATCAGTTTAAACTATCATTTTTTGATACAAACAGTTATATATTCATGTCAATATCTTTCAAATTCTAGTCAAAATCGGCGTCTTTGGGCATTTTAGTAACGAAAACCTTAATAAACTATTAGATTTCGACGTAAGGCAACCATTCTGAGTCAAATAGTTGCCGATTTCGATAAAATCTTAGTCAGAATCTGCTTTTTCGCCTCTTATTGTACCCAAATCAACCTTAGAAATGCAGATATATACTTAAAACACCTTCTTTTGGGACAAATAATTGGTTTTCGCCCTGGATTTACGGAAGATTGTAGCCAAAACATGCATTTTCATAACTTAGCGAACTGAAATCTACATTAAAACTGCAGATAACTACTTAAAAATTCACTTCCTTGAATTAATAATAGGTTTTTCTTTGTCATTTTAAACAGATTCCAGTCAAAATCGGCTTCTTCGATTCATATCGTATCTAAAACCGCATCAAAACTGCAAATATCAGTTTAAACTATCATTTTTTGATACAAACAGTTATATATTCATGTCAATATCTTTCAAATTCTAGTCAAAATCGGCGTCTTTAGGCATTTTAGTAACGAAAACCTTAATAAACTATTAGATTTCGACGTAAGGCAACCTTTCTGAGTCAAATAGTTGCCGATTTCGATAAAATCTTAGTCAGAATCTGCTTTTTCGCCTCTTATTGTACCCAAATCTACCTTAGAAATGCAGATATATACTTAAAACACCTTCTTTTGGGACAAATAATTGGTTTTCGCCCTTGATTTACGGAAGATTATAGCCAAAACATGCATTTTCATAACTTAGCGAACTGAAATCTACATTAAAACTGCAGATAACTACTTAAAAATTCACTTCCTTGAATTGATAATAGGTTTTTCTTTGTCATTTTAAACAGATTCCAGTCAAAATCGGCTTCTTCGATTCATATCGTATCTAAAACCGCATCATAACTGCAAATATCAGTTTAAACTATCATTTTTAGATACAAACAGTTATATATTCATGTCAATATCATTCAAATTCTAGTCAAAATCGGCGTCTTTGGGCATTTTAGTAACGAAAACCTTAATAAACTATTAGATTTCGACGTAAGGCAACCATTCTGAGTCAAATAGTTGCCGATTTCGATAAAATCTTAGTCAGAATCTGCCGATTTCGATAAAATCTTAGTCAGAATCTGCTTTTTCGCCTCTTATTGTACCCAAATCTACCTTAGAAATGCAGATATATACTTAAAACACCTTCTTTTGGGACAAATAATTGGTTTTCGCCCTGGATTTACGGAAGATTATAGCCAAAACATGCATTTTCATAACTTAGCGAACTGAAATCTACATTAAAACTGCAGATAACTACTTAAAAATTCACTTCCTTGAATTAATAATAGGTTTTTCTTTGTCATTTTAAACAGATTCCAGTCAAAATCGGCTTCTTCGATTCATATCGTATCTAAAACCGCATCAAAACTGCAAATATCAGTTTAAACTATCATTTTTTGATACAAACAGTTATATATTCATGTCAATATCTTTCAAATTCTAGTCAAAATCGGCGTCTTTAGGCATTTTAGTAACGAAAACCTTAATAAACTATTAGATTTCGACGTAAGGCAACCTTTCTGAGTCAAATAGTTGCCGATTTCGATAAAATCTTAGTCAGAATCTGCTTTTTCGCCTCTTATTGTACCCAAATCTACCTTAGAAATGCAGATATATACTTAAAACACCTTCTTTTGGGACAAATAATTGGTTTTCGCCCTTGATTTACGGAAGATTATAGCCAAAACATGCATTTTCATAACTTAGCGAACTGAAATCTACATTAAAACTGCAGATAACTACTTAAAAATTCACTTCCTTGAATTGATAATAGGTTTTTCTTTGTCATTTTAAACAGATTCCAGTCAAAATCGGCTTCTTCGATTCATATCGTATCTAAAACCGCATCAAAACTGCAAATATCAGTTTAAACTATCATTTTTTGATATAAACAGTTATATATTCATGTCAATATCTTTCAAATTCTAGTCAAAATCGGCGTCTTTGGGCATTTTAGTAACGAAAACCTTAATAAACTATTAGATTTCGATGTAAGGCAACCTTTCTGAGTCAAATAGTTGCCGATTTCGATAAAATCTTAGTCAGAATCTGCTTTTTCGCCTCTTATTGTACCCAAATCTACCTTAGAAATGCAGATATATACTTAAAACACCTTCTTTTGGGACAAATAATTGGTTTTCGCCCTTGATTTACGGAAGAATATAGCCAAAACATGCATTTTCATAACTTAGCGAACTGAAATCTCCATTAAAACTGCAGATAACTACTTAAAAATTCACTTCCTTGAATTGATAATAGGTTTTTCTTTGTCATTTTAAACAGATTCCAGTCAAAATCTTCTTCTTCGATTCATATCGTATCTAAAACCGCATCAAAACTGCAAATATCAGTTTAAACTATCATTTTTTGATACAAACAGTTATATATTCATGTCAATATCATTCAAATTCTAGTCAAAATCGGCGTCTTTGGGCATTTTAGTAACGAAAACCTTAATAAACTATTAGATTTCGACGTAAGGCAACCATTCTGAGTCAAATAGTTGCCGATTTCGATAAAATCTTAGTCAGAATCTTCTTTTTCGCCTCTTATTGTACCCAAATCTACCTTAGAAATGCAGATATATACTTAAAACACCTTCTTTTGGGACAAATAATTGGTTTTCGCCCTTGATTTACGGAAGATTATAGCCAAAACATGCATTTTCATAACTTAGCGAACTGAAATCTACATTAAAACTGCAGATAACTACTTAAAAATTCACTTCCTTGAATTGATAATAGGTTTTTCTTTGTCATTTTAAACAGATTCCAGTCAAAATCGGCTTCTTCGATTCATATCGTATCTAAAACCGCATCAAAACTGCAAATATCAGTTTAAACTATCATTTTTTGATACAAACAGTTATATATTCATGCCAATATCTTTCAAATTCTAGTCAAAATCGGCGTCTTTGGGCATTTTAGTAACGAAAACCTTAATAAACTATTTGATTTCGACGTAAGGCAACCATTCTGAGTCAAATAGTTGCCGATTTCGATAAAATCTTAGTCAGAATCTGCTTTTTCGCCTCTTATTGTACCCAAATCTACCTTAGAAATGCAGATATATACTTAAAACACCTTCTTTTGGGACAAATAATTGGTTTTCGCCCTTGATTTACGGAAGATTATAGCCAAAACATGCATTTTCATAACTTAGCGAACTGAAATCTACATTAAAACTGCAGATAACTACTTAAAAATTCACTTCCGTGAATTGATAATAGGTTTTTCTTTGTCATTTTAAACAGATTCCAGTCAAAATCGGCTTCTTCGATTCATATCGTATCTAAAACCGCATCAAAACTGCAAATATCAGTTTAAACTATCATTTTTTGATACAAACAGTTATATATTCCTGTCAATATCTTTCAAATTCTAGTCAAAATCGGCGTCTTTGGGCATTTTAGTAACGAAAACCTTAATAAACTATTAGATTTCGACGTAAGGCAACCATTCTGAGTCAAATAGTTGCCGATTTCGATAAAATCTTAGTCAGAATCTGCTTTTTCGCCTCTTATTGTACCCAAATCAACCTTAGAAATGCAGATATATACTTAAAACACCTTCTTTTGGGACAAATAATTGGTTTTCGCCCTGGATTTACGGAAGATTATAGCCAAAACATGCATTTTCATAACTTAGCGAACTGAAATCTACATTAAAACTGCAGATAACTACTTAAAAATTCACTTCCTTGAATTAATAATAGGTTTTTCTTTGTCATTTTAAACAGATTCCAGTCAAAATCGGCTTCTTCGATTCATATCGTATCTAAAACCGCATCAAAACTGCAAATATCAGTTTAAACTATCATTTTTTGATACAAACAGTTATATATTCATGTCAATATCTTTCAAATTCTAGCCAAAATCGGCGTCTTTAGGCATTTTAGTAACGAAAACCTTAATAAGCTATTAGATTTCGACGTAAGGCAACCTTTCTGAGTCAAATAGTTGCCGATTTCGATAAAATCTTAGTCAGAATCTGCTTTTTCGCCTCTTATTGTACCCAAATCTACCTTAGAAATGCAGATATATACTTAAAACACCTTCTTTTGGGACAAATAATTGGTTTTCGCCCTTGATTTACGGAAGATTATAGCCAAAACATGCATTTTCATAACTTAGCGAACTGAAATCTACATTAAAACTGCAGATAACTACTTAAAAATTCACTTCCTTGAATTGATAATAGGTTTTTCTTTGTCATTTTAAACAGATTCCAGTCAAAATCGGCTTCTTCGATTCATATCGTATCTAAAACCGCATCAAAACTGCAAATATCAGTTTAAACTATCATTTTTAGATACAAACAGTTATATATTCATGTCAATATCTTTCAAATTCTAGTCAAAATCGGCGTCTTTGGGCATTTTAGTAACGAAAACCTTAATAAACTATTAGATTTCGACGTGAGGCAACCTTTCTGAGTCAAATAGTTGCCGATTTCGATAAAATCTTAGTCAGAATCTGCTTTTTCGCCTCTTATTGTACCCAAATCTACCTTAGAAATGCAGATATATACTTAAAACACCTTCTTTTGGGACAAATAATTGGTTTTCGCCCTTGATTTACGGAAGAATATAGCCAAAACATGCATTTTCATAACTTAGCGAACTGAAATCTACATTAAAACTGCAGATAACTACTTAAAAATTCACTTCCTTGAATTGATAATAGGTTTTTCTTTGTCATTTTAAACAGATTTTAGTCAAAATCGGCTTCTTCGACTCATATCGTACCTAAAACCGCATCAAAACTGCAAATATCAGTTTAAACTATCATTTTTTGATACAAACAGTTATATATTCATGTCAATATCTTTCAAATTCTAGTCAAAATCGGCGTCTTTGGGCATTTTAGTAACGAAAACCTTAATAAACTATTAGATTTCGACGTAAGGCAACCATTCTGAGTCAAATAGTTGCCGATTTCGATAAAATCTTAGTCAGAATCTGCTTTTTCGCCTCTTATTGTACCCAAATCTACCTTAGAAATGCAGATATATACTTAAAACACCTTCTTTTGGGACAAATAATTGGTTTTCGCCCTTGATTTACGGAAGATTATAGCCAAAACATGCATTTTCATAACTTAGCGAACTGAAATCTACATTAAAACTGCAGATAACTACTTAAAAATTCACTTCCTTGAATTGATAATAGGTTTTTCTTTGTCATTTTGAACAGATTCCAGTCAAAATCGGCTTCTTCGATTCATATCGTATCTAAAACCGCATCAAAACTGCAAATATCAGTTTAAACTATCATTTTTTGATACAAACAGTTATATATTCATATCAATATCTTTCAAATTCTAGTCAAAATCGGCGTCTTTGGGCATTTTAGTAACGAAAACCTTAATAAACTATTAGATTTCGACGTAAGGCAACCTTTCTGAGTCAAATAGTTGCCGATTTCGATAAAATCTTAGTCAGAATCTGCTTTTTCGCCTCTTATTGTACCCAAATCTACCTTAGAAATGCAGATATATACTTAAAACACCTTCTTTTGGGACAAATAATTGGTTTTCGCCCTTGATTTACTTAAGATTATAGCCAAAACATGCATTTTCATAACTTAGCGAACTGAAATCTACATTAAAACTGCAGATAACTACTTAAAAATTCACTTCCTTGAATTGATAATAGGTTTTTCTCTGTCATTTTAAACAGATTCCAGTCAAAATCGGCTTCTTCGATTCATATCGTATCTAAAACCGCATCAAAACTGCAAATATCAGTTTAAACTATCATTTTTTGATACAAACAGTTATATATTCATGTCAATATCTTTCAAATTCTAGTCAAAATCGGCGTCTTTGGGCATTTTAGTAACGAAAACCTTAATAAACTATTAGATTTCGACGTAAGGCAACCTTTCTGAGTCAAATAGTTGCCGATTTCGATAAAATCTTAGTCAGAATCTGCTTTTTCGCCTCTTATGTACCCAAATCTACCTTAGAAATGCAGATATATACTTAAAACAACTTCTTTTGGGACAAATAATTGGTTTTCGCCCTTGATTTACGGAAGAATATAGCCAAAACATGCATTTTCATAACTTAGCGAACTGAAATCTCCATTAAAACTGCAGATAACTACTTAAAAATTCACTTCCTTGAATTGATAATAGGTTTTTCTTTGTCATTTTAAACAGATTCCAGTCAAAATCGGCTTCTTCGATTCATATCGTATCTAAAACCGCATCAAAACTGCATATATCAGTTTAAACTATCATTTTTTGATACAAACAGTTATATATTCATGTCAATATCATTCAAATTCTAGTCAAAATCGGCGTCTTTGGGCATTTTAGTAACGAAAACCTTAATAAACTATTAGATTTCGACGTAAGGCAACCATTCTGAGTCAAATAGTTGCCGATTTCGATAAAATCTTAGTCAGAATCTTCTTTTTCGCCTCTTATTGTACCCAAATCTACCTTAGAAATGCAGATATATACTTAAAACACCTTCTTTTGGGACAAATAATTGGTTTTCGCCCTTGATTTACGGAAGATTATAGCCAAAACATGCATTTTCATAACTTAGCGAACTGAAATCTACATTAAAACTGCAGATAACTACTTAAAAATTCACTTCCTTGAATTGATAATAGGTTTTTCTTTGTCATTTTAAACAGATTCCAGTCAAAATCGGCTTCTTCGATTCATATCGTATCTAAAACCGCATCAAAACTGCAAATATCAGTTTAAACTATCATTTTTTGATACAAACAGTTATATATTCATGCCAATATCTTTCAAATTCTAGTCAAAATCGGCGTCTTTGGGCATTTTAGTAACGAAAACCTTAATAAACTATTTGATTTCGACGTAAGGCAACCATTCTGAGTCAAATAGTTGCCGATTTCGATAAAATCTTAGTCAGAATCTGCTTTTTCGCCTCTTATTGTACCCAAATCTACCTTAGAAATGCAGATATATACTTAAAACACCTTCTTTTGGGACAAATAATTGGTTTTCGCCCTTGATTTACGGAAGATTATAGCCAAAACATGCATTTTCATAACTTAGCGAACTGAAATCTACATTAAAACTGCAGATAACTACTTAAAAATTCACTTCCTTGAATTGATAATAGGTTTTTCTTTGTCATTTTAAACAGATTCCAGTCAAAATCGGCTTCTTCGACTCATATCGTACCTAAAACCGCATCAAAACTGCAAATATCAGTTTAAACTATCATTTTTTGATACAAACAGTTATATATTCATGTCAATATCTTTCAAATTCTAGTCAAAATCGGCGTCTTTGGGCATTTTAATACCGAAAACCTTAATAAACTATTAGATTTCGACGTAAGGCAAACATTCTGAGATAATAGTTGCTGATTTCGATAAAATCTTAGTCAGAATCTGCTTTTTCGCCTCTTATTGTACCCAAATCTACCTTATATAAGCAGATATATACTTAAAACACCTTCTTTTGGGACAAATAACTGGTTTTCGCCCTTGATTTATGGAAGATTATAGCCAAAACATGCATTTTCATAACTTAGCGAACTGAAATCTACATTAAAACTGCAGATAACTACTTAAAAATTCACTTCCTTGAATTGATAATAGGTTTTTCTTTGTCATGTTAAACAGATTCCAGTCAAAATCGGCTTCTTCGACTCATATCGTACCTAAAACCGCATCAAAACTGCAAATATCAGTTTAAACTATCATTTTTTGATACAAACAGTTTTATATTCATGTCAATATCTTTCAAATTCTAGTCAAAATCGGCGTCTTTGGGCATTTTAGTAACGAAATCCTTAATAAACTATTAGATTTCGACGTAAGGCAATCATTCTGAGTCAAATAGTTGCCGATTTCGATAAAATCTTAGTCAGAATCTGCTTCTTCGCCTCTTATTGTACCCAAATCTACCTTAGAAATGCAGATATATACATAAAACACCTTCTTTTGGGACAAATAATTGGTTTTCGCCCTTGATTTACGGAAGATTATAGCCAAAACATGCATTTTCATAACTTAGCGAACTGAAATCTACATTAAAACTGCAGATAACTACTTAAAAATTCACTTCCTTGAATTGATAATAGGTTTTTCTTTGTCATTTTAAACAGATTCCAGTCAAAATCGGCTTCTTCGATTCATATCGTATCTAAAACCGCATCAAAACTGCAAATATCAGTTTAAACTATCATTTTTTGATACAAACAGTTATATATTCATGTCAATATCTCTCAAATTCTAGTCAAAATCGGGGTCTTTGGGCATTTTAGTAACGAAAACCTTAATAAACAATTAGATTTCGACGTAAGGCAACCTTTCTGAGTCAAATAGTTGCCGATTTCGATAAAATCTTAGTCAGAATCTGCTTTTTCGCCTCTTATTGTACCCAAATCTACCTTAGCAATGCAGATATATTCTTAAAACACCTTCTTTTGGGACAAATAATTGGTTTTCGCGCTTGATTTACGGAAGATTATAGCCAAAACATGCATTTTCATAACTTAGCGAACTGAAATCTACATTAAAACTGCAGATAACTACTTAAAAATTCACTTCCTTGAATTGATAATAGGTTTTTCTTTGTCATTTTAAACAGATTCCAGTCAAAATCGGCTTCTTCGACTCATATCGTACCTAAAACCGCATCAAAACTGCAAATATCAGTTTAAACTATCATTTTTTGATACAAACAGTTATATATTCATGTCAATATCTTTCAAATTCTAGTCAAAATCGGCGTCTTTGGGCATTTTAGTAACGAAAACCTTAATAAACTATTAGATTTCGACGTAAGGCAACCATTCTGAGTCAAATAGTTGCCGATTTCGATAAAATCTTAGTCAGAATCTGCTTTTTCGCCTCTTATTGTACCCAAATCTACCTTATAAATGCAGATATATACTTATAACACCTTCTTTTGGGACAAATAATTGGTTTTCGCCCTTGATTTACGGAAGATTATAGCCAAAACATGCATTTTCATAACTTAGCGAACTGAAATCTACATTAAAACTGCAGATAACTACTTAAAAATTCACTTCCTTGAATTGATAATAGGTTTTTCTTTGTCATTTTAAACAGATTCCAGTCAAAATCGGCTTCTTCGATTCATATCGTATCTAAAACCGCATCAAAACTGCAAATATCAGTTTAAACTATCATTTTTTGATACAAACAGTTATATATTCATGTCAATATCTTTCAAATTCTAGTCAAAATCGGCGTCTTTGGGCATTTTAGTAACGAAAACCTTAATAAACTATTAGATTTCGACGTAAGGCAACCATTCTGAGTCAAATAGTTGCCGATTTCGATAAAATCTTAGTCAGAATCTGCTTTTTCGCCTCTTATTGTACCCAAATCTACCTTAGAAATGCAGATATATACTTAAAACACCTTCTTTTGGGACAAATAATTGGTTTTCGCCCTTGATTTACGGAAGGTTATAGCCAAAACATGCATTTTCATAACTTAGCGAACTGAAATCTACATTAAAACTGCAGATAACTACTTAAAAATTCACTTCCTTGAATTGATAATAGGTTTTTCTTTGTCATTTTAAACAGATTCCAGTCAAAATCGGCGTCTTCGATTCATATCGTATCTAAAACCGCATCAAAACTGCAAATATCAGTTTAAACTATCATTTTTTGATACAAACAGTTATATATTCATGTCAATATCTTTAAAATTGTAGTCAAAATCGGCGTCTTTGGGCATTTTAGTAACGAAAATCTTAATAAACTATTAGATTTCGACGTAAGGCAACCTTTCTGAGTCAAATAGTTGCCGATTTCGATAAAATCTTAGTCAGAATCTGCTTTTTCGCCTCTTATTGTACACAAATCTACCTTAGAAATGCAGATATATACTTAAAACACCTTCTTTTGGGACAAATAATTGGTTTTCGCCCTTGATTTACGGAAGATTATAGCCAAAACATGCATTTTCATAACTTAGCGAACAGAAATCTACATTAAAACTGCAGATAACTACTTAAAAATTCACTTCCTTGAATTGATAATAGGTTTTTCTTTGTCATATTAAACAGATTCCAGTCTAAATCGGCTTCTTCGACTCATATCATACCTAAAACCGCATCAAAACTGCAAATATCAGTTTAAACTATCATTTTTTGATACAAACAGTTATATATTCATGTCAATATCTTTCAAATTCTAGTCGAAATCGGCGTCTTTGGGCATTTTAGTAACGAAAACCTTAATAAACTATTAGATTTCGACGTAAGGCAACCTTTCTGAGTCAAATAGTTGCCGATTTCGATAAAATCTTAGTCAGAATCTGCTTTTTCGCCTCTTATTGTACCCAAATCTACCTTAGAAATGCAGATATATACTTAAAACACCTTTTTTTGGGACAAATAATTGGTTTTCGCCCTTGATTTACGGAAGATTATAGCCAAAACATGCATTTTCATAACTTAGCGAACTGAAATCTCCATTAAAACTGCAGATAACTACTTAAAAATTCACTTCCTTGAATTGATAATAGGTTTTTCTTTGTCATTTTAAACAGATTCCAGTCAAAATCGGCTTCTTCGATTCATATCGTATCTAAAACCGCATCAAAACTGCAAATATCAGTTTAAACTATCATTTTTTGATACAAACAGTTATATATTCATGTCAATATCATTCAAATTCTAGTCAAAATCGGCGTCTTTGGGCATTTTAGTAACGAAAACCTTAATAAACTATTAGATTTCGACGTAAGGCAACCATTCTGAGTCAAATAGTTGCCGATTTCGATAAAATCTTAGTCAGAATCTGCTTTTTCGCCTCTTATTGTACCCAAATCTACCTTAGAAATGCAGATATATACTTAAAACACCTTCTTTTGGGACAAATAATTGGTTTTCGCCCTTGATTTACGGAAGATTATAGCCAAAACATGCATTTTCATAACTTAGCGAACTGAAATCTACATTAAAACTGCAGATAACTACTTAAAAATTCACTTCCTTGAATTGATAATAGGTTTTTCTTTGTCATTTTAAACAGATTCCAGTCAAAATCGGCTTCTTCGATTCATATCGTATCTAAAACCGCATCAAAACTGCAAATATCAGTTTAAACTATCATTTTTTGATACAAACAGTTATATATTCATGTCAATATCTTTCAAATTCTAGTCAAAATCGGCGTCTTTGGGCATTTTAGTAACGAAAACCTTAATAAACTATTAGATTTCGACGTGAGGCAACCTTTCTGAGTCAAATAGTTGCCGATTTCGATAAAATCTTAGTCAGAATCTGCTTTTTCGCCTCTTATTGTACCCAAATCAACCTTAGAAATGCAGATATATACTTAAAACACCTTCTTTTGGGACAAATAATTGGTTTTCGCCCTTGATTTACGAAAGATTATAGCCAAAACATGCATTTTCATAACTTAGCGAACCGAAATCTACATTAAAACTGCAGATAACTACTTAAAAATTCACTTCCTTGAATTGATAATAGGTTTTTCTTTGTCATTTTAAACAGATTCCAGTCAAAATCGGCTTCTTCGACTCATATCGTACCTAAAACCGCATCAAAACTGCAAATATCAGTTTAAACTATCATTTTTTGATACAAACAGTTATATATTCATGTCAATATCTTTCAAATTCTAGTCAAAATCGGCGTCTTTGGGCATTTTAGTAACGAAAACCTTAATAAACTATTAGATTTCGACGTAAGGCAACCATTTGTGAGTCAAATAGTTGCCGATTTCGATAAAATCTTAGTCAGAATCTGCTTTTTCGCCTCTTATTGTACCCAAATCTACCTTAGAAATGCAGATATATACTTAAAACACCTTCTTCTGGGACAAATAATTGGTTTTCGCCCTTGATTTACGGAAGATTATAGCCAAAACATGCATTTTCATAACTTAGCGAACTGAAATCTACATTAAAACTGCAGATAACTACTTAAAAATTCACTTTCTTGAATTGATAATAGGTTTTTCTTTGTTATTTTGAACAGATTCCAGTCAAAATCGGCTTCTTCGATTCATATCGTATCTAAAACTGCATCAAAACTGCAAATATCAGTTTAAACTATCATTTTTTGATACAAACAGTTATATATTCATATCAATATCTTTCAAATTTTAGTCAAAATCGGCGTCTTTGGGCATTTTAGTAACGAAAACCTTAATAAACTATTAGATTTCGACGTAAGGCAACCTTTCTGAGTCAAATTGTTGCCGATTTCGATAAAATCTTAGTCAGAATCTGCTTTTTCGCCTCTTATTGTACCCAAATCTACCTTAGAAATGCAGATATATACTTAAAACACTTTCTTTTGGGACAAATAATTGGTTTTCGATCTTGATTTACGGAAGATTATAGCCAAAAGATGCATTTTCATAACTTAGCGAACTGAAATCTACATTAAAACTGCAGATAACTACTTAAAAATTCAATTCCTTGAATTGATATTAGGTTTTTCTTTGTCATTTTAAACAGATTCCAGTAAAAATCGGCTTCTTCGACTCATATCGTACCTAAAACCGCATCAAAATTGCAAATATCAGTTTAAACTATCATTTTTTGATACAAACAGTTACATATTCATGTCAATATCTTTCAAATTCTAGTCAAAATCGGCGTCTTTGGGCATTTTAGTAACGAAAACCTTAATAAACTATTAGATTTCGACGTGAGGCAACCTTTCTGAGTCAAATAGTTGCCGATTTCGATAAAATCTTAGTCAGAATCTGCTTTTTCGCCTCTTATTGTACCCAAATCTACCTTAGAAATGCAGATATATACTTAAAACACCTTCTTTTGGGACAAATAATTGGTTTTCGCCCTTGATTTACGGAAGATTATAGCCAAAACATGCATTTTCATAACTTAGCGAACCGAAATCTACATTAAAACTGCAGATAACTACTTAAAAATTCACTTCCTTGAATTGATAATAGGTTTTTCTTTGTCATTTTAAACAGATTCCAGTCAAAATCGGCTTCTTCGACTCATATCGTACCTAAAACCGCATCAAAACTGCAAATATCAGTTTAAACTATCATTTTTTGATACAAACAGTTATATATTCATGTCAATATCTTTCAAATTCTAGTCAAAATCGGCGTCTTTGGGCATTTTAGTAACGAAAACCTTAATAAACTATTAGATTTCGACGTAAGGCAACCATTTGTGAGTCAAATAGTTGCCGATTTCGATAAAATCTTAGTCAGAATCTGCTTTTTCGCCTCTTATTGTACCCAAATCTACCTTAGAAATGCAGATATATACTTAAAACACCTTCTTCTGGGACAAATAATTGGTTTTCGCCCTTGATTTACGGAAGATTATAGCCAAAACATGCATTTTCATAACTTAGCGAACTGAAATCTACATTAAAACTGCAGATAACTACTTAAAAATTCACTTTCTTGAATTGATAATAGGTTTTTCTTTGTTATTTTAAACAGATTCCAGTCAAAATCGGCTTCTTCGATTCATATCGTATCTAAAACCGCATCAAAACTGCAAATATCAGTTTAAACTATCATTTTTTGATACAAACAGTTATATATTCATGTCAATATCTTTCAAATTCTAGTCAAAATCGGCGTCTTTGGGCATTTTAGTAACGAAAACCTTAATAAACTATTAGATTTCGACGTAAGGCAACCATTTGTGAGTCAAATAGTTGCCGATTTCGATAAAATCTTAGTCAGAATCTGCTTTTTCGCCTCTTATTGTACCCAAATCTACCTTAGAAATGCAGATATATACTTAAAACACCTTCTTCTGGAACAAATAATTGGTTTTCGCCCTTGATTTACGGAAGATTATAGCCAAAACATGCATTTTCATAACTTAGCGAACCGAAATCTACATTAAAACTGCAGATAACTACTTAAAAATTCACTTCCTTGAATTGATAATAGGTTTTTCTTTGTCATTTTAAACAGATTCCAGTCAAAATCGGCTTCTTCGACTCATATCGTATCTAAAACCGCATCAAAACTGCAAATATCAGTTTAAACTATCATTTTTTGATACAAACAGTTATATATTCATGTCAATATCTTTCAAATTCTAGTCAAAATCGGCGTCTTTGGGCATTTTAGTAACGAAAACCTTAATAAACTATTAGATTTCGACGTAAGGCAACCATTTGTGAGTCAAATAGTTGCCGATTTCGATAAAATCTTAGTCAGAATCTGCTTTTTCGCCTCTTATTGTACCCAAATCTTCCTTAGAAATGCAGATATATACTTAAAACACCTTCTTCTGGGACAAATAATTGGTTTTCGCCCTTGATTTACTGAAGATTATAGCCAAAACATGCATTTTCATAACTTAGCGAACTGAAATCTACATTAAAACTGCAGATAACTACTTAAAAATTCACTCTCTTGAATTGATAATAGGTTTTTCTTTGTTATTTTGAACAGATTCCAGTCAAAATCGGCTTCTTCGATTCATATCGTATCTAAAACTGCATCAAAACTGCAAATATCAGTTTAAACTATCATTTTTTGATACAAACAGTTATATATTCATATCAATATCTTTCAAATTCTAGTCAAAATCGGCGTCTTTGGGCATTTTAGTAACGAAAACCTTAATAAACTATTAGATTTCGACGTAAGGCAACCTTTCTGAGTCAAATTGTTGCCGATTTCGATAAAATCTTAGTCAGAATCTGCTTTTTCGCCTCGTATTGTACCCAAATCTACCTTAGAAATGCAGATATATACTTAAAACACTTTCTTTTGGGACAAATAATTGGTGTTCGATCTTGATTTACGGAAGATTATAGCCAAAAGATGCATTTTCATAACTTAGCGAACTGAAATCTACATTAAAACTGCAGATAACTACTTAAAAATTCAATTCCTTGAATTGATAATAGGTTTTTCTTTGTCATTTTAAACAGATTCCAGTCAAAATCGGCTTCTTCGACTCATATCGTACCTAAAACCGCATCAAAATTGCAAATATCAGTTTAAACTATCATTTTTTGATACAAACAGTTACATATTCATGTCAATATCTTTCAAATTCTAGTCAAAATCGGCGTCTTTGGGCATTTTAGTAACGAAAACCTTAATAAACTATTAGATTTCGACGTGAGGCAACCTTTCTGAGTCAAATAGTTGCCGATTTCGATAAAATCTTAGTCAGAATCTGCTTTTTCGCCTCTTATTGTACCCAAATCTACCTTAGAAATGCAGATATATACTTAAAACACCTTCTTTTGGGACAAATAATTGGTTTTCGCCCTTGATTTACGGAAGATTATAGCCAAAACATGCATTTTCATAACTTAGCGAACCGAAATCTACATTAAAACTGCAGATAACTACTTAAAAATTCACTTCCTTGAATTGATAATAGGTTTTTCTTTGTTATTTTAAACAGATTCCAGTCAAAATCGGCTTCTTCGACTCATATCGTACCTAAAACCGCATCAAAACTGCAAATATCAGTTTAAACTATCATTTTTTGATACAAACAGTTATATATTCATGTCAATATCTTTCAAATTCTAGTCAAAATCGGCGTCTTTGGGCATTTTAGTAACGAAAACCTTAATAAACTATTAGATTTCGACGTAAGGCAACCATTTGTGAGTCAAATAGTTGCCGATTTCGATAAAATCTTAGTCAGAATCTGCTTTTTCGCCTCTTATTGTACCCAAATCTACCTTAGAAATGCAGATATATACTTAAAACACCTTCTTCTGGGACAAATAATTGGTTTTCGCCCTTGATTTACGGAAGATTATAGCCAAAACATGCATTTTCATAACTTAGCGAACTGAAATCTACATTAAAACTGCAGATAACTACTTAAAAATTCACTTTCTTGAATTGATAATAGGTTTTTCTTTGTTATTTTAAACAGATTCCAGTCAAAATCGGCTTCTTCGATTCATATCGTATCTAAAACCGCATCAAAACTGCAAATATCAGTTTAAACTATCATTTTTTGATACAAACAGTTATATATTCATATCAACATCTTTCAAATTCTAGTCAAAATCGGCGTCTTTGGGCATTTTAGTAACGAAAACCTTAATAAACTATTAGATTTCGACGTAAGGCAACCTTTCTGAGTCAAATAGTTGCCGATTTCTATAAAATCTTAGTCAGAATCTGCTTTTTCGCCTCTTATTGTACCCAAATCTACCTTAGAAATGCAGATATATACTTAAAGCACCTTCTTTTGGGACAGATAATTGGTTTTCGCCCTTGATTTACGGAAGATTATAGCCAAAACATGCATTTTCATAATTTAGCGAACTGAAATCTACATTAAAACTGCAGATAACTACTTAAAAATTCACTTCCTTGAATTGATAATAGGTTTTTCTTAGTCATTTCAAACAGATTCGAGTCAAAATCGGCTTCTTCGATTCATATCGTATCTAAAACCGCATCAAAACTGCAAATATCAGTTTAAACTATCATTTTTTGATACAAACAGTTATATATTCATGTCAATATCATTCAAATTCTAGTCAAAATCGGCGTCTTTGGCCATTTTAGTAACGAAAACCTTAATAAACTATTAGATTTCGACATGAGACAACCTTTCTGAGTCAAATAGTTGCCGATTTCGATAAAATCTTAGTCAGAATCTGCTTTTTCGCCTCTTATTGTACCCAAATCTACCTTAGAAATGCAGATATATACTTAAAACACCTTCTTTTGGGACAAATAATTGGTTTTCGCCCTTGATTTACGGAAGATTATAGCCAAAACATGCATTTTCATAACTTAGCGAACTGAAATCTACATTAAAACTGCAGATAACTACTTAAAAATTCACTTCCTTGAATTGATAATAGGTTTTTCTTTGTCATTTTAAACAGATTCCAGTCAAAATCGGCTCCTTCGACACATATCGTACCTAAAATCGCATCAAAACTGGAAATACCAGTTTAAACTATCATTTTTTGATACAAACAGTTATATATTCATGGCAATATCTTTCAAATTCTAGTCAAAATCGGCGTCTTTGGGCATTTTAGTAACGAAAACCTTAATAAACTATTAGATTTCGACGTAAGGCAACCTTTCTGAGTCAAATTGTTGCCGATTTCGATAAAATCTTAGTCAGAATCTGCTTTTTCGCCTCTTATTGTACCCAAATCTACCTTAGAAATGCAGATATATACTTAAAACACTTTCTTTTGGGACAAATAATTGGTTTTCGCGCTTGATTTACGGAAGATTATAGCCAAAACATGCATTTTCATAACTTAGCGAACTGAAATCTACATTAAAACTGCAGATAACTACTTAAAAATTCACTTCCTTGAATTGATAATAGGTTTTTCTTTGTCATTTTAAACAGATTCCAGTCAAAATCGGCTTCTTCGACTCATATCGTACCTAAAACCGCATCAAAACTGCAAATATCAGTTTAAACTATCATTTTTTGATACAAACAGTTATATATTCATGTCAATATCTTTCAAATTCTAGTCAAAATCGGCGTCTTTGGGCATTTTAGTAACGAAAACCTTAATAAACTATTAGATTTCGACGTAAGGCAACCATTCTGAGTCAAATAGTTGCCGATTTCGATAAAATCTTAGTCAGAATCTGCTTTTTCGCCTCTTATTGTACCCATATCTACCTTAGAAATGCAGATATATACTTAAAGCACCTTCTTTTGGGACAAATAATTGGTTTTCGCCCTTGATTTACGGAAGATTATAGCCAAAACATGCATTTTCATAATTTAGCGAACTGAAATCTACATTAAAACTGCAGATAACTACTTAAAAATTCACTTCCTTGAATTGATAATAGGTTTTTCTTTGTCATTTTAAACAGATTCCAGTCAAAATCGGCTTCTTCGATTCATATCGTATCTAAAACCGCATCAAAACTGCAAATATCAGTTTAAACTATCATTTTTTGATACAAACAGTTACATATTCATGTCAATATCTTTCAAATTCTAGTCAAAATCGGCGTCTTTGGGCATTTTAGTAACGAAAACCTTAATAAACTGTTAGATTTCGACGTGAGGCAACCTTTCTGAGTCAAATAGTTGCCGATTTCGATAAAATCTTAGTCAGAATCTGCTTTTTCGCCTCTTATTGTACCCAAATCTACCTTAGAAATGCAGACATATACTTAAAACACCTTCTTTTGGGACAAATAATTGGTTTTCGCCCTTGATTTACGGAAGATTATAGCCAAAACATGCATTTTCATAACTTAGCGAACTGAAATCTACATTAAAACTGCAGATAACTACTTAAAAATTCACTTCCTTGAATTGATAATAGGTTTTTCTTTGTCATTTTAAACAGATTCCAGTCAAAATCGGCTTCTTCGACTCATATCGTACCTAAAACCGCATCAAAACTGCAAATATCAGTTTAAACTATCATTTTTTGATACAAACAGTTATATATTCATGTCAATATCTTTCAAATTCTAGTCAAAATCGGCGTTTTTGGGCATTTTAGTAACGAAAACCTTAATAAACTATTAGATTTCGACGTAAGGCAACCATTCTGAGTCAAATAGTTGCCGATTTCGATAAAATCTTAGTCAGAATCTGCTTTTTCGCCTCTTATTGTACCCAAATCTACCTTAGAAATGCAGATATATACTTAAAACACCTTCTTTTGGGACAAATAATTGGTTTTCGCCCTTGATTTACGGAAGATTATAGCCAAAACATGCATTTTCATAACTTAGCGAACTGAAATCTACATTAAAACTGCAGATAACTACTTAAAAATTCACTTCCTTGAATTGATAATAGGTTTTTCTTTGTCATTTTAAACAGATTCCAGTCAAAATCGGCTTCTTCGACTCATATCGTACCTAAAACCGCATCAAAACTGCAAATATCAGTTTAAACTATCATTTTTTGATACAAACAGTTATATATTCATGTCAATATCTTTCAAATTCTAGTCAAAATCTAGTCAAACAGTTATATATTCATATCAATATCTTTCAAATTCTAGTCAAAATCGGCGTCTTTGGGCATTTTAGTAACGAAAACCTTAATAAACTATTAGATTTCGACGTAAGGCAACCTTTCTGAGTCAAATTGTTGCCGATTTCGATAAAATCTTAGTCAGAATCTGCTTTTTCGCCTCGTATTGTACCCAAATCTACCTTAGAAATGCAGATATATACTTAAAACACTTTCTTTTGGGACAAATAATTGGTTTTCGATCTTGATTTACGGAAGATTATAGCCAAAAGATGCATTTTCATAACTTAGCGAACTGAAATCTACATTAAAACTGCAGATAACTACTTAAAAATTCAATTCCTTGAATTGATAATAGGTTTTTCTTTGTCATTTTAAACAGATTCCAGTCAAAATCGGCTTCTTCGACTCATATCGTACCTAAAACCGCATCAAAATTGCAAATATCAGTTTAAACTATCATTTTTTGATACAAACAGTTACATATTCATGTCAATATCTTTCAAATTCTAGTCAAAATCGGCGTCTTTGGGCATTTTAGTAACGAAAACCTTAATAAACTATTAGATTTCGACGTGAGGCAACCTTTCTGAGTCAAATAGTTGCCGATTTCGATAAAATCTTAGTCAGAATCTGCTTTTTCGCCTCTTATTGTACCCAAATCTACCTTAGAAATGCAGATATATACTTAAAACACCTTCTTTTGGGACAAATAATTGGTTTTCGCCCTTGATTTACGGAAGATTATAGCCAAAACATGCATTTTCATAACTTAGCGAACCGAAATCTACATTAAAACTGCAGATAACTACTTAAAAATTCATTTCCTTGAATTGATAATAGGTTTTTCTTTGTTATTTTAAACAGATTCCAGTCAAAATCGGCTTCTTCGACTCATATCGTACCTAAAACCGCATCAAAACTGCAAATATCAGTTTAAACTATCATTTTTTGATACAAACAGTTATATATTCATGTCAATATCTTTCAAATTCTAGTCAAAATCGGCGTCTTTGGGCATTTTAGTAACGAAAACCTTAATAAACTATTAGATTTCGACGTAAGGCAACCATTTGTGAGTCAAATAGTTGCCGATTTCGATAAAATCTTAGTCAGAATCTGCTTTTTCGCCTCTTATTGTACCCAAATCTACCTTAGAAATGCAGATATATACTTAAAACACCTTCTTCTGGGACAAATAATTGGTTTTCGCCCTTGATTTACGGAAGATTATAGCCAAAACATGCATTTTCATAACTTAGCGAACTGAAATCTACATTAAAACTGCAGATAACTACTTAAAAATTCACTTTCTTGAATTGATAATAGGTTTTTCTTTGTTATTTTAAACAGATTCCAGTCAAAATCGGCTTCTTCGATTCATATCGTATCTAAAACAGCATCAAAACTGCAAATATCAGTTTAAACTATCATTTTTTGATACAAACAGTTATATATTCATATCAACATCTTTCAAATTCTAGTCAAAATCGGCGTCTTTGGGCATTTTAGTAACGAAAACCTTAATAAACTATTAGATTTCGACGTAAGGCAACCTTTCTGAGTCAAATAGTTGCCGATTTCGATAAAATCTTAGTCAGAATCTGCTTTTTCGCCTCTTATTGTACCCAAATCTACCTTAGAAATGCAGATATATACTTAAAGCACCTTCTTTTGGGACAGATAATTGGTTTTCGCCCTTGATTTACGGAAGATTATAGCCAAAACATGCATTTTCATAATTTAGCGAACTGAAATCTACATTAAAACTGCAGATAACTACTTAAAAATTCACTTCCTTGAATTGATAATAGGTTTTTCTTAGTCATTTCAAACAGATTCGAGTCAAAATCGGCTTCTTCGATTCATATCGTATCTAAAACCGCATCAAAACTGCAAATATCAGTTTAAACTATCATTTTTTGATACAAACAGTTATATATTCATGTCAATATCATTCAAATTCTAGTCAAAATCGGCGTCTTTGGGCATTTTAGTAACGAAAACCTTAATAAACTATTAGATTTCGACATGAGACAACCTTTCTGAGTCAAATGGTTGCCGATTTCGATAAAATCTTAGTCAGAATCTGCTTTTTCGCCTCTTATTGTACCCAAATCTACCTTAGAAATGCAGATATATACTTAAAACACCTTCTTTTGGGACAAATAATTGGTTTTCGCCCTTGATTTACGGAAGATTATAGCCAAAACATGCATTTTCATAACTTAGCGAACTGAAATCTACATTAAAACTGCAGATAACTACTTAAAAATTCACTTCCTTGAATTGATAATAGGTTTTTCTTTGTCATTTTAAACAGATTCCAGTCAAAATCGGCTCCTTCGACACATATCGTACCTAAAATCGCATCAAAACTGGAAATACCAGTTTAAACTATCATTTTTTGATACAAACAGTTATATATTCATGGCAATATCTTTCAAATTCTAGTCAAAATCGGCGTCTTTGGGCATTTTAGTAACGAAAACCTTAATAAACTATTAGATTTCGACGTAAGGCAACCTTTCTGAGTCAAATTGTTGCCGATTTCGATAAAATCTTAGTCAGAATCTGCTTTTTCGCCTCTTATTGTACCCAAATCTACCTTAGAAATGCAGATATATACTTAAAACACTTTCTTTTGGGACAAATAATTGGTTTTCGCCCTTGATTTACGGAAGATTATAGCCAAAACATGCATTTTCATAACTTAGCGAACTGAAATATACATTAAAACTGCAGATAACTACTTAAAAATTCACTTCCTTGAATTGATAATAGGTTTTTCTTTGTCATTTTAAACAGATTCCAGTCAAAATCGGCTTCTTCGACTCATATCGTACCTAAAACCGCATCAAAACTGCAAATATCAGTTTAAACTATCATTTTTTGATACAAACAGTTATATATTCATGTCAATATCTTTCAAATTCTAGTCAAAATCGGCGTCTTTGGGCATTTTAGTAACGAAAACCTTAATAAACTATTAGATTTCGACGTAAGGCAACCATTCTGAGTCAAATAGTTGCCGATTTCGATAAAATCTTAGTCAGAATCTGCTTTTTCGCCTCTTATTGTACCCAAATCTACCTTAGAAATGCAGATATATACTTAAAGCACCTTCTTTTGGGACAAATAATTGGTTTTCGCCCTTGATTTACGGAAGATTATAGCCAAAACATGCATTTTCATAATTTAGCGAACTGAAATCTACATTAAAACTGCAGATAACTACTTAAAAATTCACTTCCTTGAATTGATAATAGGTTTTTCTTTGTCATTTTAAACAGATTCCAGTCAAAATCGGCTTCTTCGATTCATATCGTATCTAAAACCGCATCAAAACTGCAAATATCAGTTTAAACTATCATTTTTTGATACAAACAGTTACATATTCATGTCAATATCTTTCAAATTCTAGTCAAAATCGGCGTCTTTGGGCATTTTAGTAACGAAAACCTTAATAAACTGTTAGATTTCGACGTGAGGCAACCTTTCTGAGTCAAATAGTTGCCGATTTCGATAAAATCTTAGTCAGAATCTGCTTTTTCGCCTCTTATTGTACCCAAATCTACCTTAGAAATGCAGATATATACTTAAAACACCTTCTTTTGGGACAAATAATTGGTTTTCGCCCTTGATTTACGGAAGATTATAGCCAAAACATGCATTTTCATAACTTAGCGAACTGAAATCTACATTAAAACTGCAGATAACTACTTAAAAATTCACTTCCTTGAATTGATAATAGGTTTTTCTTTGTCATTTTAAACAGATTCCAGTCAAAATCGGCTTTCATAACTTAGCGAACTGAAATCTACATTAAAACTGCAGATAACTACTTAAAAATTCACTTCCTTGAATTGATAATAGGTTTTTCTTTGTCATTTTAAACAGATTCCAGTCAAAATCGGCTTCTTCGACTCATATCGTACCTAAAACCGCATCAAAACTGCAAATATCAGTTTAAACTATCATTTTTTGATACAAACAGTTATATATTCATGTCAATATCTTTCAAATTCTAGTCAAAATCGGCGTTTTTGGGCATTTTAGTAACGAAAACCTTAATAAACTATTAGATTTCGACGTAAGGCAACCATTCTGAGTCAAATAGTTGCCGATTTCGATAAAATCTTAGTCAGAATCTGCTTTTTCGCCTCTTATTGTACCCAAATCTACCTTAGAAATGCAGATATATACTTAAAACACCTTCTTTTGGGACAAATAATTGGTTTTCGCCCTTGATTTACGGAAGATTATAGCCAAAACATGCATTTTCATAACTTAGCGAACTGAAATCTACATTAAAACTGCAGATAACTACTTAAAAATTCACTTCCTTGAATTGATAATAGGTTTTTCTTTGTCATTTTAAACAGATTCCAGTCAAAATCGGCTTCTTCGACTCATATCGTACCTAAAACCGCATCAAAACTGCAAATATCAGTTTAAACTATCATTTTTTGATACAAACAGTTATATATTCATGTCAATATCTTTCAAATTCTAGTCAAAATCGGCGTCTTTGGGCATTTTAGTAACGAAAACCTTAATAAACTATTAGATTTCGACGTAAGGCAACCATTCTGAGTCAAATAGTTGCCGATTTCGATAAAATCTTAGTCAGAATCTGCTTTTTCGCCTCTTATTGTACCCAAATCTACCTTAGAAATGCAGATATATACTTCTTCTTTCTTTCTTCTTTCTTCTTTTGGGACAAATAATTGGTTTTCGCCCTTGATTTACGGAACATTATAGCCAAAACATGCATTTTCATAATTTAGCGAACTGAAATCTACATTAAAACTGCAGATAACTACTTAAAAATTCACTTCCTTGAATTGATAATAGGTTTTTCTTTGTCATTTTAAACAGATTCCAGTCAAAATCGGCTTCTTCGATTCATATCGTATCTAAAACCGCATCAAAACTGCAAATATCAGTTTAAACTATCATTTTTTGATACAAACAGTTACATATTCATGTCAATATCTTTCAAATTCTAGTCAAAATCGGCGTCTTTGGGCATTTTAGTAACGAAAACCTTAATAAACTATTAGATTTCGACGTGAGGCAACCTTTCTGAGTCAAATAGTTGCAGATTTCGATAAAATCTTAGTCAGAATCTGCTTTTTCGATTCTTATTGTACCCAAATCTACCTTAGAAATGCAGATATATACTTAAAACACCTTCTTTTGGGACAAATAATTGGTTTTCGCCCTTGATTTACGGAAGATTATAGCCAAAACATGCATTTTCATAACTTAGCGAACTGAAATCTACATTAAAACTGCAGATTACTACTTAAAAATTCACTTTCTTGAATTGATAATAGGTTTTTCTTTGTCATTTTAAACAGATTCCAGTCAAAATCGGCTTCTTCGATTCATATCGTATCAAAAACCGCATCAAAACTGCAAATATCAGTTTAAACTATCATTTTTTGATACAAACAGTTATATATTCATATCAATATCTTTCAAATTCTAGTCAAAATCGGCGTCTTTGGGCATTTTAGTAACGAAAACCTTAATAAACTATTAGATTTCGACGTAAGGCAACCTTTCTGAGTCAAATAGTTGCCGATTTCGATAAAATCTTAGAATCTGCTTTTTCGCCTCTTATTGTACCCAAATCTACCTTAGAAATGCAGATATATACTTAAAGCACCTTCTTTTGGGACAAATAATTGGTTTTCGCCCTTGATTTACGGAAGATTATAGCCAAAACATGCATTTTCATAATTTAGCGAACTGAAATCTACATTAAAACTGCAGATAACTACTTAAAAATTCACTTCCTTGAATTGATAATAGGTTTTTCTTAGTCATTTTAAACAGATTCCAGTCAAAATCGGCCTCTTCGATTCATATCGTATCTAAAACCGCATCAAAACTGCAAATATCAGTTTAAACTATCATTTTTTGATACAAACAGTTATATATTCATGTCAATATCTTTCAAATTCTAGTCAAAATCGGCGTCTTTGGGCATTTTAGGTCAAAATCGGCGTCTTTGGGCATTTTAGTAACGAAAACCTTAATAAACTATTAGATTTCGACGTAAGGCAACCATTCTGAGTCAAATAGTTGCCGATTTCGATAGGTACGATATGAGTCGAAGAAGCCGATTTTGATTGGAATCTGTTTAAAATGACAAAAAAAAACCTATTATCAATTCAAGGAAGTGAATTTTTAAGTAGTTATCTGCAGTTTTAATGTATATTTCAGTTCGCTAAGTTATGAAAATGCATGTTTTGGCTATAATCTTCCGTAAATCAAGGGCGAAAACCAATTATTTGTTCCAAAAGAAGGTGTTTTAAGTATATATCTGCATTTCTAAGGTAGATTTGGGTACAATAAGAGGCGAAAAAGCAGATTCTGACTAGGATTTTATCGAAATCGGCAACTATTTGACTCAGAAAGGTTGCCTTACGTCGAAATCTAATAGTTTATTAAGGTTTTCGTTACTAAAATGCCCAAAGACGCCGATTTTGACTAGATTTTGAAAGATATTGACATGAATATATAACTGTTTGTATCAAAAAATGATAGTTTAAACTGATATTTGCAGTTTTGATGCGGTTTTAGATACGATATGAATCGAAGAAGCCGATTTTGACTGGAATCTGTTTAAAATGACAAAGAAAAACCTATTATCAATTTAAGGAAGTGAATTTTTAAGTAGTTATCTGCAGTTCTAATGTAGATTTCAGTTCGCTAAGTTATGAAAATGCATGTTTTGGCTATAATCTTCCGTAAATCAAGGGCGAAAACCAATTATTTGTCCCAAAAGAAGTGTTTTAAGTATATATCTACATTTCTAAGGTAGATTTGGGTACAATAAGAGGCGAAAAAGCAGATTCTGACTAAGATTTTATCGAAATCGGCAATTAATTGACTCAGAATGGTTGCCTTACGTCGAAATCTAATAGTTTTTTAAGGTTTTCGTTACTAAAATGCCCAAAGACGCCGATTTTGACTAGAATTTGAAAGATATTGACATATATATATAACTGTTTGTATCAAAAAATGATAGTTTAAAATGATATTTGCAGTTTTGATGCGGTTTTAGGTACGATATGAGTCGAAGAAGCCGATTTTGACTGGAATCGGTTTAAAATGACAAAGAAAAACCTATTATCAATTCAAGGAAGTGAATTTTTAAGTAGTTATCTGCAGTTTTAATGTAGATTTCAGTTCGCTAATTTATGAAATTGCATGTTTTGGCTATAATCTTCCGTAAATCAAGGGCGAAAACCAATTATTTGTCCCAAAAGAAGTGTTTTAAGTATATATCTACATTTCTAAGGTAGATTTGGGTACAATAAGAGGCGAAAAAGCAGATTCTGACTAAGATTTTATCGAAATCGGCAATTAATTGACTCAGAATGGTTGCCTTACGTCGAAATCTAATAGTTTTTTAAGGTTTTCGTTACTAAAATGCCCAAAGACGCCGATTTTGACTAGAATTTGAAAGATATTGACATGAATATATAACTATTTGTATCAAAAAATGATAGTTTAAACTGATATTTGCAGTTTTGATGCGGTTTTAGATACGATATGAAGTTTGAAAGAAATTAACAAACTATTAGATTTCGACGTAAGGCAACCATTCTGAGTCAAATAGTTGCCGATTTCGATAAAATCTTAGTCAGAATCTGCTTTTTCGCCTCTTATTGTACCCAAATCTACCTTAGAAATGCAGATATATACTTAAAACACCTTCTTTTGGGACAAATAATTGGTTTTCGCCCATGATTTACGGAAGATTATAGCCAAAACATGCATTTTCATAACTTAGCGAACTGAAATCTACATTGAAACTGCATATAACTACTTAAAAATTCACTACCTTGATTTGATAATAGGTTTTTCTTTGTCATTTTAAACAGATTCCAGTCAAAATCGGCTTCTTCGACACATATCGTACCTAAAACCGCATCAAAACTGCAAATATCAGTTTAAACTATCATTTTTTGATACAAACAGTTATATATTCATGTCAATATCATTCAAATTCTAGTCAAAATCGGCGTCTTTGGGCATTTTAGTAACGAAAACCTTAATAAACTATTAGATTTCGACGTAAGGCAACCATTCTGAGTCAAATAGTTGCCGATTTCGATAAAATCCTAGTCAGAATCTGCTTTTTCGCCTCTTATTGTACCCAAATCTACCTTAGAAATGCAGATATATACTTAAAACACCGTCTTTTGGGACAAATAATTGGTTTTCGCCCTTGATTTACGGAAGATTATAGCCAAAACATGCATTTTCATAACTTAGCGAACTGAAATCTACATTAAAACTGCAGATAACTACTTAAAAATTCACTTCCTTGAGTTGATAATTGGTTGTTCTTTGTCATTTTAAACAGATTCCAGTCAAAATCGGCTTCTTCGACTCATATCGTACCTAAAACCGCATCAAAACTGCAAATATCAGTTTAAACTATCATTTTTTGATACAAACAGTTATATATTCATGTCAATATCTTTCAAATTCTAGTCAAAATCGGCGTCTTTGGGCATTTTAGTAACGAAAACCTTAATAAACTATTAGATTTCGACGTAAGGCAAACATTCTGAGTCAAATAGTTGCCGATTTCGATAAAATCTTAGTCAGAATCTGCTTTTTCGCCTCTTATTGTACCCAAATCTACCTTAGAAATGTAGATATATACTTAAAACACCTTCTTTTGGGACAAATAATTAGTTTTCGCCCTTGATTTACGGAAGATTATAGCCAAAATATGCATTTTCATAACTTAGCGAACTGAAATCTACATTAAAACTGCAGATAACTACTTAAAAATTCACTTCCTTGAATTGATAATAGGTTTTTCTTTGTCATGTTAAACAGATTCCAGTCAAAATCGACTTCTTCGATTCATATCGTATCTTAAACCGCATCAAAACTGCAAATATCAGTTTAAACTATCATTTTTTGATACAAACAGTTATATATTCATGTCAATATCTTTCAAATTCTAGTCAAAATCGGCGTCTTTGGGCATTTTAGTAACGAAAACCTTAATAAACTATTAGATTTCGACGTAAGGCAACCTTTCTGAGTCAAATAGTTGCCGATTTCGATAAAATCTTAGTCAGAATCTGCTTTTTCGCCTCTTATTGTACCCAAATCTACCTTAGAAATGCAGATATATACTTAAAACACCTTCTTTTGGGACAAATAATTGGTTTTCGCCCTTGATTTACGGAAGATTATAGCCAAAACATGCATTTTCATAACTTAGCGAACTGAAATCAACATTAAAACTGCAGATAACTACTTAAAAATTCACTTCCTTGAATTGATAATAGGTTTTTCTTTGTCATTTTAAACAGATTCCAGTCAAAATCGGCTTCTTCGACTCATATCGTACCTAAAACCGCATCAAAACTGCAAATATCAGTTTAAACTATCATTTTTTGATACAAACAGTTATATATTCATGTCAATATCTTACAAATTCTAGTCAAAATGTGCGTCTTTGGGCATTCTAGTATCGAAAACCTTAATAAACTATTAGATTTCGACGTAAGGCAACCTTTCTGAGTCAAATAGTTGCCGATTTCGAAAAAATCCTAGTCAGAATCTGCTTTTTCGCCTCTTATTGTACCCAAATCTACCTTAGAAATGCAGATATATACTTAAAACACCTTCTTTTGGGACAAATAAGTTCGCTTAGTTATGAAAATGCATGTTTTGGCTATAATCTTCCGTAAATCAAGGGCGAAAACCAATTATTTGTCCCAAAAGAAGGTGTTTTAAGTATATATCTGCATTTCTAAGGTAGATTTGGGTACAATAAGAGGCGAAAAAGCAGATTCTGACTAGGATTTTATCGAAATCGGCAACTATTTGACTCAGAAAGGTTGCCTTACGTCGAAATCTAATAGTTTATTAAGGTTTTCGTTACTAAAATGCCCAAAGACGCCGATTTTGACTAGAATTTGATAGATATTGACATGAATATATAACTGTTTGTATCAAAAAATAATAGTTTAAACTGATATTTGCAGTTTTGATGCGGTTTTAGGTACGATATGAGACGAAGAAGCCGATTTTGATTGGAATCTGTTTAAAATGACAAAGAAAAACCTATTATCAATTCAAGGAAGTGAATTTTTAAGTAGTTATCTGCAGTTTTAATGTATATTTCAGTTCGCTAAGTTATGAAAATGCATGTTTTGGCTATAATCTTCCGTAAATCAAGGGCGAAAACCAATTATTTGTCCCAAAAGAAGGTGTTTTAAGTATATATCTACATTTCTAAGGTAGATTTGGGTACAATAAGAGGCGAAAAAGCAGATTCTGACTAAGATTTTATCGAAATCGGCAACTATTTGACTCAGAATGGTTGCCTTACGTCGAAATCTAATAGTTTATTAAGGTTTTCGTTACTAAAATGCCCAAAGACGCCGATTTTGACTAGAATTTGAAAGATATTGACATGAATATATAACTGTTTGTATCAAAAAATGATAGTTTAAACTGATATTTGCAGTTTTGATGCGGTTTTAGGTACGATATGAGTCGAAGAAGCCGATTTTGTCTGGAATCTGTTTAAAATGACAAAGAACAACCTATTATCAATTCAAGGAAGTGAATTTTTAAGTAGTTATCTGCAGTTTTAATGTAGATTTCAGTTCGCTAAGTTATGAAAATGCATGTTTTGGCTATAATCTTCCGTAAATCAACTGCCAAAAACCAATTATTTGTCCCAAAAGAAGGTGTTTTAAGTATATATCTGCATTTCTAAGGTAGATTTGGGTACAATAAGAGGCGAAAAAGCAGATTCTGACTAGGATTTTATCGAAATCGGCAACTATTTGACTCAGAAAGGTTGCCTTACGTCGAAATCTAATAGTTTATTAAGGTTTTCGTTACTAAAATGCCCAAAGACGCCGATTTTGACTAGAATTTGATAGATATTGACATAATATATAACTGTTTGTATCAAAAAATGATAGTTTAAACTGATATTTGCAGTTTTGATGCGGTTTTAGATACGATATGAATCGAAGAAGCCGATTTTGACTGGAATCTGTTTAAAATGACAAAGAAAAACCTATTATCAATTCAAGGAAGTGAATTTTTAAGTAGTTATCTGCAGTTCTAATGTAGATTTCAGTTCGCTAAGTTATGAAAATGCATGTTTTGGCTATAATCTTCCGCAAATCAAGGGCGAAAACCAATTATTTGTCCCAAAAGAAGGTGTTTTAAGTATATATCTACATTTCTAAGGTAGATTTGGGTACAATAAGAGACGAAAAAGCAGATTCTGACTAATATTTTATCGAAATCGGCAACTAATTGACTCAGAATGGTTGCCTTACGTCGAAATCTAATAGTTTTTTAAGGTTTTCGTTACTAAAATGCCCAAAGACGCCGATTTTGACTAGAATTTGAAAGATATTGACATGAATATATAACTGTTTGTATCAAAAAATGATAGTTTAAACTGATATTTGCAGTATTGATGCGGTTTTAGGTACGATATGAGTCGAAGAAGCCGATTTTGACTGGAATCTGTTTAAAATGACAAAGAAAAACCTATTATCAATTAAAGGAAGTGAATTTTTAAGTAGTTATCTGAAGTTTTAATGTAGATTTCAGTTCGCTAAGTTATGAAAATGCATGTTTTGGCTATAATCTTCCGTAAATCAAGGGCGAAAATCAATTATTTGTCTCAAAAGAAGGTGTTCTGAGTATATATCTGCATTTCTAAGGTAGATTTGGGTACAATAAGAGGCGAAAAAGCAGATTCTCACTAAGATTTTATCGAAATCGGCAACTATTTGACTCAGAATGGTTGCCTTACGTCGAAATCTAATAGTTTATTAAGGTTTTCGTTACTAAAATGCCCAAAGACGCCGATTTTGACTAGAATTTGAAAGATATTGACATGAATATATAACTGTTTGTATCAAAAAATGATAGTTTAAACTGATATTTGCAGTTTTGATGCGGTTTTAGATACGATATGAAGTTTGAAAGAAATTAATAAATAGTTGCCGATTTCGATAAAATCTTAGTCAGAATCTGCTTTTTCGCATCTTATTGTACCCAAATCTACCTTAGAAGTGCAGATATATACTTAAAACACCTTCTTTTGGGACAAATAATTGATTTTCGCCCTTGATTTACGGAAGATTATAGCCAAAACATGCATTTTCATAACTTAGCGAACTGAAATCTACATTAAAACTGCAAATAACTACTTAAAAATTCACTTCCTTGAATTGATAATAGGTTTTTCTTTGTCATTTTAAACAGATTCCAGTCAAAATCGGCTTCTTCGATTCATATCGTATCTAAAACCGCATCAAAACTGCAAATATCAGTTTAAACTATCATTTTTTGATACAAACAGTTATATATTCATGTCAATATCTTTCAAATTCAAGTCAAAATCGGCGTCTTTGGGCATTTTAGTAACGAAAACCTTAATAAACTATTAGATTTCGACGTAAGGCAACCATTCTGAGTCAAATAGTTGCCGATTTCGATAAAATCTTAGTCAGAATCTGCTTTTTCGCCTCTTATTGTACCCAAATCTACCTTAGAAATGCAGATATATACTTAAAACACCTTCTTTTGGGACAAATAATTAGTTTTCGCCCTTGATTTACGGAAGATTATAGCCAAAACATGCATTTTCATAACTTAGCGAACTGAAATCTACATTAAAACTGCAGATAACTACTTAAAAATTCACTTCTTTGAATTGATAATAGGTTTTTCTTTGTCATTTTAAACAGATTCCAGTCAAAATCGGCTTCTTGGACTCATATCGTACCTAAAACCGCATCAAAACTGCAAATATCAGTTTAAACTATCATTTTTTGATACAAACAGTTATATATTCATGTCAATATCTTTCAAATTCTAGTCAAAATCGGCGTCTTTGGGCATTTTAGTAACGAAAACCTTAATAAACTATTAGATTTCGACGTAAGGCAACCATTCTGAGTCAAATAGTTGCCGATTTCGATAAAATCTTAGTCAGAATCTGCTTTTTCGCCTCTTATTGTACCCAAATCTACCTTAGAAATGCAGATATATACTTAAAACACCTTCTTTTGGGACAAATAATTGGTTTTCGCCCTTGATTTACGGAAGATTATAGCCAAAACATGCATTTTCATAACTTAGCGAACTGAAATCTACATTAGAACTGCAGATAACTACTTAAAAATTCACTTCCTTGAATTGATAATAGGTTGTTCTTTGTCATTTTAAACAGATTCCAGACAAAATCGGCTTCTTCGACTCATATCGTACCTAAAACCGCATCAAAACTGCAAATATCAGTTTAAACTATCATTTTTTGAATCAAACAGTTATATATTCATGTCATTATCTTTCAAATTCTAGTCAAAATCGGCGTCTTTGGGCATTTTAGTAACGAAAACCTTAATAAACTATTAGATTTCGACGTAAGGCAACCATTCTGAGTCAAATAGTTGCCGATTTCGATAAAATCTTAGTCAGAATCTGCTTTTTCGCCTCTTATTGTACCCAAATCAACCTTAGAAATGTAGATATATACTTAAAACACCTACTTTTGGGACAAATAATTGGTTTTCGCCCTTGATTTACGGAAGATTATAGCCAAAACATGCATTTTCATAACTTAGCGAACTGAAATCTACATTAAAACTGCAGATAACTACTTAAAAATTCACTTCCTTGAATTGATAATAGGTTTTTCTTTGTCATTTTAAACAGATTCCAATCAAAATCGGCTTCTTCGACTCATATCGTACCTAAAACCGCATCTAAACTGCAAATATCAGTTTAAACTATCATTTTTTGATACAAACAGTTATATATTCATGTCAATATCTTTCAAATTCTAGTCAAAATCGGCGTCTTTGGGCATTTTAGTAACGAAAACCTTAATAAACTATTAGATTTCGACGTAAGGCAACCATTCTGAGTCAAATAGTTGCCGATTTCGATAAAATCTTAGTCAGAATCTGCTTTTTCGCCTCTTATTGTACCCAAATCTACCTTAGAAATGTAGATATATACTTAAAACACCTTCTTTTGGGACAAATAAGTTCGCTTAGTTATGAAAATGCATGTTTTGGCTATAATCTTCCGTAAATCAAGGGCGAAAACCAATTATTTGTCCCAAAAGAAGGTGTTTTAATTATATATCTGCATTTCTAAGGTAGATTTGGGTACAATAAGAGGCGAAAAAGCAGATTCTGACTAAGATTTTATCGAAATCGGCAACTATTTGACTCAGAAAGGTTGCCTTACGTCGAAATCTAATAGTTTATTAAGGTTTTCGTTACTAAAATGCCCAAAGACGCCGATTTTGACTAGAATTTGAAAGATATTGACATGAATATATAACTGTTTGTATCAAAAAATGATAGTTTAAACTGATATTTGCAGTTTTGATGCGGTTTTAGGTACGATATGAGTCGAAGTTTATTAAGGTTTTCGTTACTAAAATGCCCAAAGACGCCGATTTTGACTAGAATTTGAAAGATATTGACGTGAATATATAACTGTTTGTATCAAAAAATGATAGTTTAAACTGATATTTGCAGTTTTGATGCGGTTTTAGATACGATATGAATCGAAGAAGCCGATTTTGACTCTAATCTGTTTAAAATGACAAAGAAAAACCTATTATCAATTCAAGGAAGTGAATTTTTAAGTAGTTATCTGCAGTTCTAATGTAGATTTCAGTTCGCTAAGTTATGAAAATGCATGTTTTGGCAATAATCTTCCGTAAATCAAGGGCGAAAACTAAATTATTTGTCCCAAAAGAAGGTGTTTTAAGTATATATCTGCATTTCTAAGGTAGATTTGGGTACAATAAGAGGCGAAAAAGCAGATTCTGACTAAGATTTTATCGAAATCGGCAACTATTTGACTCAGAAGGGTTGCCTTACGTCGAAATCAAATAGTTGCCGATTTCGATAAAATCTTAGTCAGAATCTGCTTTTTCGCCTCTTATTGTACCCAAATCTACCTTAGAAATGCAGATATATACTCAGAACACCTTCTTTTGGGACAAATAATTGGTTTTCGCCCTTGATTTACGGAAGATTATAGCCAAAACATGCATTTTCATAACTTAGCGAACTGAAATCTACATTAAAACTGCAGATAACTAGTTAAAAATTCACTTCCTTGAATTGATAATAGGTTTTTCTTTGTCATTTTAAACAGATTCCAGTCAAAATCGGCTTCTTCGATTCATATCGCATCTAAAACCGCATCAAAACTGCAAATATCAGTTTAAACTATCATTTTTTGATACAAAGAGTTATATATTCATGTCAATATCTTACAAATTCTAGTCAAAATGTGCGTCTTTGGGCATTCTAGTAACGAAAACCTTAATAAACTATTAGATTTCGACGTAAGGCAACCATTCTGAGTCAAATAGTTGCCGATTTCGATAGGTACGATATGAGTCGAAGAAGCCGATTTTGATTGGAATCTGTTTAAAATGACAAAGAAAAACCTATTATCAATTCAAGGAAGTGAATTTTTAAGTAGTTATCTGCAGTTTTAATGTATATTTCAGTTCGCTAAGTTATGAAAATGCATGTTTTTGCTATAATCTTCCGTAAATCAAGGGCGAAAACCAATTATTTGTCCCAAAAGAAGGTGTTTTAAGTATATATCTGCATTTCTAAGGTAGATTTGGGTACAATAAGAGGCGAAAAAGCAGATTCTGACTAGGATTTTATCGAAATCGGCAACTATTTGACTCAGAAAGGTTGCCTTACGTCGAAATCTAATAGTTTATTAAGGTTTTCGTTACTAAAATGCCCAAAGACGCCGATTTTGACTAGATTTTGAAAGATATTGACATGAATATATAACTGTTTGTATCAAAAAATGATAGTTTAAACTGATATTTGCAGTTTTGATGCGGTTTTAGATACGATATGAATCGAAGAAGCCGATTTTGACTGGAATCTGTTTAAAATGACAAAGAAAAACCTATTATCAATTTAAGGAAGTGAATTTTTAAGTAGTTATCTGCAGTTCTAATGTAGATTTCAGTTCGCTAAGTTATGAAAATGCATGTTTTGGCTATAATCTTCCGTAAATCAAGGGCGAAAACCAATTATTTGTCCCAAAAGAAGTGTTTTAAGTATATATCTACATTTCTAAGGTAGATTTGGGTACAATAAGAGGCGAAAAAGCAGATTCTGACTAAGATTTTATCGAAATCGGCAATTAATTGACTCAGAATGGTTGCCTTACGTCGAAATCTAATAGTTTTTTAAGGTTTTCGTTACTAAAATGCCCAAAGACGCCGATTTTGACTAGAATTTGAAAGATATTGACATATATATATAACTGTTTGTATCAAAAAATGATAGTTTAAAATGATATTTGCAGTTTTGATGCGGTTTTAGGTACGATATGAGTCGAAGAAGCCGATTTTGACTGGAATCGGTTTAAAATGACAAAGAAAAACCTATTATCAATTCAAGGAAGTGAATTTTTAAGTAGTTATCTGCAGTTCTAATGTAGATTTCAGTTCGCTAAGTTATGAAAATGCATGTTTTGGCTATAATCTTCCGCAAATCAAGGGCGAAAACCAATTATTTGTCCCAAAAGAAGGTGTTTTAAGTATATATCTACATTTCTAAGGTAGATTTGGGTACAATAAGAGACGAAAAAGCAGATTCTGACTAATATTTTATCGAAATCGGCAACTAATTGACTCAGAATGGTTGCCTTACGTCGAAATCTAATAGTTTTTTAAGGTTTTCGTTACTAAAATGCCCAAAGACGCCGATTTTGACTAGAATTTGAAAGATATTGACATGAATATATAACTGTTTGTATCAAAAAATGATAGTTTAAACTGATATTTGCAGTATTGATGCGGTTTTAGGTACGATATGAGTCGAAGAAGCCGATTTTGACTGGAATCTGTTTAAAATGACAAAGAAAAACCTATTATCAATTAAAGGAAGTGAATTTTTAAGTAGTTATCTGAAGTTTTAATGTAGATTTCAGTTCGCTAAGTTATGAAAATGCATGTTTTGGCTATAATCTTCCGTAAATCAAGGGCGAAAATCAATTATTTGTCTCAAAAGAAGGTGTTCTGAGTATATATCTGCATTTCTAAGGTAGATTTGGGTACAATAAGAGGCGAAAAAGCAGATTCTCACTAAGATTTTATCGAAATCGGCAACTATTTGACTCAGAATGGTTGCCTTACGTCGAAATCTAATAGTTTATTAAGGTTTTCGTTACTAAAATGCCCAAAGACGCCGATTTTGACTAGAATTTGAAAGATATTGACATGAATATATAACTGTTTGTATCAAAAAATGATAGTTTAAACTGATATTTGCAGTTTTGATGCGGTTTTAGATACGATATGAAGTTTGAAAGAAATTAATAAATAGTTGCCGATTTCGATAAAATCTTAGTCAGAATCTGCTTTTTCGCATCTTATTGTACCCAAATCTACCTTAGAAGTGCAGATATATACTTAAAACACCTTCTTTTGGGACAAATAATTGATTTTCGCCCTTGATTTACGGAAGATTATAGCCAAAACATGCATTTTCATAACTTAGCGAACTGAAATCTACATTAAAACTGCAAATAACTACTTAAAAATTCACTTCCTTGAATTGATAATAGGTTTTTCTTTGTCATTTTAAACAGATTCCAGTCAAAATCGGCTTCTTCGATTCATATCGTATCTAAAACCGCATCAAAACTGCAAATATCAGTTTAAACTATCATTTTTTGATACAAACAGTTATATATTCATGTCAATATCTTTCAAATTCAAGTCAAAATCGGCGTCTTTGGGCATTTTAGTAACGAAAACCTTAATAAACTATTAGATTTCGACGTAAGGCAACCATTCTGAGTCAAATAGTTGCCGATTTCGATAAAATCTTAGTCAGAATCTGCTTTTTCGCCTCTTATTGTACCCAAATCTACCTTAGAAATGCAGATATATACTTAAAACACCTTCTTTTGGGACAAATAATTAGTTTTCGCCCTTGATTTACGGAAGATTATAGCCAAAACATGCATTTTCATAACTTAGCGAACTGAAATCTACATTAAAACTGCAGATAACTACTTAAAAATTCACTTCTTTGAATTGATAATAGGTTTTTCTTTGTCATTTTAAACAGATTCCAGTCAAAATCGGCTTCTTGGACTCATATCGTACCTAAAACCGCATCAAAACTGCAAATATCAGTTTAAACTATCATTTTTTGATACAAACAGTTATATATTCATGTCAATATCTTTCAAATTCTAGTCAAAATCGGCGTCTTTGGGCATTTTAGTAACGAAAACCTTAATAAACTATTAGATTTCGACGTAAGGCAACCATTCTGAGTCAAATAGTTGCCGATTTCGATAAAATCTTAGTCAGAATCTGCTTTTTCGCCTCTTATTGTACCCAAATCTACCTTAGAAATGCAGATATATACTTAAAACACCTTCTTTTGGGACAAATAATTGGTTTTCGCCCTTGATTTACGGAAGATTATAGCCAAAACATGCATTTTCATAACTTAGCGAACTGAAATCTACATTAGAACTGCAGATAACTACTTAAAAATTCACTTCCTTGAATTGATAATAGGTTGTTCTTTGTCATTTTAAACAGATTCCAGACAAAATCGGCTTCTTCGACTCATATCGTACCTAAAACCGCATCAAAACTGCAAATATCAGTTTAAACTATCATTTTTTGAATCAAACAGTTATATATTCATGTCATTATCTTTCAAATTCTAGTCAAAATCGGCGTCTTTGGGCATTTTAGTAACGAAAACCTTAATAAACTATTAGATTTCGACGTAAGGCAACCATTCTGAGTCAAATAGTTGCCGATTTCGATAAAATCTTAGTCAGAATCTGCTTTTTCGCCTCTTATTGTACCCAAATCAACCTTAGAAATGTAGATATATACTTAAAACACCTACTTTTGGGACAAATAATTGGTTTTCGCCCTTGATTTACGGAAGATTATAGCCAAAACATGCATTTTCATAACTTAGCGAACTGAAATCTACATTAAAACTGCAGATAACTACTTAAAAATTCACTTCCTTGAATTGATAATAGGTTTTTCTTTGTCATTTTAAACAGATTCCAATCAAAATCGGCTTCTTCGACTCATATCGTACCTAAAACCGCATCTAAACTGCAAATATCAGTTTAAACTATCATTTTTTGATACAAACAGTTATATATTCATGTCAATATCTTTCAAATTCTAGTCAAAATCGGCGTCTTTGGGCATTTTAGTAACGAAAACCTTAATAAACTATTAGATTTCGACGTAAGGCAACCATTCTGAGTCAAATAGTTGCCGATTTCGATAAAATCTTAGTCAGAATCTGCTTTTTCGCCTCTTATTGTACCCAAATCTACCTTAGAAATGTAGATATATACTTAAAACACCTTCTTTTGGGACAAATAAGTTCGCTTAGTTATGAAAATGCATGTTTTGGCTATAATCTTCCGTAAATCAAGGGCGAAAACCAATTATTTGTCCCAAAAGAAGGTGTTTTAATTATATATCTGCATTTCTAAGGTAGATTTGGGTACAATAAGAGGCGAAAAAGCAGATTCTGACTAAGATTTTATCGAAATCGGCAACTATTTGACTCAGAAAGGTTGCCTTACGTCGAAATCTAATAGTTTATTAAGGTTTTCGTTACTAAAATGCCCAAAGACGCCGATTTTGACTAGAATTTGAAAGATATTGACATGAATATATAACTGTTTGTATCAAAAAATGATAGTTTAAACTGATATTTGCAGTTTTGATGCGGTTTTAGGTACGATATGAGTCGAAGTTTATTAAGGTTTTCGTTACTAAAATGCCCAAAGACGCCGATTTTGACTAGAATTTGAAAGATATTGACGTGAATATATAACTGTTTGTATCAAAAAATGATAGTTTAAACTGATATTTGCAGTTTTGATGCGGTTTTAGATACGATATGAATCGAAGAAGCCGATTTTGACTCTAATCTGTTTAAAATGACAAAGAAAAACCTATTATCAATTCAAGGAAGTGAATTTTTAAGTAGTTATCTGCAGTTCTAATGTAGATTTCAGTTCGCTAAGTTATGAAAATGCATGTTTTGGCAATAATCTTCCGTAAATCAAGGGCGAAAACTAAATTATTTGTCCCAAAAGAAGGTGTTTTAAGTATGTATCTGCATTTCTAAGGTAGATTTGGGTACAATAAGAGGCGAAAAAGCAGATTCTGACTAAGATTTTATCGAAATCGGCAACTATTTGACTCAGAAGGGTTGCCTTACGTCGAAATCAAATAGTTGCCGATTTCGATAAAATCTTAGTCAGAATCTGCTTTTTCGCCTCTTATTGTACCCAAATCTACCTTAGAAATGCAGATATATACTCAGAACACCTTCTTTTGGGACAAATAATTGGTTTTCGCCCTTGATTTACGGAAGATTATAGCCAAAACATGCATTTTCATAACTTAGCGAACTGAAATCTACATTAAAACTGCAGATAACTAGTTAAAAATTCACTTCCTTGAATTGATAATAGGTTTTTCTTTGTCATTTTAAACAGATTCCAGTCAAAATCGGCTTCTTCGATTCATATCGCATCTAAAACCGCATCAAAACTGCAAATATCAGTTTAAACTATCATTTTTTGATACAAAGAGTTATATATTCATGTCAATATCTTACAAATTCTAGTCAAAATGTGCGTCTTTGGGCATTCTAGTAACGAAAACCTTAATAAACTATTAGATTTCGACGTAAGGCAACCATTCTGAGTCAAATAGTTGCCGATTTCGATAAAATCTTAGTCAGAATCTGTTTTTCGCCTCTTATTGTACCCAAATCTACCTTAGAAATGCAGATATATACTCAGAACACCTTCTTTTGGGACAAATAATTGGTTTTCGCCCTTGATTTACGGAAGATTATAGCCAAAACATGCATTTTCATAACTTAGCGAACTGAAATCTACATTAAAACTGCAGATAACTACTTAAAAATTCACTTCCTTGAATTGATAATAGGTTTTTCTTTGTCATTTTAAACAGATTCCAGTCAAAATCGGCTTCTTTGATTCATATCGCATCTAAAACCGCATCAAAACTGCAAATATCAGTTTAAACTATCATTTTATGATACAAACAGTTATATATTCATGTCAATATCTTTCAAATTCTAGTCAAAATCGGCGTCTTTGGGCATTTTAGTAACGAAAACCTTAATAAACTATTAGATTTCGACGTAAGGCAACCATTCTGAGTCAAATAGTTGCCGATTTCGATAGGTACGATATGAGTCGAAGAAGCCGATTTTGATTGGAATCTGTTTAAAATGACAAAGAAAAACCTATTATCAATTCAAGGAAGTGAATTTTTAAGTAGTTATCTGCAGTTTTAATGTATATTTCAGTTCGCTAAGTTATGAAAATGCATGTTTTTGCTATAATCTTCCGTAAATCAAGGGCGAAAACCAATTATTTGTCCCAAAAGAAGGTGTTTTAAGTATATATCTGCATTTCTAAGGTAGATTTGGGTACAATAAGAGGCGAAAAAGCAGATTCTGACTAGGATTTTATCGAAATCGGCAACTATTTGACTCAGAAAGGTTGCCTTACGTCGAAATCTAATAGTTTATTAAGGTTTTCGTTACTAAAATGCCCAAAGACGCCGATTTTGACTAGATTTTGAAAGATATTGACATGAATATATAACTGTTTGTATCAAAAAATGATAGTTTAAACTGATATTTGCAGTTTTGATGCGGTTTTAGATACGATATGAATCGAAGAAGCCGATTTTGACTGGAATCTGTTTAAAATGACAAAGAAAAACCTATTATCAATTTAAGGAAGTGAATTTTTAAGTAGTTATCTGCAGTTCTAATGTAGATTTCAGTTCGCTAAGTTATGAAAATGCATGTTTTGGCTATAATCTTCCGTAAATCAAGGGCGAAAACCAATTATTTGTCCCAAAAGAAGTGTTTTAAGTATATATCTACATTTCTAAGGTAGATTTGGGTACAATAAGAGGCGAAAAAGCAGATTCTGACTAAGATTTTATCGAAATCGGCAATTAATTGACTCAGAATGGTTGCCTTACGTCGAAATCTAATAGTTTTTTAAGGTTTTCGTTACTAAAATGCCCAAAGACGCCGATTTTGACTAGAATTTGAAAGATATTGACATATATATATAACTGTTTGTATCAAAAAATGATAGTTTAAAATGATATTTGCAGTTTTGATGCGGTTTTAGGTACGATATGAGTCGAAGAAGCCGATTTTGACTGGAATCGGTTTAAAATGACAAAGAAAAACCTATTATCAATTCAAGGAAGTGAATTTTTAAGTAGTTATCTGCAGTTTTAATGTAGATTTCAGTTCGCTAATTTATGAAATTGCATGTTTTGGCTATAATCTTCCGTAAATCAAGGGCGAAAACCAATTATTTGTCCCAAAAGAAGTGTTTTAAGTATATATCTACATTTCTAAGGTAGATTTGGGTACAATAAGAGGCGAAAAAGCAGATTCTGACTAAGATTTTATCGAAATCGGCAATTAATTGACTCAGAATGGTTGCCTTACGTCGAAATCTAATAGTTTTTTAAGGTTTTCGTTACTAAAATGCCCAAAGACGCCGATTTTGACTAGAATTTGAAAGATATTGACATGAATATATAACTATTTGTATCAAAAAATGATAGTTTAAACTGATATTTGCAGTTTTGATGCGGTTTTAGATACGATATGAAGTTTGAAAGAAATTAACAAACTATTAGATTTCGACGTAAGGCAACCATTCTGAGTCAAATAGTTGCCGATTTCGATAAAATCTTAGTCAGAATCTGCTTTTTCGCCTCTTATTGTACCCAAATCTACCTTAGAAATGCAGATATATACTTAAAACACCTTCTTTTGGGACAAATAATTGGTTTTCGCCCTTGATTTACGGAAGATTATAGCCAAAACATGCATTTTCATAACTTAGCGAACTGAAATCTACATTGAAACTGCATATAACTACTTAAAAATTCACTTCCTTGATTTGATAATAGGTTTTTCTTTGTCATTTTAAACAGATTCCAGTCAAAATCGGCTTCTTCGACACATATCGTACCTAAAACCGCATCAAAACTGCAAATATCAGTTTAAACTATCATTTTTTGATACAAACAGTTATATATTCATGTCAATATCATTCAAATTCTAGTCAAAATCGGCGTCTTTGGGCATTTTAGTAACGAAAACCTTAATAAACTATTAGATTTCGACGTAAGGCAACCATTCTGAGTCAAATAGTTGCCGATTTCGATAAAATCCTAGTCAGAATCTGCTTTTTCGCCTCTTATTGTACCCAAATCTACCTTAGAAATGCAGATATGTACTTAAAACACCGTCTTTTGGGACAAATAATTGGTTTTCGCCCTTGATTTACGGAAGATTATAGCCAAAACATGCATTTTCATAACTTAGCGAACTGAAATCTACATTAAAACTGCAGATAACTACTTAAAAATTCACTTCCTTGAGTTGATAATAGGTTGTTCTTTGTCATTTTAAACAGATTCCAGTCAAAATCGGCTTCTTCGACTCATATCGTACCTAAAACCGCATCAAAACTGCAAATATCAGTTTAAACTATCATTTTTTGATACAAACAGTTATATATTCATGTCAATATTTTTTAAATTCTAGTGAAAATCGGCGTCTTTGGGCATTTTAGTAACGAAAACCTTAATAAACTATTAGATTTCGACGTAAGGCAAACATTCTGAGTCAAACAGTTGCCGATTTCGATAAAATCTTAGTCAGAATCTGCTTTTTCGCCTCTTATTGTACCCAAATCTACCTTAGAAATGTAGATATATACTTAAAACACCTTCTTTTGGGACAAATAATTAGTTTTCGCCCTTGATTTACGGAAGATTATAGCCAAAATATGCATTTTCATAACTTAGCGAACTGAAATCTACATTAAAACTGCAGATAACTACTTAAAAATTCACTTCCTTGAATTGATAATAGGTTTTTCTTTGTCATGTTAAACAGATTCCAGTCAAAATCGACTTCTTCGATTCATATCGTATCTTAAACCGCATCAAAACTGCAAATATCAGTTTAAACTATCATTTTTTGATACAAACAGTTATATATTCATGTCAATATCTTTCAAATTCTAGTCAAAATCGGCGTCTTTGGGCATTTTAGTAACGAAAACCTTAATAAACTATTAGATTTCGACGTAAGGCAACCTTTCTGAGTCAAATAGTTGCCGATTTCGATAAAATCTTAGTCAGAATCTGCTTTTTCGCCTCTTATTGTACCCAAATCTACCTTAGAAATGCAGATATATACTTAAAACACCTTCTTTTGGGACAAATAATTGGTTTTCGCCCTTGATTTACGGAAGATTATAGCCAAAACATGCATTTTCATAACTTAGCGAACTGAAATCAACATTAAAACTGCAGATAACTACTTAAAAATTCACTTCCTTGAATTGATAATAGGTTTTTCTTTGTCATTTTAAACAGATTCCAGTCAAAATCGGCTTCTTCGACTCATATCGTACCTAAAACCGCATCAAAACTGCAAATATCAGTTTAAACTATCATTTTTTGATACAAACAGTTATATATTCATGTCAATATCTTACAAATTCTAGTCAAAATGTGCGTCTTTGGGCATTCTAGTATCGAAAACCTTAATAAACTATTAGATTTCGACGTAAGGCAACCTTTCTGAGTCAAATAGTTGCCGATTTCGAAAAAATCCTAGTCAGAATCTGCTTTTTCGCCTCTTATTGTACCCAAATCTACCTTAGAAATGCAGATATATACTTAAAACACCTTCTTTTGGGACAAATAAGTTCGCTTAGTTATGAAAATGCATGTTTTGGCTATAATCTTCCGTAAATCAAGGGCGAAAACCAATTATTTGTCCCAAAAGAAGGTGTTTTAAGTATATATCTGCATTTCTAAGGTAGATTTGGGTACAATAAGAGGCGAAAAAGCAGATTCTGACTAGGATTTTATCGAAATCGGCAACTATTTGACTCAGAAAGGTTGCCTTACGTCGAAATCTAATAGTTTATTAAGGTTTTCGTTACTAAAATGCCCAAAGACGCCGATTTTGACTAGAATTTGAAAGATATTGACATGAATATATAACTGTTTGTATCAAAAAATGATAGTTTAAACTGATATTTGCAGTTTTGATGCGGTTTTAGGTACGATATGAGACGAAGAAGCCGATTTTGATTGGAATCTGTTTAAAATGACAAAGAAAAACCTATTATCAATTCAAGGAAGTGAATTTTTAAGTAGTTATCTGCAGTTTTAATGTATATTTCAGTTCGCTAAGTTATGAAAATGCATGTTTTGGCTATAATCTTCCGTAAATCAAGGGCGAAAACCAATTATTTGTCCCAAAAGAAGGTGTTTTAAGTATATATCTACATTTCTAAGGTAGATTTGGGTACAATAAGAGGCGAAAAAGCAGATTCTGACTAAGATTTTATCGAAATCGGCAACTATTTGACTCAGAATGGTTGCCTTACGTCGAAATCTAATAGTTTATTAAGGTTTTCGTTACTAAAATGCCCAAAGACGCCGATTTTGACTAGAATTTGAAAGATATTGACATGAATATATAACTGTTTGTATCAAAAAATGATAGTTTAAACTGATATTTGCAGTTTTGATGCGGTTTTAGGTACGATATGAGTCGAAGAAGCCGATTTTGTCTGGAATCTGTTTAAAATGACAAAGAACAACCTATTATCAATTCAAGGAAGTGAATTTTTAAGTAGTTATCTGCAGTTTTAATGTAGATTTCAGTTCGCTAAGTTATGAAAATGCATGTTTTGGCTATAATCTTCCGTAAATCAACTGCGAAAACCAATTATTTGTCCCAAAAGAAGGTGTTTTAAGTATATATCTGCATTTCTAAGGTAGATTTGGGTACAATAAGAGGCGAAAAAGCAGATTCTGACTAGGATTTTATCGAAATCGGCAACTATTTGACTCAGAAAGGTTGCCTTACGTCGAAATCTAATAGTTTATTAAGGTTTTCGTTACTAAAATGCCCAAAGACGCCGATTTTGACTAGAATTTGATAGATATTGACATGAATATATAACTGTTTGTATCAAAAAATGATAGTTTAAACTGATATTTGCAGTTTTGATGCGGTTTTAGATACGATATGAATCGAAGAAGCCGATTTTGACTGGAATCTGTTTAAAATGACAAAGAAAAACCTATTATCAATTCAAGGAAGTGAATTTTTAAGTAGTTATCTGCAGTTCTAATGTAGATTTCAGTTCGCTAAGTTATGAAAATGCATGTTTTGGCTATAATCTTCCGCAAATCAAGGGCGAAAACCAATTATTTGTCCCAAAAGAAGGTGTTTTAAGTATATATCTACATTTCTAAGGTAGATTTGGGTACAATAAGAGACGAAAAAGCAGATTCTGACTAATATTTTATCGAAATCGGCAACTAATTGACTCAGAATGGTTGCCTTACGTCGAAATCTAATAGTTTTTTAAGGTTTTCGTTACTAAAATGCCCAAAGACGCCGATTTTGACTAGAATTTGAAAGATATTGACATGAATATATAACTGTTTGTATCAAAAAATGATAGTTTAAACTGATATTTGCAGTTTTGATGCGGTTTTAGGTACGATATGAGTCGAAGAAGCCGATTTTGACTGGAATCTGTTTAAAATGACAAAGAAAAACCTATTATCAATTAAAGGAAGTGAATTTTTAAGTAGTTATCTGAAGTTTTAATGTAGATTTCAGTTCGCTAAGTTATGAAAATGCATGTTTTGGCTATAATCTTCCGTAAATCAAGGGCGAAAATCAATTATTTGTCTCAAAAGAAGGTGTTCTGAGTATATATCTGCATTTCTAAGGTAGATTTGGGTACAATAAGAGGCGAAAAAGCAGATTCTCACTAAGATTTTATCGAAATCGGCAACTATTTGACTCAGAATGGTTGCCTTACGTCGAAATCTAATAGTTTATTAAGGTTTTCGTTACTAAAATGCCCAAAGACGCCGATTTTGACTAGAATTTGAAAGATATTGACATGAATATATAACTGTTTGTATCAAAAAATGATAGTTTAAACTGATATTTGCAGTTTTGATGCGGTTTTAGATACGATATGAAGTTTGAAAGAAATTAATAAATAGTTGCCGATTTCGATAAAATCTTAGTCAGAATCTGCTTTTTCGCATCTTATTGTACCCAAATCTACCTTAGAAGTGCAGATATATACTTAAAACACCTTCTTTTGGGACAAATAATTGATTTTCGCCCTTGATTTACGGAAGATTATAGCCAAAACATGCATTTTCATAACTTAGCGAACTGAAATCTACATTAAAACTGCAAATAACTACTTAAAAATTCACTTCCTTGAATTGATAATAGGTTTTTCTTTGTCATTTTAAACAGATTCCAGTCAAAATCGGCTTCTTCGATTCATATCGTATCTAAAACCGCATCAAAACTGCAAATATCAGTTTAAACTATCATTTTTTGATACAAACAGTTATATATTCATGTCAATATCTTTCAAATTCAAGTCAAAATCGGCGTCTTTGGGCATTTTAGTAACGAAAACCTTAATAAACTATTAGATTTCGACGTAAGGCAACCATTCTGAGTCAAATAGTTGCCGATTTCGATAAAATCTTAGTCAGAATCTGCTTTTTCGCCTCTTATTGTACCCAAATCTACCTTAGAAATGCAGATATATACTTAAAACACCTTCTTTTGGGACAAATAATTAGTTTTCGCCCTTGATTTACGGAAGATTATAGCCAAAACATGCATTTTCATAACTTAGCGAACTGAAATCTACATTAAAACTGCAGATAACTACTTAAAAATTCACTTCTTTGAATTGATAATAGGTTTTTCTTTGTCATTTTAAACAGATTCCAGTCAAAATCGGCTTCTTGGACTCATATCGTACCTAAAACCGCATCAAAACTGCAAATATCAGTTTAAACTATCATTTTTTGATACAAACAGTTATATATTCATGTCAATATCTTTCAAATTCTAGTCAAAATCGGCGTCTTTGGGCATTTTAGTAACGAAAACCTTAATAAACTATTAGATTTCGACGTAAGGCAACCATTCTGAGTCAAATAGTTGCCGATTTCGATAAAATCTTAGTCAGAATCTGCTTTTTCGCCTCTTATTGTACCCAAATCTACCTTAGAAATGCAGATATATACTTAAAACACCTTCTTTTGGGACAAATAATTGGTTTTCGCCCTTGATTTACGGAAGATTATAGCCAAAACATGCATTTTCATAACTTAGCGAACTGAAATCTACATTAGAACTGCAGATAACTACTTAAAAATTCACTTCCTTGAATTGATAATAGGTTGTTCTTTGTCATTTTAAACAGATTCCAGACAAAATCAGCTTCTTCGACTCATATCGTACCTAAAACCGCATCAAAACTGCAAATATCAGTTTAAACTATCATTTTTTGAATCAAACAGTTATATATTCATGTCAATATCTTTCAAATTCTAGTCAAAATCGGCGTCTTTGGGCATTTTAGTAACGAAAACCTTAATAAACTATTAGATTTCGACGTAAGGCAACCATTCTGAGTCAAATAGTTGCCGATTTCGATAAAATCTTAGTCAGAATCTGCTTTTTCGCCTCTTATTGTACCCAAATCAACCTTAGAAATGTAGATATATACTTAAAACACCTACTTTTGGGACAAATAATTGGTTTTCGCCCTTGATTTACGGAAGATTATAGCCAAAACATGCATTTTCATAACTTAGCGAACTGAAATCTACATTAAAACTGCAGATAACTACTTAAAAATTCACTTCCTTGAATTGATAATAGGTTTTTCTTTGTCATTTTAAACAGATTCCAATCAAAATCGACTTCTTCGACTCATATCGTACCTAAAACCGCATCTAAACTGCAAATATCAGTTTAAACTATCATTTTTTGATACAAACAGTTATATATTCATGTCAATATCTTTCAAATTCTAGTCAAAATCGGCGTCTTTGGGCATTTTAGTAACGAAAACCTTAATAAACTATTAGATTTCGACGTAAGGCAACCATTCTGAGTCAAATAGTTGCCGATTTCGATAAAATCTTAGTCAGAATCTGCTTTTTCGCCTCTTATTGTACCCAAATCTACCTTAGAAATGCAGATATATACTTAAAACACCTTCTTTTGGGACAAATAATTAGTTTTCACCCTTGATTTACGGAAGATTATAGCCAAAACATGCATTTTCATAACTTAGTGAACTGAAATCTACATTAAAACTGCAGATAACTACTTAAAAATTCACTTCCTTGAAATGATAATAGGTTTTTCTTTGTCATTTTAAACAGATTCCAGTCAAAATCGGCTTCTTGGACTCATATCGTACCTAAAAAAGCATCAAAACTGCAAATATCAGTTTAAACTATCATTTTTTGATACAAACAGTTATATATTCATGTCAATATCTTTCAAATTCTAGTCAAAATCGGCGTCTTTGGGCATTTGGGCATACTTAAAATACCTTCTTTTGGGACAAATAATTGGTTTTCGCCCTTGATTTACGGAAGAATATAGCCAAAACATGCATTTTCATAACTTAGCGAACTGAAATCTACATTAAAACTGCAGATAACTACTTAAAAATTCACTTCCTTGAATTGATAATAGGTTTTTCTTTGTCATTTTAAACAGATTCCAGTCAAAATCGGCTTCTTCGATTCATATCGTATCTAAAACCGCATCAAAACTGCAAATATCAGTTTAAACTATCATTTTTTGATACAAACAGTTATATATTCATGTCAATATCATTCAAATTCTAGTCAAAATCGGCGTCTTTGGGCATTTTAGTAACGAAAACCTTAATAAACTATTAGATTTCGACGTAAGGCAACCATTCTGAGTCAAATAGTTGCCGATTTCGATGAAATCTTAGTCAGAATCAGCTTTTTCGCCTCTTATTGTACCCAAATCTACCTTAGAAATGCAGATATATACTTAAAACACCTTCTTTTGGGACAAATAATTGGTTTTCGCCCTTGATTTACGGAAAATTATAGCCAAAACATGCATTTTCATAACTTAGCGAACTGAAATCTACATTAAAACTGCAGATAACTACTTAAAAATTCACTTCCTTGAATTGATAATAGGTTTTTCTTTGTCATTTTAAACAGATTCCAGTCAAAATCGGCTTCATCGATTCATATCGTATCTAAAACCGCATCAAAACTGCAAATATCAGTTTAAACTATCATTTTTTGATACAAACAGTTATATATTCATGTCAATATCTTTCAAATTCTAGTCAAAATCGGCGTCTTTGGGCATTTTAGTAACGAAAACCTTAATAAACTATTAGATTTCGACGTAAGGCAACCATTCTGAGTCAAATAGTTGCCGATTTCGATAAAATCTTAGTCAGAATCTGCTTTTTCGCCTCTTATTGTACCCAAATCTACCTTAGAAATGCAGATATATACTTAAAACACCTTCTTTTGGGACAAATAATTAGTTTTCGCCCTTGATTTACGGAAGATTATAGCCAAAACATGCATTTTCATAACTTAGTGAACTGAAATCTACATTAAAACTGCAGATAACTACTTAAAAATTCACTTCCTTGAAATGATAATAGGTTTTTCTTTGTCATTTTACACAGATTCCAGTCAAAATCGGCTTCTTGGACTCATATCGTACCTAAAAAAGCATCAAAACTGCAAATATCAGTTTAAACTATCATTTTTTGATACAAACAGTTATATACTCATGTCAATATCTTTCAAATTCTAGTCAAAATCGGCGTCTTTGGGCATTTGGGCATACTTAAAACACCTTCTTTTGGGACAAATAATTGGTTTTCGCCCTTGATTTACGGAAGATTATAGCCAGAACTGAAATCTACATTAAAACTGCAGATAACTACTTAAAAATTCACTTCCTTGAATTGATAATAGGTTTTTCTTTGTCATTTTAAACAGATTCCAGTCAAAATCGGCTTCTTCGATTCATATCGTATCTAAAACCGCATCAAAACTGCAAATATCAGTTTAAACTATCATTTTTTGATACAAACAGTTATATATTCATGTCAATATCATTCAAATTCTAGTCAAAATCGGCGTCTTTGGGCATTTTAGTAACGAAAACCTTAATAAACTATTAGATTTCGACGTAAGGCAACCATTCTGAGTCAAATAGTTGCCGATTTCGATAAAATCTTAGTCAGAATCTGCTTTTTCGCCTCTTATTGTACCCAAATCTACCTTAGAAATGCAGATATATACTTAAAACACCTTCTTTTGGGACAAATAATTGGTTTTCGCCCTTGATTTACGGAAGATTATAGCCAAAACATGCATTTTCATAACTTAGCGAACTGAAATCTACATTAAAACTGCAGATAACTACTTAAAAATTCACTTCCTTGAATTGATAATAGGTTTTTCTTTGTCATTTTAAACAGATTCCAGTCAAAATCGGCTTCTTCGATTCATATCGTATCTAAAACCGCATCAAAACTGCAAATATCAGTTTAAACTATCATTTTTTGATACAGTTATATATTCATGTCAATATCTTTCAAATTCTAGTCAAAATCGGCGTCTTTGGGCATTTTAGTAACGAAAACCTTAATAAACTATTAGATTTCGACGTAAGGCAACCTTTCTGAGTCAAATAGTTGCCGATTTCGATAAAATCTTAGTCAGAATATGCTTTTTCGCCTCTTATTGTACCCAAATCTACCTTAGAAATGCAGATATATACTTAAAACACCTTCTTTTGGGACAAATAATTGGTTTTCGCCCTTGATTTACGGAAGATTATAGCCAAAACATGCATTTTCATAACTTAGCGAACTGAAATCTACATTAAAACTGCAGATAACTACTTAAAAATTCACTTCCTTGAATTGATAATAGGTTTTTCTTTGTCATTTTAAACAGATTCCAGTCAAAATCGGCTTCTTCGACTCATATCGTACCTAAAACGGCATCAAAACTGCAAATATCAGTTTAAACTATCATTTTTTGATACAAACAGTTATATATTCATGTCAATATCTTTCAAATTCTAGTCAAAATCGGCGTCTTTGGGCATTTTAGTAACGAAAACCTTAATAAACTATTAGATTTCGACGTAAGGCAACCTTTCTGAGTCAAATAGTTGCCGATTTCGATAAAATCTTAGTCAGAATCTGCTTTTTCGCCTCTTATTGTACCCAAATCTACCTTAGAAATGCAGATATATACTTAAAACACCTTCTTTTGGGACAAATAATTGGTTTTCGCCCTTGATTTACGGAAGATTATAGCCAAAACATGCATTTTCATAACTTAGCGAACTGAAATCTACATTAAAACTGCAGATAACTACTTAAAAATTCACTTCCTTGAATTGATAATAGGTTTTTCTTTGTCATTTTAAACAGATTCCAGTCAAAATCGGCTTCTTCGACTCATATCGTACCTAAAACCGCATCAAAACTGCAAATATCAGTTTAAACTATCATTTTTTGATACAAACAGTTATATATTCATGTCAATATCTTTCAAATTCTAGTCAAAATCGGCGTCTTTGGGCATTTTAGTAACGAAAACCTTAATAAACTATTAGATTTCGACGTAAGGCAACCATTCTGAGTCAAATAGTTGCCGATTTCGATAAAATCTTAGTCAGAATCTGCTTTTTCGACTCTTATTGTACCCAAATCTACCTTAGAAATGCAGATATATACTTAAAACACCGTCTTTTGGGACAAATAATTGGTTTTCGCCCTTGATTTACGGAAGATTATAGCCAAAACATGCATTTTCATAACTTAGCGAACTGAAATCTACATTAAAACTGCAGATAACTACTTAAAAATTCACTTCCTTGAATTGATAATAGGTTGTTCTTTGTCATTTTAAACAGATTCCAGTCAAAATCGGCTTCTTCGACTCATATCGTACCTAAAACCGCATCAAAACTGCAAATATCAGTTTAAACTATCATTTTTTGATACAAACAGTTATATATTCATGTCAATATCTTTCAAATTCTAGTCAAAATCGGCGTCTTTGGGCATTTTAGTAACGAAAACCTTAATAAACTATTAGATTTCGACGTAAGGCAACCATTCTGAGTCAAATAGTTGCCGATTTCGATAAAATCTTAGTCAGAATCTGCTTTTTCGCCTCTTATTGTACCCAAATCTACCTTAGAAATGTAGATATATACTTAAAACACCTTCTTTTGGGACAAATAATTGGTTTTCGCCCTTGATTTACGGAAGATTATAGCCAAAACATGCATTTTCATAACTTAGCGAACTGAAATCTACATTAAAACTGCAGATAACTACTTAAAAATTCACTTCCTTGAATTGATAATAGGTTTTTCTTTGTCATTTTAAACAGATTCCAGTCAAAATCGACTTCGTCGATTCATATCGTATCTAAAAAAGCATCAAAACTGCAAATATCAGTTTAAAGTATCATTTTTTGATACAAACAGTTATATATTCATGTCAATATCTTTCAAATTCTAGTCAAAATCGGCGTCTTTGGGCATTTTAGTAACGAAAACCTTAATAAACTATTAGATTTCGACGTAAGGCAACCTTTCTGAGTCAAATAGTTGCCGATTTCGATAAAATCTTAGTCAGAATCTGCTTTTTCGCCTCTTATTGTACCCAAATCTACCTTAGAAATGCAGATATATACTTAAAACACCTTCTTTTGGGACAAATAATTGGTTTTCGCCATTGATTTACGGAAGATTATAGCCAAAACATGCATTTTCATAACTTAGCGAAGTGAAATCAACATTAAAACTGCAGATAACTACTTAAAAATTCACTTCCTTGAATTGATAATAGGTTTTTCTTTGTCATTTTAAACAGATTCCAGTCAAAATCGGCTTCTTCGACTCATATCGTACCTAAAACCGCATCCAAACTGCAGATATCAGTTTAAACTATCATTTTTTGATACAAACAGTTATATATTCATGTCAATATCTTACAAATTCTAGTCAAAATGTGCGTCTTGGGGCATTCTAGTATCGAAAACCTTAATAGACTATTAGATTTCGACGTAAGGCAACCTTTCTGAGTCAAATAGTTGCTGATTTCGAAAAAATCCTAGTCAGAATCTGCTTTTTCGCCTCTTATTGTACCCAAATCTACCTTAGAAATGCAGATATATACTTAAAACACCATCTTTTGGGACAAATAAGTTCGCTTAGTTATGAATATGCATGTTTTGGCTATAATCTTCCGTAAATCTTCTTTTGGGACAAATAAGTTCGCTTAGTTATGAAAATGCATGTTTTGGCTATAATCTTCCGTAAATCAAGGGCGAAAACCAATTATTTGTCCCAAAAGAAGGTGTTTTAAGTATATATCTGCATTTCTAAGGTAGATTTGGGTACAATAAGAGGCGAAAAAGCAGATTCTGACTAAGATTTTATCGAAATCGGCAACTATTTGACTCAGAATGGTTGCCTTACGTCGAAATCTAATAGTTTATTAAGGTTTTCGTTACTAAAATGCCCAAAGACGCCGATTTTGACTAGAATTTGAAAGATATTGACATGAATATATAACTGTTTGTATCAAAAAATGATAGTTTAAACTGATATTTGCAGTTTTGATGCGGTTTTAGATACGATATGAATCGAAGAAGCCGATTTTGACTGCAATCTGTTTAAAATGACAAAGAAAAACCTATTATCAATTCAAGGAAGTGAATTTTTAAGTAGTTATCTGCAGTTTTAATGTAGATTTCAGTTCGCTAAGTTATGAAAATGCATGTTTTGACTACAATCTTCCGTAAATCAAGGGCGAAAACCAATTATTTGTCCCAAAAGAAGGTGTTTTAAGTATATATCTGCATTTCTAAGGTAGATTTGGGTACAATAAGAGGCGAAAAAGCAGATTCTGACTAAGATTTTATAGAAATCGGCAACTATTTGGCTCAGAATGGTTGCCTTACGTCGAAATCTAATAGTTTATTAAGGTTTTCGTTACTAAAATGCCCAAAGACGCCGATTTTGACTAGAATTTGAAAGATATTGACATGAATATATAACTGTTTGTATCAAAAAATGATAGTTTAAACTGATATTTGCAGTTTTGATGCGGTTTTAGATACGATATGAATCGAAGAAGCCGATTTTGACTGGAATCTGTTTAAAATGACAAAGAAAAACCTATTATCAATTCAAGGAAGTGAATTTTTAAGTAGTTATCTGCAGTTTTAATGTAGATTTCAGTTCGCTAAGTTATGAAAATGCATGTTTTGGCTATAATCTTCCGTAAATCTTCTTTTGGGACAAATAACTTCGCTTAGTTATGAAAATGCATGTTTTGGCTATAATCTTCCGTAAATCAAGGGCGAAAACCAATTATTTGTCCCAAAAAAGGTGTTTTAAGTATATATCTGCATTTCTAAGGTAGATTTGGGTACAATAAGAGGCGAAAAAGCAGATTCTGACTAGGATTTTATCGAAATCGGCAACTATTTGACTCAGAAAGGTTGCCTTACGTCGAAATCTAATAGTTTATTAAGGTTTTTGTTACTAAAATGCCCAAAGACGCCGATTTTGACTAGAATTTGAAAGATATTGACATGAATATATAACTGTTTGTATCAAAAAATGATAGTTTAAACTGATATTTGCAGTTTTGATGCGGTTTTAGATACGATATGAATCGAAGAAGCCGATTTTGACTGGAATCTGTTTAAAATGACAAAGAAAAACCTATTATCAATTCAAGGAAGTGAATTTTTAAGTAGTTATCTGCAGTTCTAATGTAGATTTCAGTTCGCTAAGTTATGAAAATGCATGTTTTGGCTATAATCTTCCGTAAATCAAGGGCGAAAACCAATTATTTGTCCCAAAAGAAGGTGTTTTAAGTATATATCTACATTTCTAAGGTAGATTTGGGTACAATAAGAGGCGAAAAAGCAGATTCTGACTAAGATTTTATCGAAATCGGCAACTAATTGACTCAGAATGGTTGCCTTACGTCGAAATCTAATAGTTTTTTAAGGTTTTCGTTACTAAAATGCCCAAAGACGCCGATTTTGACTAGAATTTGAAAGATATTGACATGAATATATAACTGTTTGTATCAAAAAATGATAGTTTAAACTGATATTTGCAGTTTTGATGCGGTTTTAGGTACGATATGAGTCGAAGAAGCCGATTTTGACTGGAATCTGTTTAAAATGACAAAGAAAAACCTATTATCAATTCAAGGAAGTGAATTTTTAAGTAGTTATCTGCAGTTTTAATGTAGATTTCAGTTCGCTAAGTTATGAAAATGCATGTTTTGGCTATAATCTTCCGTAAATCAAGGGCCAAGACCAGTTATTTGTCCCAAAAGAAGGTGTTTTAAGTATATATCTGCATTTCTAAGGTAGATTTGGGTACAATAAGAGACGAAAAAGCAGATTCTGACTAAGATTTTATCGAAATCGGCAACTATTTGACTCAGAATGGTTGCCTTACGTCGAAATCTAATAGTTTATTAAGGTTTTCGTTACTAAAATGCCCAAAGACGCCGATTTTGACTAGAATTTGAAAGATATTGACATGAATATATAACTGTTTGTATCAAAAAATGATAGTTTAAACTGATATTTGCAGTTTTGATGCGGTTTTAGATACGATATGAAGTTTGAAAGAAATTAACAAACTATTAGATTTCGACGTAAGGCAACCATTCTGAGTCAAATAGTTGCCGATTTCGATAAAATCTTAGTCAGAATCTGCTTTTTCGCCTCTTATTGTACCCAAATCTACCTTAGAAATGCAGATATATACTTAAAACACCTTCTTTTGGGACAAATAATTGGTTTTCGCCCTTGATTTCCGGAAGATTATAGCCAAAACATGCATTTTCATAACTTAGCGAACTGAAATCTACATTAAAACTGCAGATAACTACTTAAAAATTCACTTCCTTGAATTGATAATAGGTTTTTCTTTGTCATTTTAAACAGATTCCAGTCAAAATCGGCTTCTTCGATTCATATCGTATCTAAAACCGCATCAAAACTGCAAATATCAGTTTAAACTATCATTTTTTGATACAAACAGTTATATATTCATGTCAATATCATTCAAATTCTAGTCAAAATCGGCGTCTTTGGGCATTTTAGTAACGAAAACCTTAATAAACTATTAGATTTCGACGTAAGGCAACCACTCTGAGTCAAATAGTTGCCGATTTCGATAAAATCTTAGTCAGAATCTGCTTTTTCGCCTCTTATTGTGCCCAAATCTACCTTAGAAATGCAGTTATATACTTAAAACACCTTCTTTTGGTACAAATAATTGGTTTTCGCCCCTGATTTACGGAAGATTATAGCCAAAACATGCATTTTCATAACTTAGCGAACTGAAATCTACATTAAAACTGCAGATAACTACTTAAAAATTCACTTCCTTGAATCGATAATAGGTTTTTCTTTGTCATTTTAAACAGATTCCAGTCAAAATCGGCTTCTTGGACTCATATCGTACCTAAAACCGCATCAAAACTGCAAATATCAGTTTAAACTATCATTTTTTGATACAAACAGTTATATATTCATGTCAATATCTTTCAAATTCTAGTCAAAATCGGCGTCTTTGGGCATTTGGGCATACTTAAAACACCTTCTTTTGGGACAAATAATTGGTTTTCGCCCTTGATTTCCGGAAGATTATAGCCAAAACATGCATTTTCATAACTTAGCGAACTGAAATTTACATTAAAACTGCAGATAACTACTTAAAAATTCACTTCCTTGAATTGATAATAGGTTTTTCTTTGTCATTTTAAACAGATTCCAGTCAAAATCGGCTTCTTCGATTCATATCGTATCTAAAACCGCATCAAAACTGCAAATATCAGTTTAAACTATCATTTTTTGATACAAACAGTTATATATTCATGTCAATATCATTCAAATTCTAGTCAAAATCGGCGTCTTTTTGCATTTTAGTAACGAAAACCTTAATAAACTATTAGATTTCGACGTAAGGCAACCACTCTGAGTCAAATAGTTGCCGATTTCGATAAAATCTTAGTCAGAATCTGCTTTTTCGCCTCTTATTGTACCCAAATCTACCTTAGAAATGCAGATATATACTTAAAACACCTTCTTTTGGGACAAATAATTGGTTTTCGCCCTTGATTTACGGAAGATTATAAATACTTAAAAATTCACTTCCTTGAATCGATAATAGGTTTTTCTTTATCATTTTAAACAGATTCCAGTCAAAATCGGCTTCTTCGATTCATATCGTATCTAAAACCGCATCAAAACTGCAAATATCAGTTTAAACTATCATTTTTTGATACAGTTTTATATTCATGTCAATATCTTTCAAATTCTAGTCAAAATCGGCGTCTTTGGGCATTTTAGTAACGAAAACCTTAATAAACTATTAGATTACGACGTAAGGCAACCTTTCTGAGTCAAATAGTTGCCGATTTCGATAAAATCTTAGTCAGAATCTGCTTTTTCGCCTCTTATTGTACCCAAATCTACCTTAGAAATGCAGATATATACTTAAAACACCTTCTTTTGGGACAAATAATTTTTTTTCGCCCTTGATTTACGGAAGATTATAGCCAAAACATGCATTTTCATAACTTAGCGAACTGAAATCTACATTAAAACTGCAGATAACTACTTAAAAATTCACTTCCTTGATTTGATAATAGGTTTTTCTTTGTCATTTTAAACAGATTCCAGTCAAAATCGGCTTCTTCGACACATATCGTACCTAAAACCGCATCAAAACTGCAAATATCAGTTTAAACTATCATTTTTTGATACAAACAGTTATATATTCATGTCAATATCTTTCAAATTCTAGTCAAAATCGGCGTCTTTGGGCAATATAGTAACGAAAACCTTAATAAACTATTAGATTTCGACGTAAGGCAACCATTCTGAGTCAAATAGTTGCCGATTTCGATAAAATCCTAGTCAGAATCTGCTTTTTCGCCTCTTATTGTACCCAAATCTACCTTAGAAATGCAGATATATACTTAAAACACCGTCTTTTGGGACAAATAATTGGTTTTCGCCCTTGATTTACGGAAGATTATAGCCAAAACATGCATTTTCATAACTTAGCGAACTGAAATCTACATTAAAACTGCAGATAACTACTTAAAAATTCACTTCCTTGAGTTGATAATAGGTTGTTCTTTGTCATTTTAAACAGATTCCAGTCAAAATCGGCTTCTTCGACTCATATCGTACCTAAAACCGCATCAAAACTGCAAATATCAGTTTAAACTATAATTTTTTGATACAAACAGTTATATATTCATGTCAATATCTTTCAAATTCTAGTCAAAATCGGCGTCTTTGGGCATTTTAGTAACGAAAACCTTAATAAACTATTAGATTTCGACGTAAGGCAACCATTCTGAGTCAAATAGTTGCCGATTTCGATAAAATCTTAGTCACAATCTGCTTTTTCGCCTCTTATTGTACCCAAATCTACCTTAGAAATGTAGATATATACTTAAAACACCTTCTTTTGGGACAAATAATTGGTTTTCGCCCTTGATTTACGGAAGATTATAGCCAAAACATGCATTTTCATAACTTAGCGAACTGAAATCTACATTAAAACTGCAGATAACTACTTAAAAATTCACTTCCTTGAATTGATAATAGGTTTTTCTTTGTCATGTTAAACAGATTCCAGTCAAAATCGACTTCTTCGATTCATATCGTATCTAAAACCGCATCAAAACTGCAAGTATCAGTTTAAACTATCATTTTTTGATACAAACAGTTATATATTCATGTCAATATCTTTCAAATTCTAGTCAAAATCGGCGTCTTTGGGCATTTTAGTAACGAAAACCTTAATAAACTATTAGATTTCGAAGTAAGGCAACCTTTCTGAGTCAAATAGTTGCCGATTTCGATAAAATCTTAGTCAGAATCTGCTTTTTCGCCTCTTATTGTACCCAAATCTACCTTAGAAATGCAGATATATACTTAAAACACCTTCTTTTGGGACAAATAATTGGTTTTCGCCCTTGATTTACGGAAGATTATAGCCAAAACATGCATTTTCATAACTTAGCGAACTGAAATCTACATTAAAACTGCAGATAACTACTTAAAAATTCACTTCCTTGAATCGATAATAGGTTTTTCTTTGTCATTTTAAACAGATTCCAGTCAAAATCGGCTTCTTGGACTCATATCGTACCTAAAACCGCATCAAAACTGCAAATATCAGTTTAAACTATCATTTTTTGATACAAACAGTTATATATTCATGTCAATATCTTTCAAATTCTAGTCAAAATCGGCGTCTTTGGGCATTTGGGCATACTTAAAACACCTTCTTTTGGGACAAATAATTGGTTTTCGCCCTTGATTTCCGGAAGATTATAGCCAAAACATGCATTTTCATAACTTAGCGAACTGAAATCTACATTAAAACTGCAGATAACTACTTAAAAATTCACTTCCTTGAATTGATAATAGGTTTTTCTTTGTCATTTTAAACAGATTCCAGTCAAAATCGGCTTCTTCGATTCATATCGTATCTAAAACCGCATCAAAACTGCAAATATCAGTTTAAACTATCATTTTTTGATACAAACAGTTATATATTCATGTCAATATCATTCAAATTCGAGTCAAAATCGGCGTCTTTGGGCATTTTAGTAACGAAAACCTTAATAAACTATTAGATTTCGACGTAAGGCAACCACTCTGAGTCAAATAGTTGCCGATTTCGATAAAATCTTAGTCAGAATCTGCTTTTTCGCCTCTTATTGTACCCAAATCTACTTTAGAAATGCAGATATATACTTAAAACACCTTCTTTTGGGACAAATAATTGGTTTTCGCCCTTGATTTACGGAAGATTATAACTACTTAAAAATTCACTTCCTTGAATCGATAATAGGTTTTTCTTTGTCATTTTAAACAGATTCCAGTCAAAATCGGCTTCTTCGATTCATATCGTATCTAAAACCGCATCAAAACTGCAAATATCAGTTTAAACTATCATTTTTTGATACAGTTATATATTCATGTCAATATCTTTCAAATTCTAGTCAAAATCGGCGTCTTTGGGCATTTTAGTAACGAAAACCTTAATAAACTATTAGATTTCGACGCAAGGCAACCTTTCTGAGTCAAATAGTTGCCGATTTCGATAAAATCTTAGTCAGAATCTGCTTTTTCGCCTCTTATTGTACCCAAATCTACCTTAGAAATGCAGATATATACTTAAAACACCTTCTTTTGGGACAAATAATTTTTTTTCGCCCTTGATTTACGGAAGATTATAGCCAAAACATGCATTTTCATAACTTAGCGAACTGAAATCTACATTAAAACTGCAGATAACTACTTAAAAATTCACTTCCTTGATTTGATAATAGGTTTTTCTTTGTCATTTTAAACAGATTCCAGTCAAAATCGGCTTCTTCGACACATATCGTACCTAAAACCGCATCAAAACTGCAAATATCAGTTTAAACTATCATTTTTTGATACAAACAGTTATATATTCATGTCAATATCTTTCAAATTCTAGTCAAAATCGGCGTCTTTGGGCATTCTAGTATCGAAAACCTTAATAAACTATTAGATTTCGACGTAAGGCAACCTTTCTGAGTCAAATAGTTGCCGATTTCGATAAAATCCTAGTCAGAATCTGCTTTTTCGCCTCTTATTGTACCCAAATCTACCTTAGAAATGCAGATATATACTTAAAACACCGTCTTTTGGGACAAATAATTGGTTTTCGCCCTTGATTTACGGAAGATTATAGCCAAAACATGCATTTTCATAACTTAGCGAACTGAAATCTACATTAAAACTGCAGATAACTACTTAAAAATTCACTTCCTTGAGTTGATAATAGGTTGTTCTTTGTCATTTTAAACAGATTCCAGTCAAAATCGGCTTCTTCGACTCATATCGTACCTAAAACCGCATCAAAACTGCAAATATCAGTTTAAACTATCATTTTTTGATACAAACAGTCATATATTCATCTCAATATCTTTCAAATTCTAGTCAAAATCGGCGTCTTTGGGCATTTTAGTAACGAAAACCTTAATAAACTATTAGATTTCGACGTAAGGCAACCATTCTGAGTCAAATAGTTGCCAATTTCGATAAAATCTTAGTCAGAATCTGCTTTTTCGCCTCTTATTGTACCCAAATCTACCTTAGAAATGTAGATATATACTTAAAACACCTTCTTTTGGGACAAATAATTGGTTTTCGCCCTTGATTTACGGAAGATTATAGCCAAAACATGCATTTTCATAACTTAGCGAACTGAAATCTACATTAAAACTGCAGATAACTACTTAAAAATTCACTTCCTTGAATTGATAATAGGTTTTTCTTTGTCATGTTAAACAGATTCCAGTCAAAATCGACTTCTTCGATTCATATCGTATCTAAAACCGCATCAAAACTGCAAATATCAGTTTAAACTATCATTTTTTGATACAAACAGTTATATATTCATGTCAATATCTTTCAAATTCTAGTCAAAATCGGCGTCTTTGGGCATTTTAGTAACGAAAACCTTAATAAACTATTAGATTTCGACGTAAGGCAACCTTTCTGAGTCAAATAGTTGCCGATTTCGATAAAATCTTAGTCAGAATCTGCTTTTTCGCCTCTTATTGTACCCAAATCTACCTTAGAAATGCAGATATATACTTAAAACACCTTCTTTTGGGACAAATAATTGGTTTTCGCCCTTGATTTACGGAAGATTATAGCCAAAACATGCATTTTCATAACTTAGCGAACTGAAATCAACATTAAAACTGCAGATAACTACTTAAAAATTCACTTCCTTGAATTGATAATAGGTTTTTCTTTGTCATTTTAAACAGATTCCAGTCAAAATCGGCTTCTTCGACTCATATCGTACCTAAAACCGCATCAAAACTGCAAATATCAGTTTAAACTATCATTTTTTGATACAAACAGTTATATATTCATGTCAATATCTTACAAATTCTAGTCAAAATGTGCGTCTTTGGGCATTCTAGTATCGAAAACCTTAATAAACTATTAGATTTCGACGTAAGGCAACCTTTCTGAGTCAAATAGTTGCCGATTTCGAAAAAATCCTAGTCAGAATCTGCTTTTTCGCCTCTTATTGTACCCAAATCTACCTTAGAAATGCAGATATATACTTAAAACACCTTCTTTTGGGACAAATAAGTTCGCTTAGTTATGAAAATGCATGTTTTGGCTATAATCTTCCGTAAATCAAGGGCGAAAACCAATTATTTGTCCCAAAAGAAGGTGTTTTAAGTATATATCTGCATTTCTAAGGTAGATTTGGGTACAATAAGAGGCGAAAAAGCAGATTCTGACTAAGATTTTATCGAAATCGGCAACTATTTGACTCAGAATGGTTGCCTTACGTCGAAATCTAATAGTTTATTAAGGTTTTCGTTACTAAAATGCCCAAAGACGCCGATTTTGACTAGAATTTGAAAGATATTGACATGAATATATAACTGTTTGTATCAAAAAATGATAGTTTAAACTGATATTTGCAGTTTTGATGCGGTTTTAGGTACGATATGAGACGAAGAAGCCGATTTTGATTGGAATCTGTTTAAAATGACAAAGAAAAACCTATTATCAATTCAAGGAAGTGAATTTTTATGTAGTTATCTGCAGTTTTAATGTAGATTTCAGTTCGCTAAGTTATGAAAATGCATGTTTTGGCTATAATCTTCCGTAAATCAAGGGGGGAAAACCAATTATTTGTCCCAAAAGAAGGTGTTTTAAGTATATATCTGCATTTCTAAGGTAGATTTGGGTACAATAAGAGGCGAAAAAGCAGATTCTGACTAAGATTTTATCGAAATCGGCAACTATTTGACTCAGAATGGTTGCCTTACGTCGAAATCTAATAGTTTATTAAGGTTTTCGTTACTAAAATGCCCAAAGACGCCGATTTTGACTAGAATTTGAAAGATATTGACATGAATATATAACTGTTTGTATCAAAAAATGATAGTTTAAACTGATATTTGCAGTTCTGATGCGGTTTTAGGTACGATATGAGTCGAAGAAGCCGATTTTGTCTGGAATCTGTTTAAAATGACAAAGAACAACCTATTATCAATTCAAGAAAGTGAATTTTTAAGTAGTTATCTGCAGTTTTAATGTAGATTTCAGTTCGCTAAGTTATGAAAATGCATGTTTTGGCTATAATCTTCCGTAAATCAAGGGCGAAAACCAATTATTTGTCCCAAAAGAAGGTGTTTTAAGTATACATCTGCATTTCTAAGGTAGATTTGGGTACAATAAGAGGCGAAAAAGCAGATTCTGACTAGGATTTTATCGAAATCGGCAACTATTTGACTCAGAAAGGTTGCCTTACGTCGAAATCTAATAGTTTATTAAGGTTTTCGTTACTAAAATGCCCAAAGACGCCGATTTTGACTAGAATTTGATAGATATTGACATGAATATATAACTGTTTGTATCAAAAAATGATAGTTTAAACTGATATTTGCAGTTTTGATGCGATTTTAGGTACGATATGAGACGAAGAAGCCGATTTTGATTGGAATCTGTTTAAAATGACAAAGAAAAACCTATTATCAATTCAAGGAAGTGAATTTTTAAGTAGTTATCTGCAGTTTTAATGTATATTTCAGTTCGCTAAGTTATGAAAATGCATGTTTTGGCTATAATCTTCCGTAAATTAAGGGCGAAAACCAATTATTTGTCCCAAAAGAAGGTGTTTTAAGTATATATCTACATTTCTAAGGTAGATTTGGGTACAATAAGAGGCGAAAAAGCAGATTCTGACTAAGATTTTATCGAAATCGGCAACTATTTGACTCAGAATGGTTGCCTTAAGGTTTTCGTTACTAAAATGCCCAAAGACGCCGATTTTGACTAGAATTTGAAAGATATTGACATGAATATATAACTGTTTGTATCAAAAAATGATAGTTTAAACTGATATTTGCAGTTTTGATGCGGTTTTAGATACGATATGAAGTTTGAAAGAAATTAATAAACTATTAGATTTCGACGTAAGGCAACCATTCTGAGTCAAATAGTTGCCGATTTCGATAAAATCTTAGTCAGAATCTGCTTTTTCGCCTCTTATTGTACCCAAATCTACCTTAGAAATGCAGATATATACTTAAAACACCTTCTTTTGGGACAAATAATTGGTTTTCGCCCTTGATTTACGGAAGATTATAGCCAAAACATGCATTTTCATAACTTAGCGAACTGAAATCTACATTAAAACTGCAGATAACTACTTAAAAATTCACTTCCTTGAATTGATAATAGGTTTTTCTTTGACATTTTAAACAGATTCCAGTCAAAATCGGCTTCTTCGACTCATATCGTACCTAAAACCGCATCAAAACTGCAAATATCAGTTTAAACTATCATTTTTTGATACAAACAGTTATATATTCATGTCAATATCTTTCAAATTCTAGTCAAAATCGGCGTCTTTGGGCATTTTAGTAATGAAAACCTTAATAAACTATTAGATTTCGACGTAAGGCAACCATTCTGAGTCAAATAGTTGCCGATTTCGATAAAATCTTAGTCAGAATCTGCTTTTTCGCCTCTTATTGTACCCAAATCTACCTTAGAAATGCAGATATATACTTAAAACACCTTCTTTTGGGACAAATAATTGGTTTTCGCCCTTGATTTACGGAAGATTATAGCCAAAACATGCATTTTCATAACTTAGCGAACTGAAATCTACATTAAAACTGCAGATAACTACTTAAAAATTCACTTCCTTGAATTGATAATAGGTTTTTCTTTGTCATTTTAAACAGATTCCAGTCAAAATCGGCTTCTTCGACTCATATCGTACCTAAAACCGCATCAAAACTGCAAATATCAGTTTAAACTATCATTTTTTGATACAAACAGTTATATATTCATGTCAATATCATTCAAATTCTACTCAAAATCGGCGTCTTTGGGCATTTTAGTAACGAAAACCTTAATAAACTATTAGATTTCGACGTAAGGCAACCTTTCTGAGTCAAATAGTTGCCGATTTCGATAAAATCTTAGTCAGAATCTGCTTTTTCGCCTCTTATTGTAAACAAATCTACCTTAGAAATGCAGATATATACTTAAAACTCCTTCTTTTGGGACAAATAATTGGTTTTCGCCCTTGATTTACGGAAGATTATAGCCAAAACATGCATTTTCATAACTTAGCGAACTGAAATCTACATTAAAACTGCAGATAACTACTTAAAAATTCACTTCCTTGAATTGATAATAGGTTTTTCTTTGTCATTTTAAACAGATTCCAGTCAAAATCGGCTTCTTCGACCCATATCGTACCTAAAACCGCATCAAAACTGCAAATATCAGTTTAAACTATCATTTTTTGATACAAACAGTTATATATTCATGTCAATATCATTCAAATTCTAGTCAAAATCGGCGTCTTTGGGCATTTTAGTAACGAAAACCTTAATAAACTAATAGATTTCGACGTAAGGCAACCATTCTGAGTCAAATAGTTGCCGATTTCGATACAATCTTAATCAGAATCTGCTTTTTCGCCTCTTATTGTACCCAAATCTACCTTAGAAATGCAGATATATACTTAAAACACCTTCTTTTGGGACAAATAATTGGTGTTCGCCCTTGATTTACGGAAGATTATAGCCAAAACATGCATTTTCATAACTTAGCGAACTGAAATCTACATTAAAACTGCAGATAACTACTTAAAAATTCACTTCCTTGAATTGATAATAGGTTTTTCTTCGTCATTTTAAACAGATTCCAGTCAAAATCGGCTTCTTCGATTCATATCGTACCTAAACCCGCATCAAAACTGCAAATATCAGTTTAAACTATCATTTTTTGATACAAACAGTTATATATTCATGTCAATATCTTTCAAATTCTAGTCAAAATCGGCGTCTTTGGGCATTTTAGTAACGAAAACCTTAATAAACTATTAGATTTCGACGTAAGGCAACCTTTCTGAGTCAAATAGTTGCCGATTTCGATAAAATCTTAGTCAGAATCTGCTTTTTCGCCTCTTATTGTACCCAAATCTACCTTAGAAATGCAGATATATACTTAAAACACCTTCTTTTGGGACAAATAATTGGTTTTCGCCCTTGATTTACGGAAGATTATAGCCAAAACATGCATTTTCATAACTTAGCGAACTGAAATCTACATTAAAACTGCAGATAACTACTTAAAAATTCACTTCCTTGAATTGATAATAGGTTTTTCTTTGTCATTTTAAACAGATTCCAGTCAAAATCGGCTTCTTCGACTCATATCGTACCTAAAACCGCATCAAAACTGCAAATATCAGTTTAAACTATCATTTTTTGATACAAACAGTTATATATTCATGTCAATATCTTTCAAATTCTAGTCAAAATCGGCGTCTTTGGGCATTTTAGTAACGAAAACCTTAATAAACTATTAGATTTCGACGTAAGGCAACCATTCTGAGTCAAATAGTTGCCGATTTCGATAAAATCTTAGTCAGAATCTGCTTTTTCGCCTCTTATTGTACCCAAATCTACCTTAGAAATGCAGATATATACTTAAAACACCTTCTTTTGGGACAAATAATTGGTTTTCGCCCTTGATTTACGGAAGATTATAGCCAAAACATGCATTTTCATAACTTAGCGAACTGAAATCTACATTAAAACTGCAGATAACTACTTAAAAATTCACTTCCTTGAATTGATAATAGGTTTTTCTTTGTCATTTTAAACAGATTCCAGTCAAAATCGGCTTCTTCGATTCATATCGTATCTAAAACCGCATCAAAACTGCAAATATCAGTTTAAACTATCATTTTTTGATACAAACAGTTATATATTCATGTCAATATCTTTAAATTCTAGTCAAAATCGGCGTCTTTGGGCATTTTAGTAACGAAAACCTTAATAAACTATTAGATTTCGACGTAAGGCAACCATTCTGAGTCAAATAGTTGCCGATTTCGATACAATCTTAGTCGGAATCTGCTTTTTCGCCTCTTATTGTACCCAAATCTACCTTAGAAATGCAGATATATACTTAAAACACCTTCTTTTGGGACAAATAATTGGTTTTCGCCCTTGATTTACGGAAGATTATAGCCAAAATATGCATTTTCATAACTTAGCGAACTGAAATCTACATTAAAACTGCAGATAACTACTTAAAAATTCACTTCCTTGAATTGATAATAGGTGTTTCTTTGTCATTTTAAACAGATTCCAGTAAAAATCGGCTTCTTCGATTCATATCGTACCTAAACCCGCATCAAAACTGCAAATATCAGTTTAAACTATCATTTTTTGATACAAACAGGTATATATTCATGTCAATATCTTTCAAATTCTAGTCAAAATCGGCGTCTTTCGGCATTTTAGTAACGAAAACCTTAATAAACTATTAGATTTCGACGTAAGGCAACCTTTCTGAGTCAAATAGTTGCCGATTTCGATAAAATCTTAGTCAGAATCTGCTTTTTCGCCTCTTATTGTACCCAAATCTACCTTAGAAATGCAGATATATACTTAAAACACCTTCTTTTGGGACAAATAATTGGTTTTCGCCCTTGATTTACGGAAGATTATAGCCAAAACATGCATTTTCATAACTTAGCGAACTGAAATCTACATTAAAACTGCAGATAACTACTTAAAAATTCACTTCCTTGAATTGATAATAGGTTTTTCTTTGTCATTTTAAACAGATTCCAGTCAAAATCGGCTTCTTCGACTCATATCGTACCTAAAACCGCATCAAAACTGCAAATATCAGTTTAAACTATCATTTTTTGATACAAACAGTTATATATTCATGTCAATATCTTTCAAATTCTAGTCAAAATCGGCGTCTTTGGGCATTTTAGTAACGAAAACCTTAATAAACTATTAGATTTCGACGTAAGGCAACCATTCTGAGTCAAATAGTTGCCGATTTCGATAAAATCTTAGTCAGAATCTGCTTTTTCGCCTCTTATTGTACCCAAATCTACCTTAGAAATGCAGATATATACTTAAAACACCTTCTTTTGGGACAAATAATTGGTTTTCGCCCTTGATTTACGGAAGATTATAGCCAAAACATGCATTTTCATAACTTAGCGAACTGAAATCTACATTAAAACTGCAGATAACTACTTAAAAATTCACTTCCTTGAATTGATAATAGGTTTTTCTTTGTCATTTTAAACAGATTCCAGTCAAAATCGGCTTCTTCGACACATATCGTACCTAAAACCGCATCAAAACTGCAAATATCAGTTTAAACTATCATTTTTTGATACAAACAGTTATATATTCATGTCAATATCATTCAAATTCTAGTCAAAATCGGCGTCTTTGGGCATTTTAGTAACGAAAACCTTAATAAACTATTAGATTTCGACGTAAGGCAACCATTCTGAGTCAAATAGTTGCCGATTTCGAAACAATCTTAGTCAGAATCTGCTTTTTCGCCTCTTATTGTACCCAAATCTACCTTAGAAATGCAGATATATACTTAAAACACCTTCTTTTGGGACAAATAATTGGTTTTCGCCCTTGATTTACGGAAGATTATAGCCAAAACATGCATTTTCATAACTTAGCGAACTGAAATCTACATTAAAACTGCAGATAACTACTTAAAAATTCACTTCCTTGAATTGATAATAGGTTTTTCTTTGTCATTTTAAACAGATTCCAGTCAAAATCGGCTTCTTCGATTCATATCGTATCTAAACCCGCATCAAAACTGCAAATATCAGTTTAAACTATCATTTTTTGATACAAACAGTTATATATTCATGTCAATATCTTTCAAATTCTAGTCAAAATCGGCCTCTTTGGGCATTTTAGTAACGAAAACCTTAATAAACTATTAGATTTCGACGTAAGGCAACCTTTCTGAGTCAAATAGTTGCCGATTTCGATAAAATCTTAGTCAGAATCTGCTTTTTCGCCTCTTATTGTACCCAAATCTACCTTAGAAATGCAGATATATACTTAAAACACCTTCTTTTGGGGCAAATAATTGGTTTTCGCCCTTGATTTACGGAAGATTATAGCCAAAACATGCATTTTCATAACTTAGCGAACTGAAATCTACATTAAAACTGCAGATAACTACTTAAAAATTCACTTCCTTGAATTGATAATAGGTTTTTCTTTGTCATTTTAAACAGATTCCTGTCAAAATCGGCTTCTTCGATTCATATCGTATCTAAAACCGCATCAAAACTGCAAATATCAGTTTAAACTATCATTTTTTGATACAAACAGTTATATATTCATGTCAATATCTTTCAAATTCTAGTCAAAATCGGCGTCTTTGGGCATTTTAGTAACGAAAACCATAATAAACTATTAGATTTCGACGTAAGGCAACCTTTCTGAGTCAAATAGTTGCCGATTTCGATAAAATCTTAGTCAGAATCTGCTTTTTCGCCTCTTATTGTACCCAAATCTACCTTAGAAATGCAGATATATACTTAAAACACCTTCTTTTGGGACAAATAATTGGTTTTCGCCCTTGATTTACGGAAGATTATAGCCAAAACATGCATTTTCATAACTTAGCGAACTGAAATCTACATTAAAACTGCAGATAACTTCTTAAAAATTCACTTCCTTGAATTGATAATAGGTTTTTCTTTGTCATTTTAAACAGATTCCAGTCAAAATCGGCTTCTTCGACTCATATCGTACCTAAAACCGCATCAAAACTGCAAATATCAGTTTAAACTATCATTTTTTGATACAAACAGTTATATATTCATGTCAATATCTTTCAAATTCTAGTCAAAATCGGCGTCTTTGGGCATTTTAGTAACGAAAACCTTAATAAACTATTAGATTTCGACGTAAGGCAACCATTCTGAGTCAAATAGTTGCCGATTTCGATAAAATCTTAGTCAGAATCTGCTTTTTCGCCTCTTATTGTACCCAAATCTACCTTAGAAATGCAGATATATACTTAAAACACCTTCTTTTGGGACAAATAATTGGTTTTCGCCCTTGATTTACGGAAGATTATAGCCAAAACATGCATTTTCATAACTTAGCGAACTGAAATCTACATTAAAACTGCAGATAACTACTTAAAAATTCACTTCCTTGAATTGATAATAGGTTTTTCTTTGTCATTTTAAACAGATTCCAGTCAAAATCGGCTTCTTCGATTCATATCGTATCTAAAACCGCATCAAAACTGCAAATATCAGTTTAAACTATCATTTTTTGATACAAACAGTTATATATTCATGTCAATATCTTTAAATTCTAGTCAAAATCGGCGTCTTTGGGCATTTTAGTAACGAAAACCTTAATAAACTATTAGATTTCGACGTAAGGCAACCATTCTGAGACAAATAGTTGGCGATTTCGATACAATCTTAGTCGGAATCTGCTTTTTCGCCTCTTATTGTACCCAAATCTACCTTAGAAATGCAGATATATACTTAAAACACCTTCTTTTGGGACAAATAATTGGTTTTCGCCCTTGATTTACGGAAGATTATAGCCAAAACATGCATTTTCATAACTTAGCGAACTGAAATCTACATTAAAACTGCAGATAACTACTTAAAAATTCACTTCCTTGAATTGATAATAGGTGTTTCTTTGTCATTTTAAACAGATTCCAGTAAAAATCGGCTTCTTCGATTCATATCGTACCTAAACCCGCATCAAAACTGCAAATATCAGTTTAAACTATCATTTTTTGATACAAACAGGTATATATTCATGTCAATATCCTTCAAATTCTAGTCAAAATCGGCGTCTTTCGGCATTTTAGTAACGAAAACCTTAATAAACTATTAGATTTCGACGTAAGGCAACCTTTCTGAGTCAAATAGTTGCCGATTTCGATAAAATCTTAGTCAGAATCTGCTTTTTCGCCTCTTATTGTACCCAAATCTACCTTAGAAATGCAGATATATACTTAAAACACCTTCTTTTGGGACAAATAATTGGTTTTCGCCCTTGATTTACGGAAGATTATAGCCAAAACATGCATTTTCATAACTTAGCGAACTGAAATCTACATTAAAACTGCAGATAACTACTTAAAAATTCACTTCCTTGAATTGATAATAGGTTTTTCTTTGTCATTTTAAACAGATTCCAGTCAAAATCGGCTTCTTCGACTCATATCGTACCTAAAACCGCATCAAAACTGCAAATATCAGTTTAAACTATCATTTTTTGATACAAAACAGTTATATATTCATGTCAATATCTTTCAAATTCTAGTCAAAATCGGCGTCTTTGGGCATTTTAGTAACGAAAACCTTAATAAACTATTAGATTTCGACGTAAGGCAACCATTCTGAGTCAAATAGTTGCCGATTTCGATAAAATCTTAGTCAGAATCTGCTTTTTCGCCTCTTATTGTACCCAAATCTACCTTAGAAATGCAGATATATACTTAAAACACCTTCTTTTGGGACAAATAATTGGATTTCGCCCTTGATTTACGGAAGATTATAGCCAAAACATGCATTTTCATAACTTAGCGAACTGAAATCTACATTAAAACTGCAGATAACTACTTAAAAATTCACTTCCTTGAATTGATAATAGGTTTTTCTTTGTCATTTTAAACAGATTCCAGTCAAAATCGGCTTCTTCGATTCATATCGTATCTAAACCCGCATCAAAACTGCAAATATCAGTTTAAACTATCATTTTTTGATACAAACAGTTATATATTCATGTCAATATCTTTCAAATTCTAGTCAAAATCGGCCTCTTTGGGCATTTTAGTAACGAAAACCTTAATAAACTATTAGATTTCGACGTAAGGCAACCTTTCTGAGTCAAATAGTTGCCGATTTCGATAAAATCTTAGTCAGAATCTGCTTTTTCGCCTCTTATTGTACCCAAATCTACCTTAGAAATGCAGATATATACTTAAAACACCTTCTTTTGGGACAAATAATTGGTTTTCGCCCTTGATTTACGGAAGATTATAGCCAAAACATGCATTTTCATAACTTAGCGAACTGAAATCTACATTGAAACTGCAGATAAGTACTTAAAAATTCACTTCCTTGAATTGATAATAGGTTTTTCTTTGTCATTTTAAACAGATTCCTGTCAAAATCGGCTTCTTCGATTCATATCGTATCTAAAACCGCATCAAAACTGCAAATATCAGTTTAAACTATCATTTTTTGATACAAACAGTTATATATTCATGTCAATATCTTTCAAATTCTAGTCAAAATCGGCGTCTTTGGGCATTTTAGTAACGAAAACCATAATAAACTATTAGATTTCGACGTAAGACAACCTTTCTGAGTCAAATAGTTGCCGATTTCGATAAAATCTTAGTCAGAATCTGCTTTTTCGCCTCTTATTGTACCCAAATCTACCTTAGAAATGCAGATATATACTTAAAATACCTTCTTTTGGGACAAATAATTGGTTTTCGCCCTTGATTTACGGAAGATTATAGCCAAAACATGCATTTTCATAACTTAGCGAACTGAAATCTACATTAAAACTGCAGATAACTTCTTAAAAATTCACTTCCTTGAATTGATAATAGGTTTTTCTTTGTCATTTTAAACAGATTCCAGTCAAAATCGGCTTCTTCGACTCATATCGTACCTAAAACCGCATCAAAACTGCAAATATCAGTTTAAACTATCATTTTTTGATACAAAACAGTTATATATTCATGTCAATATCTTTCAAATTCTAGTCAAAATCGGCGTCTTTGGGCATTTTAGTAACGAAAACCTTAATAAACTATTAGATTTCGACGTAAGGCAACCATTCTGAGTCAAATAGTTGCCGATTTCGATAAAATCTTAGTCAGAATCTGCTTTTTCGCCTCTTATTGTACCCAAATCTACCTTAGAAATGCAGATATATACTTAAAACACCTTCTTTTGGGACAAATAATTGGATTTCGCCCTTGATTTACGGAAGATTATAGCCAAAACATGCATTTTCATAACTTAGCGAACTGAAATCTACATTAAAACTGCAGATAACTACTTAAAAATTCACTTCCTTGAATTGATAATAGGTTTTTCTTTGTCATTTTAAACAGATTCCAGTCAAAATCGGCTTCTTCGATTCATATCGTATCTAAACCCGCATCAAAACTGCAAATATCAGTTTAAACTATCATTTTTTGATACAAACAGTTATATATTCATGTCAATATCTTTCAAATTCTAGTCAAAATCGGCCTCTTTGGGCATTTTAGTAACGAAAACCTTAATAAACTATTAGATTTCGACGTAAGGCAACCTTTCTGAGTCAAATAGTTGCCGATTTCGATAAAATCTTAGTCAGAATCTGCTTTTTCGCCTCTTATTGTACCCAAATCTACCTTAGAAATGCAGATATATACTTAAAACACCTTCTTTTGGGACAAATAATTGGTTTTCGCCCTTGATTTACGGAAGATTATAGCCAAAACATGCATTTTCATAACTTAGCGAACTGAAATCTACATTAAAACTGCAGATAACTACTTAAAAATTCACTTCCTTGAATTGATAATAGGTTTTTCTTTGTCATTTTAAACAGATTCCAGTCAAAATCGGCTTCTTCGATTCATATCGTATCTAAAACCGCATCAAAACTGCAAATATCAGTTTAAACTATCATTTTTTGATACAAACAGTTATATATTCATGTCAATATCTTTAAATTCTAGTCAAAATCGGCGTCTTTGGGCATTTTAGTAACGAAAACCTTAATAAACTATTAGATTTCGACGTAAGGCAACCATTCTGAGACAAATAGTTGCCGATTTCGATACAATCTTAGTCGGAATCTGCTTTTTCGCCTCTTATTGTACCCAAATCTACCTTAGAAATGCAGATATATACTTAAAACACCTTCTTTTGGGACAAATAATTGGTTTTCGCCCTTGATTTACGGAAGATTATAGCCAAAACATGCATTTTCATAACTTAGCGAACTGAAATCTACATTAAAACTGCAGATAACTACTTAAAAATTCACTTCCTTGAATTGATAATAGGTGTTTCTTTGTCATTTTAAACAGATTCCAGTAAAAATCGGCTTCTTCGATTCATATCGTACCTAAACCCGCATCAAAACTGCAAATATCAGTTTAAACTATCATTTTTTGATACAAACAGGTATATATTCATGTCAATATCCTTCAAATTCTAGTCAAAATCGGCGTCTTTCGGCATTTTAGTAACGAAAACCTTAATAAACTATTAGATTTCGACGTAAGGCAACCTTTCTGAGTCAAATAGTTGCCGATTTCGATAAAATCTTAGTCAGAATCTGCTTTTTCGCCTCTTATTGTACCCAAATCTACCTTAGAAATGCAGATATATACTTAAAACACCTTCTTTTGGGACAAATAATTGGTTTTCGCCCTTGATTTACGGAAGATTATAGCCAAAACATGCATTTTCATAACTTAGCGAACTGAAATCTACATTAAAACTGCAGATAACTACTTAAAAATTCACTTCCTTGAATTGATAATAGGTTTTTCTTTGTCATTTTAAACAGATTCCAGTCAAAATCGGCTTCTTCGACTCATATCGTACCTAAAACCGCATCAAAACTGCAAATATCAGTTTAAACTATCATTTTTTGATACAAAACAGTTATATATTCATGTCAATATCTTTCAAATTCTAGTCAAAATCGGCGTCTTTGGGCATTTTAGTAACGAAAACCTTAATAAACTATTAGATTTCGACGTAAGGCAACCATTCTGAGTCAAATAGTTGCCGATTTCGATAAAATCTTAGTCAGAATCTGCTTTTTCGCTTCTTATTGTACCCAAATCTACCTTAGAAATGCAGATATATACTTAAAACACCTTCTTTTGGGACAAATAATTGGATTTCGCCCTTGATTTACGGAAGATTATAGCCAAAACATGCATTTTCATAACTTAGCGAACTGAAATCTACATTAAAACTGCAGATAACTACTTAAAAATTCACTTCCTTGAATTGATAATAGGTTTTTCTTTGTCATTTTAAACAGATTCCAGTCAAAATCGGCTTCTTCGACACATATCGTACCTAAAACCGCATCAAAACTGCAAATATCAGTTTAAACTATCATTTTTTGATACAAACAGTTATATATTCATGTCAATATCATTCAAATTCTAGTCAAAATCGGCGTCTTTGGGCATTTTAGTAACGAAAACCTTAATAAACTATTAGATTTCGACGTAAGGCAACCATTCTGAGTCAAATAGTTGCCGATTTCGATACAATCTTAGTCAGAATCTGCTTTTTCGCCTCTTATTGTACCCAAATCTACCTTAGAAATGCAGATATATACTTAAAACACCTTCTTTTGGGACAAATAATTGGTTTTCGCCCTTGATTTACGGAAGATTATAGCCAAAACATGCATTTTCATAACTTAGCGAACTGAAATCTATATTAAAACTGCAGATAACTACTTAAAAATTCACTTCCTTGAATTGATAATAGGTTTTTCTTTGTCATTTTGAACAGATTCCAGTCAAAATCGGCTTCTTCGATTCATATCGTATCTAAACCCGCATCAAAACTGCAAATATCAGTTTAAACTATCATTTTTTGATACAAACAGTTATATATTCATGTCAATATCTTTCAAATTCTAGTCAAAATCGGCCTCTTTGGGCATTTTAGTAACGAAAACCTTAATAAACTATTAGATTTCGACGTAAGGCAACCTTTCTGAGTCAAATAGTTGCCGATTTCGATAAAATCTTAGTCAGAATCTGCTTTTTCGCCTCCTATTGTACCCAAATCTACCTTAGAAATGCAGATATATACTTAAAACACCTTCTTTTGGGACAAATAATTGGTTTTCGCCCTTGATTTACGGAAGATTATAGCCAAAACATGCATTTTCATAACTTAGCGAACTGAAATCTACATTAAAACTGCAGATAACTACTTAAAAATTCACTTCCTTGAATTGATAATAGGTTTTTCTTTGTCATTTTAAACAGATTCCTGTCAAAATCGGCTTCTTCGATTCATATCGTATCTAAAACCGTATCAAAACTGCAAATATCAGTTTAAACTATCATTTTTTGATACAAACAGTTATATATTCATGTCAATATCTTTCAAATTCTAGTCAAAATCGGCGTCTTTGGGCATTTTAGTAACGAAAACCATAATAAACTATTAGATTTCGACGTAAGGCAACCTTTCTGAGTCAAATAGTTGCCGATTTCGATAAAATCTTAGTCAGAATCTGCTTTTTCGCCTCTTATTGTACCCAAATCTACCTTAGAAATGCAGATATATACTTAAAACACCTTCTTTTGGGACACATAATTGGTTTTCGCCCTTGATTTACGGAAGATTATAGCCAAAACATGCATTTTCATAACTTAGCGAACTGAAATCTACATTAAAACTGCAGATAACTACTTAAAAATTCAGTTCCTTGAATTGATAATAGGTTTTTCTTTGTCATTTTAAACAGATTCCAGTCAAAATCGGCTTCTTCGATTCATATCGTATCTAAAACCGCATCAAAACTGCAAATATCAGTTTAAACTATCATTTTTTGATACAAACAGTTATATATTCATGTCAATATCTTTCAAATTCTAGTCAAAATCGGCGTCTTTGGGCAATTTAGTAACGAAAACCTTAATAAACTATTAGATTTCGACGTAAGGCAACCTTTCTGAGTCAAATAGTTGCCGATTTCGATAAAATCTTAGTCAGAATCTGCTTTTTCGCCTCTTATTGTACCCAAATCTACCTTAGAAATGCATATATATACTTAAAACACCTTCTTTTGGGACAAATAATTGGTTTTCGCCCTTGATTTACGGAAGATTATAGCCAAAACATGCATTTTCATAACTTAGCGAACTGAATATCTACATTAAAACTGCAGATAACTACTTAAAAATTCAGTTCCTAGAATTGATAATAGGTTTTTCTTTGTCATTTTAAACAGATTCCAGTCAAAATCGGCTTCTTCGATTCATATCGTATCTAAAACCGCATCAAAACTGCAAATATCAGTTTAAACTATCATTTTTTGATACAAACAGTTATATATTCATGTCAATATCTTTCAAATTCTAGTCAAAATCGGGGTCTTTGGGCAATTTAGTAACGAAAACCTTAATAAACTATTAGATTTCGACGTAAGGCAACCTTTCTGAGTCAAATAGTTGCCGATTTCGATAAAATCTTAGTCAGAATCTGCTTTTTCGCCTCTTATTGTACCCAAATCTACCTTAGAAATGCAGATATATACTTAAAACACCTTCTTTTGGGACAAATAATTGGTTTTCGCCCTTGATTTACGGAAGATTATAGCCAAAACATGCATTTTCATAACTTAGCGAACTGAAATCTACATTAAAACTGCAGATAACTACTTAAAAATTCACTTCCTTGAATTGATAATAGGTTTTTCTTTTACATTTTAAACAGATTCCAGTCAAAATCGGCTTCTTCGACTCATATCGTACCTAAAACCGCATCAAAACTGCAAATATCAGTTTAAACTATCGCGACGTCCTGTATACAATTTAAATTCAAAGAAGGAAATAAAAATAACGAAAACGAAAGTATCGTTGACTCAAAAGAAGCGATATAATAACGTAACACATAGAACCAATGTAAGAAAATGGGACAACCTGTATCTGATTAGATGCAAACATTTTTATCTGAGTATGTGTAATCGTGTGAAAACAGAGTTACGCAACCCGCGTATGATTTTACATAGGAAATAATTTAAGGATAACCGGTATATTTTTAAAAAATTGAACATGACGCTAGAGATGTAAAAACCAATGCAAAGAAAAAAAACCACTAAAATATATTAGCGAGAGATAGTCGCAACTCGAAAACTTTTTCTTCATGTCCGGGTAGGAGCACATAGCAATAGAAATATATTTAATTACCTTAAAAAAAGAAAATCAATCACAATTAACTTTCTCGGGTGCACTTTTAAAACAAACTAAATGCAAATCTCGATGAAGATCATCCCACCTACATTGTCACCCCCACCAATTATTTAATATTTCGCGCCTAGGATAACGATCGCTAAGATCGTCGAACGTTGCCACGTGGAGCGCAAAACGTAGTTATTAAAAATGATGCGAGTTAATTTTTGTCTTTACCAATTATGAGAATCGTCGAAATCTATCTGGAAACACTTTCAACTGCATCCCGTCTCTTTTCGTTGAATTGAAATTGATCTTTTTTTCAATAAAAATCGATATAAATCACAATTCAGGGATGCTTCTGGCAACAGTGTCACCCCATCCACTTTTATAACGGTTTTCTGTCCGTCGATCGTAAATCATTTTTTCGCGGGTAAAATAACGGCTGTTAGAGAATCGTCGGACGTTGCCATATTTAAGAGATGCAAAAATCACGAAAATAATCGATCGATTTTAATAAGGGAAAAATGAAAGCCTACCTCGCTTTAAAATTTCAAACTTGAATGGATAGGAGGAACGTCGGAAGCCTACCAAACTATAGTGGTTACGAATCCGCACCATTTTACGCGCATTAATTTGAGCTCGGTACGAAAATTCGCTTATTTTTCGCCTCCGACGCACCGTTACCGAGATACGGCCCTTTTTCGTATTTTTTTTTTCGATTTTAAAATGGCCATAACTCGAAAACGGTTCGTCCAATCAAAAAAAGGACAAAATTTTCACCCCAAAGGGGTCGCTTCTCACCCCCCTTTACCCTTAGAAGACATTTTCTCCGATTTTTTTTTTTTCAAAAATTACAAAATTCGAGGGGGTAAAATTTGGATTTGATACTTTGCCAGTCGATTCCCCACGCCGAGTCCGCCGGTCCGCCTAGTCAATGACGCCGAGGCCGGTACGAAAATTCGCTTATTTTTCGCCTCCGACGCACAGTTTTCGAGATACGACGATTTGAAAATTTTGAAAATTTTTCCAAAAAACCGCCGTATCTCGGAAACGGTTCGTCGTAGCGAGAAACGGAGTGAATTTCCGCCCCAAAGGGGACGGTTTCCGACCCCGTTTTACCCGGATCCGACATCGTTTCCGCCATTGTCCGGAAAAAAGTTCTTTCGGGGGCCGCTTGTTATGCGGGGACTAGGACGGTATCTGATCGCCTTCGAACTTCTAACTTTCGTTCTTGATCAATGAAAATGTTTTTGGCTAATGCTTTCGCTTCTGTCCGTCTTGCGACGATCCAAGAATTTCACCTCTAACGTCGCAATACGAATGCCCCCATCCGTTCCTTTTAATCATTACCTCGGGGTTCCGAAAACCAACAAAATAGAACCGAGGTCCTATTCCATTATTCCATGCACACAGTATTCAGGCTGAATGACAATTAATTGATTTTCGCCCTTGATTTACGGAAGATTATAGCCAAAACATGCATTTTCATAACTTAGCGAACTGAAATCTACATTAAAACTGCAGATAACTACTTAAAAATTCACTTCCTTGAATTGATAATAGGTTGTTCTTTGTCATTTTAAACAGATTCCAGTCAAAATCGGCTTCTTCGACTCATATCGTACCTAAAACCGCATCAAAACTGCAAATATCAGTTTAAACTATCATTTTTTGATACAAACAGTTATATATTCATGTCAATATCTTTCAAATTCTAGTCAAAATCGGCGTCTTTGGGCATTTTAGTAACGAAAACCTTAATAAACTATTAGATTTCGACGTAAGGCAACCATTCTGAGTCAAATAGTTGCCGATTTCGATAAAATCTTAGTCAGAATCTGCTTTTTCGCCTCTTATTGTACCCAAATCTACCTTAGAAATGTAGATATATACTTAAAACACCTTCTTTTGGGACAAATAATTTTTTTTTCGCCCTTGATTTACGGAAGATTATAGCCAGAACATGCATTTTCATAACTTAGCGAACTGAAATCTACATTAAAACTGCAGATAACTACTTAAAAATTCACTTCCTTGAATTGATAATAGGTTTTTCTTTGTCATTTTAAACAGATTCCAGTCAAAATCGGCTTCTTCGATTCATATCGTATCTAAAACCGCATCAAAACTGCAAATATTAGTTTAAACTATCATTTTTTGATACAAACAGTTATATATTCATGTCAATATCTTTCAAATTCTAGTCAAAATCGGCGTCTTTGGGCATTTTAGTAACGAAAACCTTAATAAACTATTAGATTTCGACGTAAGGCAACCTTTCTGAGTCAAATAGTTGCCAATTTCGATAAAATCTTAGTCAGAATCTGCTTTTTCGCCTCTTATTGTACCCAAATCTACCTTAGAAATGCAGATATATACTTAAAACACCTTCTTTTGGGACAAATAATTGGTTTTCGCCCTTGATTTACGGAAGATTATAGCCAAAACATGCATTTTCATAACTTAGCGAACTGAAATCTACATTAAAACTGCAGATAACTACTTAAAAATTCACTTCCTTGAATTGATAATAGGTTTTTCTTTGTCATTTTAAACAGATTCCAGTCAAAATCGGCTTCTTCGACTCATATCGTACCTAAAACCGCATCAAAACTGCAAATATCAGTTTAAACTATCATTTTTTGATACAAACAGTTATATATTTATGTCAATATCTTACAAATTCTAGTCAAAATGTGCGTCTTTGGGCATTCTAGTAACGAAAACCTTAATAAACTATTAGATTTCGACGTAAGGCAACCATTCTGAGTCAAATAGTTGCCGATTTCGATAAAATCTTAGTCAGAATCTGCTTTTTCGCCTCTTATTGTACCCAAATCTACCTTAGAAATGCAGATATATACTCAGAACACCTTCTTTTGGGACAAATAATTGGTTTTCGCTCTTGATTTACGGAAGATTATAGCCAAAACATGCATTTTCATAACTTAGCGAACTGAAATCTACATTAAAACTGCAGATAACTACTTAAAAATTCACTTCCTTGAATTGATAATAGGTTTTTCTTTGTCATTTTAAACAGATTCCATTCAAAATCGGCTTCTTCGATTCATATCGCATCTAAAACCGCATCAAAACTGCAAATATCAGTTTAAACTATCATTTTTTGATACAAACAGTTATATATTCATGTAATATCTTTCAAATTCCAGTCAAAATCGGCGTCTTTGGGCATTTTAGAAACGAAAACCTTAATAAACTATTAGATTACGACGTAAGGCAACCTTTCTGAGTCAAATAGTTGCCGATTTCGAAAAAATCCTAGTCAGAATCTGCTTTTTCGCCTCTTATTGTACCCAAATCTACCTTAGAAATGCAGATATATACTTAAAACACCTTCTTTTGGGACAAATAATTGGTTTTCGCCCTTGATTTACGGGAGATTATAGCCAAAACATGCATTTTCATAACTTAGCGAACTGAAATCTACATTAAAACTGCAGATAACTACTTAAAAATTCACTTCCTTGAATTGATAATAGGTTGTTCTTTGTCATTTTAAACAGATTCCAGTCAAAATCGGCTTCTTCGACTCATATCGTACCTAAAACCGCATCAAAACTGCAAATATCAGTTTAAACTATCATTTTTTGATACAAACATACATGTCAATATCTTTCAAATTCTAGTCAAAATCGGCGTCTTTGGGCATTTTAGTAACGAAAACTTTAATAAACTATTAGATTTCGACGTAAGGCAACCATTCTGAGTCAAATAGTTGCCGATTTCGATAAAATCTTAGTCAGAATCTGCTTTTTTCGCCTCTTATTGTACCCAAATCTACCTTAGAAATGTAGATATATACTTAAAACACCTTCTTTTGGGACAAATAAGTTCGCTTAGTTATGAAAATGCATGTTTTGGCTATAATCTTCCGTAAATCAAGGGCGAAAACCAATTATTTGTCCCAAAAGAAGGTGTTTTAAGTATATATCCGCATTTCTAAGGTAGATTTGGGTACAATAAGATTCGAAAAAGCAGATTCTGACTAAGATTTTATCGAAATCGGCAACTATTTGACTCAGAATGGTTGCCTTACGTCGAAATCTAATAGTTTATTAAGGTTTTCGTTACTAAAATGCCCAAAGACGCCGATTTTGACTAGAATTTGAAAGATATTGACATGAATATATAACTGTTTGTATCAAAAAATGATAGTTTAAACTGATATTTGCAGTTTTGATGCGGTTTTAGGTACGATATGAGTCGAAGAAGCCGATTTTGTCTGGAATCTGTTTAAAATGACAAAGAACAACCTATTATCAATTCAAGGAAGTGAATTTTTAAGTAGTTATCTGCAGTTTTAATGTAGATTTCAGTTCGCTAAGTTATGAAAATGCATGTTTTGGCTATAATCTTCCGTAAATCAAGGGCGAAAACCAATTATTTGTCCCAAAAGAAGGTGTTTTAAGTATATATCTGCATTTCTAAGGTAGATTTGGGTACAATAAGAGGCGAAAAAGCAGATTCTGACTAGGATTTTATCGAAATCGGCAACTATTTGACTCAGAAAGGTTGCCTTACGTCGAAATCTAATAGTTTATTAAGGTTTTCGTTACTAAAATGCCCAAAGACGCCGATTTTGACTAGAATTTGAAAGATATTGACGGGAATATATAACTGTTTGTATCAAAAAATGATAGTTTAAACTGATATTTGCAGTTTTGATGCGGTTTTAGATACGATATGAATCGAAGAAGCCGATTTTGACTGGAATCTGTTTAAAATGACAAAGAAAAACCTATTATCAATTCAAAGAAGTGAATTTTTAAGTAGTTATCTGCAGTTCTAATGTAGATTTCAGTTCGCTAAGTTATGAAAATGCATGTTTTGGCTATAATCTTCCGTAAATCAAGGGCGAAAACCAATTATTTGTCCCAAAAGAAGGTGTTTTAAGTATATATCTACATTTCTAAGGTAGATTTGGGTACAATAAGAGGCGAAAAAGCAGATTCTGACTAAGATTTTATCGAAATCGGCAATTAATTGACTCAGAATGGTTGCCTTACGTCGAAATCTAATAGTTTTTTAAGGTTTTCGTTACTAAAATGCCCAAAGACGCCGATTTTGACTAGAATTTGAAAGATATTGACATGAATATATAACTGTTTGTATCAAAAAATGATAGTTTAAACTGATATTTGCAGTTTTGATGCGGTTTTAGGTACGATATGTGTCCAAGAAGCCGATTTTGACTGGAATCTGTTTAAAATGACAAAGAAAAACCTATTATCAATTCAAGGAAGTGAATTTTTAAGTAGTTATCTGCAGTTTTAATGTAGATTTCAGTTCGCTAAGTTATGAAAATGCATGTTTTGGCTATAATCTTCCGTAAATCAAGGGCGAAAACTAATTATTTGTCCCAAAAGAAGGTGTTTTAAGTATATATCTGCATTTCTAATGTAGATTTGGGTACAATAAGAGGCGAAAAAGCAGATTCTGACTAAGATTTTATCGAAATCGGCAACTATTTGACTCAGAATGGTTGCCTTACGTCGAAATCTAATAGTTTATTAATTTCTTTCAAACTTCATATCGTATCTAAAACCGCATCAAAACTGCAAATATCAGTTTAAACTATCATTTTTTGATACTAACAGTTATATATTCATGTCAATATCTTTCAAATTCTAGTCAAAATCGGCGTCTTTGGGCATTTTAGTAACGAAAACCTTAATAAACTATTAGATTTCGACGTAAGGCAACCATTCTGAGTCAAATAGTTGCCGATTTTGATAAAATCTTAGTCAGAATCTGGTTTTTCGTCTCTTATTGTACCCAAATCTACCTTAGAAATGCAGATATATACTTAAAACACCTTCTTTTGGGACAAATAACTGATCTTGGCCCTTGATTTACGGAAGATTATAGCCAAAACATGCATTTTCATAACTTAGCGAACTGAAATCTAAATTAAAACTGCAGATAACTACTTAAAAATTCACTTCCTTGAATTGATAATATGTTTTTCTTTGTCATTTTAAACAGATTCCAGTCAAAATCGGCTTCTTCGACTCATATCGTACCTAAAACCGCATCAAAACTGCAAATATCAGTTTAAGCTAAGATTTTTTGATACAAACAGTTATATATTCATGTCAATATCTTTCAAATTCTAGTCAAAATCGGCGTCTTTGGGCATTTTAGTAACGAAAACCTTAATAAACTATTAGATTTCGACGTAAGGCAACCATTCTGAGTCAAATAGTTGCCGATTTCGATAAAATCTTAGTCAGAATCTGCTTTTTCGCCTCTTATTGTACCCAAATCTACCTTAGAAATGCAGATATATACTTAAAACACCTTCTTTTGGGACAAATAATTGGTTTTCGCCCTTGATTTACGGAAGATTATAGCCAAAACATGCATTTTCATAACTTAGCGAACTGAAATCTACATTAAAACTGCAGATAACTACTTAAAAATTCACTTCCTTGAATTGATAATAGGTTTTTCTTTGTCATTTTAAACAGATTCCAGTCAAAATCGGCTTCTTCGATTCATATCGTATCTAAAACCGCATCAAAACTGCAAATATCAGTTTAAACTATCATTTTTTGATACAAACAGTTATATATTCATGTCAATATCTTTCAAATTCTAGTCAAAATCGGCGTCTTTGGGCATTTTAGTAACGAAAACCTTAATAAACTATTAGATTTCGACGTAAGGCAACCATTCTGAGTCAAATAGTTGCCGATTTCGATAAAATCTTAGTCAGAATCTGCTTTTTCGCCTCTTATTGTACCCAAATCTACCTAAGAAATGCAGATATATACTTAAAACACCTTCTTTTGGGACAAATAATTGGTTTTCGCCCTTGATTTACGGAAGATTATAGCCAAAACATGCATTTTCATAACTAAGCGAACTTATTTGTCCCAAAAGAAGGTGTTTTAAGTATATATCTACATTTCTAAGGTAGATTTGGGTACAATAAGAGGCGAAAAAGCAGATTCTGGCTAAGATTTTATCGAAATCGGCAACTATTTGACTCAGAATGGTTGCCTTACGTCGAAATCTAATAGTTTATTAAGGTTTTCGTTACTAAAATGCCCAAAGACGCCGATTTTGACTAGAATTTGAAAGATATTGACATGAATATATAACTGTTTGTATCAAAAAATGATAGTTTAAACTGATATTTGCAGTTTTGATGCGGTTTTAGGTACGATATGAGTCGAAGAAGCCGATTTTGACTGGAATCTGTTTAAAATGACAAAGAACAACCTATTATCAATTCAAGGAAGTGAATTTTTAAGTATTTATCTGCAGTTTTAATGTAGATTTCAGTTCGCTAAGTTATGAAAATGCATGTTTTGGCTATAATCTTCCGTAAATCAAGGGCGAAAACCAATTATTTGTCCCAAAAGAAGGTGTTTTAAGTATATATCTGCATTTCTAAGGTAGATTTGGGTACAATAAGAGGCGAAAAAGCAGATTCTGACTAGGACTTTTTCGAAATCGGCAACTATTTGAATCAGAAAGGTTGCCTTACGTCGAAATCTAATAGTTTATTAAGGTTTTCGATACTAGAATGCCCAAAGACGCACATTTTGACTAGAATTTGTAAGATATTGACATGAATATATAACTGTTTGTATCAAAAAATGATAGTTTAAACTGATATTTGCAGTTTTGATGCGGTTTTAGGTACGATATGAGTCGAAGAAGCCGATTTTGACTGGAATCTGTTTAAAATGACAAAGAAAAACCTATTATCAATTCAAGGAAGTGAATTTTTAAGTAGTTATCTGCAGTTTTAATGTAGATTTCAGTTCGCTAAGTTATGAAAATGCATGTTTTGGCTATAATCTTCCGTAAATCAAGGGCGAAAACCAATTATTTGTCCCAAAAGAAGGTGTTTTAAGTATATATCTGCATTTCTAAGGTAGATTTGGGTACAATAAGAGGCGAAAAAGCAGATTCTGACTAAGATTTTATCGAAATCGGCAACTATTTGACTCAGAAAGGTTGCCTTACGTCGAAATCTAATAGTTTATTAAGGTTCTCGTTACTAAAATGCCCAAAGACGCCGATTTTGACTAGAATTTGAAAGATATTGACATGAATATATAACTGTTTGTATCAAAAAATGATAGTTTAAACTGATATTTGCAGTTTTGATGCGGTTTTAGATACGATATGAATCGAAGAAGTCGATTTTGACTGGAATCTGTTTAAAATGACAAAGAAAAACCTATTATCAATTCAAGGAAGTGAATTTTTAAGTAGTTATCTGCAGTTTTAATGTAGATTTCAGTTCGCAAAGTTATGAAAATGCATGTTTTGGCTATAATCTTCCGTAAATCAAGGGCGAAAACCAATTATTTGTCCCAAAAGAAGGTGTTTTAAGTATATATCTGCATTTCTAAGGTAGATTTGGGTACAATAAGAGGCGAAAAAGCAGATTCTGACTAGGATTTTATCGAAATCGGCAACTATTTGACTCAGAATGGTTGCCTTACGTCGAAATCTAATAGTTTATTAAGGTCTTCGTTACTAAAATGCCCAAAGACGCCGATTTTGACTAGAATTTGAATGATATTGACATGAATATATAACTGTTTGTATCAAAAAATGATAGTTTAAACTGATATTTGCAGTTTTGATGCGGTTTTAGGTACGATATGAGTCGAAGAAGCCGATTTTGACTTTAATCTGTTTAAAATGACAAAGAAAAACCTATTATCAATTCAAGGAAGTGAATTTTTAAGTAGTTATCTGCAGTTTTAATGTAGATTTCAGTTCGCTAAGTTATGAAAATGCATGTTTTGGCTATAATCTTCCGCAAATCAAGGGCGAAAACCAATTATTTGTCCCAAAAGAAGGTGTTTTAAGTATATATCTGCATTTCTAAGGTAGATTTGGGTACAATAAGAGGCGAAAAAGCAGATTCTGACTAAGATTTTATCGAAATCGGCAACTATTTGACTCAGAAAGGTTGCCTTACGTCGAAATCTAATAGTTTATTAAGGTTTTCGTTACTAAAATGCCCAGAGACGCCGATTTTGACTAGAATTTGAAAGATATTGACATGAATATATAACTGTATCAAAAAATGATAGTTTAAACTGATATTTGCAGTTTTGATGCGGTTTTAGATACGATATGAATCGAAGAAGCCGATTTTGACTGGAATCTGTTTAAAATGACAAAGAAAAACCTATTATCAATTCAAGGAAGTGAATTTTTAAGTAGTTATCTGCAGTTTTAATGTAGATTTCAGTTCGCTAAGTTATGAAAATGCATGTTTTGGCTATAATCTTCCGTAAATCAAGGGCGAAAACCAATTATTTGTCCCAAAAGAAGGTGTTTTAAGTATATATCTGCATTTCTAAGGTAGATTTGGGTACAATAAGAGGCGAAAAAGCAGATTCTGACTAAGATTTTATCGAAATTGGCAACTATTTGACTCAGAAAGGTTGCCTTACGTCGAAATCTAATAGTTTATTAAGGTTTTCGTTACTAAAATGCCCAAAGACGCCGATTTTGACTAGAATTTGAAAGATATTGACATGAATATATAACTGTTTGTATCAAAAAATGATAGTTTAAACTGATATTTGCAGTTTTGATGCGGTTTTAGATACGATATGAATCGAAGAAGCCGATTTTGACTGGAATCTGTTTAAAATGACAAAGAAAAACCTATTATCAATTCAAGGAAGTGAATTTTTAAATGGTTATCTGCAGTTTTAATGTAGATTTCACTTCGCTAAGTTATGAAAATTCATGTTTTGGCTATAATCTTCCGTAAATCAAGGGCGAAAACCAATTATTTGTCCCAAAAAAGGTGTTTTAAGTATATATCTGCATTTCTAAGGTATATTTGGGTACAATAAGAGGCGAAAAAGCAGATTCTGACTAAGATTTTATCGAAATTGGCAACTATTTGACTCAGAATGGTTGCCTTACGTCGAAATCTAATAGTTTATTAAGGTTTTCGTTACTAAAATGCCCAAAGACGCCGATTTTGACTAGAATTTGAATGATATTGACATGAATATATAACTGTTTGTATCAAAAAATGATAGTTTAAACTGATATTTGCAGTTTTGATGCGGTTTTAGATACGATATGAATCGAAGAAGCCCATTTTGACTGGAATCTGTTTAAAATGACAAAGAAAAACCTATTACCAATTCAAGGAAGTGAATTTTTAAGTAGTTATCTGCAGTTTTAATGTAGATTTCAGTTCGCTAAGTTATGAAAATGCATGTTTTGGCTATAATCTTCCGTAAATCAAGGGCGAAAACCAATTATTTGTCCCAAAAGAAGGTGTTTTAAGTATATATCTGCATTTCTAAGGTAGATTTGGGTACAATAAGAGGCGAAAAAGCAGATTCTGACAAAGATTTTATCGAAATCGGCAACTATTTGACTCAGAAAGGTTGCCTTACGTCGAAATCTAATAGTTTATTAAGGTTTTCGTTACTAAAATGCCCAAAGACGCCGATTTTGACTAGAATTTGAATGATATTGACATGAATATATAACTGTTTGTATCAAAAAATGATAGTTTAAACTGATATTTGCAGTTTTGATGCGGTTTTAGGTACGATATGAGTCGAAGAAGCCGATTTTGACTGGAATCTGTTTAAAATGACAAAGAAAAACCTATTATCAATTCAAGGAAGTGAATTTTTAAGTAGTTATCTGCAGTTTTAATGTAGATTTCAGTTCGCTAAGTTATGAAAATGCATGTTTTGGCTATAATCTTCCTTAAATCAAGGGCGAATACCAATTATTTGTCCCAAAAGAAGGTGTTTTAAGTATATATCTGCATTTCTAAGGTAGATTTGGGTACAATAAGAGGCGAGAAAGCAGATTCTGACTAAGATTTTATCGAAATCGGCAACTATTTGACTCAGAAAGGTTGCCTCACGTCGAAATCTAATAGTTTATTAAGGTTTTCGTTAATAAAATGCCCAAAGACGCCGATTTTGACTAGAATTTGAAAGATATTGACATGAATATATAACTGTTTGTATCAAAAAATGATAGTTTAAACTGATATTTGCAGTTTTGATGCGGTTTTAGATACGATATGAATCGAAGAAGCCGATTTTGACTGGAATCTGTTTAAAATGACAAAGAAAAACCTATTATCAATTCAAGGAAGTGAATTTTTAAGTAGTTATCTGCAGTTTTAATGTAGATTTCAGTTCGCTAAGTTATGAAAATGCATGTTTTGGCTATAATCTTCCTTAAATCAAGGGCGAATACCAATTATTTGTCCCAAAAGAAGGTGTTTTAAGTATATATCTGCATTTCTAAGGTAGATTTGGGTACAATAAGAGGCGAGAAAGCAGATTCTGACTAAGATTTTATCGAAATCGGCAACTATTTGACTCAGAAAGGTTGCCTCACGTCGAAATCTAATAGTTTATTAAGGTTTTCGTTAATAAAATGCCCAAAGACGCCGATTTTGACTAGAATTTGAAAGATATTGACATGAATATATAACTGTTTGTATCAAAAAATGATAGTTTAAACTGATATTTGCAGTTTTGATGCGGTTTTAGATACGATATGAATCGAAGAAGCCGATTTTGACTGGAATCTGTTTAAAATGACAAAGAAAAACCTATTATCAATTCAAGGAAGTGAATTTTTAAGTAGTTATCTGCAGTTTTAATGTAGATTTCAGTTCGCTAAATTATGAAAATGCATGTTTTGGCTATAATCTTCCGTAAATCAAGGGCGAAAACCAATTATTTGTCCCAAAAGAAGGTGCTTTAAGTATATATCTGCATTTCTAAGGTAGATTTGGGTACAATAAGAGGCGAAAAAGCAGATTCTGACTAAGATTTTATCGAAATCGGCAACTATTTGACTCAGAATGGTTGCCTTACTTCGAAATCTAATAGTTTATTAAGGTTTTCGTTACTAAAATGCCCAAAGACGCCGATTTTGACTAGAATTTGAAAGATATTGACATGAATATATAACTGTTTGTATCAAAAAATGATAGTTTAAACTGATATTTGCAGTTTTGATGCGGTTTTAGGTACGATATGAGTCGAAGAAGCCGATTTTGACTGGAATCTGTTTAAAATGACAAAGAAAAACCTATTATCAATTCAAGGAAGTGCATTTTTAAGTAGTTATCTGCAGCTTTAATGTAGATTTCAGTTCGCTAAGTTATGAAAATGCATGTTTTGGCTATAATCTTCCGTAAATCAAGGGCGAAAACCAATTATTTGTCCCAAAAGAAGGTGTTTTAAGTATATATCTGCATTTCTAAGGTAGATTTGGGTACAATAAGAGGCGAAAAAGCAGATTCTGACAAAGATTTTATCGAAATCGGCAACTATTTGACTCAGAAAGGTTGCCTTACGTCGAAATCTAATAGTTTATTAAGGTTTTCGTTACTAAAATGCCCAAAGACGCCGATTTTGACTAGAATTTGAAAGATATTGACATGAATATATAACTGTTTGTATCAAAAAATGATAGTTTAAACTGATATTTGCAGTTTTGATGCGGTTTTAGATACGATATGAATCGAAGAAGCCGATTTTGACTGGAATCTGTTTAAAATGACAAAGAAAAACCTATTATCAATTCAAGGAAGTGAATTTTTAAATGGTTATCTGCAGTTTTAATGTAGATTTCAGTTCGCTAAGTTATGAAAATGCATGTTTTGGCTATAATCTTCCGTAAATCAAGGGCGAAAACCAATTATTTGTCAAAAAAGGAGGTGTTTTAAGTATATATCTGTATTTCTAAGGTAGATTTGGGTACAATAAGAGGCGAAAAAGCAGATTCTGACTATGATTTTATCGAAATCGGCAACTATTTGACTCAGAAAGGTTGCCTTACGTCGAAATCTAATAGTTTATTTAGGTTTTCGTTACTAAAATGCCCAAAGACGCCGATTTTGACTAGAATTTGAAAGATATTGACATGAATATATAACTGTTTGTATCAAAAAATGATAGTTTAAACTAATATTTGCAGTTTTGATGCGGTTTTAGATACGATATGAATCGAAGAAGCCGATTTTGACTGGAATCTGTTTAAAATGACAAAGAAAAACCTATTATCAATTCAAGGAAGTGAATTTTTAAGTAGTTATCTGCAGTTTTAATGTAGATTTCAGTTCGCTAAGTCATGAAAATGCATGTTTTGGCTATAATCTTCCGTAAATCAACTGCGAAAACCAATTATTTGTCCCAAAAGAAGGTGTTTTAAGTATATATCTGCATTTCTAAGGTAGATTTGGGTACAATAAGAGGCGAAAAAGCAGATTCTGACTAAGATTTTATCGAAATCGGCAACTATTTGACTCAGAATGGTTGCCTCACGTCGAAATCTAATAGTTTATTAAGGTTTTCGTTACTAAAATGCCCAAAGACGCCGATTTTGACTAGAATTTGAAAGATATTGACATGAATATATAACTGTTTGTATCAAAAAATGATAGTTTACATTTCTAAGGTAGATTTGGGTACAATAAGAGGCGAAAAAGCAGATTCTGACTAAGATTTTATCGAAATCGGCAACTATTTGACTCAGAATGGTTGCCTTACGTCGAAATCTAATGGTTTATTAAGGTTTTCGTTACTAAAATGCCCAAAGACGCCGATTTTGACTAGAATTTGAAAGATATTGACATGAATATATAACTGTTTGTATCAAAAAATGATAGTTTAAACTGATATTTGCAGTTTTGATGCGGTTTTAGGTACGATATGAGTCGAAGAAACCGATTTTGTCTGGAATCTGTTTAAAATGACAAAGAACAACCTATTATCAATTCAAGGAAGTGAATTTTTAAGTAGTTATCTGCAGTTTTAATGTAGATTTCAGTTCGCTAAGTTATGAAAATGCATGTTTTGGCTATAATCTTCCGTAAATCAAGGGCGAAAATCAATTATTTGTCCCAAAAGAAGGTGTTTTAAGTATATATCTGCATTTCTAAGGTAGATTTGGGTACAATAAGAGGCGAAAAAGCAGATTCTGACTAAGATTTTATCGAAATCGGCAACTATTTGACTCAGAAACGTTGCCTTACGTCGAAATCTAATAGTTTATTTAGGTTTTCGTTACTAAAATGCCCAAAGACGCCGATTTTGACTAGAATTTGAATGATATTGACATGAATATATAACTGTTTGTATCAAAAGATTGTAGTTCAAACTGATATTTGCAGTTTTGATGCGGTTTTAGATACGATATGAATCGAAGAAGCCGATTTTGACTGGAATCTGTTAAAAATGACAAAGAAAAACCTATTACCAATTCAAGGAAGTGAATTTTTAAGTAGTTATCTGCAGTTTTAATGTAGATTTCAGTTCGCTAAGTTATGAAAATGCATGTTTTGGCTATAATCTTCCGTAAATCAATGGCGAAAACCAATTATTTGTCCCAAAAGAAGGTGTTTTAAGTATATATCTGCATTTCTAAGGTAGATTTGGGTACAATAAGAGGCGAAAAAGCAGATTCTGACTAAGATTTTATCGAAATCGGCAACTATTTGACTCAGAAAGGTTGCCTTACGTCGAAATCTAATAGTTTATTAAGGTTTTCGTTACTAAAATGCCCAAAGACGCCGATTTTGACTAGAATTTGAAAGATATTGACATGAATATATAACTGTTTGTATCAAAAAATGATAGTTTAAACTAATATTTGCAGTTTTGATGCGGTTTTAGATACGATATGAATCGAAGAAGCCGATTTTGACTGGAATCTGTTTAAAATGACAAAGAAAAACCTATTATCAATTCAAGGAAGTGAATTTTTAAGTAGTTATCTGCAGTTTTAATGTAGATTTCAGTTCGCTAAGTTTTGAAAATGCATGTTTTGGCTATAATCTTCCGTAAATCAAGGGCGAAAACCAATTATTTGTCCCAAAAGAAGGTGTTTTAAGTATATATCTGCATTTCTAAGGTAGATTTGGGTACAATAAGAGGCGAAAAAGCAGATTCTGACTAAGATTTTATCGAAATCGGCAACTATTTGACTCAGAATGGTTGCCTTATGTCGAAATCTAATAGTTTATTAAGGTTTTCGTTACTAAAATGCCCAAAGACGCCGATTTTGACTAGAATTTGAAAGATATTGACATGAATATATAACTGTTTGTATCAAAAAATGATAGTTTATACTGATATTTGCAGTTTTGATGCGGTTTTAGGTACGATATGAGTCGAAGAAGCCGATTTTGACTGGAATCTGTTTAAAATGACAAAGAAAAACCTTTTATCAATTCAAGGAAGTGAATTTTTAAGTAGTTATCTGCAGTTTTAATGTAGATTTCAGTTCGCTAAGTTATGAAAATGCATGTTTTGGCTATAATCTTCCGTAAATCAAGGGCGAAAACCAAGTATTTGTCCCAAAAGAAGGTGTTTTAAGTATATATCTGCATTTCTAAGGTAGATTTGGGTACAATAAGAGGCGAAAAAACAGATTCTGACTGAGATTTTATCGAAATCGGCAACTATTTGACTCAGAAAAGTTGCCTTACGTCGAAATCTAATAGTTTATTAAGGTTTTCGTTACTAAAATGCCCAAAGACGCCGATTTTGACTAGAATTTGAAAGATATTGACATGAATATATAACTGTTTGTATCAAAAAATGATAGTTTAAACTGATATTTGCAGTTTTGATGCGGTTTTAGATACGATATGAATCGAAGAAGCCGATTTTGACTGGAATCTGTTTAAAATGACAAAGAAAAACCTTTTATCAATTCAAGGAAGTGAATTTTTAAGTAGTTATCTGCAGTTTTAATGTAGATTTCAGTTCGCTAAGTTATGAAAATGCATGTTTTGGCTATAATCTTCCGTAAATCAAGGGCGAAAACCAATTATTTGTCCCAAAAGAAGGTGTTTTAAGTATATATCTGCATTTCTAAGGTAGATTTGGGTACAATAAGAGGCGAAAAAGCAGATTCTGACAAAGATTTTATCGAAATCGGCAACTATTTGACTCAGAATGGTTGCCTTACGTCGAAATCTAATAGTTTATTAAGGTTTTCGTTACTAAAATGCCCAAAGACGCCGATTTTGACTAGAATTTGAAAGATATTGACATGAATATATAACTGTTTGTATCAAAAAATGATAGTTTAAACTGATATTTGCAGTTTTGATGCGGTTTTAGATACGATATGAATCGAAGAAGCCGATTTTGACTGGAATCTGTTTAAAATGACAAAGAAAAACCTATTATCAATTCAAGGAAGTGAATTTTTAAGTAGTTATCTGCAGTTTTAATGTAGATTTCAGTTCGCTAAGTTATGAAAATGCATGTTTTGGCTATAATCTTCCGTAAATCAAGTGCGAAAACCAATTATTTGTCCCAAAAGAAGGTGTTTTAAGTATATATCTGCATTTCTAAGGTAGATTTGGGTACAATAAGAGGCGAAAAAGCAGATTCTGACTAAGATTTTATCGAAATCGGCAACTATTTGACTCAGAAAGGTTGCCTTACGTCGAAATCTAATAGTTTATTAAGGTTTTCGTTACTAAAATGCCCAAAGACGATGATTTTGACTAGAATTTGAGAGATATTGACATGAATATATAACTGTTTGTATCAAAAAATGATAGTTTAAACTGATATTTGCAGTTTTGATGCGGTTTTAGATACGATATGAATCGGAGAAGCCGATTTTAACTGGAATCTGTTTAAAATGACAAAGAAAAACCTATTATCAATTCAAGGAAGTGAATTTTTAAGTAGTTATCTGCAGTTTTAATGTAGATTTCAGTTCGCTAAGTTATGAAAATGCATGTTTTGGCTATAATCTTCCGTAAATCAAGGGCGAAAACCAATTATTTGTCCCAAAAGAAGGTGTTTTAAGTATATATCTGCATTTCTAAGGTAGATTTGGGTACAATAAGAGGCGAAGAAGCAGATTCTGACTAAGATTTTATCGAAATCGGCAACTATTTGACTCAGAATGGTTGCCTTACGTCGAAATCTAATAGTTTATTAAGGTTTTCGTTACTAAAATGCCCAAAGACGCCGATTTTGACTAGAATTTGAGAGATATTGACATGAATATATAACTGTTTGTATCAAAAAATGATAGTTTAAACTGATATTTGCAGTTTTGATGCGGTTTTAGATACGATATGAATCGAAGAAGCCGATTTTAACTGGAATCTGTTTAAAATGACAAAGAAAAACCTATTATCAATTCAAGGAAGTGAATTTTTAAGTAGTTATCTGCAGTTTTAATGTAGATTTCAGTTCGCTAAGTTATGAAAATGCATGTTTTGGCTATAATCTTCCGTAAATCAAGGGCGAAAACCAGTTATTTGTCCCAAAAGAAGGTGTTTTAAGTATAAATCTGCATTTCTAAGGTAGATTTGGGTACAATAAGAGGCGAAAAAGCAGATTCTGACTAAGATTTTATCGAAATCGGCAACTATTATCTCAGAATGTTTGCCTTACGTCGAAATCTAATATTTTATTAAGGTTTTCGTTACTAAAATGCCCAAAGACGCCGATTTTGACTAGAATTTGAAAGATATTGACATGAATATATAACTGTTTGTATCAAAAAATGATAGTTTAAACTGATATTTGCAGTTTTGATGCGGTTTTAGATACGATATGAATCGAAGAAGCCGATTTTGACTGGAATCTGTTTAAAATGACAAAGAAAAACCTATTATCAATTCAAGGAAGTGAATTTTTAAGTAGTTATCTGCAGTTTTAATGTAATAATCTTCCGTAAATCAAGGGCGAAAACCAATTATTTGTCCCAAAAGAAGGTGCTTTAAGTATATGTCTGCATTTCTAAGGTAGATTTGGGTACAATAAGAGGCGAAAAAGCAGATTCTGACTAAGATTTTATCGAAATCGGCAACTATTTGACTCAGAATGGTTGCCTTACGTCGAAATCTAATAGTTTATTAAGGTTTTCGTTACTAAAATGCCCAAAGACGCCGATTTTGACTAGAATTTGAAAGATATTGACATGAATATATAACTGTTTGTATCAAAAAATGATAGTTTAAACTGATATTTGCAGTTTTGATGCGGTTTTAGGTACGATATGAGTCGAAGAAGCCGATTTTGACTGGAATCTGTTTAAAATGACAAAGAAAAACCTATTATCAATTCAAGGAAGTGAATTTTTAAGTAGTTATCTGCAGTTTTAATGTAGATTTCAGTTCGCTAAGTTATGAAAATGCATGTTTTGGCTATAATCTTCCGTAAATCAAGGGCGAAAACCAATTATTTGTCCCAAAAGAAGGTGTTTTAAGTATATATCTGCATTTCTAAGGTAGATTTGGGTACAATAAGAGGCGAAAAAGCAGATTCTGACTAAGATTTTATCGAAATCGGCAACTATTTGACTCAGAATGGTTGCCTTACGTCGAAATCAAATAGTTTATTAAGGTTTTCGTTACTAAAATGCCCAAAGACGCCGATTTTGACTAGAATTTGAAAGATATTGACATGAATATATAACTGTTTGTATCAAAAAATGATAGTTTAAACTGATATTTGCAGTTTTGATGCGGTTTTAGATACGATATGAATCGAAGAAGCCGATTTTGACTGGAATCTGTTTAAAATGACAAAGAAAAACCTATTATCAATTCAAGGAAGTGAATTTTTAAGTAGTTATCTGCAGTTTTAATGTAGATTTCAGTTCGCTAAGTTATGAAAATGCATGTTTTGGCTATAATCTTCCGTAAATCAAGGGCGAAAACCAATTATTTGTCCCAAAAGAAGGTGTTTTAAGTATATATCTGCATTTCTAAGGTAGATTTGGGTACAATAAGAGGCGAAAAAGCAGATTCTGACTAAGATTTTATCGAAATCGGCAACTATTTGACTCAGAAAGGTTGCCTTACGTCGAAATCTAATAGTTTATTACGGTTTTCGTTACTAAAATGCCCAAAGACGCCGATTTTGACTAGAATTTGAAAGATATTGATATGAATATATAACTGTTTGTATCAAAAAATGATAGTTTAAACTGATATTTGCAGTTTTGATGCGGTTTTAGATACGATATGAATCGAAGAAGCGGATTTTGACTGGAATCTGTTTAAAATGACAAAGAAAAACCTATTATCAATTCAAGGAATTGAATTTTTAAGTAGTTATCTGCAGTTTTAATGTAGATTTCAGTTCGCTAAGTTATGAAAATGCATGTTTTGGCTATAATCTTCCGTAAATCAAGGGCGAAAACCAATTATTTGTCCCAAAAGAAGGTGTTTTAAGTATATATCTGCATTTCTAAGGTAGATTTGGGTACAATAAGAGGCGAAAAAGCAGATTCTGACTAAGATTTTATCGAAATCGGCAACTATTTGACTCAGAATGGTTGCCTTACGTCGAAATCTAATAGTTTATTAAGGTTTTCGTTACTAAAATGCCCAAGGACGCCGATTTTGACTAGAATTTGAAAGATATTGACATGAATATATAACTGTTTGTATCAAAAAATGATAGTTTAAACTGATATTTGCAGTTTTGATGCGGTTTTAGGTACGATATGAGTCGAAGAAGCCGATTTTGACTGGAATCTGTTTAAAATGACAAAGAAAAACCTATTATCAATTCAAGGAAGTGAATTTTTAAGTAGTTATCTGCAGTTTTAATGTAGATTTCAGTTCGCTAAGTTATGAAAATGCATGTTTTGGCTATAATCTTCCGTAAATCAAGGGCGAAAACCAATTATTTGTCCCAAAAGAAGGTGCTTTAAGTATATATCTGCATTTCTAAGGTAGATTTGGGTACAATAAGAGGCGAAAAAGCAGATTCTGACTAAGATTTTATCGAAATCGGCAACTATTTGACTCAGAATGGTTGCCTTACGTCGAAATCTAATAGTTTATTAAGGTTTTCGTTACTAAAATGCCCAAAGACGCCGATTTTGACTAGAATTTGAAAGATATTGACATGAATATATAACTGTTTGTATCAAAAAATGATAGTTTAAACTGATATTTGCAGTTTTGATGCGGTTTTAGGTACGATATGAGTCGAAGAAGCCGATTTTGACTGGAATCTGTTTAAAATGACAAAGAAAAACCTATTATCAATTCAAGGAAGTAAATTTTTAAGTAGTTATCTGCAGTTTTAATGTAGATTTCAGTTCGCTAAGTTATGAAAATGCATGTTTTGGCTATAATCTTCCTTAAATCAAGGGCGAATACCAATTATTTGTCCCAAAAGAAGGTGTTTTAAGTATATATCTGCATTTCTAAGGTAGATTTGGGTACAATAAGAGGCGAAAAAGCAGATTCTGACTAAGATTTTATCGAAATCGGCAACTATTTGACTCAGAAAGGTTGCCTTACGTCGAAGTCTAATAGTTTATTAAGGTTTTCGTTACTAAAATGCCCAAAGACGCCGATTTTGACTAGAATTTGAATGATATTGACATGAATATATAACTGTTTGTATCAAAAAATGATAGTTTAAACTGATATTTGCAGTTTTGATGCGGTTTTAGGTACGATATGAGTCGAAGAAGCCGATTTTGACTGGAATCTGTTTAAAATGACAAAGAAAAACCTATTATCAATTCAAGGAAGTGAATTTTTAAGTAGTTATCTGCAGTTTTAATGTAGATTTCAGTTCGCTAAGTTATGAAAATGCATGTTTTGGCTATAATCTTCCTTAAATCAAGGGCGAATACCAATTATTTGTCCCAAAAGAAGGTGTTTTAAGTATATATCTGCATTTCTAAGGTAGATTTGGGTACAATAAGATTCGAAAAAGCAGATTCTGACTAAGATTTTATCGAAATCGGCAACTATTTGACTCAGAAAGGTTGCCTTACGTCGAAATCTAATAGTTTATTAAGGTTTTCGTTACTAAAATGCCCAAAGACGCCGATTTTGACTAGAATTTCAAAGATATTGACATGAATATATAACTGTTTGTATCAAAAAATGATAGTTTAAACTGATATTTGCAGTTTTGATGCGGTTTTAGGTACGATATGAGTCGAAGAAGCCGATTTTGACTGGAATCTGTTTAAAATGACAAAGAAAAACCTATTATCAATTCAAGGAAGTGAATTTTTAAGTAGTTATCTGCAGTTTTAATGTAGATTTCAGTTCGCTAATTTATGAAAATGCATGTTTTGGCTATAATCTTCCTTAAATCAAGGGCGAATACCAATTATTTGTCCCAAAAGAAGGTGTTTTAAGTATATATCTGCATTTCTAAGGTAGATTTGGGTACAATAAGATTCGAAAAAGCAGATTCTGACTAAGATTTTATCGAAATCGGCAACTATTTGACTCAGAAAGGTTGCCTTACGTCGAAATCTAATAGTTTATTAAGGTTTTCGTTACTAAAATGCCCAAAGACGCCGATTTTGACTAGAATTTGAAAGATATTGATATGAATATATAACTGTTTGTATCAAAAAATGATAGTTTAAACTGATATTTGCAGTTTTGATGCGGTTTTAGATACGATATGAATCGAAGAAGCCGATTTTGACTGGAATCTGTTTAAAATGACAAAGAAAAACCTATTATCAATTCAAGGAATTGAATTTTTAAGTAGTTATCTGCAGTTTTAATGTAGATTTCAGTTCGCTAAGTTATGAAAATGCATGTTTTGGCTATAATCTTCCGTAAATCAAGGGCGAAAACCAATTATTTGTCCCAAAAGAAGGTGTTTTAAGTATATATCTGCATTTCTAAGGTAGATTTGGGTACAATAAGAGGCGAAAAAGCAGATTCTGACTAAGATTTTATCGAAATCGGCAACTATTTGACTCAGAATGGTTGCCTTACGTCGAAATCTAATAGTTTATTAAGGTTTTCGTTACTAAAATGCCCAAAGACGCCGATTTTGACTAGAACTTGAAAGATATTGACATGAATATATAACTGTTTGTATCAAAAAATGATAGTTTAAACTGATATTTGCAGTTTTGATGCGGTTTTAGGTACGATATGAGTCGAAGAAGCCGATTTTGACTGGAATCTGTTTAAAATGACAAAGAAAAACCTATTATCAATTCAAGGAAGTGAATTTTTAAGTAGTTATCTGCAGTTTTAATGTAGATTTCAGTTCGCTAAGTTATGAAAATGCATGTTTTGGCTATAATCTTCCTTAAATCAAGGGCGAATACCAATTATTTGTCCCAAAAGAAGGTGTTTTAAGTATATATCTGCATTTCTAAGGTAGATTTGGGTACAATAAGAGGCGAAAAAGCAGATTCTGACTAAGATTTTATCGAAATCGGCAACTATTTGACTCAGAAAGGTTGCCTCACGTCGAAATCTAATAGTTTATTAAGGTTTTCGTTACTAAAATGCCCAAAGACGCCGATTTTGACTAGAATTTGAAAGATATTGACATGAATATATAACTGTTTGTATCAAAAAATGATAGTTTAAACTGATATTTTTTAAGTAGTTATCTGCAGTTTTAATGTAGATTTCAGTTCGCTAAGTTATGAAAATGCATGTTTTGGCTATAATCTTCCGTAAATCAAGGGCGAAAAACAATTATTTGTCCCAAAAGAAGGTGCTTTAAGTATATATCTGCATTTCTAAGGTAGATTTGGGTACAATAAGAGGCGAAAAAGCAGATTCTGACTAAGATTTTATCGAAATCGGCAACTATTTGACTCAGAATGGTTGCCTTACGTCGAAATCTAATAGTTTATTAAGGTTTTCGTTACTAAAATGCCCAAAGACGCCGATTTTGACTAGAATTTGAAAGATATTGACATGAATATATAACTGTTTGTATCAAAAAATGATAGTTTAAACTGATATTTGCAGTTTTGATGCGGTTTTAGGTACGATATGAGTCGAAGAAGCCGATTTTGACTGGAATCTGTTTAAAATGAAAAAGAAAAACCTATTATCAATTCAAGGAAGTGAATTTTTAAGTAGTTATCTGCAGTTTTAATGGAGATTTCAGTTCGCTAAGTTATGAAAATGCATGTTTTGGCTATAATCTTCCGTAAATAAAGGGCGAAAACCAATTATTTGTCCCAAAAGAAGGTGTTTTAAGTATATATCTGCATTTCTAAGGTAGATTTGGGTACAATAAGAGGCGAAAAAGCAGATTCTGACTAGGATTTTATCGAAATCGGCAACTATTTGACTCAGAAAGGTTGCCTTACGTCGAAATCTAATAGTTTATTAAGGTTTTCGTTACTAAAATGCCCAAAGACGCCGATTTTGACTAGAATTTGAAAGATATTGACATGAATATATAACTGTTTGTATCAAAAAATGATAGTTTAAACTGATATTTGCAGTTTTGATGCGGTTTTAGGTACGATATGAGTCGAAGAAGCCGATTTTGACTGGAATCTGTTTAAAATGACAAAGAAAAACCTATTATCAATTCAAGGAAGTGAATTTTTAAGTAGTTATCTGCAGATTTAATGTAGATTTCAGTTCGCTAAGTTATGAAAATGCATGTTTTGGCTATAATCTTCCGTAAATCAAGGGCGAAAACCAATTATTTGTCCCAAAAGAAGGTGTTTTAAGTATATATCTGCATTTCTAAGGTAGATTTGGGTACAATAAGAGGCGAAAAAGCAGATTCTGACTAGGATTTTATCGAAATCGGCAACTATTTGACTCAGAAAGGTTGCCTTACGTCGAAATCTAATAGTTTATTAAGGTTTTCGTTACTAAAATGCCCAAAGACGCCGATTTTGACTAGAATTTGAAAGATATTGACATGAATATATAACTGTTTGTATCAAAAAATGATAGTTTAAACTGATATTTGCAGTTTTGATGCGGTTTTAGGTACGATATGAGTCGAAGAAGCCGATTTTGACTGGAATCTGTTTAAAATGACAAAGAAAAACCTATTATCAATTCAAGGAAGTGAATTTTTAAGTAGTTATCTGCAGTTTTAATGTAGATTTCAGTTCGCTAAGTTATGAAAATGCATGTTTTGGCTATAATCTTCCGTAAATCAAGGGCGAAAACCAATTATTTGTCCCAAAAGAAGGTGTTTTAAGTATATATCTGCATTTCTAAGGTAGATTTGGGTACAATAAGAGGCGAAAAAGCAGATTCTGACTAAGATTTTATCGAAATCGGCAACTATTTGACTCAGAATGGTTGCCTTACGTCGAAATCTAATAGTTTATTAAGGTTTTCGTTACTAAAATGCCCAAAGACGCCGATTTTGACTAGAATTTGAAAGATATTGACATGAATATATAACTGTTTGTATCATAAAATGATAGTTTAAACTGATATTTGCAGTTTTGATGCGGTTTTAGATACGATATGAATCGAAGAAGCCGATTTTGACTGGAATCTGTTTAAAATGACAAAGAAAAACCTATTATCAATTCAAGGAAGTGAATTTTTAAGTAGTTATCTGCAGTTTTAATGTAGATTTCAGTTCGCTAAGTTATGAAAATGCATGTTTTGGCTATAATCTTCCGTAAATCAAGGGCGAAAACCAATTATTTGTCCCAAAAGAAGGTGTTTTAAGTATATATCTGCATTTCTAAGGTAGATTTGGGTACAATAAGAGGCGAAAAAGCAGATTCTGACTAAGATTTTATCGAAATCTGCAACTATTTGACTCAGAATGGTTGCCTTACGTCGAAATCAAATAGTTTATTAAGGTTTTCGTTACTAAAATGCCCAAAGACGCCGATTTTGACTAGAATTTGAATGATATTGACATGAATATATAACTGTTTGTATCAAAAAATGATAGTTTAAACTGATATTTGCAGTTTTGATGCGGTTTTAGATACGATATGAATCGAAGAAGCCGATTTTGACTGGAATCTGTTTAAAATGACAAAGAAAAACCTATTATCAATTCAAGGAAGTGAATTTTTAAGTAGTTATCTGCAGTTTTAATGTAGATTTCAGTTCGCTAAATTATGAAAATGCATGTTTTGGCTATAATCTTCCGTAAATCAAGGGCGAAAACCAATTATTTGTCCCAAAAGAAGGTGCTTTAAGTATATATCTGCATTTCTAAGGTAGATTTGGGTACAATAAGAGGCGAAAAAGCAGATTCTGACTAAGATTTTATCGAAATCGGCAACTATTTGACTCAGAATGGTTGCCTTACTTCGAAATCTAATAGTTTATTAAGGTTTTCGTTACTAAAATGCCCAAAGACGCCGATTTTGACTAGAATTTGAAAGATATTGACATGAATATATAACTGTTTGTATCAAAAAATGATAGTTTAAACTGATATTTGCAGTTTTGATACGGTTTTAGGTACGATATGAGTCGAAGAAGCCGATTTTGACTGGAATCTGTTTAAAATGACAAAGAAAAACCTATTATCAATTCAAGGAAGTGCATTTTTAAGTAGTTATCTGCAGTTTTAATGTAGATTTCAGTTCGCTAAGTTATGAAAATGCATGTTTTGGCTATAATCTTCCGTAAATCAAGGGCGAAAACCAATTATTTGTCCCAAAAGAAGGTGTTTTAAGTATATATCTGCATTTCTAAGGTAGATTTGGGTACAATAAGAGGCGAAAAAGCAGATTCTGACTAAGATTTTATCGAAATCGGCAACTATTTGACTCAGAAAGGTTGCCTTACGTCGAAATCTAATAGTTTATTAAGGTTTTCGTTACTAAAATGCCCAAAGACGCCGATTTTGACTAGAATTTGAAAGATATTGACATGAATATATAACTGTTTGTATCAAAAAATGATAGTTTAAACTGATATTTGCAGTTTTGATGCGGTTTTAGATACGATATGAATCGAAGAAGCCGATTTTGACTGGAATCTGTTTAAAATGACAAAGAAAAACCTATTATCAATTCAAGGAAGTGAATTTTTAAGTAATTATCTGCAGTTTTAATGGAGATTTCAGTTCGCTAAGTTATGAAAATGCATGTTTTGGCTATAATCTTCCGTAAATAAAGGGCGAAAACCAATTATTTGTCCCAAAAGAAGGTGTTTTAAGTATATATCTGCATTTCTAAGGTAGATTTGGGTACAATAAGAGGCGAAAAAGCAGATTCTGACTAGGATTTTATCGAAATCGGCAACTATTTGACTCAGAAAGGTTGCCTTACGTCGAAATCTAATAGTTTATTAAGGTTTTCGTTACTAAAATGCCCAAAGACGCCGATTTTGACTAGAATTTGAAAGATATTGACATGAATATATAACTGTTTGTATCAAAAAATGATAGTTTAAACTGATATTTGCAGTTTTGATGCGGTTTTAGATACGATATGAATCGAAGAAGCCGATTTTGACTGGAATCTGTTTAAAATGACAAAGAAAAACCTATTATCAATTCAAGGAAGTGAATTTTTAAGTAGTTATCTGCAGTTTTAATGTAGATTTCAGTTCGCTAAGTTATGAAAATGCATGTTTTGGCTATAATCTTCCGTAAATCAAGGGCGAAAACCAATTATTTGTCCCAAAAGAAGGTGTTTTAAGTATATATCTGCATTTCTAAGGTAGATTTTTGTACAATAAGAGGCGAAAAAGCAGATTCTGACTAAGATTTTATCGAAATCGGCAACTATTTGACTCAGAAAAGTTGCCTCACGTCGAAATCTAATAGTTTATTAAGGTTTTCGTTACTAAAATGCCCAAAGACGCCGATTTTGACTAGAATTTGAAAGATATTGACATGAATATATAACTGTTTGTATCAAAAAATGATAGTTTAAACTGATATTTGCAGTTTTGATGCGGTTTTAGATACGATATGAATCGAAGAAGCCGATTTTGACTGGAATCTGTTTAAAATGACAAAGAAAAACCTATTATCAATTCAAGGAAGTGAATTTTTAAGTAGTTATCTGCAGTTTTAATGTAGATTTCAGTTCGCTAAATTATGAAAATGCATGTTTTGGCTATAATCTTCCGTAAATCAAGGGCGAAAACCAATTATTTGTCCCAAAAGAAGGTGCTTTAAGTATATATCTGCATTTCTAAGGTAGATTTGGGTACAATAAGAGGCGAAAAAGCAGATTCTGACTAAGATTTTATCGAAATCGGCAACTATTTGACTCAGAAAGGTTGCCTCACGTCGAAATCTAATAGTTTATTAAGGTTTTCGTTACTAAAATGCCCAAAGACGCCGATTTTGACTAGAATTTGAAAGATATTGACATGAATATATAACTGTTTGTATCAAAAAATGATAGTTTAAACTGATATTTTTTAAGTAGTTATCTGCAGTTTTAATGTAGATTTCAGTTCGCTAAGTTATGAAAATGCATGTTTTGGCTATAATCTTCCGTAAATCAAGGGCGAAAACCAATTATTTGTCCCAAAAGAAGGTGCTTTAAGTATATATCTGCATTTCTAAGGTAGATTTGGGTACAATAAGAGGCGAAAAAGCAGATTCTGACTAAGATTTTATCGAAATCGGCAACTATTTGACTCAGAATGGTTGCCTTACGTCGAAATCTAATAGTTTATTAAGGTTTTCGTTACTAAAATGCCCAAAGACGCCGATTTTGACTAGAATTTGAAAGATATTGACATGAATATAAAACTGTTTGTATCAAAAAATGATAGTTTAAACTGATATTTGCAGTTTTGATGCGGTTTTAGGTACAATATGAGTCGAAGAAGCCGATTTTGACTGGAATCTGTTTAACATGACAAAGAAAAAGCTATTATCAATTCAAGGAAGTGAATTTTTAAGTAGTTATCTGCAGTTTTAATGTAGATTTCAGTTCGCTAAGTTATGAAAATGCATGTTTTGGCTATAATCTTCCGTAAATCAAGGGCGAAAACCAGTTATTTGTCCCAAAAGAAGGTGTTTTAAGTATAAATCTGCATTTCTAAGGTAGATTTGGGTACAATAAGAGGCGAAAAAGCAGATTCTGACTAAGATTTTATCGAAATCGGCAACTATTATCTCAGAATGTTTGCCTTACGTCGAAATCTAATATTTTATTAAGGTTTTCGTTACTAAAATGCCCAAAGACGCCGATTTTGACTAGAATTTGAAAGATATTGACATGAATATATAACTGTTTGTATCAAAAAATGATAGTTTAAACTGATATTTGCAGTTTTGATGCGGTTTTAGATACGATATGAATCGAAGAAGCCGATTTTGACTGGAATCTGTTTAAAATGACAAAGAAAAACCTATTATCAATTCAAGGAAGTGAATTTTTAAGTAGTTATCTGCAGTTTTAATGGAGATTTCAGTTCGCTAAGTTATGAAAATGCATGTTTTGGCTATAATCTTCCGTAAATCAAGGGCGAAAACCAATTATTTGTCACAAAAGAAAATGTTTTAAGTATATATATCTGCATTTCTAAGGTAGATTTGGGTACAATAAGAGGCGAAAAAGCAGATTCTGACTAAGATTTTATCGAAATCGGCAACTATTTGACTCAGAAAGGTTGCCTTACGTCGAAATCTAATAGTTTATTAAGGTTTTCGTTACTAAAATGCCCAAAGACGCCGATTTTGACTAGAATTTGAAAGATATTGACATGAATATATAACTGTTTGTATCAAAAAATGATAGTTTAAACTGATATTTGCAGTTTTGATGCGGTTTTAGATACGATATGAATCGAAGAAGCCGATTTTGACTGGAATCTGTTTAAAATGACAAAGAAAAACCTATTATCAATTCAAGGAAGTGAATTTTTAAGTAGTTATCTGCAGTTTTAATGTAGATTTCAGAACGCTAAGTTATGAAAATGCATGTTTTGGCTAGAATCTTCCGTAAATCAAGGGCAAAAACCAATTATTTGTCGCAAAAGAAGGTGTTTTAAGTATATATCTGCATTTCTAAGGTAGATTTGGGTACAACAAGAGGCGAAAAAGCAGATTCTGACTAAGATTTTATCGAAATCGGCAACTATTTGACTCAGAATGGTTGCCTTACGTCGAAATCTAATAGTTTATTAAGGTTTTCGTTACTAAAATGCCCAAAGACGCCGATTTTGACTAGAATTTGAAAGATATTGACATGAATATATAACTGTTTGTATCAAAAAATGATAGTTTAAACTGATATTTGCAGTTTTGATGCGGTTTTAGGTACGATATGGGTCGAAGAAGCCGATTTTGACTGGAATCTGTTTAAAATGACAAAGAAAAACCTATTATCAATTCAAGGAAGTGAATTTTTAAGTAGTTATCTGCAGTTTTAATGTAGATTTCAGTTCGCTAAGTTATGAAAATGCATGTTTTGGCTATAATCTTCCGTAAATCAAGGGCGAAAACCAATTATTTGTCCCAAAAGAAGGTGTTTTAAATATATATCTGCATTTCTAAGGTAGATTTGGGTACAATAAGAGGCGAAAAAGCAGATTCTGACTAAGATTTTATCGAAATCGGCAACTATTTGACTCAGAATGGTTGCCTTACGTCGAAATCTAATAGTTTATTTAGGTTTTCGTTACTAAAATGCCCAAAGACGCCGATTTTGACTAGAATTTGAAAGATATTGACATGAATATATAACTGTTTGTATCAAAAAATGATAGTTTAAACTGATTTTTGCAGTTTTGATGCGGTTTTAGATACGATATGAATCGAAGAAGCCGATTTTGACTGGAATCTGTTTAAAATGACAAAGAAAAACCTATTATCAATTCAAGGAAGTGAATTTTTAAGTAGTTATCTGCAGTTTTAATGTAGATTTCAGTTCGCTAAGTTATGAAAATGCATGTTTTGGCTATAATCTTAAGTAAATCAAGGGCGAAAACCAATTATTTGTTCCAAAAGAAGGTGTTTTAAGTATATATCTGCATTTCTAAGGTAGATTTGAGTACAATAAGAGGCGAAAAAGCAGATTCTGAGTAAGATTTTATCGAAATCGGCAACTATTTGACTCAGAATGGTTGCCTTACGTAGAAATCTAATAGTTTATTAAGGTTTTCGTTACTAAAATGCCCAAAGACGCCGATTTTGACTAGAATTTGAAAGATATTGACATGAATATATAACTGTTTGTATCAAAAAATGATAGTTTAAACTGATATTTGCAGTTTTGATGCGGTTTTAGGTACGATATGAGTCGAAGAAGCCGATTTTGACTGGAATCTGTTTAAAATGACAAAGAAAAACGTATTATCAATTCAAGGAAGTGAATTTTTAAGTAGTTATCTGCAGTTTTAATGTAGATTTCAGTTCGCTAAGTTATGAAAATGCATGTTTTGGCTATATTCTTCCGTAAATCAAGGGCCAAGACCAGTTATTTGTCCCAAAAGAAGGTGTTTTAAGTATATATCTGCATTTCTAAGGTAGATTTGGGTACAATAGGAGGCGAAAAAGCAGATTCCGACTAAGATTTTATCGAAATCGGCAACTATTTAACTCAGAATGGTTGCCTTACGTCGAAATATAATAGTTTATTAAGGTTTTCGTTACTAAAATGCCCAAAGACACCGATTTTGACTAGAATTTGAAAGATATTGACATGAATATATAACTATTTGTATCAAAAAATGATAGTTTAAACTGATATTTGCAGTTTTGATGCGGTTTTAGATACGATATGAAGTTTGAAAGAAATTAATAAACTATTAGATTTCGACGTAAGGCAACCATTCTGAGTCAAATATTTGCCGATTTCGATAAAATCTTAGTCAGAATCTGCTTTTTCGCCTCTTATTGTACCCAAATCTACCTTAGAAATGCAGATATATACTTAAAGCACCTTCTTTTGGGACAAATAATTGGTTTTCGCCCTTGATTTAAGGAAGATTATAGCCAAAACATGCATTTTCATAATTTAGCGAACTGAAATCTACATTAAAACTGCAGATAACTACTTAAAAATTCACTTCCTTGAATTGATAATAGGTTTTTCTTTGTCATTTTAAACAGATTCCAGTCAAAATCGGCTTCTTCGATTCATATCGTATCTAAAACAGCATCAAAACTGCAAATATCAGTTTAAACTATCATTTTTTGATACAAACAATATATATATTCATGTCAATATCTTTCAAATTCTAGTCAAAAGCGGCGTCTTTGGGCATTTTAGTAACGAAAACCTTAATAAACTATTAGATTTCGACGTAAGGCAACCATTCTGAGTCAAATAGTTGCCGATTTCGATAAATTCTTAGTCAGAATCTGCTTTTTCGCCTCTTATTGTACCCTAATCTACCTTAGAAATGCAGATATATACTTAAAACACCTTCTTTTGGGACAAATAAATGGTTTTCGCCCTTGATTTAAGGAAGATTATAGCCAAAACATGCATTTTCATAACTTAGCGAACTGAAATCTACATTAAAACTGCAGATAACTACTTAAAAATTCACTTCCTTGAATTGATAATAGGTTTTTCTTTGTCATTTTAAACAGATTCCAGTCAAAATCGGCTTCTTCGATTCATATCGTATCTAGAACCGCATCAAAACTGCAAATATCAGTTTAAACTATCATTTTTTGATACAAACAGTTATATATTCATGTCAATATTTTTCAAATTCTAGTCAAAATCGGCGTCTTTGGGCATTTTAGTAACGAAAACCTTAATAAACTATTAGATTTCGAAGTAAGGCAACCTTTCTGAGTCAAATAGTTGCCGATTTCGATAAAATCTTAGTCAGAATCTGCTTTTTCGCCTCTTATTGTACCCAAATCGACCTTAGAAATGCAGATATATACTTAAAACACCTTCTCTTGGGACAAATAATTGGTTTTCGCCCTTGATTTTCGGAAGATTATAGCCAAAACATGCATTTTCATAACTTAGCGAACTGAAATCTACATTAAAACTGCAGATAACTACTTAAAAATTCACTTCCTTGAATTGATAATAGGTTTTTCTTTGTCATTTTAAACAGATTCCAGTCAAAATCGGCTTCTTCGATTCATATCGTATCTAAAACCGCATCAAAACTGCAAATATCAGTTTAAACTATCATTTTATGATACAAACAGTTATATATTCATGTCAATATCTTTCAAATTCTAGTCAAAATCGGCGTCTTTGGGCATTTTAGTAACGAAAACCTAAGTAAACAATTAGATTTCGACGTGAGGCAACCTTTCTGAGTCAAATAGTTGCCGATTTCGATAAAATCTTAGTCAGAATCTGCTTTTTCGCCTCTTATTGTACCCAAATCTACCTTAGAAATGCAGATATATACTTAAAACACCTTCTTTGGGACAAATAATTGGTTTTCGCCCTTGATTTACGGAAGATTATAGCCAAAACATGCATTTTCATAACTTAGCGAACTGAAATCTACATTAAAACTGCAGATAACTACTTAAAAATTCACTTCCTTGAATTGATAATAGGTTTTTCTTTGTCATTTAAACAGATTCCAGTCAAAATCGGCTTCTTCGACTCATATCGTACCTAAAACCGCATCAAAACTGCAAATATCAGTTTAAACTATCATTTTTTGATACAAACAGTTATATATTCATGTCAATATCTTTCAAATTCTAGTCAAAATCGGCGTCTTTGGGCATTTTAGTAACGAAAACCTAAATAAACAATTAGATTTCGACGTGAGGCAACCTTTCTGAGTCAAATAGTTGCCGATTTCGATAAAATCTTAGTCAGAATCTGCTTTTTCGCCTCTTATTGTACCCAAATCTACCTTAGAGATGCAGATATATACTTAAAACACCTTCTTTTGGGACAAATAATTGGTTTTCGCCCTTGATTTACGGAAGATTATAGCCAAAACATGCATTTTCATAACTTAGCGAACTGAAATCTACATTAAAACTGCAGATAACTACTTAAAAATTCACTTCCTTGAATTGATAATAGGTTTTTGTTTGTCATTTTAAACAGATTCCAGTCAAAATCGGCTTCTTCGACTCATATCGTACCTAAAACCGCATCAAAACTGCAAATATCAGTTCAAACTATCATTTTTTGATACAAACAGTTATATATTCATGTCAATATCTTTCAAATTCTAGTCAAAATCGGCGTCTTTGGGCATTTTAGTAACGAAAACCTTAATAAACTATTAGATTTCGACGTAAGGCAACCATTCTGAGTCAAATAGTTGCCGATTTCGATTAAATCCTAGTCAGAATCTGCTTTTTCGCCTCTTATTGTACCCATATCTACCTTAGAAATGCAGATATATACTTAAAACACCTTCTTTTTTGACAAATAATTGGTTTTCGCCCTTCATTTACAGAAGATTATAGCCAAAACATGCATTTTCATAACTTTGCGAACTGAAATCTACATTAAAACTGCAGATAACTACTTAAAAATTCACTTCCTTGAATTCATAATAGGTTGTTCTTTCTCATTTTAAACAGATTCCAGTCAAAATCGGCTTCTTCGATTCATATCGTACCTAAAACCGCATCAAAACTGCAAATATCAGTTTAAACTATCATTTTTTGATACAAACAGTTATATATTCATGTCAATATCTTTCAAATTCTAGTCAAAGTCGGCGTCTTTGGGCATTTTAGTAACGAAAACCTTAATAAACTATTAGATTTCGACGTAAGGCAAACATTCTGAGTCAAATAGTTGCCGATTTCGATAAAATCTTAGTCAGAATCTGCTTTTTCGCCTCTTATTGTACCCATATCTACCTTGGAAATGTAGATATATACTTAAAACACCTTCTTTTGGGACAAATAATTGGTTTTCGCCCTTGATTTACGGAAGAATATAGCCAAAACATGCATTTTCATAACTTAGCAAACTGAAATCTACATTAAAACTGCAGATAACTACTTAAAAATTCACTTCCTTGAATTGATAATAGGTTTTTCTTTGTCATTTTAAACAGATTCCAGTCAAAATCGGCTTCTTCGATTCATATCGCATCTAAAACCGCATCAAAACTGCAATTATCAGTTTAAACTATCATTTTTTGATACAAACAGTTATATATTTATGTCAATATCTTTCAAATTCTAGTCAAAATCGGCGTCTTTGGGCATTTTAGTAACGAAAACCTTAATAAACTATTAGATTTCGACGTAAGGCAACCTTTCTGAGTCAAATAGTTGCCGATTTCGAAAAAATCCTAGTCAGAATCTGCTTTTTCGCCTCTTATTGTACCCAAATCTACCTTAGAAATGCAGATATATACTTAAAACGCCTTCTTTTGGGACAAATAATTGGTTTTCGCCCTTGATTTACGGAAGATTATAGCCAAAACATGCATTTTCATAACTTAGCGAACTGAAATCTACATTAAAACTGCAGATAACTACTTAAAAATTCACTTCCTTGAATTGATAATAGGTTGTTCTTTATCATTTTAAACAGATTCCAGTCAAAATCGGCTTCTTCGACTCATATCGTACCTATAACCGCATCAAAACTGCAAATATCAGTTTAAACTATCATTTTTTGATACAAACAGTTATATATTCATGTCAATATCTTTCAAATTCTAGTCAAAATCGGCGTCTTTGGGCATTTTAGTAACGAAAACCTTAATAAACTATTAGATTTCGACGTAAGGCATCCATTCTGAGTCAAATAGTTGCCGATTTCGATAAAATCTTAGTCAGAATCTGCTTTTTCGCCTCTTATTGTACCCAAATCTACCTTAGAAATGTAGATATATACTTAAAACACCTTCTTTTGGGACAAATAAGTTCGCTTAGTTATGAAAATGCATGTTTTGGCTATAATCTTCCGTAAATCAAGGGCGAAAACCAATTATTTGTCCCAAAAGAAGGTGTTTTAAGCATATATCTGCATTTCTAAGGTAGATTTGGGTACAATAAGAGGCGAAAAAGCAGATTCTGACTAAGATTTTATCGAAATCGGCAACTATTTGACTCAGAATGGTTGCCTTACGTCGAAATCTAATAGTTTATTAAGGTTTTCGTTACTAAAATGCCCAAAGACGCCGATTTTGACTAGAATTTGAAAGATATTGACATGAATATATAACTGTTTGTGTCAAAAAATGATAGTTTAAACTGATATTTGCAGTTTTGATTCGGTTTTAGGTACGATATTAGTCGAAGAAGCCGATATTGCCTGGAATCTGTTTAAAATGACAAAGAACAACCTATTATCAATTCAAGGAAGTGAATTTTTAAGTAGTTATCTGCAGTTTTAATGTATATTTCAGTTCGCTAAGTTATGAAAATGCATGTTTTGGCTATAATCTTCCGTAAATCAAGGGCGAAAACCAATTATTTGTCCCAAAAAAGGTGTTTTAAGTATATATCTACATTTCTAAGGTAGATTTGGGTACAATAAGAGACGAAAAAGCAGATTCTGACTAAGATTTTATCGAAATCGGCAACTATTTGACTCAGAATGGTTGCCTTACGTCGAAATCTAATAGTTTAATAAGCTTTTCGTTACTAAAATGCCCAAAGACGCCGATTTTGACTAGAATTTGAAAGATATTGACATGAATATATAACTGTTTGTGTCAAAAAATGATAGTTTAAACTGATATTTGCAGTTCTGATGCGGTTTTAGGTACGATATGAGTCGAAGAAGCCGATATTGCCTGGAATCTGTTTAAAATGACAAAGAACAACCTATTATCAATTCAAGGAAGTGAATTTTTAAGTAGTTATCTGCAGTTTTAATGTAGATTTCAGTTCGCTAAGTTATGATAATGCATGTTTTGGCTATAATCTTCCGTAAATCAAGGGCGAAAACCAATTATTTGTCCCAAAAGAAGGTGTTTTAAGTATATATCTGCATTTCTAAGGTAGATTTGGGTACAATAAGAGGCGAAAAAGCAGATTCTGACTAGGATTTTATCGAAATCGGCAACTATTTGACTCAGAAAGGTTGCCTTACGTCGAAATCTAATAGTTTATTAAGGTTTTCGTTACTAAAATGCCCAAAGACGCCGATTTTGACTAGAATTTGATAGATATTGACATGAATATATAACTGTTTGTATCAAAAAATGATAGTTTAAACTGATATTTGCAGTTTTGATGCGGTTTTTGGATACGATATGAATCGAAGAAGCCGATTTTGACTGGAATCTGTTTAAAATGACAAAGAAAAACCTATTATCAATTCAAGGAAGTGAATTTTTAAGTAGTTATCTGCAGTTTTAATGTAGATTTCAGTTCGCTAAATTATGAAAATGCATGTTTTGGCTATAATCTTCCGTAAATCAAGGGCGAAAACCAATTATTTGTCCCAAAAGAAGGTGCTTTAAGCATATATCTGCATTTCTAAGGTAGATTTGGGTACAATAAGAGGCGAAAAAGCATATTCTGACTAAGATTTTATCGAAATCGGCAACTATTTGACTCAGAATGGATGCCTTACGTCGAAATCTAATAGTTTATTAAGGTTTTCGTTACTAAAATGCCCAAAGACGCCGATTTTGACTAGAATTTGAAAGCATCAACCGCATCAAAACTGCAAATATCAGTTTAAACTATCATTTTTTGATACAAACAGTTATATATTCATGTCAATATCTTTAGATTTCGACGTAAGGCAACCATTCTGAGTCAAATAGTTGCCGATTTCGATAAAATCTTAGTCAGAATCTGCTTTTTCGCCTCTTATTGTACCCAAATCTACCTTAGAAATGTAGATATATACTTAAAACACCTTCTTTTGGGACAAATAATTGGTTTTCGCCCTTGATTTACGGAAGATTATAGCCAAAACATGCATTTTCATAACTTAGCGAACTGAAATCTACATTAAAACTGCAGATAACTACTTAAAAATTCACTTCCTTGAATTGATAATAGGTTTTTCTTTGTCATTTTAAACAGATTCCAGTCAAAATCGGCTTCTTCGATTCATATCGTATCTAAAACCGCATCAAAACTGCAAATATCAGTTTAAACTATAATTTTTTGATACAAACAGTTATATATTCATGTCAATATCTATCAAATTCTAGTCAAAATCGGCGTCTTTGGGCATTTTAGTAACGAAAACCTTAATAAACTATTAGATTTCGACGTAAGGCAACCTTTCTGAGTCAAATAGTTGCCGATTTCGATAAAATCTTAGTCAGAATCTGCTTTTTCGCCTCTTATTGTACCCAAATCTACCTTAGAAATGCAGATATATACTTAAAACAAATTCTTTTGGGACAAATAATTGGTTTTCGCCCTTGATTTACGGAAGATTATAGCCAAAACATGCATTTTCATAACTTAGAGAACTGAAATCTACATTAAAACTGCAGATAACTACTTAAAAATTCACTTCCTTGAATTGATAATAGGTTTTTCTTTGTCATTTTAAACAGATTCCAGTCAAAATCGGCTTCTTCGATTCATATCGTATCTAAAACCGCATCAAAACTGCAAATATCAGTTTAAACTATCATTTTTTGATACAAACAGTTATATATTCATGTCAATATCTTTCAAATTCTAGTCAAAATCGGCGTCTTTGGGCATTTTAGTAACGAAAACCTTAATAAACTATTAGATTTCGACGTAAGGCAACCTTTCTGAGTCAAATAGTTGCCGATTTCGAAAAAATCTTAGTCAGAATCTGCTTTTTCGCCTCTTATTGTACCCAAATCTACCTTAGAAATGCAGATATATACTTAAAACACCTTCTTTTGGGACCAATAATTGGTTTTGGCCCTTGATTTACTGAAGATTATAGCCAAAACATGCATTTTCATAACTTAGCGAACTGAAATCTACATTAAAACTGCAGATAACTACTTAAAAATTCACTTCCTTGAATTGATAATAGGTTTTTCTTTGTCATTTTAAACAGATTCCAGTCAAAATCGGCTTCTTCGATTCATATCGTATCTAAAACCGCATCAAAACTGCAAATATCAGTTTAAACTATCATTTTTTGATACAAACAGTTATATATTCATGTCAATATCTTTCAAATTCTAGTCAAAATCGGCGTCTTTGGGCATTTTAGTAACGAAAACCTTAATAAACTATTAGATTTCGACGTAAGGCAACCTTTCTGAGTCAAATAGTTGCCGATTTCGAAAAAATCTTATTCAGAATCTGCTTTTTCGCCTCTTATTGTACCCAAATCTACCTTAGAAATGCAGATATATACTTAAAACACCTTCTTTTGGGACAAATAATTGGTTTTGGCCCTTGATTTACTGAAGATTATAGCCAAAACATGCATTTTCATAACTTAGCGAACTGAAATCTACATTAAAACTGCAGATAACTACTTAAAAATTCACTTCCTTGAATTGATAATATGTTTTTCTTTGTCATTTTAAACAGATTCCAGTCAAAATCGGCTTCTTCGACTCATATCGTACCTAAAACCGCATCAAAACTGCAAATATCAGTTTAAACTATCATTTTTTGATACAAACAGTTATATATTCATGTCAGTATCTTACAAATTCTAGTCAAAATGTGCGTCTTTGGGCATTCTAGTAACGAAAACCTTAATAAACTATTAGATTTCGACGTAAGGCAACCATTCTGAGTCAAATAGTTGCCGATTTCGATAAAATCTTAAAACTACAGATAACTACTAAAAAATTCACTTCCTTGAATTGATAATAGGTTTTTCTTTGTCATTTTAAACAGATTCCAGTCAAAATCGGCTTCTTCGATTCATATCGTATCTAAAACCGCATCAAAACTGCAAATATCAGTTTAAACTATCATTTTTTGATACAAACAGTTATATATTCATGTCAATATCTTTCAAATTCTAGTCAAAATCGGCGTCTTTGGGCATTTTAGTAACGAAAACCTTAATAAACTATTAGATTTCGACGTAAGGCAACCATTCTGAGTCAAATAGTTGCCGATTTCGATAAAATCTTAGTCAGAATCTGCTTTTTCGCCTCTTATTGTACCCAAATCTACCTTAGAAATGTAGATATATACTTAAAACCCCTTCTTTTGGGACAAATAAGTTCGCTTAGTTATGAAAATGCATGTTTTGGCTATAATCTTCCGTAAATCAAGGGCGAAAACCAATTATTTGTCCCAAAAGAAGGTGTTTTAAGTATATATCTGCATTTCTAAGGTAGATTTGGGTACAATAAGAGGCGAAAAAGCAGATTCTGACTAAGATTTTATCGAAATCGGCAACTATTTGACTCAGAATGGTTGCCTTACGTCGAAATCTAATAGTTTATTAAGGTTTTCGTTACTAAAATGGCCAAAGACGCCGATTTTGACTAGAATTTGAAAGATATTGACATGAATATATAACTGTTTGTATCAAAAAATGATACTTTAAACTGATATTTGCAGTTTTGATGCGGTTTTAGGTACGATATGAGTCGAAGAAGCCGATTTTGACTTGAATCTGTTTAAAATGACAAAGAACAACCTATTATCAATTCAAGGAAGTGAATTTTTAAGTAGTTATCTGCAGTTTTAATGTAGATTTCAGTTCGCTAAGTTATGAAAATGCATGTTTTGGCTATAATCTTCCGTAAATTATGGGCGAAAACCAATTATTTGTCCCAAAAGAAGGTGTTTTAAGTATATATCTGCATTTCTAAGGTAGATTTGGGTACAATAAGAGGCGAAAAAGCAGATTCTGACTAGGATTTTTTCGAATTCGGCAACTATTTGACTCAGAAAGGTTGCCTTACGTCGAAATCTAATAGTTTATTAAGGTTTTCGTTACTAAAATGCCCAAAGACGCCGATTTTGACTAGAATTTGAAAGATATTGACATGAATATATAACTGTTTGTATCAAAAAATGATAGTTTAAACTGATATTTGCAGTTTTGATGCGGTTTTAGATACGATATGAATCGAAGAAGCCGATTTTGACTGGAATCTGTTTAAAATGAGAAAGAAAAACCTATTATCAATTCAAGGAAGTGAATTTTTAAGTAGTTATCTGCAGTTTTAATGTAGATTTCAGTTCGCTAAGTTATGAAAATGCATGTTTTGGCTATAATCTTCTGTAAATCAAGGGCGAAAACCAATTATTTGTCCCAAAAGAAGGTGTTCTGAGTATATATCTGCATTTCTAAGGTAGATTTGGGTACAATAAGAGGCGAAAAAGCAGATTCTGACTAGGATTTTATCGAAATCGGCAACTATTTGACTCAGAATGGTTGCCTTACGTCGAAATCTAATAGTTTATTAAGGTTTTCGTTACTAAAATGCCCAAAGACGCCGATTTTGACTAGAATTTGAAAGATATTGACATGAATATATAACTGTTTGTATCAAAAAATGATAGTTTAAACTGATATTTGCAGTTTTGATGCGGTTTTAGGTACGATATGAGTCGAAGAAGCCGATTTTGACTGGAGTCTGTTTAAAATGACAAAGAAAAACCTATTATCAATTCAAGGAAGTGAATTTTTAAGTAGTTATCTGCAGTTTTAATGTAGATTTCAGTTCGCTAAGTTATGAAAATGCATGTTTTGGCTATAATCTTCCGTAAATCAAGGGCGAAAACCAATTATTTGTCCCAAAAGAAGGTGTTCTAAGTATATATCTGCATTTCTAAGGTAGATTTGGGTACAATAAGAGGCGAAAAAGCAGATTCTGACTAAGATTTTATCGAAATCGGCAACTATTTGACTCAGAATGGTTGCCATACGTCGGAATCTAATAGTTTATTAAGGTTTTCGTTACTAAAATGCCCAAAGACGCCGATTTTGACTAGAATTTGAAAGATATTGCCATGAATATATAACTGTTTGTATCAAAAAATGATAGTTTAAACTGGTATTTCCAGTTTTGATGCGGTTTTATAATCTTCCGTAAATCAAGGGCGAAAACCAATTATTTGTCCCAAAAGAAGGTGTTCTAAGTATATATCTGCATTTCTAAGGTAGATTTGGGTACAATAAGAGGCGAAAAAGCAGATTCTGACTAGGATTTTATCGAAATCGGCAACTATTTGACTCAGAATTTGAAAGATATTGACATGAATATATAACTGTTTGTATCAAAAAATGATAGTTTAAACTGATATTTGCAGTTTTGATGCGGTTTTAGATACGATATGAATCGAAGAAGCCGATTTTGACTGGAATCTGTTTAAAATGACAAAGAAAAACCTATTATCAATTCAAGGAAGTGAATTTTTAATTAGTTATCTGCAGTTTTAATGTAGATTTCAGTTCGCTAAGTTATGAAAATGCATGTTTTGGCTATAATCTTCCGTAAATCAAGCGCGAAAACTAATTATTTGTCCCAAAAGAAGGTGTTTTAAGTATATATCTGCATTTCTAAGGTAGATTTGGGTACAATAAGAGGCGAAAAAGCAGATTCTGACTAAGATTTTATCTAAATCGGCAACTATTTGACTCAGAATGGTTGCCTTACGTCGAAATCTAATAGTTTATTAAGGTTTTCGTTACTAAAATGCCCAAAGACGCCGATTTTGACTAGAATTTGAAAGATATTGACATGAATATATAACTGTTTGTATCAAAAAAAAGTAGTTTAAACTGATATTTGCACTTTTGATGCGGTTTTAGATACGATATGAATCGAAGAAGCCGATTTTGACTGGAATCTGTTTAAAATGACAAAGAAAAACCTATTATCAATTCAAGGAAGTGAATTTTTAAGTAGTTATTTGCAGTTTTAATGTAGATTCCAGTTCGCTAAGTTATGAAAATGCATGTTTTGGCTATAATCTTCCGTAAATCAAGAGCGAAAACCAATTATTTGTCCCAAAAGAAGGTGTTTTAAGTATATATCTGCATTTCTAAGGTAGATTTGGGTACAATAAGAGGCGAAAAAGCAGATTCTGACTAAGATTTTATCGAAATCGGCAACTATTTGACTCAGAATGGTTGCCTTACGTCGAAATCTAATAGTTTATTAATTTCTTTCAAACTTCATATCGTATCTAAAACCGCATCAAAACTGCAAATATCAGTTTAAACTATCATTTTTTGATACAAACAGTCAATATATACATACATGTCAATATCTTTCAAATTGTAGTCAAAATCGGCGTCTTTGGGCATTTTAGTAACGAAAACCTTAATAAACTATTAGATTTCGACGTAAGGCAACCATTCTGAGTCAAATAGTTGCCGATTTCGATAAAATCTTAGTCAGAATCTGCTTTTTCGTCTCTTATTGTACCCAAATCTACCTTAGAAATGCAGATATATACTTAAAACACCTTCTTTTGGGACAAATAACTGGTCTTGGCCCTTGATTTACGGAAGATTATAGCCAAAACATGCATTTTCATAACTTAGCGAACTGAAATCTACATTAAAACTGCAGATAACTACTTAAAAATTCACTTCCTTGAATTGATAATACGTTTTTCTTTGTCATTTTAAACAGATTCCAGTCAAAATCGGCTTCTTCGATTCATATCGTATCTAAAACCGCATCAAAACTGCAAATATCAGTTTAAACTATCATTTTTTGATACAAACAGTTATATATTCATGTCAATATCTCTCAAATTCTAGTCAAAATCGGCGTCTTTGGGCATTTTAGTAACGAAAACCTTAATAAACTATTAGATTTCGACGTAAGGCAACCATTCTGAGTCAAATAGTTGCCGATTTCGATAAAATCTTAGTTAGAATCTGCTTTTTCGCCTCTTATTGTACCCAAATCTACCTTAGAAATGCAGATATATACTTAAAACACCTTCTTTTCGGACAAATAATTGGTTTTCGCCCTTGATTTACGGAAGATTATAGCCAAAACATGCATTTTCATAACTTAGCGAACTGAAATCTACATTAAAACTGCAGATAACTACTTAAAAATTCACTTCCTTGAATTGATAATAGGTTTTTCTTTGTCATTTTAAACAGATTCCAGTCAAAATCGGCTTCTTCGATTCATATCGTATCTAAAACCGCATCAAAACTGCAAATATCAGTTTAAACTATCATTTTTTGATACAAACAGTTATATATTCATGTCAATATCTTTCAAATTCTAGTCAAAATCTTCGTCTTTGGGCATTTTAGTAACGAAAACCTTAATAAACTATTAGATTTCGACGTAAGGCAACCATTCTGAGTCAAATAGTTGCCGATTTCGATAAAATCTTAGTCAGAATCTGCTTTTTCGCCTCTTATTGTACCCAAATCTACCTTAGAAATGCAGATATATACTTAAAACACCTTCTTTTGGGACAAATAACTGGACTTGGCCCTTGATTTACGGAAGATTATAGCCAAAACATGCATTTTCGTAACTTAGCGAACTGAAATCTACATTAAAACTGCAGATAACTACTTAAAAATTCACTTCCTTGAATTGATAATACGTTTTTCTTTGTCATTTTAAACAGATTCCAGTCAAAATCGGCTTCTTCGATTCATATCGTATCTAAAACCGCATCAAAACTGCAAATATCAGTTTAAACTATCATTTTTTGATACAAACAGTTATATATTCATGTCAATATCTTTCAAATTCTAGTCAAAATCGGCGTCTTTGGGCATTTTAGTAACGAAAACCTTAATAAACTATTAGATTTCGACGTAAGGCAACCATTCTGAGTCAAATAGTTGCCGATTTCGATAAAATCTTAGTCAGAATCTGCTTTTTCGCCTCTTATTGTACCCAAATCTACCTTAGAAATGCAGATATATACTTAAAACACCTTCTTTTGGGACAAATAATTGGTTTTCGCCCTTGATTTACGGAAGATTATAGCCAAAACATGCATTTTCATAACTTAGCGAACTGAAATCTACATTAAAACTGCAGATAACTACTTAAAAATTCACTTCCTTGAATTGATAATAGGTTTTTCTTTGTCATTTTAAACAGATTCCAGTCAAAATCGGCTTCTTCGACTCATATCGTACCTAAAACCGCATCAAAACTGCAAATATCAGTTTAAACTATCATTTTTTGATACAAACAGTTATATATTCATGTCAATATCTTACAAATTCTAGTCAAAATGTGCGTCTTTGGGCATTCTAGTAACGAAAACCTTAATAAACTATTAGATTTCGACGTAAGGCAACCATTCTGAGTCAAATAGTTGCCGATTTCGATAAAATCTTAGACAGAATCTGCTTTTTCGCCTCTTATTGTACCCAAATCTACCTTAGAAATGCAGATATATACTCAGAACACCTTCTTTTGGGACAAATATTTGGTTTTCGCCCTTGATTTACGGAAGATTATAGCCAAAACATGCATTTTCATAACTTAGCGAACTGAAATCTATGGCAGCGTAGGTTCGAAACCTACCTACTGCAAACGAGCATTTGTTTTGCTTGAAATATAATTTTTGTAATTAGCAGCTCAACCCAGAAAATTTTGTCAATTATATGGATTGAGTGCATACATATAAAACAATATAATGCCCTTAAATTTCAAATGGCACATCACCAGAAATAGTTCGACTTTCAAACAGATTTAGCTTTGGTCTGTCGTTTAAGGCGTCTGACTAGAAATCAGATTCTCCATGGCAGCGTAGATTCGAAACCTACCTACTGCAAACGGAAATTGTTTTGCTTGAAATATGTATTTTTTAATTAACAGCTCAGCCCAGAAATTTTTCTCAGATATGGGGATTGAGTACATAAATTTATAAAAATATAATGGCCTTATATTTCAACGCATGGCACATCACCAAAAATAGTTCCACTTTCAAACAAATTTAGATTTGGTCTGTCGGTAAAGGCGTCTGACTAGAAATCAGATTCTCTATCAGCATAGGTTCCAAACCTACCTACTGCAAACGACCATTTGTTTTGCTTGAAATATAATTTTTGTAATTAGCAGCTCAGTCCAGAAAATTTTGTCAATTATGGGGATTGAGTGCATACATTTAAAACCATATAATGCTCTTATATTTCAAATGGCATATCACCAGAAATAGTTCTTCTTTCAAACAGATTTAGCCCTGGTCTGTCGGTTAAGGCGTCTGACTAGAAATCAGATTCTCCATGGCAGCGTAGATTCGAAACCTACCTACTGCAAACGGAAATTGTTTTGCTTGAAATATATATTTTTTAATTAACAGCTCAGCCCAGAAATTTTTCTCAGATATGGGGATTGAGTACATAAATTTATAAAAATATAATGGCCTTATATTTCAACGCATGGCACATCACCACTTTCAAACAAATTTAGATTTGGTCTGTCGGTAAAGGCGTCTGACTAGAAATCAGATTCTCTATCAGCATAGGTTCCAAACCTACCTACTGCAAACGACCATTTGTTTTGCTTGAAATATAATTTTTGTAATTAGCAGCTCAGTCCAGAAAATTTTGTCAATTATGGGGATTGAGTGCATACATTTAAAACAATATAATGTCCTTATATTTCAAATGGCACATCAAAAGAAATAGTTCTACTTTCAAACAGATTTAGCCCTGGTCTGTGGGTTAAGGCGTCTGACTACAAATCAGATTCTCCATGGCAGCGTAGGTATGAAACCTACATACTGCAAACAACCATTTGTTTTGCGTGAAATATAATTTTTGTAATTAGCAGCTCAGTCCAGAAAATTTTGTCAATTATGGGGATTGAGTGCATACATTTAAAACCATATAATGCTCTTATATTTCAAATGGCATATCACCAGAAATAGTTCTTCTTTCAAACAGATTTAGCCCTTTTCTGTCGGTTAAGGCGTCTGACTAGAAATCAGATTCTCCATGGCAGCGTAGATTCGAAACCTACCTACTGCAAACGGAAATTGTTTTGCTTGAAATATATATTTTTTAATTAACAGCTCAGCCCAGAAATTTTTCTCAGATATGGGGATTGAGTACATAAATTTATAAAAATGTAATGGCCTTATATTTCAACGCATGGCACATCACCAGAAATAGTACCACTTTCAAACAAATTTAGATTTGGTCTCTCGGTAAAAGCGTCTGACTAGAAATCAGATTCTCCATATCAGCGTAGGTTCGAAACCTACCTACTGCAAACGGCCATTTGTTTTGCTTGAAATATAATTTTTATAATTAGCAGCTCAGTCCAGAAAATTTTGTCAATTATGGGGATTGAGTTCGAAACCTACCTACTGCAAACGGCCATTGTTTTGCTTGAAATATATATTTTTTAATTTACAGCTCAGCCCAGAAATTTTTTCAAATATGAAGATTGGGTACATAAATTTATAAAAATATAATGGCCCTATATTTCAACGCATGGCACATCACCAAAAATAGTTCCACTTTCAAACAAATTTAGATTTGGTCTGTCGGTAAAGGCGTCTGACTAGATATCAGATTCTCTCTCAGCATAGGTTCCAAACCTACCTACTGCAAACGACCATTTGTTTTGCTTGAATTATAATTCTTGTAATTAGCAGCTCAGTCCAGAAAATTTTGTCAATTATGGGGATTGAGTGCATACATTTAAAACAATATAATGTCCTTATATTTCAAATGGCACATCAAAAGAAATAGTTCAACTTTCAAACTGATTTAGCCCTGGTCTGTCAATTAAGGCGCCTGACGAGAAATCAGATTCTCCATGGCAGCGTAGGTTCGAAACCTACCTACTGCAAACGGAAATTGTTTTGCTTGAAATATAATTTTTGTAATTAGCAGCTCAGTCCAGAAAATTTTGTCAATTATGGGGATTAATTTCGAAACCTACCTACTGCAAACGGCCATTGTTTTGGTTGAAATATATATTTTTTAATTAACAGCTCAGCCCAGAAATTTTTTCAAATATCAAGATTAAGTACATAAATTTCTAAAAATATAATGGCCTTATGTTTCAACGCATGGCACATCACCAGAAATAGTTCGACTTTCAAACAGATTTAGCCTTGGTCTATTGGTTAATTCGGGTGACTAGACATGAGATTCTCGATGGCAGTGTAGGTTCGAAACCTACTTACTGCAAACGGAAATTGTTTTGTTTGAAATATAATTTTTGTAATTAGCAGCTCAGTCCAGAAAATTTTGTCAATTATGGGGATTGAGTTCGAAACCTACCTACTGCAAACGGCCATTGTTTTGCTTGAAATATATATCTTTTAATTAACAGCTCAGCCCAGAAATTTTTCTCTGGAATCTGTTTAAAGTGACAAAGAAAAACCTATTATCAATTCAAGGAAGTGAATTTTTAAGTAGTTATCTGCAGATAACTACAAAAATTCACTTCCTTGAATTGATAATAGGTTTTTCTTTGTCACTTTAAACAGATTCCAGAGAAAAATTTCTGGGCTGAGCTGTTAATTAAAAGATATATATTTCAAGCAAAACAATGGCCGTTTGCAGTAGGTAGGTTTCGAACTCAATCCCCATAATTGACAAAATTTTCTGGACTGAGCTGCTAATTACAAAAATTATATTTCAAACAAAACAATTTCCGTTTGCAGTAAGTAGGTTTCGAACCTACACTGCCATCGAGAATCTCATGTCTAGTCACCCGAATTAACCAATAGACCAAGGCTAAATCTGTTTGAAAGTCGAACTATTTCTGGTGATGTGCCATGCGTTGAAACATAAGGCCATTATATTTTTAGAAATTTATGTACTTGGTCTGTCGGATAAGGCGTATGACTAGAAATCAGATTCTCTATCAGCATAGGTTCGAAACCTACCTACTGCAAACGACCATTGTTTTGCTTGAAATTTAATTTTTGTAATTAGCAGCTCAGCCAAGAAAATTTTGTCAATTATGGGGATTGAGTGCATAAATTTATAACAATATAATGCCCTTATATTTCAAAGCATGGCACATCACCAGAAATGGTTCTACTTTCAAACAGATTTAGCCATGGTCTGTCCGTTAAAGCGTCTGTCTAGAAATCAGATTCCCCATGGCAGCGCAGGTTCGAAACCTACCTAATGCAAACGGCCATTGTTTTGCTTGAAATATATATTTTCTAATTAACAGCTCAGCCTAGAAATTTTTCTCAAATATGGGGATTGAATACATAAATTTATAAAAATATAATGGACTTATATTTCAACGCATGGCACATCACAAGAAATAGTTCGACTTTCAAACAGATTTAGCTTTGGTCGGTCGGTTAAGGCGTCTGACTAGAAATCAGATTCTCTATCAGCATAGGTTCGAAACCTACCTACTGCAAACGACCATTTGTTTTGCTTGAAATATAATTTTTGTTATTAGCAGTTCAGTCCAGAAAATTTTGTCAATTATGGGGATTGAGGGCATAAATTTAAAACAATATAATGCCCTTAAATTTCAAATGGCACATCACCAAAAATAGTTCTACTTTCAAACAGATTTAGCCCTGGTCTGTCGGTTAAGGCGTCTGACTAGAAATGAGATTCTCCATGGCAGCGTAGATTCGAAACCTACCTACTGCAAATGAAAATTTGTTTTGCTTGAAATTTAATTTTTGTAATTAGCAGCTCTGCCCAAAAAATGTGGTCAATTATGGGGATTGAGTGCATAAATTTACAACAATAAAATGCCCTTATATTTCAAATGGCACATCATCAGAAATAGTTCTACTTTCAAACAGATTTAGCCCTGGTCTGTCGGTTAAGGCATCTGACTAGAAACCAGATTCTCTATGGCAGCGTAGGTTCGAAACCCACCTACTGCAAACGGCCATTGTTTTGCTTGAAATATATAATTTTTAATTAACAGCTCAGAACAGAAATTTTTCTTAAATTAAGGATTGAGTACATAAATTTATAAAAATATAATTTACTTATATTTCAACGTATGGCACATCACCAGAAATAGTGCGACATTCAAACAGATTTAGCTATTAGATTTCGACGTAAGGCAACCTTTCTGAGTTAAATAGTTGCCGATTTCGATAAAATCTTAGTCAGAATCTGCTTTTTCGCCTCTTATTGTACCCAAATCTACCTTAGAAATGCAGATATATACTTAAAACACCTTCTTTTGGGACAAATAATTGGTTTTCGCCCTTGATTTACGGAAGATTATAGCCAAAACATGCATTTTCATAACTTAGCGAACTGAAATCTACATTAAAACTGCAGATAACTACTTAAAAATTCACTTCCTTGAATTGATAATAGGTTTTTCTTTGTCATTTTAAACAGATTATAGTCAAAATCGGCTTCTTCGATTCATTTCGTATCTAAAACCGCATCAAAACTGCAAATATCAGTTTAAACTATCATTTTTTGATACAAACAGTTATATATTCATGTCAATATCTTTCAAATTCTAGTCAAAATCGGCGTCTTTGGGCATTTTAGTAACGAAAACCTTAATAAACTATTAGATTTCGACGTAAGGCAACCATTCTGAGTCAAATAGTTGCCGATTTCGATAAAATCTTAGTCAGAATCTGCTTTTTCGCCTCTTATTGTACCCAAATCTACCTTAGAAATGCAGATATATACTTAAAGCACCTTCTTTTGGGACAAATAATTTTTTTTCGCCCTTGATATACGGAAGATTATAGCCAAAACCTGCATTTTCATAATTTAGCGAACTGAAATCTACATTAAAACTGCAGATAACTACTTAAAAATTCACTTCCTTGAATTGATAATAGGTTTTTCTTTGTCATTTTAAACAGATTCCAGTCAAAATCGGCTTCTTCGATTCATATCGTATCTAAAACCGCATCAAAACTGCAAATATCAGTTTAAACTATCATTTTTTGATACAAACAGTTATATATTCATGTCAATATCTTTCAAATTCTAGTCAAAATCGGCGTCTTTGGGCATTTTAGTAACGAAAACCTTAATAAACTATTAGATTTCGACGTGAGGCAACCTTTCTGAGTCAAATAGTTGCCGATTTCGATAAAATCTTAGTCAGAATCTGCTTTTTCGCCTCTTATTGTACCCAGATCTACCTTAGAAATGCAGATATATACTTAAAACACCTTCTTTTGGGACAAATAATTGGTTTTCGCCCTTGATTTACGGAAGATAATAGCCAAAACATGCATTTTCATAACTTAGCGAACTGAAATCTACATTAAAACTGCAGATAACTACTTAAAAATTCACTTCCTTGAATTGATAATAGGTTTTTCTTTGTCATTTTAAACAGATTCCAGTCAAAATCGGCTTCTTCGACTCATATCGTACCTAAAACCGCATCAAAACTGCAAATATCAGTTTAAACTATCATTTTTTGATACAAACAGTTATATATTCATGTCAATATCTTTCAAATTCTAGTCAAAATCGGCGTCTTTGGGCATTTTAGTAACGAAAACCTTAATAAACTATTAGATTTCGACGTAAGGCAACCATTCTGAGTCAAATAGTTGCCGATTTCGATAAAATCTTAGTCAGAATCTGCTTTTTCGCCTCTTATTGTACCCAAATCTACCTTAGAAATGCAGATATATACTTAAAACACCTTCTTTTGGGACAAATAATTGGTTTTCGCCCTTGATTTACGGAAGATTATAGCCAAAACATGCATTTTCATAACTTAGCGAACTGAAATCTACATTAAAACTGCAGATAACTACTTAAAAATTCACTTCCTTGAATTGATAATAGGTTTTTCTTTGTCATTTTAAACAGATTCCAGTCAAAATCGGCTTCTTCGATTCATATCGTATCTAAAACCGCATCAAAACTGCAAATATCAGTTTAAACTATCATTTTTTGATACAAACAGTTATATATTCATGTCAATATCTTTCAAATTCTAGTCAAAATCGGCGTCTTTGGGCATTTTAGTAACGAAAACCTTAATAAACTATTAGATTTCGACGTAAGGCAACCTTTCTGAGTTAAATAGTTGCCGATTTCGATAAAATCTTAGTCAGAATCTGCTTTTTCGCCTCTTATTGTACCCAAATCTACCTTAGAAATGCAGATATATACTTAAAACACCTTCTTTTGGGACAAATAATTGGTTTTCGCCATTGATTTACGGAAGATTATAGCCAAAACATGCATTTTCATAACTTAGCGAACTGAAATCTACATTAAAACTGCAGATAACTACTTAAAAATTCACTTCCTTGAATTGATAATAGGTTTTTCTTTGTCATTTTAAACAGATTATAGTCAAAATCGGCTTCTTCGATTCATTTCGTATCTAAAACCGCATCAAAACTGCAAATATCAGTTTAAACTATCATTTTTTGATACAAACAGTTATATATTCATGTCAATATCTTTCAAATTCTAGTCAAAATCGGCGTCTTTGGGCATTTTAGTAACGAAAACCTTAATAAACTATTAGATTTCGACGTAAGGCAACCTTTCTGAGTCAAATAGTTGCCGATTTCGATAAAATCTTAGTCAGAATCTGCTTTTTCGCCTCTTATTGTACCCAAATCTACCTTAGAAATGCAGATATATACTTAAAACACCTTCTTTTGGGACAAATAATTGGTTTTCGCCCTTGATTTACGGAAGATTATAGCCAAAACATGCATTTTCATAACTTAGCGAACTGAAATCTGCATTAAAACTGCAGATAACTAACTAAAAATTCACTTCCTTGAATTGATAATAGGTTTTTCTTTGTCATTTTAAACAGATTCCAGTCAAAATCGGCTTCTTCGATTCATATCGTATCTAAAACCGCATCAAAACTGCAAATAGCAGTTTAAACTATCATTTTTTGATACAAACAGTTATATATTCATGTCAATATCTTTCAAATTCTAGTCAAAATCGGCGTCTTTGGGCATTTTAGTAACGAAAACCTTAATAAACTATTAGATTTCGACGTAAGGCAACCTTTCTGAGTTAAATAGTTGCCGATTTCGATAAAATCTTAGTCAGAATCTGCTTTTTCGCCTCTTATTGTACCCAAATCTACCTTAGAAATGCAGATATATACTTAAAACACCTTCTTTTGGGACAAATAATTGGTTTTCGCCCTTGATTTACGGAAGATTATAGCCAAAACATGCATTTTCATAACTTAGCGAACTGAAATCTACATTAAAACTGCAGATAACTACTTAAAAATTCACTTCCTTGAATTGATAATAGGTTTTTCTTTGTCATTTTAAACAGATTATAGTCAAAATCGGCTTCTTCGATTCATTTCGTATCTAAAACCGCATCAAAACTGCAAATATCAGTTTAAACTATCATTTTTTGATACAAACAGTTATATATTCATGTCAATATCTTTCAAATTCTAGTCAAAATCGGCGTCTTTGGGCATTTTAGTAACGAAAACCTTAATAAACTATTAGATTTCGACGTAAGGCAACCTTTCTGAGTCAAATAGTTGCCGATTTCGATAAAATCTTAGTCAGAATCTGCTTTTTCGCCTCTTATTGTACCCAAATCTACCTTAGAAATGCAGATATATACTTAAAACACCTTCTTTTGGGACAAATAATTGGTTTTCGCCCTTGATTTACGGAAGATTATAGCCAAAACATGCATTTTCATAACTTAGCGAACTGAAATCTACATTAAAACTGCAGATAACTACTTAAAAATTCACTTCCTTGAATTGATAATAGGTTTTTCTTTGTCATTTTAAACAGATTATAGTCAAAATCGGCTTCTTCGATTCATTTCGTATCTAAAACCGCATCAAAACTGCAAATATCAGTTTAAACTATCATTTTTTGATACAAACAGTTATATATTCATGTCAATATCTTTCAAATTCTAGTCAAAATCGGCGTCTTTGGGCATTTTAGTAACGAAAACCTTAATAAACTATTAGATTTCGACGTAAGGCAACCTTTCTAAGTCAAATAGTTGCCGATTTCGATAAAATCTTAGTCAGAATCTGCTTTTTCGCCTCTTATTGTACCCAAATCTACCTTAGAAATGCAGATATATACTTAAAACACCTTCTTTTGGGACAAATAATTGGTTTTCGCCCTTGATTTACGGAAGATTATAGCCAAAACATGCATTTTCATAACTTAGCGAACTGAAATCTGCATTAAAACTGCAGATAACTAACTAAAAATTCACTTCCTTGAATTGATAATAGGTTTTTCTTTGTCATTTTAAACAGATTCCAGTCAAAATCGGCTTCTTCGATTCATATCGTATCTAAAATCGCATCAAAACTGCAAATAGCAGTTTAAACTATCATTTTTTGATACAAACAGTTATATATTCATGTCAATATCTTTAAAATTCTAGTCAAAATCGGCGTCTTTGGGCATTTTAGTAACGAAAACCTTAATAAACTATTAGATTTCGACGTAAGGCAACCTTTCTGAGTTAAATAGTTGCCGATTTCGATAAAATCTTAGTCAGAATCTGCTTTTTCGCCTCTTATTGTACCCAAATCTACCTTAGAAATGCAGATATATACTTAAAACACCTTCTTTTGGGACAAATAATTGGTTTTCGCCCTTGATTTACGGAAGATTATAGCCAAAACATGCATTTTCATAACTTAGCGAACTGAAATCTACATTAAAACTGCAGATAACTACTTAAAAATTCACTTCCTTGAATTGATAATAGGTTTTTCTTTGTCATTTTAAACAGATTATAGTCAAAATCGGCTTCTTCGATTCATTTCGTATCTAAAACCGCATCAAAACTGCAAATATCAGTTTAAACTATCATTTTTTGATACAAACAGTTATATATTCATGTCAATATCTTTCAAATTCTAGTCAAAATCGGCGTCTTTGGGCATTTTAGTAACGAAAACCTTAATAAACTATTAGATTTCGACGTAAGGCAACCATTCTGAGTCAAATAGTTGCCGATTTCGATAAAATCTTAGTCAGAATCTGCTTTTTCGCTTCTTATTGTACCCAAATCTACCTTTGAAATGCAGATATATAATTAAAACACCTACTTTTGGGACAAATAATTGGTTTTCGCCCTTGATTAACGGAAGATTATAGCCAAAACATGCATTTTCATAACTTAGCGAACTGAAATCTACATTAAAACTGCAGATAACTACTTAAAAATTCACTTCCTTGAATTGATAATAGGTTTTTCTTTGTCATTTTAAACAGATTCCAGTCAAAATCGGCTTCTTCGATTCATATCGTATCTAAAACCGCATCAAAACTGCAAATAGCAGTTTAAACTATCATTTTTTGATACAAACAGTTATATATTCATGTCAATATCTTTCAAATTCTAGTCAAAATCGGCGTCTTTGGGCATTTTAGTAACGAAAACCTTAATAAACTATTAGATTTCGACGTAAGGCAACCTTTCTGAGTCAAATAGTTGCCGATTTCGATAAAATCTTAGTCAGAATCTGCTTTTTCGCCTCTTATTGTACCCAAATCTACCTCAGAAATGCAGATATATACTTAAAACACCTCCTTTTGGGACAAATAATTGGTTTTCGCCCTTGATTTACGGAAGATTATAGCCAAAACATGCATTTTCATAACTTAGCGAACTGAAATCTACATTAAAACTGCAGATAACTACTTAAAAATTCACTTATTTGAATTGATAATAGGTTTTTCTTTGTCATTTTAAACAGATTCCAGTCAAAATCGGCTTCTTCGACTCATATCGTACCTAAAACCGCATCAAAACTGCAAATATCAGTTTAAACTATAATTTTTTGATACAAACAGTTACATATTCATGTCAATATCTTTCAAATTCTAGTCAAAATCGGCGTCTTTGGGCATTTTAGTAACGAAAACCTTAATAAACTATTAGATTTCGACGTAAGGCAACCATTCTGAGTCAAATAGTTGCCGATTTCGATAAAATCTTAGTCAGAATCTGCTTTTTCGCCTCTTATTGTACCCAAATCTACCTTAGAAATGCAGATATATACTTAAAGCACCTTCTTTTGGGACAAATAATTGGTTTTCGCCCTTGATTTACGGAAGATTATAGCCAAAACCTGCATTTTCATAATTTAGCGAAGTGAAATCTACATTAAAACTGCAGATAACTACTTAAAAATTCACTTTCTTGAATTGATAATAGGTTTTTCTTTGTCATTTTAAACAGATTGCAGTCAAAATCGGCTTCTTCGATTCATATCGTATCTAAAACCGCATCAAAACTGCAAATATCAGTTTAAACTATCATTTTTTGATACAAACAGTTATATATTCATGTCAATATCTTTCAAATTCTAGTCAAAATCGGCGTCTTTGGGCATTTTAGTAACGAAAACCTTAATAAACTATTAGATTTCGACGTGAGGCAACCTTTCTGAGTCAAATAGTTGCCGATTTCGATAAAATCTTAGTCAGAATCTGCTTTTTCGCCTCTTATTGTACCCAGATCTACCTTAGAAATGCAGATATATACTTAAAACACCTTCTTTTGGGACAAATAATTGGTTTTCGCCCTTGATTTACGGAAGATTATAGCCAAAACATGCATTTTCATAACTTAGCGAACTGAAATCTACATTAAAACTGCAGATAACTACTTAAAAATTCACTTCCTTGAACTGATAATAGGTTTTTCTTTGTCATTTTAAACAGATTCCAGTCAAAATCGGCTTCTTCGACTCATATCGTACCTAAAACCGCATCAAAACTGCAAATATCAGTTTAAACTATCATTTTTTGATACAAACAGTTATATATTCATGTCAATATCTTTCAAATTCTAGTCAAAATCGGCGTCTTTGGGCATTTTAGTAACGAAAACCTTAATAAACTATTAGATTTCGACGTAAGGCAACCATTCTGAGTCAAATAGTTGCCGATTTCGATAAAATCTTAGCCAGAATCTGCTTTTTCGCCTCTTATTGTACCCAAATCTACCTTAGAAATGCAGATATATACTTAAAGCACCTTCTTTTGGGACAAATAATTTTTTTTCGCCCTTGATATACTTAAGATTATAGCCAAAACCTGCATTTTCATAATTTAGCGAACTGAAATCTACATTAAAACTGCAGATAACTACTTAAAAATTCACTTCCTTGAATTGATAATAGGTTTTTCTTTGTCATTTTAAACAGATTCCAGTCAAAATCGGCTTCTTCGATTCATATCGTATCTAAAACCGCATCAAAACTGCAAATATCAGTTTAAACTATCATTTTTTGATACAAACAGTTATATATTCATGTCAATATCTTTCAAATTCTAGTCAAAATCGGCGTCTTTGGGCATTTTAGTAACGAAAACCTTAATAAACTATTAGATTTCGACGTAAGGCAACCATTCTGAGTCAAATAGTTGCCGATTTCGATAAAATCTTAGTCAGAATCTGCTTTTTCGCCTCTTATTGTACCCAAATCTACCTTAGAAATGCAGATATATACTTAAAGCACCTTCTTTTGGGACAAATAATTTTTTTTCGCCCTTGATATACGGAATATTATAGCCAAAACATGCATTTTCATAATTTAGCGAACTGAAATCTACATTAAAACTGCAGATAACTACTTAAAAATTCACTTCCTTGAATTGATAATAGGTTTTTCTTTGTCATTTTAAACAGATTCCAGTCAAAATCGGCTTCTTCGATTCATATCGTATCTAAAACCGCATCAAAACTGCAAATATCAGTTTAAACTATCATTTTTTGATACAAACAGTTATATATTCATGTCAATATCTTTCAAATTCTAGTCAAAATCGGCGTCTTTGGGCATTTTAGTAACGAAAACCTTAATAAACTATTAGATTTCGACGTAAGGCAACCATTCTGAGTCAAATAGTTGCCGATTTCGATAAAATCTTAGTCAGAATCTGCTTTTTCGCCTCTTATTGTACCCAAATCTACCTTAGAAATGCAGATATATACTTAAAACACCTTCTTTTGGGACAAATAATTGGTTTTCGCCCTTGATTTACGGAAGATTATAGCCAAAACATGCATTTTCATAACTTAGCGAACTGAAATCTACATTAAAACTGCAGATAACTACTTAAAAATTCACTTCCTTGAATTGATAATAGGTTTTTCTTTGTCATTTTAAACAGATTCCAGTCAAAATCGGCTTCTTCGATTCATATCGTATCTAAAACCGCATGCATCAAAACTGCAAATATCAGTTTAAACTATCATTTTTTGATACAAACAGTTATATATTCATGTCAATATCTTTCAAATTCTAGTCAAAATCGGCGTCTTTGGGCATTTTAGTAACGAAAACCTTAATAAACTATTAGATTTCGACGTAAGGCAACCTTTCTGAGTTAAATAGTTGCCGATTTCGATAAAATCTTAGTCAGAATCTGCTTTTTCGCCTCTTATTGTACCCAAATCTACCTTAGAAATGCAGATATATACTTAAAACACCTTCTTTTGGGACAAATAATTGGTTTTCGCCCTTGATTTACGGAAGATTATAGCCAAAACATGCATTTTCATAACTTAGCGAACTGAAATCTACATTAAAACTGCAGATAACTACTTAAAAATTCACTTCCTTGAATTGATAATAGGTTTTTCTTTGTCATTTTAAACAGATTATAGTCAAAATCGGCTTCTTCGATTCATTTCGTATCTAAAACCGCATCAAAACTGCAAATATCAGTTTAAACTATCATTTTTTGATACAAACAGTTATATATTCATGTCAATATCTTTCAAATTCTAGTCAAAATCGGCGTCTTTGGGCATTTTAGTAACGAAAACCTTAATAAACTATTAGATTTCGACGTAAGGCAACCATTCTGAGTCAAATAGTTGCCGATTTCGATAAAATCTTAGTCAGAATCTGCTTTTTCGCCTCTTATTGTACCCATATCTACCTTAGAAATGCAGATATATACTTAAAGCACCTTCTTTTGGGACAAATAATTTTTTTTCGCCCTTGATATACGGAAGATTATAGCCAAAACCTGCATTTTCATAATTTAGCGAACTGAAATCTACATTAAAACTGCAGATAACTACTTAAAAATTCACTTCCTTGAATTGATAATAGGTTTTTCTTTGTCATTTTAAACAGATTCCAGTCAAAATCGGCTTCTTCGATTCATATCGTATCTAAAACCGCATCAAAACTGCAAATATCAGTTTAAACTATCATTTTTTGATACAAACAGTTATATATTCATGTCAATATCTTTCAAATTCTAGTCAAAATCGGCGTCTTTGGGCATTTTAGTAACGAAAACCTTAATAAACTATTAGATTTCGACGTGAGGCAACCTTTCTGAGTCAAATAGTTGCCGATTTCGATAAAATCTTAGTCAGAATCTGATTTTTCGCCTCTTATTGTAACCAGATCTACCTTAGAAATGCAGATATATACTTAAAACACCTTCTTTTGGGACAAATAATTGGTTTTCGCCCTTGATTTACGGAAGATTATAGCCAAAACATGCATTTTCATAACTTAGCGAACTGAAATCTACATTAAAACTGCAGATAACTACTTAAAAATTCACTTCCTTGAATTGATAATAGGTTTTTCTTTGTCATTTTAAACAGATTCCAGTCAAAATCGGCTTCTTCGACTCATTTCGTACCTAAAACCGCATCAAAACTGCAAATATCAGTTTAAACTATCATTTTTTGATACAAACAGTTATATATTCATGTCAATATCTTTCAAATTCTAGTCAAAATCGGCGTCTTTGGGCATTTTAGTAACGAAAACCTTAATAAACTATTAGATTTCGACGTAAGGCAACCATTCTGAGTCAAATAGTTGCCGATTTCGATAAAATCTCAGTCAGAATCTGCTTTTTCGCCTCTTATTGTACCCAAATCTACCTTAGAAATGCAGATATATACTTAAAACACCTTCTTTTGGGACAAATAATTGGTTTTCGCCCTTGATTTACGGAAGATTATAGCCAAAACATGCATTTTCATAACTTAGCAAACTGAAATCTACATTAAAACTGCAGATAACTACTTAAAAATTCACTTCCTTGAATTGATAATAGGTTTTTCTTTGTCATTTTAAACAGATTCCAGTCAAAATCGGCTTCTTCGATTCATATCGTATCTAAAACCGCATCAAAACTGCAAATATCAGTTTAAACTATCATTTTTTGATACAAACAGTTATATATTCATGTCAATATCTTTCAAATTCTAGTCAAAATCGGCGTCTTTGGGCATTTTAGTAACGAAAACCTTAATAAACTATTAGATTTCGACGTAAGGCAACCTTTCTGAGTTAAATAGTTGCCGATTTCGATAAAATCTTAGTCAGAATCTGCTTTTTCGCCTATTATTGTACCCAAATCTACCTTAGAAATGCAGATATATACTTAAAACACCTTCTTTTGGGACAAATAATTGGTTTTCGCCCTTGATTTACGGAAGATTATAGCCAAAACATGCATTTTCATAACTTAGCGAACTGAAATCTACATTAAAACTGCAGATAACTACTTAAAAATTCACTTCCTTGAATTGATAATAGGTTTTTCTTTGTCATTTTAAACAGATTATAGTCAAAATCGGCTTCTTCGATTCATTTCGTATCTAAAACCGCATCAAAACTGCAAATATCAGTTTAAACTATCATTTTTTGATACAAACAGTTATATATTCATGTCAATATCTTTCAAATTCTAGTCAAAATCGGCGTCTTTGGGCATTTTAGTAACGAAAACCTTAATAAACTATTAGATTTCGACGTAAGGCAACCATTCTGAGTCAAATAGTTGCCGATTTCGATAAAATCTTAGCCAGAATCTGCTTTTTCGCCTCTTATTGTACCCAAATCTACCTTAGAAATGCAGATATATACTTAAAGCACCTTCTTTTGGGACAAATAATTTTTTTTCGCCCTTGATATACGGAAGATTATAGCCAAAACCTGCATTTTCATAATTTAGCGAACTGAAATCTACATTAAAACTGCAGATAACTACTTAAAAATTCACTTCCTTGAATTGATAATAGGTTTTTCTTTGTCATTTTAAATAGATTCCATTCAAAATCGGCTTCTTCGATTCATATCGTATCTAAAACCGCATCAAAACTGCAAATATCAGTTTAAACTATCATTTTTTGATACAAACAGTTATATATTCATGTCAATATCTTTCAAATTCTAGTCAAAATCGGCGTCTTTGGGCATTTTAGTAACGAAAACCTTAATAAACTATTAGATTTCGACGTAAGGCAACCTTTCTGAGTTAAATAGTTGCCGATTTCGATAAAATCTTAGTCAGAATCTGCTTTTTCGCCTATTATTGTACCCAAATCTACCTTAGAAATGCAGATATATACTTAAAACACCTTCTTTTGGGACAAATAATTGGTTTTCGCCCTTGATTTACGGAAGATTATAGCCAAAACATGCATTTTCATAACTTAGCGAACTGAAATCTACATTAAAACTGCAGATAACTACTTAAAAATTCACTTCCTTGAATTGATAATAGGTTTTTCTTTGTCATTTTAAACAGATTCCAGTCAAAATCGGCTTCTTCGATTCATATCGTATCTAAAACCGCATCAAAACTGCAAATATCAGTTTAAACTATCATTTTTTGATACAAACAGTTATATATTCATGTCAATATCTTTCAAATTCTAGTCAAAATCGGCGTCTTTGGGCATTTTAGTAACGAAAACCTTAATAAACTATTAGATTTCGACGTGAGGCAACCTTTCTGAGTCAAATAGTTGCCGATTTCGATAAAATCTTAGTCAGAATCTGATTTTTCGCCTCTTATTGTAACCAGATCTACCTTAGAAATGCAGATATATACTTAAAACACCTTCTTTTGGGACAAATAATTGGTTTTCGCCCTTGATTTACGGAAGATTATAGCCAAAACATGCATTTTCATAACTTAGCGAACTGAAATCTACATTAAAACTGCAGATAACTACTTAAAAATTCACTTCCTTGAATTGATAATAGGTTTTTCTTTGTCATTTTAAACAGATTCCAGTCAAAATCGGCTTCTTCGACTCATTTCGTACCTAAAACCGCATCAAAACTGCAAATATCAGTTTAAACTATCATTTTTTGATACAAACAGTTATATATTCATGTCAATATCTTTCAAATTCTAGTCAAAATCGGCGTCTTTGGGCATTTTAGTAACGAAAACCTTAATAAACTATTAGATTTCGACGTAAGGCAACCATTCTGAGTCAAATAGTTGCCGATTTCGATAAAATCTTAGTCAGAATCTGCTTTTTCGCCTCTTATTGTACCCAAATCTACCTTAGAAATGCAGATATATACTTAAAACACCTTCTTTTGGGACAAATAATTGGTTTTCGCCCTTGATTTACGGAAGATTATAGCCAAAACATGCATTTTCATAACTTAGCGAACTGAAATCTACATTAAAACTGCAGATAACTACTTAAAAATTCACTTCCTTGAATTGATAATAGGTTTTTCTTTGTCATTTTAAATAGATTCCAGTCAAAATCGGCTTCTTCGATTCATATCGTATCTAAAACCGCATCAAAACTGCAAATATCAGTTTAAACTATCATTTTTTGATACAAACAGTTATATATTCATGTCAATATCTTTCAAATTCTAGTCAAAATCGGCGTCTTTGGGCATTTTAGTAACGAAAACCTTAATAAACTATTAGATTTCGACGTAAGGCAACCTTTCTGAGTTAAATAGTTGCCGATTTCGATAAAATCTTAGTCAGAATCTGCTTTTTCGCCTATTATTGTACCCAAATCTACCTTAGAAATGCAGATATATACTTAAAACACCTTCTTTTGGGACAAATAATTGGTTTTCGCCCTTGATTTACGGAAGATTATAGCCAAAACATGCATTTTCATAACTTAGCGAACTGAAATCTACATTAAAACTGCAGATAACTACTTAAAAATTCACTTCCTTGAATTGATAATAGGTTTTTCTTTGTCATTTTAAACAGATTATAGTCAAAATCGGCTTCTTCGATTCATTTCGTATCTAAAACCGCATCAAAACTGCAAATATCAGTTTAAACTATCATTTTTTGATACAAACAGTTATATATTCATGTCAATATCTTTCAAATTCTAGTCAAAATCGGCGTCTTTGGGCATTTTAGTAACGAAAACCTTAATAAACTATTAGATTTCGACGTAAGGCAACCTTTCTGAGTCAAATAGTTGCCGATTTCGATAAAATCTTAGTCAGAATCTGCTTTTTCGCCTCTTATTGTACCCAAATCTACCTTAGAAATGCAGATATATACTTAAAACACCTTCTTTTGGGACAAATAATTGGTTTTCGCCCTTGATTTACGGAAGATTATAGCCAAAACATGCATTTTCATAACTTAGCGTACTGAAATCTGCATTAAAACTGCAGATAACTAACTAAAAATTCACTTCCTTGAATTGATAATAGGTTTTTCTTTGTCATTTTAAACAGATTCCAGTCAAAATCGGCTTCTCCGATTCATATCGTATCTAAAACCGCATCAAAACTGCAAATATCAATTTAAACTATCATTTTTTGATACAAACAGTTATATATTCATGTCAATATCATTCAAATTCTAGTCAAAATCGGCGTCTTTGGGCATTTTAGTAACGAAAACCTTAATAAACTATTAGATTTCGACGTAAGGCAACCATTCTGAGTCAAATAGTTGCCGATTTCGATAAAATCTAAGTCAGAATCTGCTTTTTCGCTTCTTATTGTACCCAAATCTACCTTAGAAATGCAGATATATACTTAAAACACCTACTTTTGGGACAAATAATTGGTTTTCGCCCTTGATTAACGGAAGATTATAGCCAAAACATGCATTTTCATAACTTAGCGAACTGAAATCTACATTAAAACTGCAGATAACTACTTAAAAATTCACTTCCTTGAATTGATAATAGGTTTTTCTTTGTCATTTTAAACAGATTCCAGTCAAAATCGGCTTCTTCGATTCATATCGTATCTAAAACCGCATCAAAACTGCAAATATCAGTTTAAACTATCATTTTTTGTTACAAACAGTTATATATTCATGTCAATATCTTTCAAATTCTAGTCAAAATCGGCGTCTTTGGGCATTTTAGTAACGAAAACCTTAATAAACTATTAGATTTCGACGTAAGGCAACTTTTCTGAGTCAAATAGTTGCCGATTTCGATAAAATCTTAGTCAGAATCTGCTTTTTCGCCTCTTATTGTACCCAAATCTACCTTAGAAATGCAGATATATACTTAAAACACATTCTTTTGGGACAAATAATTGGTTGTCGCCCTTGATTTACGGAAGATTATAGCCAAAACATGCATTTTCATAACTTAGCGAACTGAAATCTACATTAAAACTGCAGATAACATCTTAAAAATTCACTTCCTTGAATTGATAATAGGTTTTTCTTTGTCATTTTAAACAGATTCCAGTCAAAATCGGCTTCTTCGACTCATATCGTACCTAAAACCGCATCAAAACTGCAAACATCAGTTTAAACTATCATTTTTTGATACAAACAGTTATATATTCATGTCAATATCTTTCAAATTCTAGTCAAAATCGGCGTCTTTGGGCATTTTAGTAACGAAAACCTTAATAAACTATTAGATTTCGACGTAAGGCAACCATTCTGAGTCAAATAGTTGCCGATTTCGATAAAATCCTAGTCAGGATCTGCTTTTTCGCCTCTTATTGTACCCAAATCTACCTTAGAAATGCAGATATATACTTAAAACACCTTCTTTTGGGACAAATAATTGGTTTTCGCCCTTGATTTACGGAAGATTATAGCCAAAACATGCATTTTCATAACTTAGCGAACTGAAATCTACATTAAAACTGCAGATAACTACTTAAAAATTCACTTCCTTGAATTGATAATAGGTTTTTCTTTGTCATTTTAAACAGATTCCAGTCAAAATCGGCTTCTTCGATTCATATCGTATCTAAAACCGCATCAAAACTGCAAATATCAGTTTAAACTATCATTTTTTGTTACAAACAGTTATATATTCATGTCAATATCTTTCAAATTCTAGTCAAAATCGGCGTCTTTGGGCATTTTAGTAACGAAAACCTTAATAAACTATTAGATTTCGACGGAAGGCAACCTTTCTGAGTCAAATAGTTGCCGGAAGTGAATTTTTAAGTAGTCATCTGCAGTTTTAATGTAGATTTCAGTTCGCTAAGTTATGAAAATGCATGTTTTGGCTATAATCTTCCGTAAATCAAGGGCGAAAACCAATTATTTGTCCCAAAAGAAGGTGTTTTAAGTATATATCTGCATTTCTAAGGTAGATTTGGGTACAATAAGAGGCGAAAAAGCAGATTCTGACTAAGATTTTATCGAAATCGGCAACTATTTAACTCAGAAAGGTTGCCTTACGTCGAAATCTAATAGTTTATTAAGGTTTTCGTTACTAAAATGCCCAAAGACGCCGATTTTGACTAGAATTTGAAAGATATTGACATGAATATATAACTGTTTGTATCAAAAAATGATAGTTTAAACTGATATTTGCAGTTTTGATGCGGTTTTAGATACGATATGAATCGAAGAAGCCGATTTTGACTGGAATCTGTTTAAAATGACAAAGAAAAACCTATTATCAATTCAAGGAAGTGAATTTTTAAGTAGTTATCTGCAGTTTTAATGTAGATTTCAGTTCGCTAAGTTATGAAAATGCATGTTTTGGCTATAATCTTCCGTAAATCAAGGGCGAAAACCAATTATTTGTCCAAAAGAAGGTGTTTTAAGTATATATCTGCATTTCTAAGGTAGATTTGGGTACAATAAGAGGCGAAAAAGCAGATTCTGACTAAGATTTTATCGAAATCGGCAACTATTTGACTCAGAAAGGTTGCCTTACGTCGAAATCTAATAGTTTATTAAGGTTTTCGTTACTAAAATGCCCAAAGACGCCGATTTTGACTAGAATTTGAAAGATATTGACATGAATATATAACTGTTTGTATCAAAAAATGATAGTTTAAACTGATATTTGCAGTTTTGATGCGGTTTTAGATACGATATGAATCGAAGAAGCCGATTTTGACTGGAATCTGTTTAAAATGACAAAGAAAAACCTATTATCAATTCAAGGAAGTGAATTTTTAAGTAGTTATCTGCAGTTTTAATGTAGATTTCAGTTCGCTAAGTTATGAAAATGCATGTTTTGGCTATAATCTTCCGTAAATCAAGGGCGAAAACCAATTATTTGTCCCAAAAGAAGGTGTTTTAAATATATATCTGCATTTCTAAGGTAGATTTGGGTACAATAAGAGGCGAAAAAGCAGATTCTGACTAAGATTTTATCGAAATCGGCAGCTATTTGACTCAGAATGGTTGCCTTACATCGAAATCTAATAGTTTATTAAGGTTTTCGTTACTAAAATGCCCAAAGACGCCGATTTTGACTAGAATTTGAAAGATATTGACATGAATATATAACTGTTTGTATCAAAAATGATAGTTTAAACTGATATTTGCAGTTTTGATGTGGTTTTAATTACGATATGAGTCGAAGAAGCCGATTTTGACTGGAATCTGTTTAAAATTACGTCGAAATCTAATAGTTTATTAAGGTTTTCGTTACTAGAATGCCCAAAGACGCCGATTTTGACTAGAATTTGAAAGATATTGACATGAATATATAACTGTTTGTATCAAAAAATGATAGTTTAAACTGATATTAGCAGTTTTGATGCGGTTTTAGATACGATATGAATCGAAGAAGCCGATTTTGACTGGAATCTGTTTAAAATGACAAAGAAAAACCTATTATCAATTCAAGGAAGTGAATTTTTAAGTAGTTATCTGCAGTTTTAATGTAGATTTCAGTTCGCAAAGTTATGAAAATGCATGTTTTGGCTATAATCTTCCGTAAATCAAAGGCGAAAACCAATTATTTGTCCCAAAAGAAGGTGTTTTAAGTATATATCTGCATTTCTAAGGTAGATTTGGGTACAATAAGAGGCGAAAAAGCAGATTCTGACTAAGATTTTATCGAAATCGGCAACTATTTGACTCAGAATAGTTGCCTTACGTCGAAATCTAATAGTTTATTAAGGTTTTCGTTACTAGAATGACCAAAGACGCCGATTTTGACTAGAATTTGAAAGATATTGACATGAATATATAACTGTTTGTATCAAAAAATTATAGTTTAAACTGATATTTGCAGTTTTGATGCGGTTTTAGGTACGATATGAGTCGAAGAAGCCGATTTTGTCTGGAATCTGTTTAAAATGACAAAGAACAACCTATTATCAATTCAAGGAAGTGAATTTTTAAGTAGTTATCTGCAGTTTTAATGTAGATTTCAGTTCGCTAAGTTATGAAAATGCATGTTTTGGCTATAATCTTCCGTAAATCAAGGGCGAAAACCAATTATTTGTCCCAAAAGAAGGTGTTTTAAGTATATATCTGCATTTCTAAGGTAGATTTGGGTACAATAAGAGGCGAAAAAGCAGATTCTGACTAGGATTTTTTCGAAATCGGCAACTATTTGACTCAGAAAGGTTGCCTTACGTCGAAATCTGATAAATGCAGATATATACTTAAAACACCTTCTTTTGGGACAAATAATTGGTTTTCGCCCTTGATTTGCGGAAGATTATAGCCAAAACATGCATTTTCATAACTTAGCGAACTGAAATCTACATTAAAACTGCAGATAACTACTTAAAAATTCACTTCCTTGAATTGATAATAGGTTGTTCTTTGTCATTTTGAACAGATTCCAGTCAAAATCGGCTTCTTCGACTCATATCGTACCTAAAACCGCATCAAAACTGCAAATATCAGTTTAAACTATCATTTTTTAATACAAACAGTTATATATTCATGTCAATATCTTACAAATTCTAGTCAAAATTTGCGTCTTTGGGCATTCTAGTAACGAAAACCTTAATAAACTATTAGATTTCGACGTAAGGCAATCTCTGAGTCAAATAGTTGCCGATTTCGATAAAATCTTAGTCAGAATCTGCTTTTTCGCCTCTTATTGTACCCAAATCTACCTTAGAAATGTAGATATATACTTAAAACACCTTCTTTTAGGACAAATAATTGGTTTTCGCCATTGATTTACTGAAGATTATAGCCAAAACATGCATTTTCATAACTTAGCGAACTGAAATCTACATTAAAACTGCAGATAACTACTTAAAAATTCACTTCCTTGAATTGATAATAGGTTTTTCTTTGTCATTTTAAACAGATTCCAGTCAAAATCGGCTTCTTCGACTCATATCGTACCTAAAACCGCATCAAAACTGCAAATATCAGTTTAAACTATCATTTTTTGATACAAACAGTTATATATTCATGTCAATATCTTACAAATTCTAGTCAAAATGTGCGTCTTTGGGCATTCTAGTGACGAAAACCTTAATAAACTATTAGATTTCGACGTAAGGCAACCATTCTGAGTCAAATAGTTGCCGATTTCGATAAAATCTTAGTCAGAATCTGCTTTTTCGCCTCTTATTGTACCCAAATCTACCTTAGAAATGCAGATATATACTCAGAACACCTTCTTTTGGGACAAATAATTGGTTTTCGCCCTTGATTATAGCCAAAACATGCATTTTCATAATTTAGCGAACTGAAATCTACATTAAAACTGCAGATAACTACTTAAAAATTCACTTCCTTGAATTGATAATAGGTTTTTCTTTGTCATTTTAAACAGATTCCAGTCAAAATCGGCTTCTTCGATTCATATCGCATCTAAAACCGCATCAAAACTGCAAATATCAGTTTAAAGTATCATTTTTTGATACAAACAGTTATATATTCATGTCAATATCTTTCAAATTCTAGTCAAAATCAGCGTCTTTGGGCATTTTAGTAACGAAAACCTTAATAAACTATTAGATTTTGACGTAAGGCAACCTTTCTGAGTCAAATAGTTGCCGATTTCGAAAAAATCCTAGTCAGAATCTGCTTTTTCGCCTCTTATTGTACCCAAATCTACCTTAGAAATGCAGATATATACTTAAAACACCTTCTTTTGGGACAAATAATTGGTTTTCGCCCTTGATTTACGGAAGATTATAGCCAAAACATCCATTTTCATAACTTAGCGAACTGAAATCTACATTAAAACTGCAAATAACTACTTAAAAATTCACTTCCTTGAATTGATAATAGGTTTTTCTTTGTCATTTTAAACAGATTCCAGTCAAAATCGGCTTCTTCGATTCATATCGTATCTAAAACCGCATCAAAACTGCAAATATCAGTTTAAACTATCATTTTTTGATATAAACAGTTATATATTCATGTCAATATCTTTCAAATTCTAGTCAAAATCGGCGTCTTTGGGCATTTTAGTAACGAAAACCTTAATAAACTATTAGATTTCGATAAAATCTTAGTCAGAATCTGCTTTTTCGCCTCTTATTGTACCCAAATCTACCTTAGAAATGTAGATATATACTTAAAACACCTTCTTTTGGACAAATAATTAGTTTTCGCCCTTGATTTACGGAAGATTATAGCCAAAACATGCATTTTCATAACTTAGCGAACTGAAATCTACATTAAAACTGCAGATAACTACTTAAAAATTCACTTCCTTGAAATGATAATAGGTTTTTCTTTGTCATTTTAAACAGATTCCAGTCAAAATCGGCTTCTTGGACTCATATCGTACCTAAAACCGCATCAAAACAGCAAATATCAGTTTAAATTATCATTTTTTGATACAAACAGTTATATATTCATGTCAATATCTTTCAAATTCTAGTCAAAATCGGCGTCTTTGGGCATTTGGGCATACTTAAAACACCTTCTTTTGGGACAAATAATTGGTTTTCGCCCTTGATTTACGGAAGATTATAGCCAAAACATGCATTTTCATAACTTAGCGAACTGAAATCTACATTAAAACTGCAGATAACTACTTAAAAATTCAATTAATTGAATTGATAATAGGTTTTTCTTTGTCATTTTAAACAGATTCCAGTCAAAATCGGCTTCTTCGATTCATATCGTATCTAAAACCGCATCAAAACTGCAAATATCAGTTTAAACTATCATTTTTTGATACAAACAGTTATATATTCATGTCAATATCATTCAAATTCTAGTCAAAATCGGCGTCTTTGGGCATTTTAGTAACGAAAACCTTAATAAACTATTAGATTTCGACGTAAGGCAACCATTCTGAGTCAAATAGTTGCCGATTTCGATAAAATCTTAGTCAGAATCTGCTTTTTCGCCTCTTATTGTACCCAAATCTACCTTAGAAATGCAGATATATACTTAAAACTCCTTCTTTTGGGACAAATAATTGGTTTTCGCCCTTGATTTACGGAAGATTATAGCCAAAACATGCATTTTCATAACTTAGCGAACTGAAATCTACATTAAAACTGCAGATAACTACTTAAAAATTCACTTCCTTGAATTGATAATAGGTTTTTCTTTGTCATTTTAAACAGATTCCAGTCAAAATCGGCTTCTTCGATTCATATCGTATCTAAAACCGCATCAAAACTGCAAATATCAGTTTAAACTATCATTTTTTGATACAGTTATATATTCATGTCAATATCTTTCAAATTCTAGTCAAAATCGGCGTCTTTGGGCATTTTAGTAACGAAAACCTTAATAAACTATTAGATTTCGACGTAAGGCAACCTTTCTGAGTCAAATAGTTGCCGATTTCGATAAAATCTTAGTCAGAATCTGCTTTTTCGCCTCTTATTGTACCCAAATCTACCTTAGAAATGCAGATATATACTTAAAACACCTTCTTTTGGGACAAATAATTGGTTTTCGCCCTTGATTTACCGAAGATTATAGCCAAAACATGCATTTTCTTAACTTAGCGAACTGAAATCTACATTAAAACTGCAGATAACTACTTAAAAATTCACATCCTTGAATTGATAATAGGTTGTTCTTTGTCATTTTAAACAGATTCCAGTCAAAATCGGCTTCTTCGACTCATATCGTACCTAAAACCGCATCAAAACTGCAAATATCAGTTTAAACTATCATTTATGGATACAAACAGTTATATATTCATGTCAATATCTTTCAAATTCTAGTCAAAATCGGCGTCTTTGGGCATTTTAGTAACGAAAACCTTAATAAACTATTAGATTTCGACGTAAGGCAACCATTCTGAGTCAAATAGTTGCCGATTTCGATAAAATCTTAGTCAGAATCTGCTTTTTCGCCTCTTATTGTACCCAAATCTACCTTAGAAATGTAGATATATACTTAAAACACCTTCTTTTAGGACAAATAATTGGTTTTCGCCCTTGATTTACTGAAGATTATAGCCAAAACATGCATTTTCATAACTTAGCGAACTGAAATCTACATTAAAACTGCAGATAACTACTTAAAAATTCACTTCCTTGAATTGATAATAGGTTTTTCTTTGTCATTTTAAACAGATTCCAGTCAAAATCGGCTTCTTCGACTCATATCGTACCTAAAACCGCATCAAAACTGCAAATATCAGTTTAAACTATCATTTTTTGATACAAACAGTTATATATTCATGTCAATATCTTACAAATTCTAGTCAAAATGTGCGTCTTTGGGCATTCTAGTAACGAAAACCTTAATAAACTATTAGATTTCGACGTAAGGCAATCTCTGAGTCAAATAGTTGCCGATTTCGATAAAATCTTAGTCAGAATCTGCTTTTTCGCCTCTTATTGTACCCAAATCTACCTTAGAAATGTAGATATATACTTAAAACACCTTCTTTTAGGACAAATAATTGGTTTTCGCCCTTGATTTACTGAAGATTATAGCCAAAACATGCATTTTCATAACTTAGCGAACTGAAATTTACATTAAAACTGCAGATAACTACTTAAAAATTCACTTCCTTGAATTGATAATAGGTTTTTCTTTGTCATTTTAAACAGATTCCAGTCAAAATCGGCTTCTTCGACTCATATCGTACCTAAAACCGCATCAAAACTGCAAATATCAGTTTAAACTATCATTTTTTGATACAAACAGTTATATATTCATGTCAATATCTTACAAATTCTAGTCAAAATGTGCGTCTTTGGGCATTCTAGTGACGAAAACCTTAATAAACTATTAGATTTCGACGTAAGGCAACCATTCTGAGTCAAATAGTTGCCGATTTCGATAAAATCTTAGTCAGAATCTGCTTTTTCGCCTCTTATTGTACCCAAATCTACCTTAGAAATGCAGATATATACTCAGAACACCTTCTTTTGGGACAAATAATTGGTTTTCGCCCTTGATTTACGGAAGATTATAGCCAAAACATGCATTTTCATAATTTAGCGAACTGAAATCTACATTAAAACTGCAGATAACTACTTAAAAATTCACTTCCTTGAATTGATAATAGGTTTTTCTTTGTCATTTTAAACAGATTCCAGTCAAAATCGGCTTCTTCGATTCATATCGCATCTAAAACCGCATCAAAACTGCAAATATCAGTTTAAAGTATCATTTTTTGATACAAACAGTTATATATTCATGTCAATATCTTTCAAATTCTAGTCAAAATCAGCGTCTTTGGGCATTTTAGTAACGAAAACCTTAATAAACTATTAGATTTTGACGTAAGGCAACCTTTCTGAGTCAAATAGTTGCCGATTTCGAAAAAATCCTAGTCAGAATCTGCTTTTTCGCCTCTTATTGTACCCAAATCTACCTTAGAAATGCAGATATATACTTAAAACTCCTTCTTTTGGGACAAATAATTGGTTTTCGCCCTTGATTTACGGAAGATTATAGCCAAAACATGCATTTTCATAACTTAGCGAACTGAAATCTACATTAAAACTGCAGATAACTACTTAAAAATTCACTTCCTTGAATTGATAATAGGTTTTTCTTTGTCATTTTAAACAGATTCCAGTCAAAATCGGCTTCTTCGATTCATATCGTATCTAAAACCGCATCAAAACTGCAAATATCAGTTTAAACTATCATTTTTTGATACAGTTATATATTCATGTCAATATCTTTCAAATTCTAGTCAAATTCGGCGTCTTTGGGCATTTTAGTAACGAAAACCTTAATAAACTATTAGATTTCGACGTAAGGCAACCTTTCTGAGTCAAATAGTTGCCGATTTCGATAAAATCTTAGTCAGAATCTGCTTTTTCGCCTCTTATTGTACCCAAATCTACCTTAGAAATGCAGATATATACTTAAAACACCTTCTTTTGGGACAAATAATTGGTTTTCGCCCTTGATTTACCGAAGATTATAGCCAAAACATGCATTTTCATAACTTAGCGAACTGAAATCTACATTAAAACTGCAGATAACTACTTAAAAATTCACATCCTTGAATTGATAATAGGTTGTTCTTTGTCATTTTAAACAGATTCCAGTCAAAATCGGCTTCTTCGACTCATATCGTACCTAAAACCGCATCAAAACTGCAAATATCAGTTTAAACTATCATTTTTTGATACAAACAGTTATATATTCATGTCAATATCTTTCAAATTCTAGTCAAAATCGGCGTCTTTGGGCATTTTAGTAACGAAAACCTTAATAAACTATTAGATTTCGACGTAAGGCAACCATTCTGAGTCAAATAGTTGCCGATTTCGATAAAATCTTAGTCAGAATCTGCTTATTCGCCTCTTATTGTACCCAAATCTACCTTAGAAATGTAGATATATACTTAAAACACCTTCTTTTAGGACAAATAATTGGTTTTCGCCCTTGATTTACTGAAGATTATAGCCAAAACATGCATTTTCATAACTTAGCGAACTGAAATCTACATTAAAACTGCAGATAACTACTTAAAAATTCACTTCCTTGAATTGATAATAGGTTTTTCTTTGTCATTTTAAACAGATTCCAGTCAAAATCGGCTTCTTCGACTCATATCGTACCTAAAACCGCATCAAAACTGCAAATATCAGTTTAAACTATCATTTTTTGATACAAACAGTTATATATTCATGTCAATATCTTACAAATTCTAGTCAAAATGTGCGTCTTTGGGCATTCTAGTAACGAAAACCTTAATAAACTATTAGATTTCGACGTAAGGCAACCATTCTGAGTCAAATAGTTGCCGATTTCGATAAAATCTTAGTCAGAATCTGCTTTTTCGCCTCTTATTGTACCCAAATCTTCCTTAGAAATGCAGATATATACTCAGAACACCTTCTTTTGGGACAAATAATTGGTTTTCGCCCTTGATTTACGGAAGATTATAGCCAAAACATGCATTTTCATAATTTAGCGAACTGAAATCTACATTAAAACTGCAGATAACTACTTAAAAATTCACTTCCTTGAATTGATAATAGGTTTTTCTTTGTCATTTTAAACAGATTCCAGTCAAAATCGGCTTCTTCGATTCATATCGCATCTAAAACCGCATCAAAACTGCAAATATCAGTTTAAACTATCATTTTTTGATACAAACAGTTATATATTCATGTCAATATCTTTCAAATTCTAGTCAAAATCAGCGTCTTTGGGCATTTTAGTAACGAAAACCTTAATAAACTATTAGATTTCGACGTAAGGCAACCTTTCTGAGTCAAATAGTTGCCGATTTCGAAAAAATCCTAGTCAGAATCTGCTTTTTCCCCTCTTATTGTACCCAAATCTACCTTAGAAATGCAGATATATACTTAAAACACCTTCTTTTGGGACAAATAATTGGTTTTCGCCCTTGATTTACGGAAGATTATAGCCAAAACATCCATTTTCATAACTTAGCGAACTGAAATCTACATTAAAACTGCAAATAACTACTTAAAAATTCACTTTCTTGAATTGATAATAGGTTTTTCTTTGTCATTTTAAACAGATTCCAGTCAAAATCGGCTTCTTCGATTCATATCGTATCTAAAACCGCATCAAAACTGCAAATATCAGTTTAAACTATCATTTTTTGATACAAACAGTTATATATTCATGTCAATATCTTTCAAATTCTAGTCAAAATCGGCGTCTTTGGGCATTTTAGTAACGAAAACCTTAATAAACTATTAGATTTCGACGTAAGGCAACCATTCTGAGTCAAATAGTTGCCGATTTCGATAAAATCTTAGTCAGAATCTGCTTTTTCGCCTCTTATTGTACCCAAATCTACCTTAGAAATATAGATATATACTTAAAACACCTTCTTTTAGGACAAATAATTGGTTTTCGCCCTTGATTTACTGAAGATTATAGCCAAATCATGCATTTTCATAACTTAGCGAACTGAAATCTACATTAAAACTGCAGATAACTACTTAAAAATTCACTTCCTTGAATTGATAATAGGTTTTTCTTTGTCATTTTAAACAGATTCCAGTCAAAATCGGCTTCTTCGACTCATATCGTACCTAAAACCGCATCAAAACTGCAAATATCAGTTTAAACTATCATTTTTTGATACAAACAGTTATATATTCATGTCAATATCTTACAAATTCTAGTCAAAATGTGCGTCTTTGGGCATTCTAGTAACGAAAACCTTAATAAACTATTAAATTTCGACGTAAGGCAACCATTCTGAGTCAAATAGTTGAAGATTTCGATAAAATCTTAGTCAGAATCTGCTTTTTCGCCTCTTATTGTACCCAAATCTTCCTTAGAAATGCAGATATATACTCAGAACACCTTCTTTTGGGACAAATAATTGGTTTTCGCCCTTGATTTACGGAAGATTATAGCCAAAACATGCATTTTCATAATTTAGCGAACTGAAATCTACATTAAAACTGCAGATAACTACTTAAAAATTCACTTCCTTGAATTGATAATAGGTTTTTCTTTGTCATTTTAAACAGATTCCAGTCAAAATCGGCTTCTTCGATTCATATCGCATCTAAAACCGCATCAAAACTGCAAATATCAGTTTAAACTATCATTTTTTGATACAAACAGTTATATATTCATGTCAATATCTTTCAAATTCTAGTCAAAATCAGCGTCTTTGGGCATTTTAGTAACGAAAACCTTAATAAACTATTAGATTTCGACGTAAGGCAACCTTTCTGAGTCAAATAGTTGCCGATTTCGAAAAAATCCTAGTCAGAATCTGCTTTTTCGCCTCTTATTGTACCCAAATCTACCTTAGAAATGCAGATATATACTTAAAACACCTTCTTTTGGGACAAATAATTGGTTTTCGCCCTTGATTTACGGAAGATTATAGCCAAAACATCCATTTTCATAACTTAGCGAACTGAAATCTACATTAAAACTGCAAATAACTACTTAAAAATTCACTTTCTTGAATTGATAATAGGTTTTTCTTTGTCATTTTAAACAGATTCCAGTCAAAATCGGCTTCTTCGATTCATATCGTATCTAAAACCGCATCAAAACTGCAAATATCAGTTTAAACTATCATTTTTTGATACAAACAGTTATATATTCATGTCAATATCTTTCAAATTCTAGTCAAAATCGGCGTCTTTGGGCATTTTAGTAACGAAAACCTTAATAAACTATTAGATTTCGATAAAATCTTAGTCAGAATCTGCTTTTTCGCCTCTTATTGTACCCAAATCTACCTTAGAAATGTAGATATATACTTAAAACACCTTCTTTTGGACAAATAATTAGTTTTCGCCCTTGATTTACGGAAGATTATAGCCAAAACATGCATTTTCATAACTTAGCGAACTGAAATCTACATTAAAACTGCAGATAACTACTTAAAAATTCACTTCCTTGAAATGATAATAGGTTTTTCTTTGTCATTTTAAACAGATTCCAGTCAAAATCGGCTTCTTGGACTCATATCGTACCTAAAACCGCATCAAAACAGCAAATATCAGTTTAAATTATCATTTTTTGATACAAACAGTTATATATTCATGTCAATATCTTTCAAATTCTAGTCAAAATCGGCGTCTTTGGGCATTTGGGCATACTTAAAACACCTTCTTTTGGGACAAATAATTGGTTTTCGCCCTTGATTTACGGAAGATTATAGCCAAAACATGCATTTTCATAACTTAGCGAACTGAAATCTACATTAAAACTGCAGATAACTACTTAAAAATTCACTTAATTGAATTGATAATAGGTTTTTCTTTGTCATTTTAAACAGATTCCAGTCAAAATCGGCTTCTTCGATTCATATCGTATCTAAAACCGCATCAAAACTGCAAATATCAGTTTAAACTATCATTTTTTGATACAAACAGTTATATATTCATGTCAATATCATTCAAATTCTAGTCAAAATCGGCGTCTTTGGGCATTTTAGTAACGAAAACCTTAATAAACTATTAGATTTCGACGTAAGGCAACCATTCTGAGTCAAATAGTTGCCGATTTCGATAAAATCTTAGTCAGAATCTGCTTTTTCGCCTCTTATTGTACCCAAATCTACCTTAGAAATGCAGATATATACTTAAAACACCTTCTTTTGGGACAAATAATTGGTTTTCGCCCTTGATTTACGGAAGATTATAGCCAAAACATGCATTTTCATAACTTAGCGAACTGAAATCTACATTAAAACTGCAGATAACTACTTAAAAATTCACTTCCTTGAATTGATAATAGGTTTTTCTTTGTCATTTTAAACAGATTCCAGTCAAAATCGGCTTCTTCGATTCATATCGTATCTAAAACCGCATCAAAACTGCAAATATCAGTTTAAACTATCATTTTTTGATACAGTTATATATTCATGTCAATATCTTTCAAATTCTAGTCAAATTCGGCGTCTTTGGGCATTTTAGTAACGAAAACCTTAATAAACTATTAGATTTCGACGTAAGGCAACCTTTCTGAGTCAAATAGTTGCCGATTTCGATAAAATCTTAGTCAGAATCTGCTTTTTCGCCTCTTATTGTACCCAAATCTACCTTAGAAATGCAGATATATACTTAAAACACCTTCTTTTGGGACAAATAATTGGTTTTCGCCCTTGATTTACCGAAGATTATAGCCAAAACATGCATTTTCATAACTTAGCGAACTGAAATCTACATTAAAACTGCAGATAACTACTTAAAAATTCACATCCTTGAATTGATAATAGGTTGTTCTTTGTCATTTTAAACAGATTCCAGTCAAAATCGGCTTCTTCGACTCATATCGTACCTAAAACCGCATCAAAACTGCAAATATCAGTTTAAACTATCATTTTTTGATACAAACAGTTATATATTCATGTCAATATCTTTCAAATTCTAGTCAAAATCGGCGTCTTTGGGCATTTTAGTAACGAAAACCTTAATAAACTATTAGATTTCGACGTAAGGCAACCATTCTGAGTCAAATAGTTGCCGATTTCGATAAAATCTTAGTCAGAATCTGCTTATTCGCCTCTTATTGTACCCAAATCTACCTTAGAAATGTAGATATATACTTAAAACACCTTCTTTTAGGACAAATAATTGGTTTTCGCCCTTGATTTACTGAAGATTATAGCCAAAACATGCATTTTCATAACTTAGCGAACTGAAATCTACATTAAAACTGCAGATAACTACTTAAAAATTCACTTCCTTGAATTGATAATAGGTTTTTCTTTGTCATTTTAAACAGATTCCAGTCAAAATCGGCTTCTTCGACTCATATCGTACCTAAAACCGCATCAAAACTGCAAATATCAGTTTAAACTATCATTTTTTGATACAAACAGTTATATATTCATGTCAATATCTTACAAATTCTAGTCAAAATGTGCGTCTTTGGGCATTCTAGTAACGAAAACCTTAATAAACTATTAGATTTCGACGTAAGGCAACCATTCTGAGTCAAATAGTTGCCGATTTCGATAAAATCTTAGTCAGAATCTGCTTTTTCGCCTCTTATTGTACCCAAATCTTCCTTAGAAATGCAGATATATACTCAGAACACCTTCTTTTGGGACAAATAATTGGTTTTCGCCCTTGATTTACGGAAGATTATAGCCAAAACATGCATTTTCATAATTTAGCGAACTGAAATCTACATTAAAACTGCAGATAACTACTTAAAAATTCACTTCCTTGAATTGATAATAGGTTTTTCTTTGTCATTTTAAACAGATTCCAGTCAAAATCGGCTTCTTCGATTCATATCGCATCTAAAACCGCATCAAAACTGCAAATATCAGTTTAAACTATCATTTTTTGATACAAACAGTTATATATTCATGTCAATATCTTTCAAATTCTAGTCAAAATCAGCGTCTTTGGGCATTTTAGTAACGAAAACCTTAATAAACTATTAGATTTCGACGTAAGGCAACCTTTCTGAGTCAAATAGTTGCCGATTTCGAAAAAATCCTAGTCAGAATCTGCTTTTTCCCCTCTTATTGTACCCAAATCTACCTTAGAAATGCAGATATATACTTAAAACACCTTCTTTTGGGACAAATAATTGGTTTTCGCCCTTGATTTACGGAAGATTATAGCCAAAACATCCATTTTCATAACTTAGCGAACTGAAATCTACATTAAAACTGCAAATAACTACTTAAAAATTCACTTTCTTGAATTGATAATAGGTTTTTCTTTGTCATTTTAAACAGATTCCAGTCAAAATCGGCTTCTTCGATTCATATCGTATCTAAAACCGCATCAAAACTGCAAATATCAGTTTAAACTATCATTTTTTGATACAAACAGTTATATATTCATGTCAATATCTTTCAAATTCTAGTCAAAATCGGCGTCTTTGGGCATTTTAGTAACGAAAACCTTAATAAACTATTAGATTTCGACGTAAGGCAACCATTCTGAGTCAAATAGTTGCCGATTTCGATAAAATCTTAGTCAGAATCTGCTTTTTCGCCTCTTATTGTACCCAAATCTACCTTAGAAATATAGATATATACTTAAAACACCTTCTTTTAGGACAAATAATTGGTTTTCGCCCTTGATTTACTGAAGATTATAGCCAAATCATGCATTTTCATAACTTAGCGAACTGAAATCTACATTAAAACTGCAGATAACTACTTAAAAATTCACTTCCTTGAATTGATAATAGGTTTTTCTTTGTCATTTTAAACAGATTCCAGTCAAAATCGGCTTCTTCGACTCATATCGTACCTAAAACCGCATCAAAACTGCAAATATCAGTTTAAACTATCATTTTTTGATACAAACAGTTATATATTCATGTCAATATCTTACAAATTCTAGTCAAAATGTGCGTCTTTGGGCATTCTAGTAACGAAAACCTTAATAAACTATTAAATTTCGACGTAAGGCAACCATTCTGAGTCAAATAGTTGAAGATTTCGATAAAATCTTAGTCAGAATCTGCTTTTTCGCCTCTTATTGTACCCAAATCTTCCTTAGAAATGCAGATATATACTCAGAACACCTTCTTTTGGGACAAATAATTGGTTTTCGCCCTTGATTTACGGAAGATTATAGCCAAAACATGCATTTTCATAATTTAGCGAACTGAAATCTACATTAAAACTGCAGATAACTACTTAAAAATTCACTTCCTTGAATTGATAATAGGTTTTTCTTTGTCATTTTAAACAGATTCCAGTCAAAATCGGCTTCTTCGATTCATATCGCATCTAAAACCGCATCAAAACTGCAAATATCAGTTTAAACTATCATTTTTTGATACAAACAGTTATATATTCATGTCAATATCTTTCAAATTCTAGTCAAAATCAGCGTCTTTGGGCATTTTAGTAACGAAAACCTTAATAAACTATTAGATTTCGACGTAAGGCAACCTTTCTGAGTCAAATAGTTGCCGATTTCGAAAAAATCCTAGTCAGAATCTGCTTTTTCGCCTCTTATTGTACCCAAATCTACCTTAGAAATGCAGATATATAGTTAAAACACCTTCTTTTGGGACAAATAATTGGTTTTCGCCCTTGATTTACGGAAGATTATAGCCAAAACATCCATTTTCATAACTTAGCGAACTGAAATCTACATTAAAACTGCAAATAACTACTTAAAAATTCACTTTCTTGAATTGATAATAGGTTTTTCTTTGTCATTTTAAACAGATTCCAGTCAAAATCGGCTTCTTCGATTCATATCGTATCTAAAACCGCATCAAAACTGCAAATATCAGTTTAAACTATCATTTTTTGATACAAACAGTTATATATTCATGTCAATATCTTTCAAATTCTAGTCAAAATCGGCGTCTTTGGGCATTTTAGTAACGAAAACCTTAATAAACTATTAGATTTCGACGTAAGGCAACCATTCTGAGTCAAATAGTTGCCGATTTCGATAAAATCTTAGTCAGAATCTGCTTTTTCGCCTCTTATTGTACCCAAATCTACCTTAGAAATGTAGATATATACTTAAAACACCTTCTTTTGGGACAAATAATTAGTTTTCGCCCTTGATTTACGGAAGATTATAGCCAAAACATGCATTTTCATAACTTAGCGAACTGAAATCTACATTAAAACTGCAGATAACTACTTAAAAATTCACTTCCTTGAAATGATAATAGGTTTTTCTTTGTCATTTTAATCAGATTCCAGTCAAAATCGGCTTCTTGGACTCATATCGTACCTAAAACCGCATCAAAACAGCAAATATCAGTTTAAACTATCATTTTTTGATACAAACAGTTATATATTCATGTCAATATCTTTCAAATTCTAGTCAAAATCGGCGTCTTTGGGCATTTGGGCATACTGAAAACACCTTCTTTTGGGACAAATAATTGGTTTTCGCCCTTGATTTAGCCAAAACATGCATTTTCATAACTTAGCGAACTGAAATCTACTTTAAAACTGCAGATAACTACTTAAAAATTCACTTCCTTGAATTGATAATAGGTTTTTCTTTGTCATTTTAAACAGATTCCAGTCAAAATCGGCTTCTTCGATTCATATCGTATCTAAAACCGCATCAAAACTGCAAATATCAGTTTAAACTATCATTTTTTGATACAAACAGTTATATATTCATGTCAATATCATTCAAATTCTAGTCAAAATCGGCGTCTTTGGGCATTTTAGTAACGAAAACCTTAATAAACTATTAGATTTCGACGTAAGGCAACCATTCTGAGTCAAATAGTTGCCGATTTCGATAAAATCTTAGTCAGAATCTGCTTTTTCGCCTCTTATTGTACCCAAATCTACCTTAGAAATGCAGATATATACTTAAAACACCTTCTTTTGGGACAAATAATTGGTTTTCGCCCTTGATTTACGGAAGATTATAGCCAAAACATGCATTTTCATAACTTAGCGAACTGAAATCTACATTAAAACTGCAGATAACTACTTAAAAATTCACTTCCTTGAATTGATAATAGGTTTTTCTTTGTCATTTTAAACAGATTCCAGTCAAAATCGGCTTCTTCGATTCATATCGTATCTAAAACCGCATCAAAACTGCAAATATCAGTTTAAACTATCATTTTTTGATACAAACAGTTATATATTCATGTCAATATCTTTCAAATTCTAGTCAAAATCTTCGTCTTTGGGCATTTTAGTAACGAAAACCTTAATAAACTATTAGATTTCGACGTAAGGCAACCTTTCTGAGTCAAATAGTTGCCGATTTCGATAAAATCTTAGTCAGAATCTGCTTTTTCGCCTCTTATTGTACCCAAATCTACCTTAGAAATGCAGATATATACTTAAAACACCTTGTTTTGGGACAAATAATTGGTTTTCGCCCTTGATTTACGGAAGATTATAGCCAAAACATGCATTTTCATAACTTAGCGAACTGAAATCTACATTAAAACTGCAGATAACTACTTAAAAATTCACTTCCTTGAATTGATAATAGGTTTTTCTTTGTCATTTTAAACAGATTCCAGTCAAAATCGGCTTCTTCGACTCATATCGTACCTAAAACCGCATCAAAACTGCAAATATCAGTTTAAACTATCATTTTTTGATACAAACAGTTATATATTCATGTCAATATTTAACAAATTCTAGTCAAAATGTGCGTCTTTGGGCATTCTAGTATCGAAAACCTTAATAAACTATTAGATTTCGACGTAAGGCAACCTTTCTGAGTCAAATAGTTGCCGATTTCGAAAAAATCCTAGTCAGAATCTGCTTTTTCGCCTCTTATTGTACCCAAATCTACCTTAGAAATGCAGATATATACTTAAAACACCTTCTTTTGGGACAAATAATTGGTTTTCGCCCTTGATTTACGGAAGATTATAGCCAAAACATGCATTTTCATAACTTAGCGAACTGAAATCTACATTAAAACTGCAAATAACTACTTAAAAATTCACTTCCTTGAATTGATAATAGGTTTTCCTTTGTCATTTTAAACAGATTCCAGTCAAAATCGGCTTCTTCGATTCATATCGTATCTAAAACCGCATCAAAACTGCAAATATCAGTTTAAACTATCATTTTTTGATACAAACAGTTATATATTCATGTCAATATCTTTCAAATTCTAGTCAAAATCGGCGTCTTTGGGCATTTTAGTAACGAAAACCTTAATAAACTATTAGATTTCGACGTAAGGCAACCATTCTGAGTCAAATAGTTGCCGATTTCGATAAAATCTTAGTCAGAATCTGCTTTTTCGCCTCTTATTGTACCCAAATCTACCTTAGAAATGTAGATATATACTTAAAACACCTTCTTTTGGGACAAATAATTGGTTTTCGCCCTTGATTTACGGAAGATTATAGCCAAAACATGCATTTTCATAACTTAGCGAACTGAAATCTACATTAAAACTGCAGATAACTACTAAAAAATTCACTTCCTTGAATTGATAATAGGTTTTTCTTTGTCATTTTAAACAGATTCCAGTCAAAATCGGCTTCTTCGATTCATATCGTATCTAAAACCGCATCAAAACTGCAAATATCAGTTTAAACTATCATTTTTTGATACAAACAGTTATATATTCATGTCAATATCTTTCAAATTCTAGTCAAAATCGGCGTCTTTGGGCATTTTAGTAACGAAAACCTTAATAAACTATTAGATTTCGACGTAAGGCAACCATTCTAAGTCAAATAGTTGCCGATTTCGATAAAATCTTAGTCAGAATCTGCTTTTTCGCCTCTTATTGTACCCAAATCTACCTTAGAAATGCAGATATATATTTAAAACACCTTCTTTTGGGACAAATAATTGGTTTTCGCCCCCGATTTACGGAAGATTATAGCCAAAACATGCATTTTCATAACTTAGCGAACTGAAATCTACATTAAAACTGCAGATAACTACTTAAAAATTCACTTCCTTGAATTGATAATAGGTTTTTCTTTGTCATTTTAAACAGATTCCAGTCAAAATCGGCTTCTTCGATTCATATCGTATCTAAAACCGCATCAAAACTGCAAATATCAGTTTAAACTATCATTTTTTGATACAAACAGTTATATATTCATGTCAATATCTTTCAAATTCTAGTCAAAATCAGCGTCTTTGGGCATTTTAGTAACGAAAACCTTAATAAACTATTAGATTTCGACGTAAGGCAACCTTTCTGAGTCAAATAGTTGCCGATTTCGATAAAATCTTAGTCAGAATCTGCTTTTTCGCCTCTTATTGTACCCAAATCTACCTTAGAAATGCAGATATATACTTAAAACACCTTCTTTTGGGACAAATAATGGGTTTTCGGCTTTGATTAACGGAAGATTATAGCCAAAACATGCATTTTCATAACTTAGCGAACTGAAATCTACATTAAAACTGCAGATAACTACTTAAAAATTCACTTCCTTGAATTGATAATAGGTTTTTCTTTGTCATTTTAAACAGATTTCAGTCGAAATCGGCTTCTTCGATTCATATCGTATCTAAAACCGCATCAAACCTGCAAATATCAGTTTAAACTATCATTTTTTGATAAAAACAGTTATATATTCATGTCAATATCTTTCAAATTCTAGTCAAAATCGGCGTCTTTGGGCATTTTAGTAACAAAAACCTTAATAAACTATTAGATTTCGACGTAAGGCAACCTTTCTGAGTCAAATAGTTGCCGATTTCGATAAAATCTTAGTCAGAATCTGCTTTTTCGCCTCTTATTGTACCCAAATCTACCTTAGAAATGCAGATATATACCTAAAGCACCTTCTTTTGGGACAAATAATTGGTTTTCGCCCTTGATTTACGGAAGATTATAGCCAAAACATGCATTTTCATAACTTAGCGAACTGAAATCTCCATTAAAACTGAAGATAACTACTTAAAAATTCACTTCCTTGAATTGATAATAGGTTTTTCTTTGTCATTTTAAACAGATTCCAGTCAAAATCGGCTTCTTCGACTCATATCGTACCTAAAACCGCATCAAAACTGCAAATATCAGTTTAAACTATCATTTTTTGATACAAACAGTTATATATTCATATCAATATCTTTCAAATTCTAGTCAAAATCGGCGTCTTTGGGCATTTTAGTAACGAAAACCTTAATAAACTATTAGATTTCGACGTAAGGCAACCTTTCTGAGTCAAATAGTTGCCGATTTCGATAAAATCTTAGTCAGAATCTGCTTTTTCGCCTCTTATTGTACACAAATCTACCTTAGAAATGCAGATATATACTTAAAACACCTTCTTTTGGGACAAATAATTGGTTTTCGCCCTTGATTTACGGAAGATTATAGCCAAAACATGCATTTTCATAACTTAGCGAACTGAAATCTACATTAAAACTGCAGATAACTACTTAAAAATTCACTTCCTTGAATTGATAATAGGTTTTTCTTTGTCATTTTAAACAGATTCCAGTCAAAATCGGCTTCTTCGATTCATATCGTATCTAAAACCGCATCAAAACTGCAAATATCAGTTTAAACTATCATTTTTTGATACAAACAGTTATATATTCATGTCAATATCTTTCAAATTCTAGTCAAAATCGGCGTCTTTGGGCATTTTAGTAACGAAAACCTTAATAAACTATTAGATTTCGACGTAAGGCAACCATTGTGAGTCAAATAGTTGCCGATTTCGATAAAATCTTAGTCAGAATCTGCTTTTTCGCTTCTTATTGTACCCAAATCTACCTTAGAAATGCAGATATATACTTAAAACACCTTCTTTTGGGACAAATAATTGGTTTTCGCCCTTGATTTACGGAAGATTATAGCCAAAACATGCATTTTCATAACTTAGCGAACTGAAATCTACATTAAAACTGCAGATAACTATTTAAAAATTCACTTCCTTGAATTGATAATAGGTTTTTCTTTGTCATTTTAAACAGATTCCTGTCAAAATCGGCTTCTTCGACTCATATCGTACCTAAAACCGCATCAAAACTGCAAATATCAGTTTAAACTATCATTTTTTGATACAAACAGTTATACATTCATGTCAATATCTTTCAAATTCTAGTCAAAATCGGCGTCTTTGGGCATTTTAGTAACGAAAACCTTAATAAACTATTAGATTTCGACGTAAGGCAACCATTCTGAGTCAAATAGTTGCCGATTTCGATAAAATCTTAGTCAGAATCTGCTTTTTCGCCTCTTATTGTACCCAAATCTACCTTAGAAATGCAGATATATACTTAAAGCACCTTCTTTTGGGACAAATAATTGGTTTTCGCCCTTGATTTACGGAAGATTATAGCCAAAACATGCATTTTCATAATTTAGCGAACTGAAATCTACATTAAAACTGCAGATAACTACTTAAAAATTCACTTCCTTGAATTGATAATAGGTTTTTCTTTGTCATTTTAAACAGATTCCAGTCAAAATCGGCTTCTTCGATTCATATCGTATCTAAAACCGCATCAAAACTGCAAATATCAGTTTAAACTATCATTTTTTGATACAAACAGTTATATATTCATGTCAATATCTTTCAAATTCTAGTCAAAATCGGCGTCTTTGGGCATTTTAGTAACGAAAACCTTAATAAACTATTAGATTTCGACGTGAGGCAACCTTTCTGAGTCAAATAGTTGCCGATTTCGATAAAATCTTAGTCAGAATCTGCTTTTTCGCCTCTTATTGTACCCAAATCTACCTTAGAAATGCAGATATATACTTAAAACACCTTCTTTTGGGACAAATAATTGGTTTTCGCCCTTAATTTACGGAAGATTATAGCCAAAACATGCATTTTCATAACTTAGCGAAGTGAAATCTACATTAAAACTGCAGATAACTACTTAAAAATTCACTTCCTTGAATTGATAATAGGTTTTTCTTTGTCATTTTAAACAGATTCCAGTCAAAATCGGCTTCTTCGACTCATATCGTACCTAAAACCGCATCAAAACTGCAAATATCAGTTTAAACTATCATTTTTTGATACAAACCGTTATATATTCATGTCAATATCTTTCAAATTCTAGTCAAAATCGGCGTCTTTGGGCATTTTAGTAACGAAAACCTTAATAAACTATTAGATTTCGACGTAAGGCAACCATTCTGAGTCAAATAGTTGCCGATTTCGATAAAATATTAGTCAGAATCTGCTTTTTCGCCTCTTATTGTACCCAAATCTACCTTAGAAATGCAGATATATACTTAAAACACCTTCTTTTGAGACAAATAATTGGTTTTCGCCCTTGATTTACGGAAGATTATAGCCAAAACATGCATTTTCATAACTTAGCGAACTGAAATCTACATTAAAACTGCAGATAACTACTTAAAAATTCACTTCCTTGAATTGATAATAGGTTTTTCTTTGTCATTTTAAACAGATTTCAGTCGAAATCGGCTTCTTCGATTCATATCGTATCTAAAACCGCATCAAACCTGCAAATATCAGTTTAAACTATCATTTTTTGATACAAACAGTTATATATTCATATCAATATCTTTCAAATTCTAGTCAAAATCGGCGTCTTTGGGCATTTTAGTAACGAAAACCTTAATAAACTATTAGATTTCGACGTAAGGCAACCTTTCTGAGTCAAATAGTTGCCGATTTCGATAAAATCTTGGTCAGAATCTGCTTTTTCGCCTCTTATTGTACCCAAATCTACCTTAGAAATGCAGATATATACTTAAAACACCTTCTTTTGGGACAAATAATTGGTTTTCGCGCTTGATTTACGGAAGATTATAGCCAAAACATGCATTTTCATAACTTAGCGAACTGAAATCTCCATTAAAACTGCAGATAACTACTTAAAAATTCACTTCCTTGAATTGATAATAGGTTTTTCTTTGTCATTTTAAACAGATTCCAGTCAAAATCGGCTTCTTCGATTCATATCGTATCTAAAACCGCATCAAAACTGCAAATATCAGTTTAAACTATCATTTTTTGATACAAACAGTTATATATTCATGTCAATATCATTCAAATTCTAGTCAAAATCGGCGTCTTTGGGCATTTTAGTAACGAAAACCTTAATAAACTATTAGATTTCGACGTAAGGCAACCATTCTGAGTCAAATAGTTGCCGATTTCGATAAAATCTTAGTCAGAATCTGCTTTTTCACCTCTTATTGTACCCAAATCTACCTTAGAAATGCAGATATATACTTAAAACACCTTCTTTTGGGACAAATAATTGGTTTTCGCCCTTGATTTACGGAAGATTATAGCCAAAACATGCATTTTCATATCTTAGCGAAATGAAATCTCCATTAAAACTGCAGATAACTACTTAAAAATTCACTTCCTTGAATTGATAATAGGTTTTTCTTTGTCATTTTAAACAGATTCCAGTCAAAATCGGCTTCTTCGACTCGTATCGTATCTAAAACCGCATCAAAACTGCAAATATCAGTTTAAACTATCATTTTTTGATACAAACAGTTATATATTCATGTCAATATCATTCAAATTCTAGTCAAAATCGGCGTCTTTGGGCATTTTAGTAACGAAAACCTTAATAAACTATTAGATTTCGACGTAAGGCAACCATTCTGAGTCAAATAGTTGCCGATTTCGATAAAATCTTAGTCAGAATCTGCTTTTTCACCTCTTATTGTACCCAAATCTACCTTAGAAATGCAGATATATACTTAAAACACCTTCTTTTGGGACAAATAATTGGTTTTCGCCCTTGACTTACAGAAGATTATAGCCAAAACATGCATTTTCATAATTTAGCGAACTGAAATCTACATTAAAACTGCAGATAACTACTTAAAAATTCACTTCCTTGAATTGATAATAGGTTTTTCTTTGTCATTTTAAACAGATTCCAGTCAAAATCGGCTTCTTCGATTCATATCGTATCTAAAACCGCATCAAAACTGCAAATATCAGTTTAAACTATCATTTTTTGATACAAACAGTTATATATTCATGTCAATATCTTTCAAATTCTAGTCAAAATCGGCGTCTTTGGGCATTTTAGTAACGAAAACCTTAATAAACTATTAGATTTCGACGTGAGGCAACCTTTCTGAGTCAAATAGTTGCCGATTTCGATAAAATCTTAGTCAGAATCTGCTTTTTCGCCTCTTATTGTACCCAAATCTACCTTAGAAATGCAGATATATACTTAAAACACCTTCTTTTGGGACAAATAATTGGTTTTCGCCCTTGATTTACGGAAGATTATAGCCAAAACATGCATTTTCATAACTTAGCGAACTGAAATCTACATTAAAACTGCAGAAAACTACTTAAAAATTCACTTCCTTGAATTGATAATAGGTTTTTCTTTGTCATTTTAAACAGATTCCAGTCAAAATCGGCTTCTTCGACTCATATCGTACCTAAAACCGCATCAAAACTGGAAATACCAGTTTAAACTATCATTTTTTGATACAAACAGTTATATATTCATGGCAATATCTTTCAAATTCTAGTCAAAATCGGCGTCTTTGGGCATTTTAGTAACGAAAACCTTAATAAACTATTAGATTTCGACGTAAGGCAACCATTCTGAGTCAAATAGTTGCCGATTTCGATAAAATCTTAGTCAGAATCTGCTTTTTCGCCTCTTATTGTACCCAAATCTACCTTAGAAATGCAGATATATACTTAGAACACCTTCTTTTGGGACAAATAATTGGTTTTCGCCCTTGATTTACTTAGCGAACTGAAATCTACATTAAAACTGCAGATAACTACTTAAAAATTCACTTCCTTGAATTGATAATAGGTTTTTCTTTGTCATTTTAAATAGACTCCAGTCAAAATCGGCTTCTTCGACTCATATCGTACCTAAAACCGCATCAAAACTGCAAATATCAGTTTAAACTATCATTTTTTGATACAAACAGTTATATATTCATGTCAATATCTTTCAAATTCTAGTCAAAATCGGCGTCTTTGGGCATTTTAGTAACGAAAACCTTAATAAACTATTAGATTTCGACGTAAGGCAACCATTCTGAGTCAAATAGTTGCCGATTTCGATAAAATCCTAGTCAGAATCTGCTTTTTCGCCTCTTATTGTACCCAAATCTACCTTAGAAGTGCAGATATTTACTTAAAACACCTTCTTTTGGGACAAATAATTGGTTTTCGCCCTTGATTTACGGAAGATTATAGCCAAAACATGCATTTTCATAACTTAGCGAACTGAAATCTACATTAAAACTGCAGATAACTACTTAAAAATTCACTTCCTTGAATTGATAATAGGTTGTTCTTTGTCATTTTAAACAGATTCCAGTCAAAATCGGCTTCTGCGACTCATATCGTACCTAAAACCTCATCAAAACTGCAAATATCAGTTTAAACTATCATTTTTTGATACAAACAGTTATATATTCATGTCAATATCTTTTAAATTCTAGTCAAAATCGGCGTCTTTGGGCATTTTAGTAACGAAAACCTTAATAAACTATTAGATTTCGACGTAAGGCAACCTTTCTGAGTCAAATAGTTGCCGACTTCGATAAAATCTTAGTCAGAATCTGCTTTTTCGCCTCTTATTGTACCCAAATCTACCTTAGAAATGTAGATATATACTTAAAACACCTTCTCTTGGGACAAATAATTGGTTTTCGCCCTTGATTTACGGAAGATTATAGCCAAAACATGTATTTTCATAACTTAGCGAACTGAAATCTACATTAAAACTGCAGATAACTACTTAAAAATTCACTTCCTTGAATTGATAATAGGTTTTTCTTTGTCATTTTAAACAGATTCCAGTCAAAATCGGCTTCTTCGACTCATATCGTACCTAAAACCGCATCAAAACTGCAAATATCAGTTTAAACTATCATTTTTTGATACAAACAGTTATATGTTCATGTCAATATCTTACAAATTCTAGTCAAAATGTGCGTCTTTGGGCATTCTAGTAACGAAAACCTTAATAAACTATTAGATTTCGACGTAAGGCAACCATTCTGAGTCAAATAGTTGCCGATTTCGATAAAATCTTAGTCAGAATCTGCTTTTTCGCCTCTTATTGTACCCAAATCTACCTTAGAAATGCAGATATATACTCAGAACACCTTCTTTTGGGACAAATAATTGGTTTTCGCCCTTGATTTACGGAAGATTATAGCCAAAACATGCAATTGATAATAGGTTTTTCTTTGTCATTTTAAACAGATTCCAGTCAAAATCGGCTTCTTCGACTCATATCGTACCTAAAACCGCATCAAAACTGCAAATATCAGTTTAAACTATCATTTTTTGATACAAACAGTTATATGTTCATGTCAATATCTTACAAATTCTAGTCAAAATGTGCGTCTTTGGGCATTCTAGTAACGAAAACCTTAATAAACTATTAGATTTCGACGTAAGGCAACCTTTCTGAGTCAAATAGTTGCCGATTTCGAAAAAATCCTAGTCAGAATCTGCTTTTTCGCCTCTTATTGTACCCAAATCTACCTTAGAAATGCAGATATATACTTAAAACACCTTCTTTTGGGACAAATAATTGGTTTTCGCCCATGATTTACGGAAGATTATAGCCAAAACATGCATTTTCATAACTTAGCGAACTGAAATCTACATTAAAACTGCAGATAACTACTTAAAAATGCACTTCCTTGAATTGATAATAGGTTGTTCTTTGTCATTTTAAACAGATTCCAGTCAAAATCGGCTTCTTCGACTCATATCGTACCTAAAACCGCATCAAAACTGCAAATATCAGTTTAAACTATCATTTTTTGATACAAACAGTTATATATTCATGTCAATATCTTTCAAATTCTAGTCAAAATCGGCGTCTTTGGGCATTTTAGTAACGAAAACCTTAATAAACTATTAGATTTCGACGTAAGGCAACCATTCTGAGTCAAATAGTTGCCGATTTCGATAAAATCTTAGTCAGAATCTGCTTTTTCGCCTCTTATTGTACCCAAATCTACCTTAGAAATGTAGATATATACTTGAAACACCTTCTTTTGGGACAAATAAGTTCGCTTAGTTATGAAAATGCATGTTTTGGCTATAATCTTCCGTAAATCAAGGGCGAAAACCAATTATTTGTCCCAAAAGAAGGTGTTTTAAGTATATATCTGCATTTCTAAGGTAGATTTGGGTACAATAAGAGGCGAAAAAGCAGATTCTGACTAAGATTTTATCGAAATCGGCAACTATTTGACTCAGAATGGTTGCCTTACGTCGAAATCTAATAGTTTATTAAGGTTTTCGTTACTAAAATGCCCAAAGACGCCGATTTTGACTAGAATTTGAAAGATATTGACATGAATATATAACTGTCTGTTTCAAAAAATGATAGTTTAAACTGATATTTGCAGTTTTGATGCGGTTTTAGGTACGATATGTGTCGAAGAAGCCGATTTTGATTGGAATCTGTTTAAAATGACAAAGAAAAACCTATTATCAATTCAAGGAAGTGAATTTTTAAGTAGTTATCTGCAGTTTTAATGTAGATTTCAGTTCGCTAAGTAATGAAAATGCATGTTTTGGCTATAATCTTCCGTAAATCAAGGGCGAAAACCAATTATTTGTCCCAAAAGAAGGTGTTTTAAGTATATATCTACATTTATAAGGTAGATTTGGGTACAATAAGAGGCGAAAAAGCAGATTCTGACTAAGATTTTATCGAAATCGGCAACTATTTGACTCAGAATGGTTGCCTTACGTCGAAATCTAATAGTTTATTAAGGTGTTCGTTACTAAAATGCCCAAAGACGCCGATTTTGACTAGAATTTGAAAGATATTGACATGAATATATAACTGTTTGTATCAAAAAATGATAGTTTAAACTGATATTTGCAGTTTTGATGCGGTTTTAGGTACGATATGAGTCGAAGAAGCCGATTTTGTCTGGAATCTGTTTAAAATGACAAAGAACAACCTATTATCAATTCAAGGAAGTGAATTTTTAAGTAGTTATCTGCAGTTTTAATGTAGATTTCAGTTCGCTAAGTTATGAAAATGCATGTTTTGGCTATAATCTTCCGTAAATCAAGGGCGAAAACCAATTATTTGTCCCAAAAGAAGGTGTTTTAAGTATATATCTGCATTTCAAAGGTAGATTTGGGTACAATAAGAGGCGAAAAAGCAGATTCTGACTAGGATTTTATCGAAATCGGCAACTATTTGACTCAGAAAGGTTGCCTTACGTCGAAATCTAATAGTTTATTAAGGTTTTCGTTACTAAAATGCCCAAAGACGCCGATTTTGACTAGAATTTGAACGATATTGACATGAATATATAACTGTTTGTATCAAAAAATGATAGTTTAAACTGATATTTGCAGTTTTGATGCGGTTTTAGATACGATATGAATCGAAGAAGCCGATTTTGACTGGAATCTGTTTAAAATGACAAAGAAAAACCTATTATCAATTCAAGGAAGTGAATTTTTAAGTAGTTATCTGCAGTTTTAATGTAGATTTCAGTTCGCTAAGTTATGAAAATGCATGTTTTGGCTATAATCTTCCGTAAATCAAGGGCGAAAACCAATTATTTGTCCCAAAAGAAGGTGTTTTAAGTATATATCTACATTTCTAAGGTAGATTTGGGTACAACAAGAGGCGAAAAAGCAGATTCTGACTAAGATTTTATCGAAATCGGCAACTCTTTGACTCAGAATGGTTGCCTTACGTCGAAATCTATAAGTTTATTAAGGTTTCCGTTACTAAAATGCCCAAAGACGCCGATTTTGACTAGAATTTGAAAGATATTGACATGAATATATAACTGTTTGTATCAAAAAATGATAGTTTAAACTGATATTTGCAGTTTTGATGCGGTTTTAGGTACGATATGAGTCGAAGAAGCCGATTTTGACTGGAATCTGTTTAAAATGACAAAGAACAACCTATTATCAATCCAAGGAAGTGAATTTTTAAGTAGTTATCTGCAGTTTTAATATAGATTTCAGTTCGCTAAGTTATGAAAATGCATGTTTTGGCTATAATCTTCCGTAAATCAAGGGCGAAAACCAATTATTTGTCCCAAAAGAAGGTGTTTTAAGTATATATCTGCATTTCTAAGGTAGATTTGGGTACAATAAGAGGCGAAAAAGCAGATTCTGACTAGGATTTTTTCGAAATCGGCAACTATTTGACTCAGAAAGGTTGCCTTACGTCGAAATCTAATAGTTTATTAAGGTTTTCGTTACTAAAATGCCCAAAGACGCCGATCTTGACTAGAATTTGAAAGATATTGACATGAATATATAACTGTTTGTATCAAAAAATGATAGTTTAAACTAATATTTGCAGTTTTGATGCGGTTTTAGGTACGATATGAGTCGAAGAAGCCGATTTTGACTGGAATCTGTTTAAAATGACAAAGAAAAACATATTATCAATTCAAGGAAGTGAATTTTTAAGTAGTTATCTGCAGTTTTAATGTAGATTTCAGTTCGCTAAGTTATGAAAATGCATGTTTTGGCTATAATCTTCCGTAAATCAAGGGCGAAAACCAATTATTTGTCCCAAAAGAAGGTGTTTTAAGTATATATCTGCATTTCTAAGGTAGATTTGGGTACATTAAGAGGCGAAAAAGCAGATTCTGACTAAGATTTTATCGAAATCGGCAACTATTTGACTCAGAATGGTTGCCTTACGTCGAAATATAATAGTTTATTAAGGTTTTCGTTACTAAAATGCCCAAAGACGCCGATTTTGACTAGAATTTGAAAGATATTGACATGAATATATAACTGCTTGTATCAAAAAATGATAGTTTAAACTGATATTTGCAGTTTTGATGCGGTTTTAGGTACGATATGAGTCGAAGAAGCCGATTTTGACTGGAATCTGTTTCAAATGACAAAGAAAAACATATTATCAATTCAAGGAAGTGAATTTTTAAGTAGTTATCTGCAGTTTTAATGTAGATTTCAGTTCGCTAAGTTATGAAAATGCATGTTTTGGCTATAATCTTCCGTAAATCAAGGGCCAAGACCAGTTATTTGTCCCAAAAGAAGGTGTTTTAAGTATATATCTGCATTTCTAAGGTAGATTTGGGTACAATAAGAGGCGAAAAAGCAGATTCTGACTAAGATTTTATCGAAATCGGCAACAATTTGACTCAGAAAGGTTGCCTTACGTCGAAATCTAATAGTTTATTAAGGTTTTCGTTACTAAAATGCCCAAAGACGCCGATTTTGACTAGAATTTGAAAGATATTGACATGAATATATAACTGTTTGTATCAAAAAATGATAGTTTAAACTGATATTTGCAGTTTTGATGCGGTTTTAGATACGATATGAATCGAAGAAGCCGATTTTGACTGGAATCTGTTTAAAATGACAAAGAAAAACCTATTATCAATTCAAGGAAGTGAATTTTTAAGTAGTTATCTGCAGTTTTAATGTAGATTTCAGTTCGCTAAGTTATGAAAATGCATGTTTTGGCTATAATCTTCCGTAAATCAAGGGCGAAAACTAATTATTTGTCCCAAAAGAAGGTGTTTTAAGTATATACCTGCATTTCTAAGGTAGATTTGGGTACAATAAGAGGCGAAAAAGCAGATTCTGACTAAGATTTTATCGAAATCGGCAACTATTTGACTCAGAATGGTTGCCTTACGTCGAAATCTAATAGTTTATTAAGGTTTTCGTTACTAAAATGCCCAAAGGCGCCGATTTTGACTAGAATTTGAAAGATATTGACATGAATATATAACTGTTTGTATCAAAAAATGATGGTTTAAACTGATATTTGCAGTTTTGATGCGGTTTTAGATACGATATGAATCGAAGAAGCCGATTTTGACTGGAATCTGTTTAAAATGACAAAGAAAAACCTATTATCAATTCAAGGAAGTGAATTTTTAAGTAGTTATTTGCAGTTTTAATGTAGATTTCAGTTCGCTAAGTTATGAAAATGCATGTTTTGGCTATAATCTTCCGTAAATCAAGGGCGAAAACCAATTATTTGTCCCAAAAGAAGGTGTTTTAAGTATATATCTGCATTTCTAAGGTAGATTTGGGTACATTAAGAGGCGAAAAAGCAGATTCTGACTAAGATTTTATCGAAATCGGCAACTATTTGACTCAGAATGGTTGCCTTACGTCGAAATCTAATAGTTTATTAAGGTTTTCGTTACTAAAATGCCCAAAGACGCCGATTTTGACTAGAATTTGAAAGATATTGACATGAATATATAACTGTTTGTATCAAAAAATGATAGTTTAAACTAATATTTGCAGTTTTGATGCGGTTTTAGGTACGATATGAGTCGAAGAAGCCGATTTTGACTGGAATCTGTTTAAAATGACAAAGAAAAACATATTATCAATTCAAGGAAGTGAATTTTTAAGTAGTTATCTGCAGTTTTAATGTAGATTTCAGTTCGCTAAGTTATGAAAATGCATGTTTTGGCTATAATCTTCCGTAAATCAAGGGCGAAAACCAATTATTTGTCCCAAAAGAAGGTGTTTTAAGTATATATCTGCATTTCTAAGGTAGATTTGGGTACATTAAGAGGCGAAAAAGCAGATTCTGACTAAGATTTTATCGAAATCGGCAACTATTTGACTCAGAATGGTTGCCTTACGTCGAAATCTAATAGTTTATTAAGGTTTTCGTTACTAAAATGCCCAAAGACGCCGATTTTGACTAGAATTTGAAAGATATTGACATGAATATATAACTGCTTGTATCAAAAAATGATAGTTTAAACTGATATTTGCAGTTTTGATGCGGTTTTAGGTACGATATGAGTCGAAGAAGCCGATTTTGACTGGAATCTGTTTAAAATGACAAAGAAAAACATATTATCAATTCAAGGAAGTGAATTTTTAAGTAGTTATCTGCAGTTTTAATGTAGATTTCAGTTCGCTAAGTTATGAAAATGCATGTTTTGGCTATAATCTTCCGTAAATCAAGGGCGAAAACCAATTATTTGTCCCAAAAGAAGGTGTTTTAAGTATATATCTGCATTTCTAAGGTAGATTTGGGTACATTAAGAGGCGAAAAAGCAGATTCTGACTAAGATTTTATCGAAATCGGCAACTATTTGACTCAGAATGGTTGCCTTACGTCGAAATCTAATAGTTTATTAAGGTTTTCGCTACTAAAATGCCCAAAGACGCCGATTTTGACTAGAATTTGAAAGATATTGACATGAATATATAACTGCTTGTATCAAAAAATGATAGTTTAAACTGATATTTGCAGTTTTGATGCGGTTTTAGGTACGATATGAGTCGAAGAAGCCGATTTTGACTGGAATCTGTTTCAAATGACAAAGAAAAACATATTATCAATTCAAGGAAGTGAATTTTTAAGTAGTTATCTGCAGTTTTAATGTAGATTTCAGTTCGCTAAGTTATGAAAATGCATGTTTTGGCTATAATCTTCCGTAAATCAAGGGCCAAGACCAGTTATTTGTCCCAAAAGAAGGTGTTTTAAGTATATATCTGCATTTCTAAGGTAGATTTGGGTACAATAAGAGGCGAAAAAGCAGATTCTGACTAAGATTTTATCGAAATCGGCAACTATTTGACTCAGAATGGTTGCCTTACGTCGAAATCTAATAGTTTATTAAGGTTTCCGTTACTAAAATGCCCAAAGACGCCGATTTTAACTAGAATTTGAAAGATATTGACATGAATATATAACTGTTTGTATCAAAAAATGATAGTTTAAACTGATATTTGCAGTTTTGATGCGGTTTTAGATACGATATGAATCGAAGAAGCCGATTTTGACTGGAATGTGTTTAAAATGACAAAGAAAAACCTATTATCAATTCAAGGAAGTGAATTTTTATGTAGTTATCTGCAGTTTTAATGTAGATTTCAGTTCGCTAAGTTATGAAAATGCATGTTTTGGCTATAATCTTCCGTAAATCAATTGCGAAAACCAATTATTTGTCCCAAAAGAAGGTGTTTTAAGTATATATCTGCATTTCTAAGGTAGATTTGGGTACAATAAGAGGCGAAAAAGCAGATTCTGACTAAGATTTTATCGAAATCGGCAACAATTTGACTCAGAAAGGTTGCCTTACGTCGAAATCTAATAGTTTATTAAGGTTTTCGTTACTAAAATGCCCAAAGACGCCGATTTTGACTAGAATTTGAAACATATTGACATGAATATATAACTGTTTGTATCAAAAAATGATAGTTTAAACTGATATTTGCAGTTTTGATGCGGTTTTAGATACGATATGAATCGAAGAAGCCGATTTTGACTGGAATCTGTTTAAAATGACAAAGAAAAACCTATTATCAATTCAAGGAAGTGAATTTTTAAGTAGTTATCTGCAGTTTTAATGTAGATTTCAGTTCGCTAAGTTATGAAAATGCATGTTTTGGCTATAATCTTCCGTAAATCAAGGGCGAAAACTAATTATTTGTCCCAAAAGAAGGTGTTTCAAGTATATATCTGCATTTCTAAGGTAGATTTGGGTACAATAAGAGGCGAAAAAGCAGATTCTGACTAAGATTTTATCGAAATCGGCAACTATTTGACTCAGAATGGTTGCCTTACGTCGAAATCTAATAGTTTATTAAGGTTTTCGTTACTAAAATGCCCAAAGGCGCCGATTTTGACTAGAATTTGAAAGATATTGACATGAATATATAACTGTTTGTATCAAAAAATGATAGTTTAAACTGATATTTGCAGTTTTGATGCGGTTTTAGATACGATATGAATCGAAGAAGCCGATTTTGACTGGAATCTGTTTAAAATGACAAAGAAAAACCTATTATCAATTCAAGGAAGTGAATTTTTAAGTAGTTATTTGCAGTTTTAATGTAGATTTCAGTTCGCTAAGTTATGAAAATGCATGTTTTGGCTATAATCTTCCGTAAATCAAGGGCGAAAACCAATTATTTGTCCCAAAAGAAGGTGTTTTAAGTATATATCTGCATTTCTAAGGTAGATTTGGGTACATTAAGAGGCGAAAAAGCAGATTCTGACTAAGATTTTATCGAAATCGGCAACTATTTGACTCAGAATGGTTGCCTTACGTCGAAATCTAATAGTTTATTAAGGTTTTCGTTACTAAAATGCCAAAGACGCCGATTTTGACTAGAATTTGAAAGATATTGACATGAATATATAACTGCTTGTATCAAAAAATGATAGTTTAAACTGATATTTGCAGTTTTGATGCGGTTTTAGATAGGATATGAATCGAAGAAGCCGATTTTGACTGGAATCTGTTTAAAATGACAAAGAAAAACATATTATCAATTCAAGGAAGTGAATTTTTATGTAGTTATCTGCAGTTTTAATGTAGATTTCAGTTCGCTAAGTTATGAAAATGCATGTTTTGGCTATAATCTTCCGTAAATCAAGGGCGAAAACCAATTATTTGTCCCAAAAGAAGGTGTTTTAAGTATATATCTGCATTTCTAAGGTAGATTTGGGTACAATAAGAGGCGAAAAAGCAGATTCTGACTAAGATTTTATCGAAATCGGCAACAATTTGACTCAGAAAGGTTGCCTTACGTCGAAATCTAATAGTTTATTAAGGTTTTCGTTACTAAAATGCCCAAAGACGCCGATTTTGACTAGAATTTGAAAGATATTGACATGAATATATAACTGTTTGTATCAAAAAATGATAGTTTAAACTGATATTTGCAGTTTTGATGCGGTTTTAGATACGATATGAATCGAAGAAGCCGATTTTGACTGGAATCTGTTTAAAATGACAAAGAAAAACCTATTATCAATTCAAAGAAGTGAATTTTTAAGTAGTTATCTGCAGTTTTAATGTAGATTTCAGTTCGCTAAGTTATGAAAATGCATGTTTTGGCTATAATCTTCCGTAAATCAAGGGCGAAAACTAATTATTTGTCCCAAAAGAAGGTGTTTTAAGTATATATCTGCATTTCTAAGGTAGATTTGGGTACAATAAGAGGCGAAAAAGCAGATTCTGACTAAGATTTTATCGAAATCGGCAACTATTTGACTCAGAATGGTTGCCTTACGTCGAAATCTAATAGTTTATTAAGGTTTTCGTTACTAAAACGCCCAAAGGCGCCGATTTTGACTAGAATTTGAAAGATATTGACATGAATATATAACTGTTTGTATCAAAAAATGATAGTTTAAACTGATATTTGCAGTTTTGATGCGGTTTTAGATACGATATGAATCGAAGAAGCCGATTTTGACTGGAATCTGTTTAAAATGACAAAGAAAAACCTATTATCAATTCAAGGAAGTGAATTTTTAAGTAGTTATTTGCAGTTTTAATGTAGATTTCAGTTCGCTAAGTTATGAAAATGGATGTTTTGGCTATAATCTTCCGTAAATCAAGGGCGAAAACCAATTATTTGTCCCAAAAGAAGGTGTTTTAAGTATATATCTGCATTTCTAAGGTAGATTTGGGTACATTAAGAGGCGAAAAAGCAGATTCTGACTAAGATTTTATCGAAATCGGCAACTATTTGACTCAGAATGGTTGCCTTACGTCGAAATCTAATAGTTTATTAAGGTTTTCGTTACTAAAATGCCCAAAGACGCCGATTTTGACTAGAATTTGAAAGATATTGACATGAATATATAACTGCTTGTATCAAAAAATGATAGTTTAAACTGATATTTGCAGTTTTGATGCGGTTTTAGGTACGATATGAGTCGAAGAAGCCGATTTTGACTGGAATCTGTTTCAAATGACAAAGAAAAACATATTATCAATTCAAGGAAGTGAATTTTTAAGTAGTTATCTGCAGTTTTAATGTAGATTTCAGTTCGCTAAGTTATGAAAATGCATGTTTTGGCTATAATCTTCCGTAAATCAAGGGCCAAGACCAGTTATTTGTCCCAAAAGAAGGTGTTTTAAGTATATATCTGCATTTCTAAGGTAGATTTGGGTACAATAAGAGGCGAAAAAGCAGATTCTGACTAAGATTTTATCGAAATCGGCAACTATTTGATTCAGAATGGTTGCCTTACGTCGAAATCTAATAGTTTATTAAGGTTTTCGTTACTAAAATGCCCAAAGACGCCGATTTTGACTAGAATTTGAAAGATATTGACATGAATATATAACTGTTTGTATCAAAAAATGATAGTTTATACTGATATTTGCAGTTTTGATGCGGTTTTAGGTACGATATGAGTCGAAGAAGCCGATTTTGACGAGAATCTGTTTAAAATGACAAAGAAAAACCTATTATCAATTCAAGGAAATGAATTTTTAAGTAGTTATCTGCAGTTTTAATGTAGATTTCAGTTCGCTAAGTTATGAGAATGCATGTTTTGTCTATAATCTTCCGTAAATCAAGGGCCAAGACCAGTTATTTGTCCCAAAAGAAGGTGTTTTAAGTATATCTGCATTTCTAAGGTAGATTTGGGTACAATAAGAGACGAAAAAGCAGATTCTGACTAAGATTTTATCGAAATCGGCAACTATTTGACTCAGAAAGTTTGCCTTACGTCGAAATCTAATAGTTTATTAAGGTTTTCGTTACTAAAATGCCCAAAGACGCCGATTTTGACTAGAATTTGAGAGATATTGACATGAATATATAACTGTTTGTATCAAAAAATGATAGTTTAAACTGATATTTGCAGTTTTGATGCGGTTTTAGATACGATATGAATGGAAAAAGCCGATTTTGACTGGAATCTGTTTAAAATGACAAAGAAAAACCTATTATCAATTCAAGGAAGTGAATTTTTAAGTAGTTATCTGCAGTTTTAATGTAGATTTCAGTTCGCTAAGTTATGAAAATGCATGTTTTGGCTATAATTTTCCGTAAATCAAGGGCGAAAACCAATTTTTTTGTCCAAAAGAAGGTGTTTTAAGTATATATCTGCATTTCTAAGGTAGATTTGGGTACAATAAGAGGCGAAAAAACAGATTCTGACTAAGATTTTATCGAAATCGGCAACTATTTGACTCAGAAAGGTTGCCTTACGTCGAAATCTAATAGTTTATTACGGTTTTCGTTACTAAAATGCCTAAAGACGCCGATTTTGACTAGAATTTGAAAGATATTGACATGAATATATAACTGTTTGTATCAAAAAATGATAGTTTAAACTGATATTTGCAGTTTTGATGCGGTTTTAGGTACGATATGAGTCGAAGAAGCCGATTTTGACTGGAATCTGTTTAAAATGACAAAGAAAAACCTATTATCAATTCAAGGAAGTGAATTTTTAAGTATTTATCTGCAGTTTTAATGTAGATTTCAGTTCGCTAAGTTATGAAAATGCATGTTTTGGCTATAATCTTCCGTAAATCAAGGGCGAAAACCAATTATTTGTCCCAAAAGAAGGTGTTTTAAGTATATATCTGCATTTCTAAGGTAGATTTGGGTACAATAAGAGGCGAAAGAGCAGATTCTGACTAAGATTTTATCGAAATCGGCAACTATTTGACTCAGAAAGGTTGCCTTACGTCGAAATCTAATAGTTTATTAAGGTTTTCGTTACTAAAATGCCCAAAGACGCCGATTTTGACTAGAATTGGAAAGATATTGACATGAATATATAACTGTTTGTATCAAAAAATGATAGTTTAAACTAATATTTGCAGTTTTGATGCGGTTATAGATACGATATGAATCGAAGAAGCCGATTTTCACTGGAATCTGTTTAAAATGACACAGAAAAACCTATTATCAATTCAAGGAAGTGAATTTTTAAGTAGTTATCTGCAGTTTTAATGTAGATTTCAGTTCGCTAAGTTATGAAAATGCATGTTTTGGCTATAATCTTCCGTAAATCAAGGGCGAAAACCAATTATTTGTCCCAAAAGAAGGTGTTTTAAGTATATATCTGCATTTCTAAGGTAGATTTGGGTACAATAAGAGGCGAAAAAGCAGATTCTGACTAAGATTTTATCGAAATCGGCAACTATTTGACTCAGAATGGTTGCCTTACGTCGAAATCTAATAGTTTATTAAGGTTTTCGTTGAACTAGAAATAAAAAATATTCATTAACGCATTTCGAAACTTTGTTTTCTCCATCTGGGCCTTCATACGACTCAGCATATTAACAAAAGTGTGATTAGACATTCTCAAAAACTGTTTAAACTTTCCAGAGTCCTTTTTAAACTCTTTCTTGACAAATTTTAACACCGCTTTTGTAATCCTTTTATAGTTATTATTTTTCTGTAGAACATACTGGGGCATAAATATTTCAACTAAATATGAAATATTTTAAATCAACAAAATATAGTTAAGAAACAAGATCCAATATAACAGCTAAAATGTATGAGTTGGTTGAACTATTAAATAACACTTTGAAGCGTCAAATCAAGCGATTATGTTTTGTCGACCAACGGAGCTTACCGAGTTAAGCCAAAAAGAATAATTCAGAATGCTCTCTGACGAGAAAAAACCATTTTAGTTTTCGTTTGTTTTAAAGCTGGACAGGAACTCGTGACAATTCTTGCATTTTAAACCTTTATATTTATAATTTTCTGACCAGACACCACGTGTATAATAGTCTATAGCGGGGACGTTGATTATGAAATGTACCTTTCAATGTCGTTAATAGGTGTTCTGCTTGTATCGAACCCAAAGTCATGAGTATATTAAATTTAACATTATGTTGGGAACTCTACCCGAACATTTTCTTCTACTCGTGGCCTATTGACGATTAAAATCAAAAAAATTTATATATATTTATATATAAATATATATTGATTCTACGGTGACACAAATATGTTTAACCGAATATTATTATTATATATAAAATAATAATGTTGCACACTTCTGTAAAGGCGTCCCTAGCGGGTACAAAAATTTACAACTGAAAAAGAAAGAAGACGCAGTATAACAATAAAATAACTATGAAAATAAATAAAACTTCTTAATGGCAGTTGATTTGCATTGAAAATACTATTCCTTTGGATTTTCAGCTAGTGGCGCTAAAAGCAACACGTTATTTTTCTATGCGTCAATGTTGTTGGATTTTTTATCGCTATACCCCTCTCTAGTTAAATGGGTGTGAATGTCAGGGAAAAAGTTCCATTTCATAACAACGAATTTGATGTGATGGAAGACTACATGTCATTATCCCGGGACGTCTTTGTTACCTCTTTAATATATTGCGTTGCTGTAGAAATATGACGATCTTCGAATAAGGGGTGGTTCCTAAAAGGCAAATTATTCTTATAAATATAGGTCGGTCGTTCAATATCCTAATTTTTTCTCGCACTTTTTAATATTTGTTTCGCATAATAATAAAAATAAAGGCAACAACAAAAACAATAAGATAATTCAAGATTTAAATATACAGATTAAACATAAATACGGTTGCAATATATTTGAGAAGGAAAGAAAAGGTTTAATAAGAACTTAATGCTGCCATTTAAGCCGCTCCTAACTACGTTGTCATTCAATTTAAAATCATAAAATCAGTACAGATTCGGATTCTGTGCCATAAAAATATCAGGTTTTACCCGAAATTTGATTCTGAATTCTCGGTAGCTCGTGCTGTAACCTCCAGGCCATTTATCTATCATGTTTGTCAAGAAATTCTCTAAAATCCCAATTATGCATTCATCATTCGTTACCAAAGTGTCACTTTAAAATGTCAGCTTCATTAAACACTGTCGCGGGTCAATTCGAGCGTTTGCATTTCTCTAGATCGCGAACGATCAAATTGTTTTCGGTAGATTTAAAAACTGTTTAAATTTACAATGGTTATAATTGCCGGTGTTCGTAACAATAAGACAAAAAGTAGGTTACTAAATTATTACAATAGGCACATATTTCTTTTCTCAAGACATGCAGAACGACAGGTACTACAATTCTTACACAAAATGTTAATATATCAAAAATGGTATATACCCCCTTTGACATTTCATTTAATTTATAAGTGAATAAGTGCATAATTAGACATTTTGGATTAGGGAGTGGAAAAACATGTTGAAGCTAACAATAAAGTCGGATTTTTGACAAATACTATAAATCGTCTTTTTTGCTAATACAGTGCCATTAACCGAGAAACAAAAGAAAAATGAGATGTCAAAGTTGCTCTCCCTCTACCACCGTGTTCATGGAATGAGGGTCTTGTTAGGTGTTATGAAACAGTTTTATAATTCTTCAGGTATTCCACCGTTTTCATACTTTTTGGGCACTTGGTATAGCTTTAAATAAACGAGGCAATAAATAGTTCTTAAGAAATTGAGCTTTTCATATTTTAAATACAACGTTAAATATTGCAATTGTAATTGTAAACTTGAATTTAGTTTTATTCAAAAAATTTTAACATTTTATTGATTTAAAATTCTGGATATGGATAATAAAATTGACCACTTAAAACAGATTTGACTAGTTACTATCCCGAAACAGATGAAATCCACTTTAGTGTAAGTATCTACGATCCTCGTTATTAACATTAAATTTAATGCAGTTAGCTAGACTTATGATACAGGGTAAATCAAAAATGCATAAGGCCATCATTATAAAAAAATAAATATGGCGGGAAGAACTATAAACCACGAGGAAAACACAATTTGGAAAAATTGAATTTGTGGTTTTATTTTTTTTAATAAAAAAATTCGGTGGTGTCCATTTGAGAGTCATAGCTCCGTAGGTTGCGCCTATAGAAAAAAAAATTTTTTCGTGCCTTATCTAAATCTCAGAGACTTTCCCGCACGCCCGGTATAATTTGGATTCGGGAGTAGAAAGAGTAGAAAGAGAAAAGTAGAATTCGGGAGTAGAGGAGAGGGAGTAGCAACGACGTTTACTTAATGTTTGTCGAATGAAACCCACTAAGCGGATATCGAAATATCGATCCCTATAAACAAATCGATACTATGTATTTTGATCGCGAGATTTTACGTGAAACTGACGATATTGCATTACCTGAAGTGATGTTGTGCCCGCCCACTAAAACCGAAAACGTGCTGCGATCTCTATTGTAGACGCAATGACCGGCGGTCAACACGAAAAATTCAGAGATTATGCTAGCCCCGCAAATTATGATGAAAGGGTTCAGATTTACCAGCCCCGCCATCGAAGGGTACTCGTTGACGCCCGTTTCTTGTCCTCCAAGGATTGTAGCCTAAAAAACGTACGTTTTGCCATGTGAAATTCGAAATTTCATCGGCATGGCCTACAATAAATTCAATGAAATATAAAACGTTTCTAGAACGGCGGGAAGAAGTGCAATTTAATTTGATGGTTCTCATCAAAATGGTTTTGTAGTAATGCGAATTGAATTTGAAACTAACGCTAATATCCAAAAGGATACATCGGTTTACTGTCTCATTTTACATGACGAAGTATTTAGTTAGAATCCGCTAACTGAAATAGTAAAACAAATTCAACGGTTTTTAAAAAGATTCGCAAATTATATGTTCAAAAAATTTGCCACAAAACATTCGGCGAAACAGTACATTTTTGGCGGTTGTCCTCACGCGGATAGTGGCGTTAGATATTCAAGGTTTTAATCTAAAGGACGCTGTAGGTTTCGTCGCTAAAGAGATTGCAATTTATGACGGAAATCTACTTACTTACTTACAAGCCGCAGAGAGCGAAGCGTATATTGCGTACCTTGGCTCAAGCATTTTCACCACGGATTAAAACTAACCAAAACTAACCAAAACTGCAAATATCAGTTTAAACTATCATTTTTTGATACAAACAGTTTTATATTCATGTCAATATCTTTCAAATTCTAGTCAAAATCGGCGTCTTTGGGCATTTTAGTAACGAAAACCTTAATAAACTATTAGATTTCGACGTAAGGCAACCTTTCTGAGTCAAATAGTTGCCGATTTCGATAAAATCTTAGTCAGAATCTGCTTTTTCGCCTCTTATTGTACCCAAATCTACCTTAGAAATGCAGATATATACTTAAAACACCTTCTTTTGGGACAAATAATTGGTTTTCGCCCTTGATTTACGGAAGATTATAGCCAAAACATGCATTTTCATAACTTAGCGAACTGAAATCTACATTAAAACTGCAGATAACTACTTAAAAATTCACTTCCTTGAATTGATAATAGGTTTTTCTTTGTCATTTTAAACAGATTCCAGTCAAAATCGGCTTCTTCGATTCATATCGTATCTAAAACCGCATCAAAACTGCAAATATCAGTTTAAACTATCATTTTTTGATACAAACAGTTATATATTCATGTCAATATCTTTCAAATTCTAGTCAAAATCGGCGTCTTTGAGCATTTTAGTAACGAAAACCTTAATAAACTATTAGATTTCGACGTAAGGCATCCATTCTGAGTCAAATAGTTGCCGATTTCGATAAAATCTTAGTCAGAATCTGCTTTTTCGCCTCTTATTGTACCCAAATCTACCTTAGAAATGCAGATATATACTTAAAACACCTTCTTTTGGGACAAATAATTGGTTTTCGCCCTTGATTTGCGGAAGATTATAGCCAAAACATGCATTTTCATAACTTAGCGAACTGAAATTTACATTAAAACTGCAGATAACTACTTAAAAATTCACTTCCTTAAATTGATAATAGGTTTTTCTTTGTCATTTTAAACAGATTCCAGTCAAAATCGGCTTCTTCGATTCATATCGTATCTAAAACCGCATCAAAACTGCAAATATCAGTTTAAACTATCATTTTTTGATACAAACAGTTATATATTCATGTCAATATCTTTCAAATTCTAGTCAAAATCGGCGTCTTTGGGCATTTTAGTAACGAAAACCTTAATAAACTATTAGATTTCGACGTGAGGCAACCTTTCTGAGTCAAATAGTTGCCGATTTCGATAAAATCTTAGTCAGAATCTGCTTTTTCGCCTCTTATTGTACCCAAATCTACCTTAGAAATGCAGATATATACTTAAAACACCTTCTTTTGGGACAAATAATTGGTTTTCGCCCTTGATTTACGGAAGATAATAGCCAAAACATGCATTTTCATAACTTAGCGAACTGAAATCTACATTAAAACTGCAGATAACTACTTAAAAATTCACTTCCTTGAATTGATAATAGGTTTTTCTTTGTCATTTTAAACAGATTCCAGTCAAAATCGGCTTCTTCGACTCATATCGTACCTAAAACCGCATCAAAACTGCAAATATCAGTTTAAACTATCATTTTTTGATACAAACAGTTATATATTCATGTCAATATCTTTCAAATTCTAGTCAAAATCGGCGTCTTTGGGCATTTTAGTAACGAAAACCTTAATAAACTATTAGATTTCGACGTAAGGCAACCATTCTGAGTCAAATAGTTGCCGATTTCGATAAAATCTTAGTCAGAATCTGCTTTTTCGCCTCTTATTGTACCCAAATCTACCTTAGAAATGCAGATATATACTTAAAACACCTTCTTTTGAGACAAATAATTGGTTTTCGCCCTTGATTTACGGAAGATTATAGACAAAACATGCATTTTCATAACTTAGCGAACTGAAATCTACATTAAAACTGCAGATAACTACTTAAAAATTCACTTCCTTGAATTGATAATAGGTTTTTCTTTGTCACTTTAAACAGATTTCAGTCGAAATCGGCTTCTTCGATTCATATCGTATCTAAAACCGCATCAAACCTGCAAATATCAGTTTAACCTATCATTTTTTGATACAAACAGTTATATATTCATATCAATATCTTTCAAATTCTAGTCAAAATCGGCGTCTTTGGGCATTTTAGTAACGAAAACCTTAATAAACTATTAGATTTCGACGTAAGGCAACCTTTCTGAGTCAAATAGTTGCCGATTTCGATAAAATCTTAGTCAGAATCTGCTTTTTCGCCTCTTATTGTACCCAAATCTACCTTAGAAATGCAGATATATACTTAAAACACCTTCTTTTGGGACAAATAATTGGTTTTCGCCCTTGATTTACGGAAGATTATAGCCAAAACATGCATTTTCATAACTTAGCGAACTGAAATCTCCATTAAAACTGCAGATAACTACTTAAAAATTCACTTCCTTGAATTGATAATAGGTTTTTCTTTGTCATTTTAAACAGATTCCAGTCAAAATCGGCTTCTTCGACTCATATCGTACCTAAAACCGCATCAAAACTGCAAATATCAGTATAAACTATCATTTTTTGATACAAACAGTTATATATTCATATCTATATCTTTCAAATTCTAGTCAAAATCGGCGTCTTTGGGCATTTTAGTAACGAAAACCTTAATAAACTATTAGATTTCGACGTAAGGCAACCATTGTGAGTCAAATAGTTGCCGATTTCGATAAAATCTTAGTCAGAATCTGCTTTTTCGCCTCTTATTGTACCCAAATCTACCTTAGAAATGCAGATGTATACTTAAAACACCTTCTTTTGGGACAAATAATTGGTTTTCGCCCTTGATTTACGGAAGATTATAGCCAAAACATGCATTTTCATAACTTAGCGAACTGAAATCTACATTAAAACTGCAGATAACTACTTAAAAATTCACTTCCTTGAATTGATAATAGGTTTTTCTTTGTCACTTTAAACAGATTCCAGAGAAAAATTTCTGGGCTGAGCTGTTAATTAAAAGATATATATTTCAAACAAAACAATGGCCGTTTGCAGTAGGTAGGTTTCGAACTCAATCCCCATAATTGACAAAATTTTCTGGACTGAGCTGCTAATTACAAAAATTATATTTCAAACAAAACAATTTCCGTTTGCAGTAAGTAGGTTTCGAACCTACGCTGCCATGGAGAATCTGATTTCTCGTCAGGCGCCTTAATTGACAGACCATGGCTAAATCTGTTTGAAAGTAGAACTATTTCTTTTGATGTGCCATTTGAAATATTAGGACATTATATTGTTTTAAATGTATGCACTCAATCCCCATAATTGACAAAATTTTCTGGACTGAGCTGCTAATTACAAAAATTATATTTCAAGCAAAACAAATGGTCGTTTGCAGCAGGTAGGTTTCGAACCTACGCTGCCATGGAGAATCTGATTTGTAGTCCGACGCCTTAACCCACAGACCAGGGCTAAATCTGTTTGAAAGTAGAACTATTTCTTTTGATGTGCCATTTGAAATATAAGGACATTATATTCTTTTAAATGTATGCACTCAATCCCCATAATTGACAAAATTTTCTGGACTGAGCTGCTAATTACAAGAATTATATTTCAAGCCAAACAAATGGTCGTTTGCAGTAGGTAGGTTTGGAACCTATGCTGATAGAGAATCTGATATCTAGTCAGACGCCTTTACCGACAGACCAAATCTAAATTTGTTTGAAAGTGGAACTATTTTTGGTGATGTGCCATGCGTTGAAATATAAGGCCATTATATTTTTATAAATTTATGTACCCAATCTTCATATTTGAAAAAATTTCTGGGCTGAGCTGTAAATTAAAAAATATATATTTCAAGCAAAACAATGGCCGTTTGCAGTAGGTAGGTTTCGAACTAAATCCCCATAATTGACAAAATTTTCTGGACTGAGCTGCTAATTATAAAAATTATATTTCAAGCAAAACAAATGGCCGTTTGCAGTAGGTAGGTTTCGAACCTACGCTGATATGGAGAATCTGATTTCTAGTCAGACGCTTTTACCGAGAGACCAAATCTAAATTTGTTTGAAAGTGGTACTATTTCTGGTGATGTGCCATGCGTTGAAATATAAGGCCATTGTATTTTTATAAATTTATGTACTCAATCCCCATAATTGACAAAATTTTCTGGACTGAGCTGCTAATTACAAAAATTATATTTCAAACAAAACAATTTCCGTTTGCAGTAAGTAGGTTTCGAACCTACGCTGCCATGGAGAATCTGATTTCTCGTCAGGCGCCTTAATTGACAGACCAGGGCTAAATCTGTTTGAAAGTAGAACTATTTCTTTTGATGTGCCATTTGAAATATTAGGACATTATATTGTTTTAAATGTATGCACTCAATCCCCATAATTGACAAAATTTTCTGGACTGAGCTGCTAATTACAAAAATTATATTTCAAGCAAAACAAATGGTCGTTTGCAGCAGGTAGGTTTCGAACCTACGCTGCCATGGAGAATCTGATTTGTAGTCCGACGCCTTAACCCACAGACCAGGGCTAAATCTGCTTGAAAGTAGAACTATTTCTTTTGATGTGCCATTTGAAATATAAGGACATTATATTCTTTTAAATGTATGCACTCAATCCCCATAATTGACAAAATTTTCTGGACTGAGCTGCTAATTACAAGAATTATATTTCAAGCAAAACAAATGGTCGTTTGCAGTAGGTAGGTTTGGAACCTATGCTGATAGAGAATCTGATATCTAGTCAGACGCCTTTACCGACAGACCAAATCTAAATTTGTTTGAAAGTGGAACTATTTTTGGTGATGTGCCATGCGTTGAAATATAAGGCCATTATATTTTTATAAATTTATGTACCCAATCTTCATATTTGAAAAAATTTCTGGGCTGAGCTGTAAATTAAAAAATATATATTTCAAGCAAAACAATGGCCGTTTGCAGTAGGTAGGTTTCGAACTCAATCCCCATAATTGACAAAATTTTCTGGACTGAGCTGCTAATTATAAAAATTATATTTCAAGCAAAACAAATGGCCGTTTGCAGTAGGTAGGTTTCGAACCTACGCTGATATGGAGAATCTGATTTCTAGTCAGACGCTTTTACCGAGAGACCAAATCTAAATTTGTTTGAAAGTGGTACTATTTCTGGTGATGTGCCATGCGTTGAAATATAAGGCCATTGTATTTTTATAAATTTATGTACTCAATCCCCATATCTGAGAAAAATTTCTGGGCTGAGCTGTTAATTAAAAAATATATATTTCAAGCAAAACAATTTCCGTTTGCAGTAGGTAGGTTTCGAATCTACGCTGCCATGGAGAATCTGATTTCTAGTCAGACGCCTTAACCGACAGACCAGGGCTAAATCTGTTTGAAAGAAGAACTATTTCTGGTGATATGCCATTTGAAATATAAGAGCATTATATGGTTTTAAATGTATGCACTCAATCCCCATAATTGACAAAATTTTCTGGACTGAGCTGCTAATTACAAAAATTATATTTCACGCAAAACAAATGGTTGTTTGCAGTATGTAGGTTTCATACCTACGCTGCCATGGAGAATCTGATTTGCAGTCAGACGCCTTAACCCACAGACCAGGGCTAAATCTGTTTGAAAGTAGAACTATTTCTTTTGATGTGCCATTTGAAATATAAGGACATTATATTGTTTTAAATGTATGCACTCAATCCCCATAATTGACAAAATTTTCTGGACTGAGCTGCTAATTACAAAAATTATATTTCAAGCAAAACAAATGGTCGTTTGCAGTAGGTAGGTTTGGAACCTATGCTGATAGAGAATCTGATTTCTAGTCAGACGCCTTTACCGACAGACCAAATCTAAATTTGTTTGAAAGTGGTACTATTTCTGGTGATGTGCCATGCGTTGAAATATAAGGCCATTATATTTTTATAAATTTATGTACTCAATCCCCATATCTAAGAAAAATTTCTGGGCTGAGCTGTTAATTAAAAATTATATATTTCAAGCAAAACAATGGCCGTTTGCAGTAGGTGGGTTTCGAACCTACGCTGCCATAGAGAATCTGGTTTCTAGTCAGATGCCTTAACCGACAGACCAGGGCTAAATCTGTTTGAAAGTAGAACTATTTCTGATGATGTGCCATTTGAAATATAAGGGCATTTTATTGTTGTAAATTTATGCACTCAATCCCCATAATTGACCACATTTTTTGGGCAGAGCTGCTAATTACAAAAATTAAATTTCAAGCAAAACAAATTTTCGTTTGCAGTAGGTAGGTTTCGAATCTACGCTGCCATGGAGAATCTCATTTCTAGTCAGACGCCTTAACCGACAGACCAGGGCTAAATCTGTTTGAAAGTAGAACTATTTTTGGTGATGTGCCATGCGTTGAAATATAAGTCCATTATATTTTTATAAATTTATGGATTCAATCCCCATATTTGAGAAAAATTTCTAGGCTGAGCTGTTAATTAGAAAATATATATTTCAAGCAAAACAATGGCCGTTTGCATTAGGTAGGTTTCGAACCTGCGCTGCCATGGGGAATCTGATTTCTAGACAGACGCTTTAACGGACAGACCATGGCTAAATCTGTTTGAAAGTAGAACCATTTCTGGTGATTTGCCATGCTTTGAAATATAAGGGCATTTTATTGTTATAAATTTATGCACTCAATCCCCATAATTGACAAAATTTTCTTGGCTGAGCTGCTAATTACAAAAATTATATTTCAAGCAAAACAATGGTCGTTTGCAGTAGGTAGGTTTCGAACCTACGCTACCATAGAGAATCTGATTTCAAGTCAGACGCCTTAACCGACAGAACAAGGCTAAATCTGTTTGAAAGTCGAACTATTTCTGGTGATGTGCCATGCGTTGAAATATAAGTAAATTATATTTTTATAAATTTATGTACTCAATCCCCATATTTAAGAAAAATTTCTGTTCTGAGCTGTTAACTAAAAATTATATATTTCAAGCAAAACAATGGCCGTTAGCAGTAGGTAGGTTTCGAACCTACGCTGCCATAGAGAATCTGATTTCTAGTCAGACGCCTTAAACGACAGACCAAAGCTAAATCTGTTTGAAAGTCGAACTATTTCTGGTGATGTGCCATTTTAAATTTAAGGGCATTATATTGTTTTATATGTATGCACTCAATCCCTATAATTGACAAAATTTTCTGGGCTGAGCTGCTAATTACAAAAATTATATTTCAAACAAAACAAATGGTCGTTTGCAGTAGGTAGGTTTCGAACCTACGCTGCCATGGAGAATCTGATTTCTAGTCAGACCCCTTAACCGACAGACCAAGGCTAAATCTGTTTGAAAGTCGAACTATTTCTGTTGATGTGCCAGGCGTTGCAATATAAGTCCATTATATTTTTTTAAATTTATGTAGCCAATCCCCATATTTGAGAAAAATTTCTGGGCTGAGCTGTTAATTAAAAAATATATATTTCAAGCAAAACAATGACGGTTTGCAGTGGGTAGGTTTCGAACCTACGCTGCCATAGAGAATCTGATTTCAAGTCAGACGCCTTAACCGACAGAACAAGGCTAAATCTGTTTGAATGTCGCACTATTTCTGGTGATGTGCCATACGTTGAAATATAAGTAAATTATATTTTTATAAATTTATGTACTCAATCCTTAATTTAAGAACAATTTCTGTTCTGAGCTGTTAATTAAAAATTATATATTTCAAGCAAAACAATGGCCGTTTGCAGTAGGTGGGTTTCGAACCTACGCTGCCATAGAGAATCTGGTTTCTAGTCAGATGCCTTAACCGACAGACCAGGGCTAAATCTGTTTGAAAGTAGAACTATTTCTGATGATGTGCCATTTGAAATATAAGGGCATTTTATTGTTGTGAATTTATGCACTCAATCCCCATAATTGACCACATTTTTTGGGCAGAGCTGCTAATTACAAAAATTAAATTTCAAGCAAAACAAATTTTCGTTTGCAGTAGGTAGGTTTCGAATCAACGCTGCCATGGAGAGTCTCATTTCTAGTCAGACGCCTTAACCGACAGACCAGGGCTAAATCTGTTTGAAAGTAGAACTATTTTTGGTGATGTGCCATTTGAAATATAAGGGCATTATATTGTTTTAAATTTATGCACTCAATCCCCATAATTGACAAAATTTTCTGGACTGAACTGCTAATAACAAAAATTATATTTCAAGCAAAACAAATGGTCGTTTGCAGTAGGTAGGTTTCGAACCTATGCTGATAGAGAATCTGATTTCTAGTCAGATGCCTTATCCGACAGACCAAGGCTAAATCTGTTTGACAGTCGAACTATTTCTGGTGATGTGCCATGCGTTGAAATATTAGGCCATTAAATTTTTTTAAATTTATGTAATCAATTCCCATATTTGAGAAAAATTTCTGGGCTGAGCTGTTAACTAAAAATTATATATTTCAAGCAAAACAATGGCCGTTAGCAGTAGGTAGGTTTCGAACCTACGCTGCCATAGAGAATCTGATTTCTAGTCTGACGCCTTAACCGACAGACCAAGGCTAAATCTGTTTGAAAGTCGAACTATTTCTGGTGATGTGCCATGCGTTGAAATATAAGGCCATTATATATTTTTAAATTTATGTAGTCAATCCCCATATTTGAGAAAAATTTCTGGGCTGAGCTGTTAATTAAAAAATATATATTTCAAGCAAAACAATGGCCGTTTGCAGTGGGTAGGTTTCGAAACTACGCTACCATAGAGAATCTGATTTCAAGTCAGACGCCTTAACCGACAGAACAAGGCTAAATCTGTTTGAAAGTCGAACTATTTCTGGTGATGTGCCATGCGTTGAAATATAAGGCCATTATATTTTTTTAAATTTATGTAATCAATTCCCATATTTGAGAAAAATTTCTGGGCTGAGCTGTTAACTAAAAATTATATATTTCAAGCAAAACAATGGCCGTTAGCAGTAGGTAGGTTTCGAACCTACGCTGCCATAGAGAATCTGATTTCTAGTCAGACGCCTTAACCGACAGACCAAGGCTAAATCTGTTTGAAAGTCGAACTATTTCTGGTGATGTGCCATGCGTTGAAATATAAGGCCATTATATATTTTTAAATTTATGTAGTCAATCCCCATATTTGAGAAAAATTTCTGGGCTGAGCTGTTAATTAAAAAATATATATTTCAAGCAAAACAATGGCCGTTTGCAGTGGGTAGGTTTCGAACCTACGCTACCATAGAGAATCTGATTTCTAGTCAGACGCCTTAACCGACAGACCAAGGCTAAATCTGTTTGAAAGTCGAACTATTTCTGGTGATGTGCCATGCGTCGAAATATAAGGCCATTATATATTTTTAAATTTATGTACTCAATCCCCATATTTAAGAAAAATTTCTGTTCTGAGCTGTTAATTAAAAATTATATATTTCAAGCAAAACAATGGCTGCTTGCAGTAGGTGAGTTTCGAACCTACGCTGCCATAGAGAATCTGGTTTCTAGTCAGATGCCTTAACCGACAGACCAGGGCTAAATCTGTTTGAAAGTAGAACAATTTCTGATGATATGCCATTTGAAATATAAGGGCATTTAATTGAGGTAAATTTATGCACTCAATCCCCATAATTGACCACATTTTTTGGGCAGAGCTGCTAATTACAAAAATTAAATTTCAAGCAAAACAAATTTTCGTTTGCAGTAGGTAGGTTTCGAATCTACGCTGCCATTGAGAATCTCATTTCTAGTCAGACGCCTTAACCGACAGACCAGGGCTAAATCTGTTTGAAAGTAGAACTATTTTTGGTGATGTGCCATTTGAAATATAAGGGCATTATATTGTTTTAAATTTATGCCCTCAATTATATATTTTTAAATTTATTTAGTCAATCCCCATATTTGAGAAAAATTTCTTTGCTGAGCTGTTAATTAAAAAATATATATTTCAAGCAAAACAATGGCCGTTTGCAGTGGGTAGGTTTCGAACCTACGCTACCATAGGGAATCTGATTTCAAGTCAGACGCCTTAAACGACAGAACAAGGCTAAATCTGTTTGAAAGTCGAACTATTTCTGGTGATGTGCCATGCGTTGAAATATAAGTAAATTATATTTTTATAAATTTATGTACTCAATCCCCATATTTAAGAAAAATTTCTGTTCTGAGCTGTTAATTAAAAATTATATATTTCAAGCAAAACAATGGCCGTTTTTAGTAGGTGGGTTTCGAAACTACGCTGCCATAGGGAATCTGATTTCTAGTCAGACGGCTTAACCGACAGACCAGGGCTAAATCTGTTTGAAAGTAGAACTATTTCTGGTGATGTGCCATGCGTTGAAATATAAGTCCATTATTCCAGTCAAAATCGGCTTCTTCGATTCATATCGTATCTAAAACCGCATCAAAACTGCAAATATCAGTTTAAACTATCATTTTTTGATACAAAGAGTTATATATTCATGTCAATATCTTTCAAATTCTAGTCAAAATCGGCGTCTTTGGGCATTTTAGTAACGGAAACCTTAATAAACTATTAGATTTCGACGTAAGGCAACCTTTCTGAGTCAAATAGTTGCCGATTTTGACAAAATCTTAGTCAGAATCTGCTTTTTCGCCTCTTATTGTACCCAAATCTACCTTAGAAATGCAGATATATACTTAAAACACCTTCTTTTGGGACAAATAATTGGTTTTCGCCCTTGATTTACGGAAGATTATAGCCAAAACATGCATTTTCATAACTTAGCGAACTGAAATCTACATTAAAACTGCAGATAACTACTTAAAAATTCACTACCTTGAATTGATAATAGGTTTTTCTTTGTCATTTTAAACAGATTCCAGTCAAAATCGGCTTCTTCGATTCATATCGTATCTAAAACCGCATCAAAACTGCAAATATCAGTTTAAACTATCATTTTTTGATAGAAACAGTTATATATTCATGTCAATATCTTTCAAATTCTAGTCAAAATCGGCGTCTTTAGGCATTTTAGTAACGAAAACCGTAATAAACTATTAGATTTCGACGTAAGGCAACCTTTCTGAGTCAAATAGTTGCCGATTTCGATAAAATCTTAGTCAGAATCTGCTTTGTCGCCTCTTATTGTACCCAAATCTTCCTTAGAAATGCAGATATATACTTAAAACACCTTCTTTTGGGACAAATAATTGGTTTTCGCCCTTGATTTACGGAAGATTATAGCCAAAACAGGCATTTTCATAACTTAGCGAACTGAAATCTACATTAAAACTGTAGATAACTACATAAAAATTTACTTCCTTGAATTGATAATAGGTTTTTCTTTGTCATTTTAAACAGATTCCAGTCAAAATCGGCTTCTTCGATTCATATCGAATCTAAAACCGCATCAAAACTGCAAATATCAGTTTAAACTATCATTTTTTGATACAAACAGTTATATATTCATGTCAATATCTTTCAAATTCTAGTCAAAATCGGCGTCTTTGGGCATTCTAGTAACGAAAACCTTAATAAACTATTAGATTTCGACGTAAGGCAACCATTCTGAGTCAAATAGTTGCCGATTTCGATAAAATCTTAGTCAGAATCATAGAATAGCAAATATCAGTTTAAACTATCATTTTTTGATACAAACAGTTATATATTCATGTCAATATCTTTCAAATTCTAGTCAAAATCGGCGTCTTTGGGCATTCTAGTAACGAAAACCTTAATAAACTATTAGATTTCGACGTAAGGCAACCTTTCTGAGTCAAATAGTTGCCGATTTCGATAAAATCTTAGTCAGAATCTGCTTTTTCGCCTCTTATTGTACCCAACTCTACCTTAGAAATGCAGATATATACTTAAAACACCTTCTTTTGGGACAAATAATTGGTTTTCGCCCTTGATTTACGGAAGATTATAGCCAAAACCTGCATTTTCATAACTTAGCGAACTGAAATCTACATTAAAACTGCAGATAACTACTTAAAAATTCACTTCCTTGAATTGATAATAGGTTTTTCTTTGTCATTTTAAACAGATTCCAGTCAAAATCGGCTTCTTCGACTCATATCGTACCTAAAACCGCATCAAAACTGCAAATATCAGTTTAAACTATCATTTTTTGATACAAACAGTTATATATTCATGTCAATATCATTCAAATTCTAGTCAAAATCGGCGTCTTTGGGCATTTTAGTAACGAAAACCTTAATAAACTATTAGATTTCGACGTAAGGCAACCATTCTGAGTCAAATAGTTGCCGATTTCGATAAAATCTTAGTCAGAATCTGCTTTTTCGCCTCTTATTGTACCCAAATCTACCTTAGAAATGCAGATATATACTTAAAACACCTTCTTTTGGGACAAATAACTGGTTTTCGCCCTTGATTTACGGAAGATTATAGCCAAAACATGCATTTTCATAACTTAGCGAACTGAAATCTACATTAAAACTGCAGATAACTACTTAAAAATTCACTTCCTTGAATTGGTAATAGGTTTATCTTTGTCATTTTAAACAGATTCCAGTCAAAATCGGCTTCTTCGATTCATATCGTATCTAAAACCGCATCAAAACTGCAAATATCAGTTTAAACTATCATTTTTTGATACAAACAGTTATATATTCATGTCAATATCTTTCAAATTCTAGTCAAAATCGGCGTCTTTGGGCATTTTAGTAACGAAAACCTTAATAAACTATTAGATTTCGACGTAAGGCAACCTTTCTGAGTCAAATAGTTGCCGATTTCGATAAAATCTTAGTCAGAATCTGCTTTTTCGCCTCTTATTGTACCCAAATCTACCTTAGAAATGCAGATATATACTTAAAACACCTTCCTTTGGGACAAATAATTGGTTTTCGCCCTTGATTTACCGAAGATTATAGCCAAAACATGAATTTTCATAACTTAGCGAACTGAAATCTACATTAAAACTGCAGATAACTACTTAAAAATTCACTTCCTTGAATTGATAATAGGTTTTTCTTTGTCATTTTAAACAGATTCCAGTCAAAATCGGCTTCTTCGATTGATATCGTATCTAAAACCGCATCAAAACTGCAAATATCAGTTTAAACTATCATTTTTTAATACAAACAGTTATATATTCATGTCAATATCTTTCAAATTCTAGTCAAAATCGGCGTCTTTGGGCATTTTAGTAACGAAAACTTTAATAAACTATTAGATTTCGACGTAAGGCAACCTTTCTGAGTCAAATAGTTGCCGATTTCGATAAAATCTTAGTCAGAATCTGCTTTTTCGCCTCTTATTGTACCCAAATCTACATTAGAAATGCAGATATATACTTAAAACACCTTCTTTTGGACAAATAATTGGTTTTCGCCCTTGATTTACGGAAGATTATAGCCATAACATGCATTTTCATAACTTAGCGAACTGAAATCTACATTAAAACTGCAGATAACTACTTAAAAATTCACTTAATTGAATTGATAATAGGTTTTTCTTTGTCATTTTAAACAGATTCCAGTCAAAATCGGCTTCTTCGATTGATATCGTATCTAAAACCGCATCAAAACTGCAAATATCAGTTTAAACTATCATTTTTTGATACAAACAGTTATATATTCATGTCAATATCTTTCAAATTCTAGTCAAAATCGGCGTCTTTGGGCATTTTAGTAACGAAAACCTTAATAAACTATTAGATTTCGACGTACGGCAACCTTTCTGAGTCAAATAGTTGCCGATTTCGATAAAATCTTAGTCAGAATCTGCTTTTTCGCCTCTTATTGTACCCAAATCTACCTTAGAAATGCAGATACATACTTAAAACACCTTCTTTTGGGACAAATAATTGGTTTTCGCCCTTGATTTACGGAAGATTATAGCCATAACATGCATTTTCATAACTTAGCGAACTGAAATCTACATTAAAACTGCAGATAACTACTTAAAAATTCACTTCCTTGAATTGATAATAGGTTTTTCTTTGTCATTTTAAACAGATTCCAGTCAAAATCGGCTTCTTCGATTCATATCGTATCTAAAACCGCATCAAAACTGCAAATATCAGTTTAAACTATCATTTTTTGATACAAACAGTTATATATTCATGTCAATATCTTTCAAATTCTAGTCAAAATCGGCGTCTTTGGGCATTTTAGTAACGAAAACCTTAATAAACTATTAGATTTCGACGTAAGGCAACCATTCTGAGTCAAATAGTTGCCGATTTCGATAAAATCTTACTCAGAATCTGCTTTTTCGCCTCTTATTGTACCCAAATCTACCTTAGAAATGCAGATATATACTTAAAACACCTTCTTTTGGGACAAATAATTGGTTTTCGCCCTTGATTTACGGAAGATTATAGCCAAAACATGCATTTTCATAACTTAGGGAACTGAAATCTACATTAAAACTGCAGATAACTACTTAAAAATTCACTTCCTTGAATTGATAATAGGTTTTTCTTTGTCATTTTAAACAGATTCCAGTCAAAATCGGCTTCTTCGACTCATATCGTACCTAAAACCGCATCAAAACTGCAAATATCAGTTTAAACTATCATTTTTTGATACAAACAGTTACATATTCATGTCAATATCTTTCAAATTCTAGTCAAAATCGGCGTCTTTGGGCATTTTAGTAACGAAAACCTTAATAAACTATTAGATTTCGACGTAAGGCAACCTTTCTGAGTCAAATAGTTGCCGATTTCGATAAAATCTTAGTCAGAATCTGCTTTTTCGCCTCTTATTGTACCCAAATCTACCTTAGAAATGCAGATATATACTTAAAACACCTTCTTTTGGGACAAATAATGGGTTTTCGCCCTTGATTTACGGAAGATTATAGCCAAAACATGCATTTTCATAACTTAGCGAACTGAAATCTACATTAAAACTGCAGATAACTACTTAAAAATTCACTTCCTTGAATTGATAATAGGTTTTTCTTTGTCATTTTAAACAGATTCCAGTCAAAATCGGCTTCTTCGACTCATATCGTACCTAAAACCGCATCAAAACTGCAAATATCAGTTTAAACTATCATTTTTTGATACAAACAGTTACATATTCATGTCAATATCTTTCAAATTCTAGTCAAAATCGGCGTCTTTGGGCATTTTAGTAACGAAAACCTTAATAAACTATTAGATTTCGACGTAAGGCAACCATTCTGAGTCAAATAGTTGCCGATTTCGATAAATTCTTAGTCAGAATCTGCTTTTTCGCCTCTTATTGTACCCAAATCTACCTTAGAAATGCAGATATATACTTAAAGCACCTTCTTTTGGGACAAATAATTGGTTTTCGCCCTTGATTTACGGATAATTATAGCCAAAACATGCATTTTCATAATTTAGCGAACTGAAATCTACATTAAAACTGCAGATAACTACTTAAAAATTCACTTCCTTGAATTGATAATAGGTTTTTCTTTGTCATTTTAAACAGATTCCAGTCAAAATCGGCTTCTTCGATTCATATCGTATCTAAAACCGCATCAAAACTGCAAATATCAGTTTAAAAAATCATTTTTTGATACAAACAGTTATATATTCATGTCAATATCTTTCAAATTCTAGTCAAAATCGGCGTCTTTGGGCATTTTAGTAACGAAAACCTTAATAAACTATTAGATTTCGACGTGAGGCAACCTTTCTGAGTCAAATAGTTGCCGATTTCGATAAAATCTTAGTCAGAATCTGCTTTTTCGCCTCTTATTGTACCCAAATCTACCTTAGAAATGCAGATATATACTTAAAACACCTTCTTTTGGGACAAATAATTGGTTTTCGCCCTTGATTTACGGAAGATTATAGCCAAAACATGCATTTTCATAACTTAGCGAACTGAAATCTACATTGAAACTGCAGATAACTACTTAAAAATTCACTTCCTTGAATTGATAATAGGTTTTTCTTTGTCAATTTAAACAGATTCCAGTCAAAATCGGCTTCTTCGACTCATATCGTACCTAAAACCGCATCAAAACTGCAAATATCAGTTTAAACTATCATTTTTTGATACAAACAGTTATATATTCATGTCAATATCTTTCAAATTCTAGTCAAAATCGGCGTCTTTGGGCATTTTAGTAACGAAAACCTTAATGAACTATTAGATTTCGACGTAAGGCAACCATTCTGAGTCAAATAGTTGCCGATTTCGATAAAATCTTAGTCAGAATCTGCTTTTTCGCCTCTTATTGTACCCAAATCTACCTTAGAAATGCAGATATATACTTAAAACACCTTCTTTTGGGACAAATAATTGGTTTTCGCCCTTGATTTACGGAAGATTATAGCCAAAACATGCATTTTCATAACTTAGCGAACTGAAATCTACATTAAAACTGCAGATAACTACTTAAAAATTCACTTCCTTGAATTGATAATAGGTTTTTCTTTGTCATTTTAAACAGATTCCAGTCAAAATCGGCTTCTTCGATTCATATCGTATCTAAAACCGCATCAAAACTGCAAATATCAGTTTAAACTATCATTTTTTGATACAAACAGTTATATATTCATGTCAATATCATTCAAATTCTAGTCAAAATCGGCGTCTTTGGGCATTTTATTAACGAAAACCTTAATAAACTATTAGATTTCGACGTAAGGCAACCATTCTGAGTCAAATAGTTGCCGATTTCGATAAAATCTTAGTCAGAATCTGCTTTTTCGCCTCTTATTGTACCCAAATCTACCTTAGAAATGCAGATATATACTTAAAACACCTTCTTTTGGGACAAATAATTGGTTTTCGCCCTTGATTTACGGAAGATTATAGCCATAACATGCATTTTCATAACTTAGCGAACTGAAATCTACATTAAAACTGCAGATAACTACTTAAAAATTCACTTCCTTGAATTGATAATAGGTTTTTCTTTGTCATTTTAAACAGATTCCAGTCAAAATCGGCTTCTTCGATTCATATCGTATCTAAAACCGCATCAAAACTGCAAATATCAGTTTAAACTATCATTTTTTGATACAAACAGTTATATATTCATGTCAATATCTTTCAAATTCTAGTCAAAATCGGCGTCTTTGGGCATTTTAGTAACGAAAACCTTAATAAAATATTAGATTTCGACGTAAGGCAACCTTTCTGAGTCAAATAGTTGCCGATTTCGATAAAATCTTAGTCAGAATCTGCTTTTTCGCCTCTTATTGTACCCAAATCTACCTTAGAAATGCAGATATATACTTAAAACACCTTCTTTTGGGACAAATAATTGGTTTTCGCCCTTGATTTACGGAAGATTATAGCCATAACATGCATTTTCATAACTTAGCGAACTGAAATCTACATTAAAACTGCAGATAACTACTTAAAAATTCACTTCCTTGAATTGATAATAGGTTTTTCTTTGTCATTTTAAACAGATTCCAGTCAAAATCGGCTTCTTCGATTCATATCGTATCTAAAACCGCATCAAAACTGCAAATATCAGTTTAAACTATCATTTTTTGATATAAACAGTTATATATTCATGTCAATATCTTTCAAATTCTAGTCAAAATCGGCGTCTTTGGGCATTTTAGTAACGAAAACCTTAATAAACTATTAGATTTCGACGTAAGGCAACCTTTCTGAGTCAAATAGTTGCCGATTTCGACAAAATCTTAGTCAGAATCTGCTTTTTCGCCTCTTATTGTACCCAAATCTACCTTAGAAATGCAGATATATACTTAAAACACCTTCTTTTGGGACAAATAATTGGTTTTCGCCCTTGATTTACGGAAGATTATAGCCAAAACATGCATTTTCATAACTTAGCGAACTGAAATCTACATTAAAACTGCAGATAACTACTTAAAAATTCACTTCCTTGAATTGATAATAGGTTTTTCTTTGTCATTTTAAACAGATTGCAGTCAAAATCGGCTTCTTCGATTCATATCGTATCTAAAACCGCATCAAAACTGCAAATATCAGTTTAAACTATCATTTTTTGATACAAACAGTTATATATTCATGTCAATATCTTTCAAATTCTAGTCAAAATCGGCGTCTTTGGGCATTTTAGTAACAAAAACCTTAATAAACTATTAGATTTCGACGTAAGGCAACCTTTCTGAGTCAAATAGTTGCCGATTTCGATAAAATCTTAGTCAGAATCTGCTTTTTCGCCTCTTATTGTACCCAAATCTACCTTAGAAATGCAGATATATACTTAAAACACCTTCTTTTGGGACAAATAATTGGTTTTCGCCCTTGATTTACGGAAGATTATAGCCAAAACATGCATTTTCATAACTTAGCGAACTGAAATCTACATTAAAACTGCAGATAACTACTTAAAAATTCACTTCCTTGAATTGATGATAGGTTTTTCTTTGTCATTTTAAACAGATTCCAGTCAAAATCGGCTTCTTCGACTCATATCGTACCTAAAACCGCATCAAAACTGCAAATATCAGTTTAAACTATCATTTTTTGATACAAACAGTTATATATTCATGTCAATATCTTTCAAATTCTAGTCAAAATCGGCGTCTTTGGGCATTTTAGTAACGAAAACCTTAATAAGCTATTAGATTTCGACTTAAGGCAACCTTTCTGAGTCAAATAGTTGCCGATTTCGATAAAATCTTAGTCAGAATCTGCTTTTTCGCCTCTTATTGTACCCAACTCTACCTTAGAAATGCAGATATATACTTAAAACACCATCTTTTGGGACAAATAATTGGTTTTCGCCCTTGATTTACGGAAGATTATAGCCAAAACCTGCATTTTCATAACTTAGCGAACTGAAATCTAGATTAAAACTGCAGATAACTACTTAAAAATTCACTTCCTTGAATTGATAATAGGTTTTTCTTTGTCATTTTAAACAGATTCCAGTCAAAATCGGCTTCTTCGACTCATATCGTACCTAAAACCGCATCAAAACTGCAAATATCAGTTTAAACTATCATTTTTTGATACAAACAGTTATATATTCATGTCAAAATCTTTCAAATTCTAGTCAAAATCGGCGTCTTTGGGCATTTTAGTAACGAAAACCTTAATAAACTATTAGATTTCGACGTAAGGCAACCTTTCTGAGTGAAATAGTTGCCGATTTCGATAAAATCTTACTCAGAATCTGCTTTTTCGCCTCTTATTGTACCCAAATCTACCTTAGAAATGCAGATATATACTTAAAACACCTTCCTTTGGGACAAATAATTGGTTTTCGCCCTTGATTTACGGAAGATTATAGCCAAAACATGAATTTTCATAACTTAGCGAACAGAAATCTACATTAAAACTGAAGATAACTACTTAAAAATTCACTTCCTTGAATTGATAATAGGTTTTTCTTTGTCATTTTAAACAGATTCCAGTCAAAATCGGCTTCTTCGACTCATATCGTACCTAAAACCGCATCAAAACTGCAAATATCAGTTTAAACTATCATTTTTTGATACAAACAGTTATATATTCATGTCAATATCTTTCAAATTCTAGTCAAAATCGGCGTCTTTGGGCATTTTAGTAACGAAAACCTTAATAAACTATTAGATTTCGACGTAAGGCAACCTTTCTGAGTGAAATAGTTGCCGATTTCGATAAAATCTTAGTCAGAATCTGCTTTTTCGCCTCTTATTGTACCCAAATCTACCTTAGAAATGCAGATATATACTTAAAACACCTTCCTTTGGGACAAATAATTGGTTTTCGCCCTTGATTTACGGAAGATTATAGCCAAAACATGAATTTTCATAACTTAGCGAACTGAAATCTACATTAAAACTGCAGATAACTACTTAAAAATTCACTTCCTTGAATTGATAATAGGTTTTTCTTTGTCATTTTAAACAGATTCCAGTCAAAATCGGCTTCTTCGATTCATATCGTATCTAAAACCGCATCAAAACTGCAAATATCAGTTTAAACTATCATTTTTTGATACAAACAGTTATATATTCATGTCAATATCTTTCAAATTCTAGTCAAAATCGGCGTCTTTGGGCATTTTAGTAACGAAAACCTTAATAAACTATTAGATTTCGACGTAAGGCAACCATTCTGAGTCAAATAGTTGCCGATTTCGATAAAATCTTACTCAGAATCTGCTTTTTCGCCTCTTATTGTACCCAAATCTACCTTAGAAATGCAGATATATACTTAAAACACCTTCTTTTGGGACAAATAATTGGTTTTCGCCCTTGATTTACGGAAGATTATAGCCAAAACATGCATTTTCATAACTTAGCGAACTGAAATCTACATTAAAACTGCAGATAACTACTTAAAAATTCACTTCCTTGAATTGATAATAGGTTTTTCTTTGTCATTTTAAACAGATTCCAGTCAAAATCGGCTTCTTCGACTCATATCGTACCTAAAACCGCATCAAAACTGCAAATATCAGTTTAAACTATCATTTTTTGATACAAACAGTTACATATTCATGTCAATATCTTTCAAATTCTAGTCAAAATCGGCGTCTTTGGGCATTTTAGTAACGAAAACCTTAATAAACTATTAGATTTCGACGTAAGGCAACCATTCTGAGTCAAATAGTTGCCGATTTCGATAAAATCTTACTCAGAATCTGCTTTTTCGCCTCTCATTGTACCCAAATCTACCTTAGAAATGCAGATATATACTTAAAACACCTTCTTTTGGGACAAATAATTGGTTTTCGCCCTTGATTTACATAAGATTATAGCCAAAACATGCATTTTCATAACTTAGCGAACTGAAATCAACATTAAAACTGCAGATAACTACTTAAAAATTCACTTCCTTGAATTGATAATAGGTTTATCTTTGTCATTTTAAACAGATTCCAGTCAAAATCGGCTTCTTCGATTCATATCGTATCTAAAACCGCATCAAAACTGCAAATATCAGTTTAAACTATCATTTTTTGATACAAACAGTTATATATTCATGTCAATATCTTTCAAATTCTAGTCAAAATCGGCGTCTTTGGGCATTTTAGTAACGAAAACCCTAATAAACTATTAGATTTCGACGTAAGGCAACCTTTCTGAGTGAAATAATTGCCGATTTCGATAAAATCTTAGTCAGAATCTGCTTTTTCGCCTCTTATTGTACCCAAATCTACCTTAGAAATGCAGATATATACTTAAAACACCTTCCTTTGGGACAAATAATTGGTTTTCGCCCTTGATTTACGGAAGATTATAGCCAAAACATGAATTTTCATAACTTAGCGAACTGAAATCTACATTAAAACTGCAGATAACTACTTAAAAATTCACTTCCTTGAATTGATAATAGGTTTTTCTTTGTCATTTTAAACAGATTCCAGTCAAAATCGGCTTCTTCGATTGATATCGTATCTAAAACCGCATCAAAACTGCAAATATTAGTTTAAACTATCATTTTTTGATACAAACAGTTACATATTCATGTCAATATCTTTCAAATTCTAGTCAAAATCGGCGTCTTTGGGCATTTTAGTAACGAAAACCTTAATAAACTATTAGATTTCGACGTAAGGCAACCTTTCTGAGTCAAATAGTTGCCGATTTCGATAAAATCTTAGTCAGAATCTGCTTTTTCGCCTCTTATTGTACCCAAATCTACCTTAGAAATGCAGATATATACTTAAAACACCTTCTTTTGGGACAAATAATGGGTTTTCGCCCTTGATTTACGGAAGATTATAGCCAAAACATGCATTTTCATAACTTAGCGAACTGAAATCTACATTAAAACTGCAGATAACTAATTAAAAATTCACTTCCTTGAATTGATAATAGGTTTTTCTTTGTCATTTTAAACAGATTCCAGTCAAAATCGGCTTCTTCGATTCATATCGTATCTAAAACCGCATCAAAACTGCAAATATCAGTTTAAACAATCATTTTTTGATACAAACAGTTATATATTCATGTCAATATCTTTCAAATTCTAGTCAAAATCGGCGTCTTTGGGCATTTTAGTAACGAAAACCTTAATAAACTATTAGATTTCGACGTGAGGCAACCTTTCTGAGTCAAATAGTTGCCGATTTCGATAAAATCTTAGTCAGAATCTGCTTTTTCGCCTCTTATTGTACCCAAATCTACCTTAGAAATGCAGATATATACTTAAAACACCTTCTTTTGGGACAAATAATTGGTTTTCGCCCTTGATTTACGGATAATTATAGCCAAAACATGCATTTTCATAATTTAGCGAACTGAAATCTACATTAAAACTGCAGATAACTACTTAAAAATTCACTTCCTTGAATTGATAATAGGTTTTTCTTTGTCATTTTAAACAGATTCCAGTCAAAATCGGCTTCTTCGATTCATATCGTATCTAAAACCGCATCAAAACTGCAAATATCAGTTTAAACAATCATTTTTTGATACAAACAGTTATATATTCATGTCAATATCTTTCAAATTCTAGTCAAAATCGGCGTCTTTGGGCATTTTAGTAACGAAAACCTTAATAAACTATTAGATTTCGACGTGAGGCAACCTTTCTGAGTCAAATAGTTGCCGATTTCGATAAAATCTTAGTCAGAATCTGCTTTTTCGCCTCTTATTGTACCCAAATCTACCTTAGAAATGCAGATATATACTTAAAACACCTTCTTTTGGGACAAATAATTGGTTTTCGCCCTTGATTTACGGAAGATTATAGCCAAAACATGCATTTTCATAATTTAGCGAACTGAAATCTACATTAAAACTGCAGATAACTACTTAAAAATTCACTTCCTTGAATTGATAATAGGTTTTTCTTTGTCATTTTAAACAGATTCCAGTCAAAATCGGCTTCTTCGATTCATATCGTATCTAAAACCGCATCAAAACTGCAAATATCAGTTTAAACAATCATTTTTTGATACAAACAGTTATATATTCATGTCAATATCTTTCAAATTCTAGTCAAAATCGGCGTCTTTGGGCATTTTAGTAACGAAAACCTTAATAAACTATTAGATTTCGACGTGAGGCAACCTTTCTGAGTCAAATAGTTGCCGATTTCGATAAAATCTTAGTCAGAATCTGCTTTTTCGCCTCTTATTGTACCCAAATCTACCTTAGAAATGCAGATATATACTTAAAACACCTTCTTTTGGGACAAATAATTGGTTTTCGCCCTTGATTTACGGAAGATTATAGCCAAAACATGCATTTTCATAACTTAGCGAACTGAAATCTACATTAAAACTGCAGATAACTACTTAAAAATTCACTTCCTTGAATTGATAATAGGTTTTTCTTTGTCAATTTAAACAGATTCCAGTCAAAATCGGCTTCTTCGACTCATATCGTACCTAAAACCGCATCAAAACTGCAAATATCAGTTTAAACTATCATTTTTTGATACAAACAGTTATATATTCATGTCAATATCTTTCAAATTCTAGTCAAAATCGGCGTCTTTGGGCATTTTAGTAACGAAAACCTTAATGAACTATTAGATTTCGACGTAAGGCAACCATTCTGAGTCAAATAGTTGCCGATTTCGATAAAATCTTAGTCAGAATCTGCTTTTTCGCCTCTTATTGTACCCAAATCTACCTTAGAAATGCAGATATATACTTAAAACACCTTCTTTTGGGACAAATAATTGGTTTTCGCCCTTGATTTACGGAAGATTATAGCCAAAACATGCATTTTCATAACTTAGCGAACTGAAATCTACATTAAAACTGCAGATAACTAATTAAAAATTCACTTCCTTGAATTGATAATAGGTTTTTCTTTGTCATTTTAAACAGATTCCAGTCAAAATCGGCTTCTTCGATTCATATCGTATCTAAAACCGCATCAAAACTGCAAATATCAGTTTAAACTATCATTTTTTGATACAAACAGTTATATATTCATGTCAATATCTTTCAAATTCTAGTCAAAATGGGCGTCTTTGGGCATTTTAGTAACGAAAACCTTAATAAACTATTAGATTTCGACGTAAGGCAACCTTTCTGAGTCAAATAGTTGCCGATTTCGATAAAATCTTAGTCAGAATCTGCTTTTTCGCCTCTTATTGTACCCAAATCTACCTTAGAAATGCAGATATATACTTAAAACACCTTCTTTTGGGACAAATAATTGGTTTTCGCCCTTGATTTACGGAAGATTATAGCCAAAACATGCATTTTCATAACTTAGCGAACTGAGATCTACATTAAAACTGCAGATAACTACTTAAAAATTCACTTCCTTGAATTGATAATAGGTTTTCCTTTGTCATTTTAAACAGATTCCAGTCAAAATCGGCTTCTTCGACTCATATCGTACCTAAAACCGCATCAAAACTGCAAATATCAGTTTAAACTATCATTATTTGATACAAACAGTTATATATTCATGTCAATATCTTACAAATTCTAATCAAAATGTGCGTCTTTGGGCATTCTAGTAACGAAAACCTTAATAAACTATTAGATTTCGACGTAAGGCAACCATTCTGAGTCAAATAGTTGCCGATTTCGATAAAATCTTAGACAGAATCTGCTTTTTCGCCTCTTATTGTACCCAAATCTACCTTAGAAATGCAGATATATACTCAGAACACCTTCTTTTGGGACAAATAATTGGTTTTCGCCCTTGATTTACGGAAGATTATAGCCAAAACATGCATTTTCATAACTTAGCGAACTGAAATCTACATATAAACTGCAGATAACTACTTAAAAATTCACTTCCTTTAATTGATAATAGGTTGTTCTTTGTCATTTTAAACAGATTCCAGTCAAAATCGGCTTCTTCGACCCATATCGTACCTAAAACCGCTTCAAAACTGCAAATATCAGTTTAAACTATCATTTTTTGATACAAACAGTTATATATTCATGTCAATATCTTTCAAATTCTAGTCAAAATCGGCGTCTTTGGGCATTTTAGTAACGAAAACCTTAATAAACTATTAGATTTCGACGTAAGGCAACCATTCTGAGTCAAATAGTTGCCGATTTCGATAAAATCTTAGTCAGAATCTGCTTTTTCGCCTCTTATTGTACCCAAATCTACCTTAGAAATGTAGATATATACTTAAAACACCTTCTTTTGGGAAAAATAAGTTCGCTTAGTTATGAAAATGCATGTTTTGGCTATAATCTTCCGTAAATCAAGGGCGAAAACTAATTATTTGTCCCAAAAGAAGGTGTTTTAAGTATATATCTACATTTCTAAGGTAGATTTGGGTACAATAAGATTCGAAAAAGCAGATTCTGACTAAGATTTTATCGAAATCGGCAACTATTTGACTCAGAATGGTTGCCTTACGTCGAAATCTAATGGTTTATTAAGGTTTTCGTTACTAAAATGCCCAAAGACGCCGATTTTGACTAGAATTTGAAAGATATTGACATGAATATATAACTGTTTGTATCAAAAAATGATAGTTTAAACTGATATTTGCAGTTTTGATGCGGTTTTAGGTACGATATGAGTCGAAGAAGCCGATTTTGTCTGGAATCTGTTTAAAATGACAAAGAACAACCTATTATCAATTCAAGGAAGTGAATTTTTAAGTAGTTATCTGCAGTTTTAATGTAGATTTCAGTTCGCTAAGTTATGAAAATGCATGTTTTGGCTATAATCTTCCGTAAATCAAGGGCGAAAACCAATTATTTGTCCCAAAAGAAGGTGTTTTAAGTATATATCTGCATTTCTAAGGTAGATTTGGGTACAATAAGAGGCGAAAAAGCAGATTCTGACTAAGATTTTATCGAAATCGGCAACTATTTGACTCAGAATGGTTGCCGTACGTCGAAATCTAATAGTTTATTAAGGTTTTCGTTACTAAAATGCCCAAAGACGCCGATTTTGACTAGAATTTGAAAGATATTGACATGAATATATAACTGTTTGTATCAAAAAATGATAGTTTAAACTGATATTTGCAGTTTTGATGCGGTTTTAGATACGATATGAATCGAAGAAGCCGATTTTGACTGGAATCTGTTTAAAATGACAAAGAAAAACCTATTATCAATTCAAGGAAGTGAATTTTTAAGTAGTTATCTGCAGTTTTAATGTAGATTTCAGTTCGCTAAGTTATGAAAATGCATGTTTTGGCTATAATCTTCCGTAAATCATGGGCGAAAACCAATTATTTGTCCCAAAAGAAGGTGTTTTAAGTATATATCTGCATTTCTAAGGTAGATTTGGGTACAATAAGAGGCTAAAAAGCAGATTCTGACTAAGATTTTATCGAAATCGGCAACTATTTGACTCAGAATGGTTGCCTTACGTCGAAATCTAATAGTTTATTAAGGTTTTCGTTACTAAAATGCCCAAAAGACGCCGATTTTGACTAGAATTTGAAAGATATTGAAATGAATATATAACTGTTTGTATCAAAAAATGATAGTTTAAACTGATATTTGCAGTTTTGATGCGGTTTTAGGTACGATATGAGTCGAAGAAGCCGATTTTGACTGGAATCTGTTTAAAATGACAAAGAAAAACATATTATCAATTCAAGGAAGTGAATTTTTAAGTAGTTATCTGCAGTTTTAATGTAGATTTCAGTTCGCTAAGTTATGAAAATGCATGTTTTGGCTATAATCTTCCGTAAATCAAGGGCCAAGACCAGTTATTTGTCCCAAAGAAGGTGTTTTAAGTCTATATCTGCATTTCTAAGGTAGATTTGGGTACAATAAGAGGCGAAAAAGCAGATTCTGACTAAGATTTTATCGAAATCGGCAACTATTTGACTCAGAATGGTTGCCTTACGTCGAAATCTAATTGTTTATTAAGGTTTTCGTTACTAAAATGCCCAAAGACGCCGATTTTGAATAGAATTTGAAAGATATTGACATGAATATATAACTGTTTGTATCAAAAAATGATAGTTTAAACTGATATTTGCAGTTTTGATGCGGTTTTAGATACGATATGAAGTTTGAAAGAAATTAATAAACTATTAGATTTCGACGTAAGGCAACCATTCTGAGTCAAACAGTTGCCGATTTCGATAAAATCTTAGTCAGAATCTGCTTTTTCGCCTCTTATTGTACCCAAATCTACCTTAGAAATGTAGATATATACTTAAAACACCTTCTTTTGGGAAAAATAAGTTCGCTTAGTTATGAAAATGCATGTTTTGGCTATAATCTTCCGTAAATCAAGGGCGAAAACTAATTATTTGTCCCAAAAGAAGGTGTTTTAAGTATATATCTACATTTCTAAGGTAGATTTGGGTACAATAAGATTCGAAAAAGCAGATTCTGACTAAGATTTTATCGAAATCGGCAACTATTTGACTCAGAATGGTTGCCTTACGTCGAAATCTAATGGTTTATTAAGGTTTTCGTTACTAACCCAAAGACGCCGATTTTGACTAGAATTTGAAAGATATTGACATGAATATATAACTGTTTGTATCAAAAAATGATAGTTTAGACTGATATTTGCAGTTTTGATGCGGTTTTAGGTACGATATGAGTCGAAGAAGCCGATTTTGACTGGAATCTGTTTAAAATGACAAAGAAAAACCTATTATCAATTCAAGGAAGTGAATTTTTAAGTAGTTATCTGCAGTTTTAATGTAGATTTCAGTTCGCTAAGTTATGAAAATGCATGTTTTTTGGCTATAATCTTCCGTAAATCAAGGGCGAAAACCAATTATTTGTCCCAAAAGAAGGTGTTTTAAGTATATATCTGCATTTCTAAGGTAGATTTGGGTACAATAAGAGGCGAAAAAGCAGATTCTGACTAAGATTTTATCGAAATCGGCAACTATTTGACTCAGAATGGTTGCCTTACGTCGAAATCTAATAGTTTATTAAGGTTTTCGTTACTAAAATGCCCAAAGACGCCGATTTTGACTAGAATTTGAAAGATATTGACATGAATATATAACTGTTTGTATCAAAAAATGATAGTTTAAACTGATATTTGCAGTTTTGATGCGGTTTTAGATACGATATGAATCGAAGAAGCCGATTTTGACTGGAATCTGTTTAAAATGACAAAGAAAAACCTATTATCATTTCAAGGAAGTGAATTTTTAAGTAGTTATCTGCAGTTTTAATGTAGATTTCAGTTCGCTAAGTTATGAAAATGCATGTTTTGGCTATAATCTTCCGTAAATCATGGGCGAAAACCAATTATTTGTCCCAAAAGAAGGTGTTTTAAGTATATATCTGCATTTCTAAGGTAGATTTGGGTACAATAAGAGGCTAAAAAGCAGATTCTGACTAAGATTTTATCGAAATCGGCAACTATTTGACTCAGAATGGTTGCCTTACGTCGAAATCTAATAGTTTATTAAGGTTTTCGTTACTAAAATGCCCAAAGACGCCGATTTTGACTAGAATTTGAAAGATATTGACATGAATATATAACTGTTTGTATCAAAAAATGATAGTTTAAACTGATATTTGCAGTTTTGATGCGGTTTTAGGTACGATATGAGTCGAAGAAGCCGATTTTGACTGGAATCTGTTTAAAATGACAAAGAAAAACATATTATCAATTCAAGGAAGTGAATTTTTAAGTAGTTATCTGCAGTTTTAATGTAGATTTCAGTTCGCTAAGTTATGAAAATGCATGTTTTGGCTATAATCTTCCGTAAATCAAGGGCCAAGACCAGTTATTTGTCCCAAAAGAAGGTGTTTTAAGTATATATCTGCATTTCTAAGGTAGATTTGGGTACAATAAGAGGCGAAAAAGCAGATTCTGACTAAGATTTTATCGAAATCGGCAACTATTTGACTAAGAATGGTTGCCTTACGTCGAAATCTAATTGTTTATTAAGGTTTTCGTTACTAAAATGCCCAAAGACGCCGATTTTGAATAGAATTTGAAAGATATTGACATGAATATATAACTATTTGTATCAAAAAATGATAGTTTAAACTGATATTTGCAGTTTTGATGCGGTTTTAGATACGATATGAAGTTTGAAAGAAATTAATAAACTATTAGATTTCGACGTAAGGCAACCATTCTGAGTCAAACAGTTGCCGATTTCGATAAAATCTTAGTCAGAATCTGCTTTTTCGCCTCTTATTGTACCCAAATCTACCTTAGAAATGTAGATATATACTTAAAACACCTTCTTTTGGGACAAATAATTGGTTTTCGCCCTCGATTTACGGAAGATTATAGCCAAAACATGCATTTTCATAACTTAGCGAACTGAAATCTACATTAAAACTGCAGATAACTTCTTAAAAATTCACTTCCTTGAATTGATAATAGGTTTTTCTTTGTCATTTTAAACAGATTCCAGTCAAAATCGGCTTCTTCGATTCATATCGTATCTAAAACCGCATCAAAACTGCAAATATCAGTTTAAACTATAATTTTTTGATACAAACAGTTATATGTTCATGTCAATATCTTTCAAATTCTAGTCAAAATCGGCGTCTTTGGGCATTTTAGTAACGAAAACCTTAATAAACTATTAGATTTCGACGTAAGGCAACCTTTCTGAGTCAAATAGTTGCCGATTTCGATAAAATCTTAGTCAGAATCTGCTTTTTTCGCCTCTTATTGTACCCAAATCTACCTTAGAAATGCAGATATATACTTAAAACACCTTCTTTTGGGACAAATAATTGGTTTTCGCCCTTGATTTACGGAAGATTATAGCCAAAACATGCATTTTCATAACTTAGCGAACTGAAATCTACATTAAAACTGCAAATAACTACTTAAAAATTCACTTCCTTGAATTGATAATAGGTTTTTCTTTGTCATTTTAAACAGATTCCAGTCAAAATCGGCTTCTTCGATTCATATCGTATCTAAAACCGCATCAAAACTGCAAATATCAGTTTAAACTATCATTTTTTGATACAAACAGTTATATATTCATGTCAATATCTTTCAAATTCTAGTCAAAATCGGCGTCTTTGGGCATTTTAGTAACGAAAACCTTAATAAACTATTAGATTTCGACGTAAGGCAACCATTCTGAGTCAAATAGTTGCCGATTTCGATAAAATCTTAGTCAGAATCTGCTTTTTCGCCTCTTATTGTACCCAAATCTACCTTAGAAATGTAGATATATACTTAAAACACCTTCTTTTGGGACAAATAATTGGTTTTCGCCCTTGATTTACGGAAGATTATAGCCAAAACATGCATTTTCATAACTTAGCGAACTGAAATCTACATTAAAACTGCAGATAACTACTAAAAAATTCACTTCCTTGAATTGATAATAGGTTTTTCTTTGTCATTTTAAACAGATTCCAGTCAAAATCGGCTTCTTCGATTCATATCGTATCTAAAACCGCATCAAAACTGCAAATATCAGTTTAAACTATCATTTTTTGATACAAACAGTTATATATTCATGTCAATATCTTTCAAATTCTAGTCAAAATCGGCGTCTTTGGGCATTTTAGTAACGAAAACCTTAATAAACTATTAGATTTCGACGTAAGGCAACCTTTCTGAGTCAAATAGTTGCCGATTTCGAAAAAATCTTAGTCAGAATCTGCTTTTTTCGCCTCTTATTGTACCCAAATGTACCTTAGAAATGCAGATATATACTTAAAACACCTTCTTTTGGGACAAATAATTGGTTTTGGCCCTTGATTTACTGAAGATTATAGCCAAAACATGCATTTTCATAACTTAGCGAACTGAAATCTACATTAAAACTGCACTTAACTACTTAAAAATTCACTTCCTTGAATTGATAATATGTTTTTCTTTGTCATTTTAAACAGATTCCAGTCAAAATCGGCTTCTTCGACTCATATCGTACCTAAAACCGCATCAAAACTGCAAATATCAGTTTAAACTATCATTTCTTGATACAAACAGTTATATATTCATGTCAATATCTTACAAATTCTAGTCAAAATGTGCGTCTTTGGGCATTCTAGTAACGAAAACCTTAATAAACTATTAGATTTCGACGTAAGGCGACCATTCTGAGTCAAATAGTTGCCGATTTCGATAAAATCTTAGTCAGAATCTGCTTTTTCGCCTCTTATTGTACCCAAATCTACCTTAGAAATGCAGATATATACTCAGAACACCTTCTTTTGGGACAAATAATTGGTTTTCGCCATTGATTTACGGAAGATTATAGCCAAAACATGCATTTTCATAACTTAGCGAACTGAAATCTACATTAAAACTGCAGATAACTACTTAAAAATTCACTTCCTTGAATTGATAATAGGTTTTTCTTTGTCATTTTAAACAGATTCCAGTCAAAATCGGCTTCTTCGATTCATGTCGCATCTAAAACCGCATCAAAACTGCAAATATCATTTTAAACTATCATTTTTTGATACAAACAGTTATATATTCATGTCAATATCTTTCAAATTCTAGTCAAAATCGGCGTCTTTGGGCATTTTAGTAACGAAAACCTTAATAAACTATTAGATTTCGACGTAAGGCAACCATTCTGAGTCAAATAGTTGCCGATTTCGATAAAATCTTAGTCAGAATCTGCTTTTTCGCCTCTTATTGTACCCAAATCTACCTTAGAAATGTAGATATGTACTTAAAACACCTTCTTTTGGGACAAATAAGTTCGCTTAGTTATGAAAATGCATGTTTTGGCTATAATCTTCCGTAAATCAAGGGCGAAAACCAATTATTTGTCCCAAAAGAAGGTGTTTTAAGTATATATCTGCATTTCTAAGGTAGATTTGGGTACAATAAGAGGCGAAAAAGCAGATTCTGACTAAGATTTTATCGAAATCGGCAACTATTTGACTCAGAATGGTTGCCTTACGTCGAAATCTAATAGTTTATTATGGTTTTCGTTACTAAAATGCCCAAAGACGCCGATTTTGACTAGAATTTGAAAGATATTGACATGAATATATAACTGTTTGTATCAAAAAATGATAGTTTAAACTGATATTTGCAGTTTTGATGCGGTTTTAGGTACGATATGAGTCGAAGAAGCCGATTTTGACTGGAATCTGTTTAAAATGACAAAGAACAACCTATTATCAATTCAAGGAAGTGAATTTTTAAGTAGTTATCTGCAGTTTTAATGTAGATTTCAGTTCGCTAAGTTATGAAAATGCATGTTTTGGCTATAATCTTCAGTAAATCAAGGGCGAAAACCAATTATTTGTCGCAAAAGAAGGTGTTTTAAGTATATATCTGCATTTCTAAGGTAGATTTGGGTACAATAAGAGGCGAAAAAAGCAGATTCTGACTAGGATTTTTTCGAAATCGGCAACTATTTGACTCAGAAAGGTTGCCTTACGTCGAAATCTAATAGTTTATTAAGGTTTTCGTTACTAAAATGCCCAAAGACGCCGATTTTGACTAGAATTTGAAAGATATTGACATGAATATATACTGTTTGTATCAAAAAATGATAGTTTAAACTGATATTTGCAGTTTTGATGCGGTTTTAGATACGATATGAATCGAAGAAGCCGATTTTGACTGGAATCTGTTTAAAATGACAACGAAAAACCTATTATCAATTCAAGGAAGTGAATTTTTAAGTAGTTATCTGCAGTTTTAATGTAGATTTCAGTTCGCTAAGTTATGAAAATGCATGTTTTGGCTATAATCTTCCGTAAATCAAGGGCGAAAACCAATTATTTGTCCAAAAAGAAGGTGTTCTGAGTATATATCTGCATTTCTAAGGTAGATTTGGGTACAATAAGAGGCGAAAAAGCAGATTCTGACTAAGATTTTATCGAAATCGGCAACTATTTGACTCAGAATGGTTGCCTTACGTCGAAATCTAATAGTATATTAAGGTTTTCGTTACTAAAATGCCCAAAGACGCCGATTTTGACTAGAATTTGAAAGATATTGACATGAATATATAACTGTTTGTATCAAAAAATGATAGTTTAAACTGATATTTGCAGTTTTGATGCGGTTTTAGGTACGATATGAGTCGAAGAAGCCGATTTTGACTGGAATCTGTTTAAAATGACAAAGAACAACCTATTATCAATTCAAGGAAGTGAATTTTTAAGTAGTTATCTGCAGTTTTAATGTAGATTTCAGTTCGCTAAGTTATGAAAATGCATGTTTTGGCTATAATCTTCCGTAAATCAAGGGCGAAAACCAATTATTTGTCCCAAAAGAAGGTGTTTTAAGCATATATCTGCATTTCTAAGGTAGATTTGGGTACAATAAGGGGCAAAAAAGCAGATTCTGACTAGGATTTTATCGAAATCGGCAACTATTTGACTCAGAATGGTTGCCTTACGTCGAAATCTAATAGTTTATTAAGGTTTTCGTTACTAAAATGCCCAAAGACGCCGATTTTGACTAGAATATGAAAGATATTGACATGAATATATAACTGTTTGTATCAAAAAATGATAGTTTAAACTGATATTTGCAGTTTTGATGCGGTTTAGGTACGATATGAGTCGAAGAAGCCGATTTTGACTGGAGTCTGTTTAAAATGACAAAGAAAAACCTATTATCAATTCAAGGAAGTGAATTTTTAAGTAGTTATCTGCAGTTTTAATGTAGATTTCAGTTCGCTAAGTTATGAAAATGCATGTTTTGGCTCTAATCTTCCGTAAATCAAGGGCGAAAACCAATTATTTGTCCCAAAAGAAGGTGTTTTAAGTATATATCTGCATTTCTAAGGTAGATTTGGGTACAATAAGAGGCTAAAAAGCAGATTCTGACTAAGATTTTATCGAAATCGGCAACTATTTGACTCAGAATGGTTGCCTTACGTCGAAATCTAATAGTTTATTAAGGTTTTCGTTACTAAAATGCCCAAAGACGCCGATTTTGACTAGAATTTGAAAGATATTGACATGAATATATAACTGTTTGTATCAAAAAATGATAGTTTAAACTGATATTTGCAGTTTTGATGCGGTTTTAGGTACGATATGAGTCGAAGAAGCCGATTTTGACTGGAATCTGTTTAAAATGACAAAGAAAAACATATTATCAATTCAAGGAAGTGAATTTTTAAGTAGTTATCTGCAGTTTTAATGTAGATTTCAGTTCGCTAAGTTATGAAAATGCATGTTTTGGCTATAATCTTCCGTAAATCAAGGGCCAAGACCAGTTATTTGTCCCAAAAGAAGGTGTTTTAAGTATATATCTGCATTTCTAAGGTAGATTTGGGTACAATAAGAGGCGAAAAAGCAGATTCTGACTAAGATTTTATCGAAATCGGCAACTATTTGACTCAGAATGGTTGCCTTACGTCGAAATCTAATTGTTTATTAAGGTTTTCGTTACTAAAATGCCCAAAGACGCCCATTTTGACTAGAATTTGAAAGATATTGACATGAATATATAACTATTTGTATCAAAAAATGATAGTTTAAACTGATATTTGCAGTTTTGATGCGGTTTTAGATACGATATGAAGTTTGAAAGAAATTAATAAACTATTAGATTTCGACGTAAGGCAACCATTCTGAGTCAAACAGTTGCCGATTTCGATAAAATCTTAGTCAGAATCTGCTTTTTCGCCTCTTATTGTACCCAAATCTACCTTAGAAATGCAGATATATACTTAAAACACCTTCTTTTGGGACAAATAATTGGTTTTCGCCCTTGATTTACGGAAGATTATAGCCAAAACATGCATTTTCATAACTTAGCGAACTGAAATCTACATTAAAACTGCAAATAACTACTTAAAAATTCACTTCCTTGAATTGATAATAGGTTTTTCTTTGTCATTTTAAACAGATTCCAGTCAAAATCGGCTTCTTCGATTCATATCGTATCTAAAACCGCATCAAAACTGCAAATATCAGTTTAAACTATAATTTTTTGATACAAACAGTTATATATTCATGTCAATATCTTTCAAATTCTAGTCAAAATCGGCGTCTTTGGGCATTTTAGTAACGAAAACCTTAATAAACTATTAGATTTCGACGTAAGGCAACCTTTCTGAGTCAAATAGTTGCCGATTTCGATAAAATCTTAGTAAGAATCTGCTTTTTCGCCTCTTATTGTACCCAAATCTACCTTAGAAATGCAGATATATACTTAAAACACCTTCTTTTGGGACAAATAATTGGTTTTCGCCCTTGATTTACGGAAGATTATAGCCAAAACATGCATTTTCATAACTTAGCGAACTGAAATCTACATTAAAACTGCAAATAACTACTTAAAAATTCACTTCCTTGAATTGATAATAGGTTTTTCTTTGTCATTTTAAACAGATTCCAGTCAAAATCGGCTTCTTCGATTCATATCGTATCTAAAACCGCATCAAAACTGCAAATATCAGTTTAAACTATCATTTTTTGATACAAACAGTTATATATTCATGTCAATATCTTTCAAATTCTAGTCAAAATCGGCGTCTTTGGGCATTTTAGTAACGAAAACCTTAATAAACTATTAGATTTCGACGTAAGGCAACCATTCTGAGTCAAATAGTTGCCGATTTCGATAAAATCTTAGTCAGAATCTGCTTTTTCGCCTCTTATTGTACCCAAATCTACCTTAGAAATGTAGATATATACTTAAAACACCTTCTTTTGGGACAAATAATTGGTTTTCGCCCTTGATTTACGGAAGATTATAGCCAAAACATGCATTTTCATAACTTAGCGAACTGAAATCTACATTAAAACTGCAGATAACTACTAAAAAATTCACTTCCTTGAATTGATAATAGGTTTTTCTTTGTCATTTTAAACAGATTTCAGTCAAAATCGGCTTCTTCGATTCATATCGTATCTAAAACCGCATCAAAACTGCAAATATCAGTTTAAACTATCATTTTTTGATACAAACAGTTATATATTCATGTCAATATCTTTCAAATTCTAGTCAAAATCGGCGTCTTTGGGCATTTTAGTAACGAAAACCTTAATAAACTATTAGATTTCGACGTAAGGCAACCATTCTGAGTCAAATAGTTGCCGATTTCGATAAAATCTTAGTCAGAATCTGCTTTTTCGCCTCTTATTGTACCCAAATCTACCTTAGAAATGTAGATATATACTTAAAACACCTTCTTTTGGGACAAATAAGTTCGCTTAGTTATGAAAATGCATGTTTTGGCTATAATCTTCCGTAAATCAAGGGCGAAAACCAATTATTTGTCCCAAAAGAAGGTGTTTAAGTATATATCTGCATTTCTAAGGTAGATTTGGGTACAATAAGAGGCGAAAAAGCAGATTCTGACTAAGATTTTATCGAAATCGGCAACTATTTGACTCAGAATGGTTGCCTTACGTCGAAATCTAATAGTTTATTAAGGTTTTCGTTACTAAAATGCCCAAAGACGCCGATTTTGACTAGAATTTGAAAGATATTGACATGAATATATAACTGTTTGTATCAAAAAATGATAGTTTAAACTGATATTTGCAGTTTTGATGCGGTTTTAGGTACGATATGAGTCGAAGAAGCCGATTTTGACTGGAATCTGTTTAAAATGACAAAGAACAACCTATTATCAATTCAAGGAAGTGAATTTTTAAGTAGTTATCTGCAGTTTTAATGTAGATTTCAGTTCGCTAAGTTATGAAAATGCATGTTTTGGCTATAATCTTCCGTAAATCAAGGGCGAAAACCAATTATTTGTCCCAAAAGAAGGTGTTTTAAGTATATATCTGCATTTCTAAGGTAGATTTGGGTACAATAAGAGGCGAAAAAGCAGATTCTGACTAGGATTTTTTCGAAATCGGCAACTATTTGACTCAGAAAGGTTGCCTTACGTCGAAATCTAATAGTTTATTAAGGTTTTCGTTACTAAAATGCCCAAAGACGCCGATTTTGACTAGAATTTGAAAGATATTGACATGAATATATAACTGTTTGTATCAAAAAATGATAGTTTAAACTGATATTTGCAGTTTTGATGCGGTTTTAGGTACGATATGAGTCGAAGAAGCCGATTTTGACTGGAATCTGTTTAAAATGACAAAGAACAACCTATTATCAATTCAAGGAAGTGAATTTTTAAGTAGTTATCTGCAGTTTTAATGTAGATTTCAGTTCGCTAAGTTATGAAAATGCATGTTTTGGCTATAATCTTCCGTAAATCAAGGGCGAAAACCAATTATTTGTCCCAAAAGAAGGTGTTTTAAGCATATATCTGCATTTCTAAGGTAGATTTGGGTACAATAAGGGGCAAAAAAGCAGATTCTGACTAGGATTTTATCGAAATCGGCAACTATTTGACTCAGAATGGTTGCCTTACGTCGAAATCTAATAGTTTATTAAGGTTTTCGTTACTAAAATGCCCAAAGACGCCGATTTTGACTAGAATATGAAAGATATTGACATGAATATATAACTGTTTGTATCAAAAAATGATAGTTTAAACTGATATTTGCAGTTTTGATGCGCTTTAGGTACGATATGAGTCGAAGAAGCCGATTTTGGCTGGAGTCTGTTTAAAATGACAAAGAAAAACCTATTATCAATTCAAGGAAGTGAATTTTTAAGTAGTTATCTGCAGTTTTAATGTAGATTTCAGTTCGCTAAGTTATGAAAATGCATGTTTTGGCTATAATCTTCCGTAAATCAATTGCGAAAACCAATTATTTGTCCCAAAAGAAGGTGTTCTAAGTATATATCTGCATTTCTAAGGTAGATTTGGGTACAATAAGAGGCGAAAAAGCAGATTCTGACTAAGATTTTATCGAAATCGGCAACTATTTGACTCAGAATGGTTGCCTTACGTCGAAATCTAATAGTTTATTAAGGTTTTCGTTACTAAAATGCCCAAAGACGCCGATTTTGACTAGAATTTGAAAGATATTGCCATGAATATATAACTGTTTGTATCAAAAAATGATAGTTTAAACTGGTATTTCCAGTTTTGATGCGGTTTTAGGTACGATATGAGTCGAAGAAGCCGATTTTGACAGGAATCTGTTTAAAATGACAAAGAAAAACCTATTATCAATTCAAGGAAGTGAATTTTTAAGTAGTTATCTGCAGTTTTAATGTAGATTTCAGTTCGCTAAGTTATGAAAATGCATGTTTTGGCTATAATCTTCCGTAAATCAAGGGCGAAAACCAATTATTTGTCCCAAAAGATGGTGTTTTAAGTATATATCTGCATTTCTAAGGTAGATTTGGGTACAATAAGAGGCGAAAAAGCAGATTCTGACTAAGATTTTATCGAAATCGGCAACTATTTGACTCAGAAAGGTTGCCTCACTTCGAAATCTAATAGTTTATTAAGGTTTTCGTTACTAGAATGCCCAAAGACGCCGATTTTGACTAGAATTTGAAAGATATTGACATGAATATATAACTGTTTGTATCAAAAAATGATAGTTTAAACTGATATTTGCAGTTTTGATGCGGTTTTAGGTACGATATGAGTCGAAGAAGCCGATTTTGACTGGAATCTGTTTAAAATGACAAAGAACAACCTATTATCAATTCAAGGAAGTGAATTTTTAAGTAGTTATCTGCAGTTTTAATGTAGATTTCAGTTCGCTAAGTTATGAAAATGCATGTTTTGGCTATAATCTTCCGTAAATCAAGGGCGAAAACCAATTATTTGTCCCAAAAGAAGGTGTTTTAAGTATATATCTGCAATTCTAAGGTAGATTTGGGTACAATAAGAGGCGAAAAAGCAGATTCTGACTAGGATTTTTTCGAAATCGGCAACTATTTGACTCAGAAAGGTTGCCTTACGTCGAAATCTAATAGTATATTAAGGTTTTCGTTACTAAAATGCCCAAAGACGCCGATTTTGACTAGAATTTGAAAGATATTGACATGAATATATAACTGTTTGTATCAAAAAATGATAGTTTAAACTGATATTTGCAGTTTTGATGCGGTTTTAGGTACGATATGAGTCGAAGAAGCCGATTTTGACTGGAATCTGTTTAAAATGACAAAGAACAACCTATTATCAATTCAAGGAAGTGAATTTTTAAGTAGTTATCTGCAGTTTTAATGTAGATTTCAGTTCGCTAAGTTATGAAAATGCATGTTTTGGCTATAATCTTCCGTAAATCAAGGGCGAAAACCAATTATTTGTCCCAAAAGAAGGTGTTTTAAGCATATATCTGCATTTCTAAGGTAGATTTGGGTACAATAAGGGGCAAAAAAGCAGATTCTGACTAGGATTTTATCGAAATCGGCAACTATTTGACTCAGAATGGTTGCCTTACGTCGAAATCTAATAGTTTATTAAGGTTTTCGTTACTAAAATGCCCAAAGACGCCGATTTTGACTAGAATATGAAAGATATTGACATGAATATATAACTGTTTGTATCAAAAAATGATAGTTTAAACTGATATTTGCAGTTTTGATGCGCTTTAGGTACGATATGAGTCGAAGAAGCCGATTTTGGCTGGAGTCTGTTTAAAATGACAAAGAAAAACCTATTATCAATTCAAGGAAGTGAATTTTTAAGTAGTTATCTGCAGTTTTAATGTAGATTTCAGTTCGCTAAGTTATGAAAATGCATGTTTTGGCTATAATCTTCCGTAAATCAATTGCGAAAACCAATTATTTGTCCCAAAAGAAGGTGTTCTAAGTATATATCTGCATTTCTAAGGTAGATTTGGGTACAATAAGAGGCGAAAAAGCAGATTCTGACTAAGATTTTATCGAAATCGGCAACTATTTGACTCAGAATGGTTGCCTTACGTCGAAATCTAATAGTTTATTAAGGTTTTCGTTACTAAAATGCCCAAAGACGCCGATTTTGACTAGAATTTGAAAGATATTGCCATGAATATATAACTGTTTGTATCAAAAAATGATAGTTTAAACTGGTATTTCCAGTTTTGATGCGGTTTTAGGTACGATATGAGTCGAAGAAGCCGATTTTGACAGGAATCTGTTTAAAATGACAAAGAAAAACCTATTATCAATTCAAGGAAGTGAATTTTTAAGTAGTTATCTGCAGTTTTAATGTAGATTTCAGTTCGCTAAGTTATGAAAATGCATGTTTTGGCTATAATCTTCCGTAAATCAAGGGCGAAAACCAATTATTTGTCCCAAAAGATGGTGTTTTAAGTATATATCTGCATTTCTAAGGTAGATTTGGGTACAATAAGAGGCGAAAAAGCAGATTCTGACTAAGATTTTATCGAAATCGGCAACTATTTGACTCAGAAAGGTTGCTTCACTTCGAAATCTAATAGTTTATTAAGGTTTTCGTTACTAGAATGCCCAAAGACGCCGATTTTGACTAGAATTTGAAAGATATTGACATGAATATATAACTGTTTGTATCAAAAAATGATAGTTTAAACTGATATTTGCAGTTTTGATGCGGTTTTAGGTACGATATGAGTCGAAGAAGCCGATTTTGACTGGAATCTGTTTAAAATGACAAAGAACAACCTATTATCAATTCAAGGAAGTGAATTTTTAAGTAGTTATCTGCAGTTTTAATGTAGATTTCAGTTCGCTAAGTTATGAAAATGCATGTTTTGGCTATAATCTTCCGTAAATCAAGGGCGAAAACCAATTATTTGTCCCAAAAGAAGGTGTTTTAAGTATATATCTGCATTTCTAAGGTAGATTTGGGTACAATAAGAGGCGAAAAAGCAGATTCTGACTAGGATTTTTTCGAAATCGGCAACTATTTGACTCAGAAAGGTTGCCTTACGTCGAAATCTAATAGTTTATTAAGGTTTTCGTTACTAAAATGCCCAAAGACGCCGATTTTGACTAGAATTTGAAAGATATTGACATGAATATATACTGTTTGTATCAAAAAATGATAGTTTAAACTGATATTTGCAGTTTTGATGCGGTTTTAGATACGATATGAATCGAAGAAGCCGATTTTGACTGGAATCTGTTTAAAATGACAAAGAAAAACCTATTATCAATTCAAGGAAGTGAATTTTTAAGTAGTTATCTGCAGTTTTAATGTAGATTTCAGTTCGCTAAGTTATGAAAATGCATGTTTTGGCTATAATCTTCCGTAAATCAAGGGCGAAAACCAATTATTTGTCCCAAAAGAAGGTGTTCTGAGTATATATCTGCATTTCTAAGGTAGATTTGGGTACAATAAGAGGCGAAAAAGCAGATTCTGACTAAGATTTTATCGAAATCGGCAACTATTTGACTCAGAATGGTTGCCTTACGTCGAAATCTAATAGTTTATTAAGGTTTTCGTTACTAAAATGCCCAAAGACGCCGATTTTGACTAGAATTTGAAAGATATTGACATGAATATATAACTGTTTGTATCAAAAAATGATAGTTTAAACTGATATTTGCAGTTTTGATGCGGTTTTAGGTACGATATGAGTCGAAGAAGCCGATTTTGACTGGAATCTGTTTAAAATGACAAAGAACAACCTATTATCAATTCAAGGAAGTGAATTTTTAAGTAGTTATCTGCAGTTTTAATGTAGATTTCAGTTCGCTAAGTTATGAAAATGCATGTTTTGGCTATAATCTTCCGTAAATCAAGGGCGAAAACCAATTATTTGTCCCAAAAGAAGGTGTTTTAAGTATATATCTGCTTTTCTAAGGTAGATTTGGGTACAATAAGGGGCGAAAAAGCAGATTCTGACTAGGATTTTATCGAAATCGGCAACTATTTGACTCAGAATGGTTGCCTTACGTCGAAATCTAATAGTTTATTAAGGTTTTCGTTACTAAAATGCCGAAAGACGCCGATTTTGACTAGAATTTGAAAGATATTGACATGAATATATAACTGTTTGTATCAAAAAATGATAGTTTAAACTGATATTTGCAGTTTTGATGCGGTTTTAGGTACGATATGAGTCGAAGAAGCCGATTTTGACTGGAGTCTGTTTAAAATGACAAAGAAAAACCTATTATCAATTCAAGCAAGTGAATTTTTAAGTAGTTATCTGCAGTTTTAATGTAGATTTCAGTTCGCTAAGTTATGAAAATGCATGTTTTGGCTATAATCTTCCGTAAATCAATTGCGAAAACCAATTATTTGTCCCAAAAGAAGGTGTTCTAAGTATATATCTGCATTTCTAAGGTAGATTTGGGTACAATAAGAGGCGAAAAAGCAGATTCTGACTAAGATTTTATCGAAATCGGCAACTATTTGACTCAGAATGGTTGCCTTACGTCGAAATCTAATAGTTTATTAAGGTTTTCGTTACTAAAATGCCCAAAGACGCCGATTTTGACTAGAATTTGAAAGATATTGCCATGAATATATAACTGTTTGTATCAAAAAATGATAGTTTAAACTGGTATTTCCAGTTTTGATGCGGTTTTAGGTACGATATGAGTCGAAGAAGCCGATTTTGACAGGAATCTGTTTAAAATGACAAAGAAAAACCTATTATCAATTCAAGGAAGTGAATTTTTAAGTAGTTTTCTGCAGTTTTAATGTAGATTTCAGTTCGCTAAGTTATGAAAATGCATGTTTTGGCTATAATCTTCCGTAAATCAAGGGCGAAAACCAATTATTTGTCCCAAAAGATGGTGTTTTAAGTATATATCTGCATTTCTAAGGTAGATTTGGGTACAATAAGAGGCGAAAAAGCAGATTCTGACTAAGATTTTATCGAAATCGGCAACTATTTGACTCAGAAAGGTTGCCTCACTTCGAAATCTAATAGTTTATTAAGGTTTTCGTTACTAAAATGCCCAAAGACGCCGATTTTGACTAGAATTTGAAAGATATTGACATGAATATATAACTGTTTGTATCAAAAAATGATAGTTTAAACTGATATTTGCAGTTTTGATGCGGTTTTAGATACGATATGAATCGAAGAAGCCGATTTTGACTGGAATCTGTTTAAAATGACAAAGAAAAACCTATTATCAATTCAAGGAAGCGAATTTTTAAGTAGTTATCTGCAGTTTTAATGTAGATTTCAGTTCGCTAAATTATGAAAATGCATGTTTTGGCTATAATCTTCCGTTAATCAAGGGCGAAAACCAATTATTTGTCCCAAAAGAAGGTGCTTTAAGTATATATCTGCATTTCTAAGGTAGATTTGGGTACAATAAGAGGCGAAAAAGCAGATTCTGACTAAGATTTTATCGAAATCGGCAACTATTTGACTCAGAATGGTTGCCTTACGTCGAAATCTAATAGTTTATTAAGGTTTTCGTTACTAAAATGCCCAAAGACGCCGATTTTGACTAGAATTTGAAAGATATTGACATGAATATATAACTGTTTGTATCAAAAAATGATAGTTTAAACTGATATTTGCAGTTTTGATGCGGTTTAAGCTACGATATGAGTCGAAGAAGCCGATTTTGACTGGAATCTGTTTAAAATGACAAAGAAAAACCTATTATCAATTCAAGGAAGTGAATTTTTAAGTAGTTATCTGCAGTTTTAATGGAGATTTCAGTTCGCTAAGTTATGAAAATGCATGTTTTGGCTATAATCTTCCGTAAATCAAGGGCGAAAACCAATTATTTGTCCCATAAGAAGGTGTTTTAAGTATATATCTGCATTTCTAAAGTAGATTTGGGTACAATAAGAGGCGAAAAAGCAGATTGTGACTAAGATTTTATCGAAATCGGCAACTATTTGACTCAGAAAGGTTGCCTTACGTCGAAATCTAATAGTTTATTAAGGTTTTCGTTACTAAAATGCCCAAAGACGCCGATTTTGACTAGAATTTGAAAGATATTGACATGAATATATAACTGTTTGTATCAAAAAATGATAGTATAAACTGATATTTGCAGTTTTGATGCGGTTTTAGATACGATATGAATCGAAGAAGCCGATTTTGACTGGAATCTGTTTAAAATGACAAAGAAAAACCTATTATCAATTCAAGGAAGTGAATTTTTAAGTAGTTATCTGCAGTTTTAATGTAGATTTCAGTTCGCTAAGTTATGAAAATGTATGTTTTGGCTATAATCTTCCGTAAATCAAGGGCGAAAATTAATTATTTGTCCCAAAAGAAGGTGTTTTAAGTATATAACTGCATTTCTAAGGTAGATTTGGGTACAATAAGAGGCGAAAAAGCAGATTCTGACTAAGATTTTATCGAAATCGGCAACTATTTGACTCAGAATGGTTGCCTTACGTCGAAATCTAATAGTTTGTTAAGGTTTTCGTTACTAAAATGCCCAAAGACGCCGATTTTGACTAGAATTTGAAAGATATTGACATGAATATATAACTGTTTGTATCAAAAAATGATAGTTTAAACTGATATTTGCAGTTTTAATGCGGTTTTAGATACGATTTGAATCGAAGAAGCCGATTTTGACTGGAATCTGTTTAAAATGACAAAGAAAAACCTATTATCAATTCAAGGAAGTGAATTTTTAAGTAGTTATCTGCAGTTTTAATGTAGATTTCAGTTCGCTAAGTTATGAAAATGCATGTTTTGGCTATAATCTTCCGTAAATCAAGGGCGAAACCCAATTATTTGTCCCAAAAGAAGGTGTTTTAAGTATATATCTGCATTTCTAAGGTAGATTTGGGTACAATAAGAGGCGAAAAAGCAGATTCTGACTAAGATTTTATCGAAATCGGCAACTATTTGACTCAGAATGGTTGCCTTACGTCGAAATCTAATAGTTTATTAATTTCTTTCAAACTTCATATCGTATCTAAAACCGCATCAAAACTGCAAATATCAGTTTAAACTATCATTTTTTGATACAAACAGTTATATATTCATGTCAATATCTTTCAAATTCTAGTCAAAATCGGCGTCTTTGGGCATTTTAGTATCGAAAACCTTAATAAACTATTAGATTTCGACGTAAGGCAACCATTCTGAGTCAAATAGTTGCCGATTTCGATAAAATCTTAGTCAGAATCTGCTTTTTCGTCTCTTATTGTACCCAAATCTACCTTAGAAATGCAGATATATACTTAAAACACCTTCTTTTGGGACAAATAACTGGTCTTGGCCCTTGATTTACGGAAGATTATAGCCAAAACATGCATTTTCATAACTTAGCGAAATGAAATCTACATTAAAACTGCAGATAACTACTTAAAAATTCACTTCCTTGAATTGATAATATGTTTTTCTTTGTCATTTTAAACAGATTCCAGTCAAAATCGGCTTCTTCGATTCATATCGTATCTAAAACCGCATCAAAACTGCAAATATCAGTTTAAACTATCATTTTTTGATACAAACAGTTATATATTCATGTCAATATCTATCAAATTCTAGTCAAAATCGGCGTCTTTGGGCATTTTAGTAACGAAAACCTTAATAAACTATTAGATTTCGACGTAAGGCAACCATTCTGAGTCAAATAGTTGCCGATTTCGATAAAATCTTAGTCAGAATCTGCTTTTTCGCCTCTTATTGTACCCAAATCTACCTTAGAAATGTAGATATAAACTTAAAACACCTTCTTTTGGGACAAATAATTGGTTTTCGACCTTGATTTACGGAAGATTATAGCCAAAACATGCATTTTCATAACTTAGCGAACTGAAATATTCATTAAAACTGCAGATAACTACTTAAAAATTCACTTCCTTGAATTGGTAATAGGTTTTTCTTTGTCATTTTAAACAGATTCCAATCAAAATCGGCTTCTTCGACTCATATCGTACCTAAAACCGCATCAAAACTGCAAATATCAGTTTAAACTATCATTTTTTGATACAAACAGTTATATATTCATGTCAATATCTTTCAAATTCTAGTCAAAATCGGCGTCTTTGGGCATTTTAGTAACGAAAACCTTAATAAACTATTAGATTTCGACGTAAGGCAACCATTCTGAGTCAAATAGTTGCCAATTTCGATAAAATCTTAGTCAGAATCTGCTTTTTCGCCTCTTATTGTACCCAAATCTACCTTAGAAATGCAGATATATACTTAAAACACCTTCTTTTGGGACAAATAATTGGTTTTCGCCCTTGATTTACGGAATATTATAGCCAAAACATGCATTTTCATAACTAAGAGAACTTATTTGTCCCAAAAGAAGGTGTTTTAAGTATATATCTACATTTCTAAGGTAGATTTGGGTACAATAAGAGGCGAAAAAGCAGATTCTGACTAAGATTTTATCGAAATCGGCAACTATTTGACTCAGAATGGTTGCCTTACGTCGAAATCTAATAGTTTATTAAGGTTTTCGTTACTAAAATGCCCAAAGACGCCGATTTTGACTAGAATTTGAAAGATATTGACATGAATATATAACTGTTTGTATCAAAAAATGATAGTTTAAACTGATATTTGCAGTTTTGATGCGGTTTTAGGTACGATATGAGTCGAAGAAGCCGATTTTGACTGGAATCTGTTTAAAATGACAAAGAAAAACCTATTATCAATTCAAGGAAGTGAATTTTTAAGTAGTTATCTGCAGTTTTAATGTAGATTTCAGTTCGCTAAGTTATGAAAATGCATGTCTTGGCTATAATCTTCAGTAAATCAAGGGCGAAAACCAATTATTTGTCCCAAAAGAAGGTGTTTTAAGTATATATCTGCATTTCTAAGGTAGATTTGGGTACAATAAGAGGCGAAAAAGCAGATTCTGACTAAGATTTTATCGAAATCGGCAACTATTTGACTCAGAAAGGTTGCCTTACGTCGAAATCTAATAGTTTATTAAGGTTTTCGTTACTAAAATGCCCAAAGACGCCGATTTTGACTAGAATTTGAAAGATATTGACATGAATATATAACTGTTTGTATCAAAAAATGATAGTTTAAACTGATATTTTTGCAGTTTTGATGCGGTTTTAGATACGATATGAATCGAAAAAGCCGATTTTGACTGGAATCTGTTTAAAATGACAAAGAAAAACCTATTATCAATTCAAGGAAGTGAATTTTTAAGTAGTTATCTGCAGTTTTAATGTAGATTTCAGTTCGCTAAGTTATGAAAATGCATGTTTTGGCTATAATCTTCCGTAAATCAAGGGCGAAAACCAATTATTTGTCGCAAAAGAAGGTGTTTTAAGTATATATCTACATTTCTAAGGTAGATTTGGGTACAATAAGAGGCGAAAAAGCAGATTCTGACTAAGATTTTATCGAAATCGGCAACTATTTGACTCAGAATGGTTGCCTTACGTCGAAATCTAATAGTTTGTTAAGGTTTTCGTTACTAAAATGCCCAAAGACGCCGATTTTGACTAGAATTTGAAAGATATTGACATGAATATATAACTGTTTGTATCAAAAAATGATAGTTTAAACTGATATTTGCAGTTTTAATGCGGTTTTAGATACAATATGAATCGAAGAAGCCGATTTTGACTCGAATCTGTTTAAAATGACAAAGAAAAACCTATTATCAATTCAAGGAAGTGAATTTTTAAGTAGTTATCTGCAGTTTTAATGTAGATTTCAGTTCGCTAAGTTATGAAAATGCATGTTCTGGCTATAATCTTCCGTAAATCAAGGGCGAAAACCAATTATTTGTCCCAAAAGAAGGTGTTTTAAGTATATATCTGCATTTCTAAGGTAGATTTGGGTACAATAAGAGGCGAAAAAGCAGATTCTGACTAAGATTTTATCGAAATCGGCAACTATTTGACTCAGAATGGTTGCCTTACGTCGAAATCTAATAGTTTATTAATTTCTTTCAAACTTCATATCGTATCTAAAACCGCATCAAAACTGCAAATATCAGTTTAAACTATCATTTTTTGATACAAACAGTTATATATTCATGTCAATATCTTTCAAATTCTAGTCAAAATCGGCGTCTTTGGGCATTTTAGTAACGAAAACCTTAATAAACTATTAGATTTCGACGTAAGGCAACCATTCTGAGTCAAATAGTTGCCGATTTCGATAAAATCTTAGTCAGAATCTGCTTTTTCGTCTCTTATTGTACCCAAATCTACCTTATAAATGCAGATATATACTTAAAACACCTTCTTTTGGGACAAATAACTGGTCTTGGCCCTTGATTTACGGAAGATTATAGCCAAAACATGCATTTTCATAACTTAGCGAAATGAAATCTACATTAAAACTGCAGATAACTACTTAAAAATTCACTTCCTTGAATTGATAATATGTTTTTCTTTGTCATTTTAAACAGATTCCAGTCAAAATCGGCTTCTTCGATTCATATCGTATCTAAAACCGCATCAAAACTGCAAATATCAGTTTAAACTATCATTTTTTGATACAAACAGTTATTTATTCATGTCAATATCTATCAAACTCTAGTCAAAATCGGCGTCTTTGGGCATTTTAGTAACGAAAACCTTAATAAACTATTAGATTTCGACGTAAGGCAACCATTCTGAGTCAAATAGTTGCCGATTTCGATAAAATCTTAGTCAGAATCTGCTTTTTCGCCTCTTATTGTACCCAAATCTACCTTAGAAATGTAGATATATACTTAAAACACCTTCTTTTGGGACAAATAATTGGTTTTCGCCCTTGATTTACGGAAGATTATAGCCAAAACATGCATTTTCATAACTTAGCGAACTGAAATATTCATTAAAACTGCAGATAACTACTTAAAAATTCACTTCCTTGAATTGATAATAGGTTTTTCTTTGTCATTTTAAACAGATTCCAATCAAAATCGGCTTCATCGACTCATATCGTACCTAAAACCGCATCAAAACTGCAAATATCAGTTTAAACTATCATTTTTTGATACAAACAGTTATATATTCATGTCAATATCTTTCAAATTCTAGTCAAAATCGGCGTCTTTGGGCATTTTAGTAACGAAAACCTTAATAAACTATTAGATTTCGACGTAAGGCAACCATTCTGAGTCAAATAGTTGCCAATTTCGATAAAATCTTAGTCAGAATCTGCTTTTTCGCCTCTTATTGTACCCAAATCTACCTTAGAAATGCAGATATATACTTAAAACACCTTCTTTTGGGACAAATAATTGGTTTTCGCCCTTGATTTACGGAATATTATAGCCAAAACATGCATTTTCATAACTAAGAGAACTTATTTGTCCCAAAAGAAGGTGTTTTAAGTATATATCTACATTTCTAAGGTAGATTTGGGTACAATAAGAGGCGAAAAAGCAGATTCTGACTAAGATTTTATCGAAATCGGCAACTATTTGACTCAGAATGGTTGCCTTACGTCGAAATCTAATAGTTTATTAAGGTTTTCGTTACTAAAATGCCCAAAGACGCCGATTTTGACTAGAATTTGAAAGATATTGACATGAATATATAACTGTTTGTATCAAAAAATGATAGTTTAAACTGATATTTGCAGTTTTGATGCGGTTTTAGGTACGATATGAGTCGAAGAAGCCGATTTTGACTGGAATCTGTTTAAAATGACAAAGAACAACCTATTATCAATTCAAGGAAGTGAATTTTTAAGTAGTTATCTGCAGTTTTAATGTAGATTTCAGTTCGCTAAGTTATGAAAATGCATGTTTTGGCTATAATCTTCCGTAAATCAAGGGCGAAAACCAATTATTTGTCCCAAAAGAAAGTGTTTTAAATATATATCTGCATTTCTAAGGTAGATTTGGGTACAATAAGAGGCGAAAAAGCAGATTCTGACTAAGATTTTATCGAAATCGGCAACTATTTGACTCAGAATGGTTGCCTTACGTCGAAATTTAATAGTTTATTAAGGTTTTCGTTACTAAAATGCCCAAAGACGCCGATTTTGACTAGAATTTGAAAGATATTGACATGAATATATAACTGTTTGTATCAAAAAATGATAGTTTAAACTGATATTTTTGCAGTTTTGATGCGGTTTTAGATACGATATGAATCGAAAAAGCCGATTTTGACTGGAATCTGTTTAAAATGACAAAGAAAAACCTATTATCAATTCAAGGAAGTGAATTTTTAAGTAGTTATCTGCAGTTTTAATGTAGATTTCAGTTCGCTAAGTTATGAAAATGCATGTTTTGGCTATAATCTTCCGTAAATCAAGGGCGAAAACCAATTATTTGTCGCAAAAGAAGGTGTTTTAAGTATATATCTACATTTCTAAGGTAGATTTGGGTACAATAAGAGGCGAAAAAGCAGATTCTGACTAAGATTTTATCGAAATCGGCAACTATTTGACTCAGAATGTTTGCCTTACGTCGAAATTTAATAGTTTATTAAGGTTTTCGTTACTAAAATGCCCAAAGACGCCGATTTTGACTAGAATTTGAAAGATATTGACATGAATATATAACTGTTTGTATCAAAAAATGATAGTTTAAACTGATATTTGCAGTTTTGATGCGGTTTTAGGTACGATATGAGTCGAAGAAGCCGATTTTGACTGGAATCTGTTTAAAATGACAAAGAACAACCTATTATCAATTCAAGGAAGTGAATTTTTAAGTAGTTATCTGCAGTTTTAATGTAGATTTCAGTTCGCTAAGTTATGAAAATGCATGTTTTGGCTATAATCTTCCGTAAATCAAGGGCGAAAACCAATTATTTGTCCCAAAAGAAAGTGTTTTAAATATATATCTGCATTTCTAAGGTAGATTTGGGTACAATAAGAGGCGAAAAAGCAGATTCTGACTAAGATTTTATCGAAATCGGCAACTATTTGTCTCAGAATGGTTGCCTTACGTCGAAATCTAATAGTTTATTAAGGTTTTCGTTACTAAAATGCCCAAAGACGCCGATTTTGACTAGAATTTGAAAGATATTGACATGAATATATAACTGTTTGTATCAAAAAATGATAGTTTAAACTGATATTTGTTATTTTGATGCGGTTTTAGGTACGATATGAGTCGAAGAAGCCGATTTTGACTGGAATCTGTTTAAAATGACAAAGAACAACCTATTATCAATTCAAGGAAGTGAATTTTTAAGTAGTTATCTGCAGTTTTAATGTAGATTTCAGTTCGCTAAGTTATGAAAATGCATGTTTTGGCTATAATCTTCCGTAAATCAAGGGCGAAAACCAATTATTTGTCCCAAAAGAAGGTGTTTTAAGTATATATATGCATTTCTAAGGTAGATTTGGGTACAATAAGAGGCGAAACAGCAGATTCTGACTAAGATTTTATCGAAATCGGCAACTATTTGACTCAGAATGGTTGCCTTACGTCGAAATCTAATAGTTTATTAAGGTTTTCGTTACTAAAATGCAAAAAGACGCCGATTTTGACTAGAATTTGAAAGATATTGACATGAATATATAACTGTTTGTATCAAGAAATGATAGTTTAAACTGATATTTGCAGTTTTCATGCGGTTTTAGGTACGATATGAGTCGAAGAAGCCGATTTTGACTGGAATCTGTTTAAAATGACAAAGAACAACCTATTATCAATTCAAGGAAGTGAATTTTTAAGTAGTTATCTGCAGTTTTAATGTAGATTTCAGTTCGCTAAGTTATGAAAATGCATGTTTTGGCTATAATCTTCCGTAAATCAAGGGCGAAAACCAATTATTTGTCCCAAAAGAAGGTGTTTTAAATATATGTCTGCATTTCTAAGGTAGATTTGGGTACAATAAGAGGCGAAAAAGCAGATTCTGACTAAGATTTTATCGAAATCGGCAACTATTTGTCTCAGAATGGTTGCCTTACGTCGAAATCTAATAGTTTATTAAGGTTTTCGTTACTAAAATGCCCAAAGACGCCGATTTTGACTAGAATTTGAAAGATATTGACATGAATATATAACTGTTTGTATCAAAAAATGATAGTTTAAACTGATATTTGTTATTTTGATGCGGTTTTAGGTACGATATGAGTCGAAGAAGCCGATTTTGACTGGAATCTGTTTAAAATGACAAAGAACAACCTATTATCAATTCAAGGAAGTGAATTTTTAAGTAGTTATCTGCAGTTTTAATGTAGATTTCAGTTCGCTAAGTTATGAAAATGCATGTTTTGGCTATAATCTTCCGTAAATCAAGGGCGAAAACTAATTATTTGTCCCAAAAAAAGGTGTCTTAAGTATATATCTGCATTTCTAAGGTGGATTTGGGTACAATAAGAGGCGAAAAAGCAGATTCTGACTAAGATTTTATCGAAATCGGCAACTATTTGACTCAGAATGGTTGCCTTACGTCGAAATCTAATAGTTTATTAAGGTTTTCGTTACTAAAATGCCCAAAGACTCCGATTTTGACTAGAATTTGAAAGATATTGACATGAATATATAACTGTTTGTATCAAAAAATGATAGTTTAAACTGATATTTGCAGTTTTGATGCGGTTTTAGGTACGATATGAGTCGAAGAAGCCGATTTTGATTGGAATCTGTTTAAAATGACAAAGAAAAACCTATTATCAATTCAAGGAAGTGAAAACCAATTATTTGTCCCAAAAGAAGGTGTTTTAAGTATATATCTGCATTTCTAAGGTAGATTTGGGTACAATAAGAGGCGAAACAGCAGATTCTGACTAAGATTTTATCGAAATCGGCAACTATTTGACTCAGAATGGTTGCCTTACGTCGAAATCTAATAGTTTATTAATTTCTTTCAAACTTCATATCGTATCTAAAACCGCATCAAAACTGCAAATATCAGTTTAAACTATCATTTTTTGATACAAACAGTTATATATTCATGTCAATATCTTTCAAATTCTAGTCAAAATCGGCGTCTTTGGGCATTTTAGTAACGAAAACCTTAATAAACTATTAGATTTCGACGTAAGGCAACCATTCTGAGTCAAATAGTTGCCGATTTCGATAAAATCTTAGTCAGAATCTGCTTTTTCGTCTCTTATTGTACCCAAATCTACCTTAGAAATGCAGATATATACTTAAAACACCTTCTTTTGTGACAAATAACTGGTCTTGGCCCTTGATTTACGGAAGATTATAGCCAAAACATGCATTTTCATAACTTAGCGAAATGAAATCTACATTAAAACTGCAGATAACTACTTAAAAATTCACTTCCTTGAATTGATAATATGTTTTTCTTTGTCATTTTAAACAGATTCCAGTCAAAATCGGCTTCTTCGATTCATATCGTATCTAAAACCGCATCAAAACTGCAAATATCAGTTTAAACTATCATTTTTTGATACAAACAGTTATATATTCATGTCAATATCTATCAAATTCTAGTCAAAATCGGCGTCTTTGGGCATTTTAGTAACGAAAACCTTAATAAACTATTAGATTTCGACGTAAGGCAACCATTCTGAGTCAAATAGTTGCCGATTTCGATAAAATCTTAGTCAGAATCTGCTTTTTCGCCTCTTATTGTACCCAAATCTACCTTAGAAATGTAGATATATACTTAAAACACCTTCTTTTGGGACAAATAATTGGTTTTCGCCCTTGATTTACGGAAGATTATAGCCAAAACATGCATTTTCATAACTTAGCGAACTGAAATATTCATTAAAACTGCAGATAACTACTTAAAAATTCACTTCCTTGAATTGATAATAGGTTTTTCTTTGTCATTTTAAACAGATTCCAAACAAAATCGGCTTCTTCGACTCATATCGTACCTAAAACCGCATCAAAACTGCAAATATCAGTTTAAACTATCATTTTTTGATACAAACAGTTATATATTCATGTCAATATCTTTCAAATTCTAGTCAAAATCGGCGTCTTTGGGCATTTTAGTAACGAAAACCTTAATAAACTATTAGATTTCGACGTAAGGCAACCATTCTGAGTCAAATAGTTGCCGATTTCGATAAAATCTTAGTCAGAATCTGCTTTTTCGCCTCTTATTGTACCCAAATCTACCTTAGAAATGCAGATATATACTTAAAACACCTTCTTTTGGGACAAATAATTGGTTTTCGCCCTTGATTTACGGAATATTATAGCCAAAACATGCATTTTCATAACTAAGAGAACTTATTTGTCCCAAAAGAAGGTGTTTCAAGTATATATCTACATTTCTAAGGTAGATTTGGGTACAATAAGAGGCGAAAAAGCAGATTCTGACTAAGATTTTATCGAAATCGGCAACTATTTGACTCAGAATGGTTGCCTTACGTCGAAATCTAATAGTTTATTAAGGTTTTCGTTACTAAAATGCCCAAAGACGCCGATTTTGACTAGAATTTGAAAGATATTGACATGAATATATAACTGTTTGTATCAAAAAATGATAGTTTAAACTGATATTTGCAGTTTTGATGCGGTTTTAGGTACGATATGAGTCGAAGAAGCCGATTTTGACTGGAATCTGTTTAAAATGACAAAGAAAAACCTATTATCAATTCAAGGAAGTGAATTTTTAAGTAGTTATCTGCAGTTTTAATGTAGATTTCAGTTCGCTAAGTTATGAAAATGCATGTCTTGGCTATAATCTTCAGTAAATCAAGGGCGAAAACCAATTATTTGTCCCAAAAGAAGGTGTTTTAAGTATATATCTACATTTCTAAGGTAGATTTGGGTACAATAAGAGGCGAAAAAGCAGATTCTGACTAAGATTTTATCGAAATCGGCAACTATTTGTCTCAGAATGGTTGCCTTACGTCGAAATTTAATAGTTTATTAAGGTTTTCGTTACTAAAATGCCCAAAGACGCCGATTTTGACTAGAATTTGAAAGATATTGACATGAATATATAACTGGTTGTATCAAAAAATGATAGTTTAAACTGATATTTGCAGTTTTGATGCGGTTTTAGGTACGATATGAGTCGAAGAAGCCGATTTTGACTGGAATCTGTTTAAAATGACAAAGAACAACCTATTATCAATTCAAGGAAGTGAATTTTTAAATAGTTATCTGCAGTTTTAATGTAGATTTCAGTTCGCTAAGTTATGAAAATGCATGTTTTGGCTATAATCTTAGGTAAATCAAGGGCGAAAACCAATTATTTGTCCCAAAAGAAAGTGTTTTAAATATATATCTGCATTTCTAAGGTAGATTTGGGTACAATAAGAGGCGAAAAAGCAGATTCTGACTAAGATTTTATCGAAATCGGCAACTATTTGTCTCAGAATGGTTGCCTTACGTCGAAATCTAATAGTTTATTAAGGTTTTCGTTACTAAAATGCCCAAAGACGCCGATTTTGACTAGAATTTGAAAGATATTGACATGAATATATAACTGTTTGTATCAAAAAATGATAGTTTAAACTGATATTTGCAGTTTTGATGCGGTTTTAGGTACGATATGAGTCGAAGAAGCCGATTTTGATTGGGATCTGTTTAAAATGACAAAGAAAAACCTATTATCAATTCAAGGAAGTGAAAACCAATTATTTGTCCCAAAAGAAGGTGTTTTAAGTATATATCTGCATTTCTAAGGTAGATTTGGGTACAATAAGAGGCGAAAAAGCAGATTCTGACTAAGATTTTATCGAAATCGGCAACTATTTGACTCAGAATGGTTGCCTTACGTCGAAATTTAATAGTTTATTAAGGTTTTCGTTACTAAAATGCAAAAAGACGCCGATTTTGACTAGAATTTGAAAGATATTGACATGAATATATAACTGTTTGTATCAAAAAATGATAGTTTAAACTGATATTTGCAGTTTTGATGCGGCTTTAGGTACGATATGAGTCGAAGAAGCCGATTTTGACTGGAATCTGTTTAAAATGACAAAGAACAACCTATTATCAATTCAAGGAAGTGAATTTTTAAGTAGTTATCTGCAGTTTTAATGTAGATTTCAGTTCGCTAAGTTATGAAAATGCATGTTTTGGCTATAATCTTCCGTAAATCAAGGGCGAAAACCAATTATTTGTCCCAAAAGAAGGTGTTTTAAATATATGTCTGCATTTCTAAGGTAGATTTGGGTACAATAAGAGGCGAAAAAGCAGATTCTGACTAAGATTTTATCGAAATCGGCAACTATTTGTCTCAGAATGGTTGCCTTACGTCGAAATCTAATAGTTTATTAAGGTTTTCGTTACTAAAATGCCCAAAGACGCCGATTTTGACTAGAATTTGAAAGATATTGACATGAATATATAACTGTTTGTATCAAAAAATGATAGTTTAAACTGATATTTGTTATTTTGATGCGGTTTTAGGTACGATATGAGTCGAAGAAGCCGATTTTGACTGGAATCTGTTTAAAATGACAAAGAACAACCTATTATCAATTCAAGGAAGTGAATTTTTAAGTAGTTATCTGCAGTTTTAATGTAGATTTCAGTTCGCTAAGTTATGAAAATGCATGTTTTGGCTATAATCTTCCGTAAATCAAGGGCGAAAACTAATTATTTGTCCCAAAAAAAGGTGTCTTAAGTATATATCTGCATTTCTAAGGTGGATTTGGGTACAATAAGAGGCGAAAAAGCAGATTCTGACTAAGATTTTATCGAAATCGGCAACTATTTGACTCAGAATGGTTGCCTTACGTCGAAATCTAATAGTTTATTAAGGTTTTCGTTACTAAAATGCCCAAAGACTCCGATTTTGACTAGAATTTGAAAGATATTGACATGAATATATAACTGTTTGTATCAAAAAATGATAGTTTAAACTGATATTTGCAGTTTTGATGCGGTTTTAGGTACGATATGAGTCGAAGAAGCCGATTTTGATTGGAATCTGTTTAAAATGACAAAGAAAAACCTATTATCAATTCAAGGAAGTGAAAACCAATTATTTGTCCCAAAAGAAGGTGTTTTAAGTATATATCTGCATTTCTAAGGTAGATTTGGGTACAATAAGAGGCGAAACAGCAGATTCTGACTAAGATTTTATCGAAATCGGCAACTATTTGACTCAGAATGGTTGCCTTACGTCGAAATCTAATAGTTTATTAATTTCTTTCAAACTTCATATCGTATCTAAAACCGCATCAAAACTGCAAATATCAGTTTAAACTATCATTTTTTGATACAAACAGTTATATATTCATGTCAATATCTTTCAAATTCTAGTCAAAATCGGCGTCTTTGGGCATTTTAGTAACGAAAACCTTAATAAACTATTAGATTTCGACGTAAGGCAACCATTCTGAGTCAAATAGTTGCCGATTTCGATAAAATCTTAGTCAGAATCTGCTTTTTCGTCTCTTATTGTACCCAAATCTACCTTAGAAATGCAGATATATACTTAAAACACCTTCTTTTGTGACAAATAACTGGTCTTGGCCCTTGATTTACGGAAGATTATAGCCAAAACATGCATTTTCATAACTTAGCGAAATGAAATCTACATTAAAACTGCAGATAACTACTTAAAAATTCACTTCCTTGAATTGATAATATGTTTTTCTTTGTCATTTTAAACAGATTCCAGTCAAAATCGGCTTCTTCGATTCATATCGTATCTAAAACCGCATCAAAACTGCAAATATCAGTTTAAACTATCATTTTTTGATACAAACAGTTATATATTCATGTCAATATCTATCAAATTCTAGTCAAAATCGGCGTCTTTGGGCATTTTAGTAACGAAAACCTTAATAAACTATTAGATTTCGACGTAAGGCAACCATTCTGAGTCAAATAGTTGCCGATTTCGATAAAATCTTAGTCAGAATCTGCTTTTTCGCCTCTTATTGTACCCAAATCTACCTTAGAAATGTAGATATATACTTAAAACACCTTCTTTTGGGACAAATAATTGGTTTTCGCCCTTGATTTACGGAAGATTATAGCCAAAACATGCATTTTCATAACTTAGCGAACTGAAATATTCATTAAAACTGCAGATAACTACTTAAAAATTCACTTCCTTGAATTGATAATAGGTTTTTCTTTGTCATTTTAAACAGATTCCAAACAAAATCGGCTTCTTCGACTCATATCGTACCTAAAACCGCATCAAAACTGCAAATATCAGTTTAAACTATCATTTTTTGATACAAACAGTTATATATTCATGTCAATATCTTTCAAATTCTAGTCAAAATCGGCGTCTTTGGGCATTTTAGTAACGAAAACCTTAATAAACTATTAGATTTCGACGTAAGGCAACCATTCTGAGTCAAATAGTTGCCGATTTCGATAAAATCTTAGTCAGAATCTGCTTTTTCGCCTCTTATTGTACCCAAATCTACCTTAGAAATGCAGATATATACTTAAAACACCTTCTTTTGGGACAAATAATTGGTTTTCGCCCTTGATTTACGGAATATTATAGCCAAAACATGCATTTTCATAACTAAGAGAACTTATTTGTCCCAAAAGAAGGTGTTTCAAGTATATATCTACATTTCTAAGGTAGATTTGGGTACAATAAGAGGCGAAAAAGCAGATTCTGACTAAGATTTTATCGAAATCGGCAACTATTTGACTCAGAATGGTTGCCTTACGTCGAAATCTAATAGTTTATTAAGGTTTTCGTTACTAAAATGCCCAAAGACGCCGATTTTGACTAGAATTTGAAAGATATTGACATGAATATATAACTGTTTGTATCAAAAAATGATAGTTTAAACTGATATTTGCAGTTTTGATGCGGTTTTAGGTACGATATGAGTCGAAGAAGCCGATTTTGACTGGAATCTGTTTAAAATGACAAAGAAAAACCTATTATCAATTCAAGGAAGTGAATTTTTAAGTAGTTATCTGCAGTTTTAATGTAGATTTCAGTTCGCTAAGTTATGAAAATGCATGTCTTGGCTATAATCTTCAGTAAATCAAGGGCGAAAACCAATTATTTGTCCCAAAAGAAGGTGTTTTAAGTATATATCTACATTTCTAAGGTAGATTTGGGTACAATAAGAGGCGAAAAAGCAGATTCTGACTAAGATTTTATCGAAATCGGCAACTATTTGACTCAGAATGGTTGCCTTACGTCGAAATTTAATAGTTTATTAAGGTTTTCGTTACTAAAATGCCCAAAGACGCCGATTTTGACTAGAATTTGAAAGATATTGACATGAATATATAACTGGTTGTATCAAAAAATGATAGTTTAAACTGATATTTGCAGTTTTGATGCGGTTTTAGGTACGATATGAGTCGAAGAAGCCGATTTTGACTGGAATCTGTTTAAAATGACAAAGAACAACCTATTATCAATTCAAGGAAGTGAATTTTTAAATAGTTATCTGCAGTTTTAATGTAGATTTCAGTTCGCTAAGTTATGAAAATGCATGTTTTGGCTATAATCTTAGGTAAATCAAGGGCGAAAACCAATTATTTGTCCCAAAAGAAAGTGTTTTAAATATATATCTGCATTTCTAAGGTAGATTTGGGTACAATAAGAGGCGAAAAAGCAGATTCTGACTAAGATTTTATCGAAATCGGCAACTATTTGTCTCAGAATGGTTGCCTTACGTCGAAATCTAATAGTTTATTAAGGTTTTCGTTACTAAAATGCCCAAAGACGCCGATTTTGACTAGAATTTGAAAGATATTGACATGAATATATAACTGTTTGTATCAAAAAATGATAGTTTAAACTGATATTTGCAGTTTTGATGCGGTTTTAGGTACGATATGAGTCGAAGAAGCCGATTTTGATTGGAATCTGTTTAAAATGACAAAGAAAAACCTATTATCAATTCAAGGAAGTGAAAACCAATTATTTGTCCCAAAAGAAGGTGTTTTAAGTATATATCTGCATTTCTAAGGTAGATTTGGGTACAATAAGAGGCGAAAAAGCAGATTCTGACTAAGATTTTATCGAAATCGGCAACTATTTGACTCAGAATGGTTGCCTTACGTCGAAATTTAATAGTTTATTAAGGTTTTCGTTACTAAAATGCAAAAAGACGCCGATTTTGACTAGAATTTGAAAGATATTGACATGAATATATAACTGTTTGTATCAAAAAATGATAGTTTAAACTGATATTTGCAGTTTTGATGCGGCTTTAGGTACGATATGAGTCGAAGAAGCCGATTTTGACTGGAATCTGTTTAAAATGACAAAGAACAACCTATTATCAATTCAAGGAAGTGAATTTTTAAGTAGTTATCTGCAGTTTTAATGTAGATTTCAGTTCGCTAAGTTATGAAAATGCATGTTTTGGCTATAATCTTCCGTAAATCAAGGGCGAAAACCAATTATTTGTCCCAAAAGAAGGTGTTTTAAATATATGTCTGCATTTCTAAGGTAGATTTGGGTACAATAAGAGGCGAAAAAGCAGATTCTGACTAAGATTTTATCGAAATCGGCAACTATTTGTCTCAGAATGGTTGCCTTACGTCGAAATCTAATAGTTTATTAAGGTTTTCGTTACTAAAATGCCCAAAGACGCCGATTTTGACTAGAATTTGAAAGATATTGACATGAATATATAACTGTTTGTATCAAAAAATGATAGTTTAAACTGATATTTGTTATTTTGATGCGGTTTTAGGTTCGATATGAGTCGAAGAAGCCGATTTTGACTGGAATCTGTTTAAAATGACAAAGAACAACCTATTATCAATTCAAGGAAGTGAATTTTTAAGTAGTTATCTGCAGTTTTAATGTAGATTTCAGTTCGCTAAGTTATGAAAATGCATGTTTTGGCTATAATCTTCCGTAAATCAAGGGCGAAAACTAATTATTTGTCCCAAAAGAAGGTGTTTTAAGTATATATCTGCATTTCTAAGGTGGATTTGGGTACAATAAGAGGCGAAAAAGCAGATTCTGACTAAGATTTTATCGAAATCGGCAACTATTTGACTCAGAATGGTTGCCTTACGTCGAAATCTAATAGTTTATTAAGGTTTTCGTTACTAAAATGCCCAAAGACGCCGATTTTGACTAGAATTTGAAAGATATTGACATGAATATATAACTGTTTGTATCAAAAAATGATAGTTTAAACTGATATTTGCAGTTTTGATGCGGTTTTAGGTACGATATGAGTCGAAGAAGCCGATTTTGATTGGAATCTGTTTAAAATGACAAAGAAAAACCTATTATCAATTCAAGGAAGTGAAAACCAATTATTTGTCCCAAAAGAAGGTGTTTTAAGTATATATCTGCATTTCTAAGGTAGATTTGGGTACAATAAGAGGCGAAACAGCAGATTCTGACTAAGATTTTATCGAAATCGGCAACTATTTGACTCAGAATGGTTGCCTTACGTCGAAATCTAATAGTTTATTAATTTCTTTCAAACTTCATATCGTATCTAAAAACGCATCAAAACTGCAAATATCAGTTTAAACTATCATTTTTTGATACAAACAGTTATATATTCATGTCAATATCTTTCAAATTCTAGTCAAAATCGGCGTCTTTGGGCATTTTAGTAACGAAAACCTTAATAAACTATTAGATTTCGACGTAAGGCAACCATTCTGAGTCAAATAGTTGCCGATTTCGATAAAATCTTAGTCAGAATCTGCTTTTTCGTCTCTTATTGTACCCAAATCTACCTTAGAAATGCAGATATATACTTAAAACACCTTCTTTTGGGACAAATAACTGGTCTTGGCCCTTGATTTACGGAAGATTATAGCCAAAACATGCATTTTCATAACTTAGCGAACTGAAATATACATTAAAACTGCAGATAACTACTTAAAAATTCACTTCCTTGAATTGATAATAGGTTTTTCTTTGTCATTTTAAACAGATTCCAATCAAAATCGGCTTCTTCGACTCATATCGTACCTAAAACCGCAACAAAACTGCAAATATCAGTTTAAACTATCATTTATTGATACAAACAGTTATATATTCATGTCAATATCTTTCAAATTCTAGTCAAAATCGGCGTCTTTGGGCATTTTAGTAACGAAAACCTTAATAAACAATTAGATTTCGACGTAAGGCAACCATTCTGAGTCAAATAGTTGCCGATTTCGATAAAATCTTAGTCAGAATCTGCTTTTTCGCCTCTTATTGTACCCAAATCTACCTTAGAAATGCAGATATATACTTAAAACACCTTCTTTTGGGACAAATAATTGGTTTTCGCCCTTGATTTACGGAATATTATAGCCAAAACATGCATTTTCATAACTAAGAGAACTTATTTGTCCCAAAAGAAGGTGTTTTAAGTATATATCTACATTTCTAAGGTAGATTTGGGTACAATAAGAGGCGAAAAAGCAGATTCTGACTAAGATTTTATCGAAATCGGCAACTATTTGACTCAGAATGGTTGCCTTACGTCGAAATCTAATAGTTTATTAAGGTTTTCGTTACTAAAATGCCCAAAGACGCCGATTTTGACTAGAATTTGAAAGATATTGACATGAATATATAACTGTTTGTATCAAAAAATGATAGTTTAAACTGATATTTGCAGTTTTGATGCGGTTTTAGGTACGATATGAGTCGAAGAAGCCGATTTTGACTGGAATCTGTTTAAAATGATAAAGAACAACCTATTATCAATTCAAGGAAGTGAATTTTTAAGTAGTTATCTGCAGTTTTAATGTAGATTTCAGTTCGCTAAGTTATGAAAATGCATGTTTTGGCTATAATCTTCCGTAAATCAAGGGCGAAAAGCAATTATTTGTCCCAAAAGAAGGTGTTTTAAGTATATATCTGCATTTCTAAGGTAGATTTGGGTACAATAAGATGCGAAAAAGCAGATTCTGACTAAGATTTTATCGAAATCGGCAACTATTTGACTCAGAATGGTTGCCTTACGTCGAAATCTAATAGTTTATTAAGGTTTTCGTTACTAGAATGCCCAAAGACGCACATTTTGACTAGAATTTGTAAGATATTGACATGAATATATAACTGTTTGTATCAAAAAATGATAGTTTAAACTGATATTTGCAGTTTTGATGCGGTTTTAGGTACGGTATGAGTCGAAGAAGCCGATTTTGACTGGAATCTGTTTAAAATGACAAAGAAAAACCTATTATCAATTCAAGGAAGTGAATTTTTTAAGCAGTTATCTGCAGTTTTAATGTAGATTTCAGTTCGCTAAGTTATGAAAATGCATGTTTTGGCTATAATCTTCAGTAAATCAAGGGCGAAAACCAATTATTTGTCCCAAAAGAAGGTGTTTTAAGTATATATCTGCATTTCTAAGGTAGATTTGGGTACAATAAGAGGCGAAAAAGCAGATTCTGACTAAGATTTTATCGAAATCAGCAACTATTTGACTCAGAAAGGTTGCCTTACGTCGAAATCTAATAGTTTATTAAGGTTTTCGTTACTAAAATGCCCAAAGACGCCGATTTTGACTAGAATTTGAAAGATATTGACAGAAATATATAACTGTTTGTATCAAAAAATGATAGTTTAAACTGATATTTGCAGTTTTGATGCGGTTTTAGATACGATATGAATCGAAGAAGCCGATGTTGACTGGAATCTGTTTAAAATGACAAAGAAAAACCTATTATCAATTCAAGGAAGTGAATTTTTAAGTAGTTATCTGCAGTTTTAATGTAGATTTCAGTTCGCTAAGTTATGAAAATGCATGTTTTGGCTATAATCTTCCGTAAATCAAGGGCGAAAACCAATTATTTGTCCCAAAAGAAGGTGTTTTAAGTATATATCTACATTTCTAAGGTAGATTTGGGTACAATAAGAGGCGAAAAAGCAGATTCTGACTAAGATTTTATCGAAATCGGCAACTATTTGACTCAGAATGGTTGCCTTACGTCGAAATCTAATAGTTTATTAAGGTTTTCGTTACTAAAATGCCCAAAGACGCCGATTTTGACTAGAATTTGAAAGATATTGACATGAATATATAACTGTTTGTATCAAAAAATGATAGTTTAAACTGATATTTGCAGTTTTGATGCGGTTTTAGGTACGATATGAGTCGAAGAAGCCGATTTTGACTGGAATCTGTTTAAAATGACAAAGAACAACCTATTATCAATTCAAGGAAGTGAATTTTTAAGTAGTTATCTGCAGTTTTAATGTAGATTTCAGTTCGCTAAGTTATGAAAATGCAGGTTTTGGCTATAATCTTCCGTAAATCAAGGGCGAAAACCAATTATTTGTCCCAAAAGAAGGTGTTTTAAATATATATCTGCATTTCTAAGGTAGATTTGGGTACAAAAAGAGGCGAAAAAGCAGATTCTGACTAAGATTTTATCGAAATCGGCAACTATTTGTCTCAGAATGGTTGCCTTACGTCGAAATCTAATAGTTTATTAAGGTTTTCGTTACTAAAATGCCCAAAGACGCCGATTTTGACTAGAATTTGAAAGATATTGACATGAATATATAACTGTTTGTATCAAAAAATGATAGTTTAAACTGATATTTGCAGTTTTGATGCGGTTTTAGGTACGATATGAGTCGAAGAAGCCGATTTTGACTGGAATCTGTTTAAAATGACAAAGAACAACCTGTTATCAATTCAAGGAAGTGAATTTTTAAGTAGTTATCTGCAGTTTTAATGTAGATTTCAGTTCGCTGAGTTATGAAAATGCATGTTTTGGCTATAATCTTCCGTAAATCAAGAGCGAAAACCAATTATTTGTCCCAAAAGAAGGTGTTTTAAGTATATATCTGCATTTCTAAGGTAGATTTGGGTACAATAAGAGGCGAAAAAGCAGATTCTGACTAGGATTTTTTCGAAATCGGCAACTATTTGACTCAGAAAGGTTGCCTTACGTCGAAATCTAATAGTTTATTAAGGTTTTCGTTACTAAAATGCCCAAAGACGCCGATTTTGACTAGAATTTGAAAGATATTGACATGAATATATAACTGTTTGTATCAAAAAATGATAGTTTAAACTGATATTTGCAGTTTTGATGCGGTTTTAGATACGATATGAATCGAAGAAGCCGATTTTGACTGGAATCTGTTTAAAATGACAAAGAAAAACCTATTATCAATTCAAGGAAGTGAATTTTTAAGTAGTTATTTGCAGTTTTAATGTAGATTTCAGTTCGCTAAGTTATGAAAATGCATGTTTTGGCTATAATCTTCCGTAAATCAAGGGCGAAAACCAATTATTTGTCACAAAAGAAGGTGTTTTAAGTATATATCTGCATTTCTAAGGTAGATTTGGGTACAATAAGAGGCGAAAAAGTAGATTCTGACTAAGATTTTATCGAAATCGGCAACTATTTGACTCAGAATGGTTGCCTTACGTCGAAATCTAATAGTTTATTAAGGTTTTCGTTACTAAAATGCCCAAAGACGCCGATTTTGACTAGAATTTGAAAGATATTGACATGAATATATAACTGTTTGTATCAAAAAATGATAGCTTATACTGATATTTGCAGTTTTGATGCGGTTTTAGGTACGATATGAGTCGAAGAAACCGATTTTGACTGGAATCTGTTTAAAATGACAAAGGAAAACCTATTATCAATTCAAAGAAATGAATTTTTAAGTAGTTATCTGCAGTTTTAATGTAGATTTCAGTTCGCTAAGTTATGAAAATGCATGTTTTGGCTATAATCTTCCGTAAATCAAGGGCCAAGACCAGTTATTTGTCCCAAAAGAAGGTGTTTTAAGTATATATCTGCATTTCTAAGGTAGATTTGGGTACAATAAGAGGCGAAAAAGCAGATTCTGACTAAGATTTTATCGAAATCGGCAACTATTTGACTCAGAATGGTTGCCTTACGTCGAAATCTAATAGTTTATTAAGGTTTTCGTTACTAAAATGCCCAAAGACGCCGATTTTGACTAGAATTTGAAAGATATTGACATGAATATATAACTGTTTGTATCAAAAAATGATAGTTCAAACTGATATTTGCAGTTTTGATGCGGTTTTAGATACGATATGAATCGAAGAAGCCGATTTTGACTGGAATGTGTTTAAAATGACAAAGAAAAACCTATTATCAATTCAAGGAAGTGAATTTTTATGTAGTTATCTGCAGTTTTAATGTAGATTTCAGTTCGCTAAGTTATGAAAATGCATGTTTTGGCTATAATCTTCCATAAATCAAGGGCGAAAACCAATTATTTGTCCCAAAAGAAGGTGTTTTAGGTATATATCTGCATTTCTAAGGTAGATTTGGGTACAATAAGAGGCGAAAAAGCAGATTCTGACTAAGATTTTATCGAAATCGGCAACTATTTGACTCAGAATGGTTGCCTTACGTCGAAATCTAATAGTTTATTAAGGTTTTCGTGACTAAAATGCCTAAAGACGCCGATTTTGACTAGAATTTGAAAGATATTGACATGAATATATAACTGTTTGTATCAAAAAATGATAGTTTAAACTGATATTTGCAGTTTTGATGCGGTTTTAGGTACGATATGAGTCGAAGAAGCCGATTTTGACTGGAATCTGTTTAAAATGACAAAGAAAAACCTATTATCAATTCAAGGAAGTGAATTTTTAAGTAGTTATCTGCAGTTTTAATGTAGATTTCAGTTCGCTAAGTTATGAAAATGCATGTTTTGGCTATAATCTTCCGTAAATCAAGGGCGAAAACCAATTATTTGTCCCAAAAGAAGGTGTTTTAAGTATATATCTGCATTTCTAAGGTAGATTTGGGTACAATAAGAGGCGAAAAAGCAGATTCTGACTAAGATTTTATCGAAATCGGCAACAATTTGACTCAGAAAGGTTGCCTTACGTCGAAATCTAATAGTTTATTAAGGTTTTCGTTACTAAAATGCCCAAAGACGCCGATTTTGACTAGAATTTGAAAGATATTGACATGAATATATAACTGTTTGTATCATAAAATGATAGTTTAAACTGATATTTGCAGTTTTGATGCGGTTTTAGACACGATATGAATCGAAGAAGCCGATTTTGACTGGAATCTGTTTAAAATGACAAAGAAAAACCTATTATCAATTCAAGGAAGTGAATTTTTAAGTAGTTATCTGCAGTTTTAATGTAGATTTCAGTTCGCTAAGTTATGAAAATGCATGTTTTGGCTATAATCTTCCGTAAATCAAGGGCGAAAACTAATTATTTGTCCCAAAAGAAGGTGTTTTAAGTATATATCTGCATTTCTAAGGTAGATTTGGGTACAATAAGAGGCGAAAAAGCAGATTCTGACTAAGATTTTATCGAAATCGGCAACTATTTGACTCAGAATGGTTGCCTTACGTCGAAATCTAATAGTTTATTAAGGTTTTCGTTACTAAAATGCCCAAAGACGCCGATTTTGACTAGAATTTGAAAGATATTGACATGAATATATAACTGTTTGTATCAAAAAATGATAGTTTAAACTGATATTTGCAGTTTTGATGCGGTTTTAGGTACGATATGAGTCGAAGAAGCCGATTTTGACTGGAATCTGTTTAAAATGACAAAGAAAAACCTATTATCAATTCAAGGAAGTGAATTTTTAAGTAGTTATTTGCAGTTTTAATGTAGATTTCAGTTCGCTAAGTTATGAAAATGCATGTTTTGGCTATAATCTTCCGTAAATCAAGGGCGAAAACCAATTATTTGTCCCAAAAGAAGGTGTTTTAAGTATATATCTGCATTTCTAAGGTAGATTTGGCTACAATAAGAGGCGAAAAAGTAGATTCTGACTAAGATTTTATCGAAATCGGCAACTATTTGACTCAGAATGGTTGCCTTACGTCGAAATCTAATAGTTTATTAAGGTTTTCGTTACTAAAATGCCCAAAGACGCCGATTTTGACTAGAATTTGAAAGATATTGACATGAATATATAACTGTTTGTATCAAAAAATGATAGCTTATACTGATATTTGCAGTTTTGATGCGGTTTTAGGTACGATATGAGTCGAAGAAGCCGATTTTGACTGGAATCTGTTTAAAATGACAAAGAAAAACCTATTATCAATTCAAGGAAATGAATTTTTAAGTAGTTATCTGCAGTTTTAATGTAGATTTCAGTTCGCTAAGTTATGAAAATGCATGTTTTGGCTATAATCTTCCGTAAATCAAGGGCCAAGACCAGTTATTTGTCCCAAAAGAAGGTGTTTTAAGTATATATCTGCATTTCTAAGGTAGATTTGGGTACAATAAGAGGCGAAAAAGCAGATTCTGACTAAGATTTTATCGAAATCGGCAACTATTTGACTCAGAATGGTTGCCTTACGTCGAAATCTAATAGTTTATTAAGGTTTCCGTTACTAAAATGCCCAAAGACGCCGATTTTGACTAGAATTTGAAAGATATTGACATGAATATATAACTGTTTGTATCAAAAAATGATAGTTTAAACTGATATTTGCAGTTTTGATGCTGTTTTAGATACGATATGAATCGAAGAAGCCGATTTTGACTGGAATCTGTTTAAAATGACAAAGAAAAACCTATTATCAATTCAAGGAAGTGAATTTTTATGTAGTTATCTGCAGTTTTAATGTAGATTTCAGTTCGCTAAGTTATGAAAATGCATGTTTTGGCTATAATCTTCCGTAAATCAAGGGCGAAAACCAATTATTTGTCCCAAAAGAAGGCGTTTTAAGTATATATCTGCATTTCTAAGGTAGATTTGGGTACAATAAGAGGCGAAAAAGCAGATTCTGACTAAGATTTTATCGAAATCGGCAACTATTTGACTCAGAAAGGTTGCCTTACGTCGAAATCTAATAGTTTATTAAGGTTTTCGTTACTAAAATGCCTAAAGACGCCGATTTTGACTAGAATTTGAAAGATATTGACATGAATATATAACTGTTTGTATCAAAAAATGATAGTTTAAACTGATATTTGCAGTTTTGATGCGGTTTTAGGTACGATATGAGTCGAAGAAGCCGATTTTGACTGGAATCTGTTTATAATGACTAAGAAAAACCTATTATCAATTCAAGGAAGTGAATTTTTAAGTAGTTATCTGCAGTTTTAATGTAGATTTCAGTTCGCTAAGTTATGAAAATGCATGTTTTGGCTATAATCTTCCGTAAATCAAGGGCGAAAACCAATTATTTGTCCCAAAAGAAGGTGTTTTAAGTATATATCTGCATTTCTAAGGTAGATTTGGGTACAATAAGAGGCGAAAAAGCAGATTCTGACTAAGATTTTATCGAAATCGGCAACTATTTGACTCAGAAAGGTTGCCTTACGTCGAAATCTAATAGTTTATTAAGGTTTTCGTTACTAAAATGCCCAAAGACGCCGATTTTGACTAGAATTTGAAAGATATTGACATGAATATATAACTGTTTGTATCAAAAAATGATAGTTTAAACTGATATTTGCAGTTTTGATGCGGTTTTAGATACGATATGAATCGAAGAAGCCGATTTTGACTGGAATCTGTTTAAAATGACAAAGAAAAACCTATTATCAATTCAAGGAAGTGAATTTTTAAGTAGTTATTTGCAGTTTTAATGTAGATTTCAGTTCGCTAAGTTATGAAAATGCATGTTTTGGCTATAATCTTCCGTAAATCAAGGGCCAAGACCAGTTATTTGTCCCAAAAGAAGGTGTTTTAAGTATATATCTGCATTTCTAAGGTAGATTTGGGTACAATAAGAGGCGAAAAAGCAGATTCTGACTAAGATTTTATCGAAATCGGCAACTATTTGACTCAGAATGGTTGCCTTACGTCGAAATCTAATAGTTTATTAAGGTTTCCGTTACTAAAATGCCCAAAGACGCGGATTTTGACTAGAATTTGAAAGATATTGACATGAATATATAACTGTTTGGATCAAAAAATGATAGTTTAAACTGATATTTGCAGTTTTGATGCGGTTTTAGATACGATATGAATCGAAGAAGCCGATTTTGACTGGAATCTGTTTAAAATGACAAAGAAAAACCTATTATCAATTCAAGGAAGTGAATTTTTATGTAGTTATCTGCAGTTTTAATGTAGATTTCAGTTCGCTAAGTTATGAAAATGCATGTTTTGGCTATAATCTTCCGTAAATCAAGGGCGAAAACCAATTATTTGTCCCAAAAGAAGGTGTTTTAAGTATATATCTGCATTTCTAAGGTAGATTTGGGTACAATAAGAGGCGAAAAAGCAGATTCTGACTAAGATTTTATCGAAATCGGCAACTATTTGACTCAGAAAGGTTGCCTTACGTCGAAATCAAATAGTTTATTAAGGTTTTCGTTACTAAAATGCCTAAAGACGCCGATTTTGACTAGAATTTGAAAGATATTGACATGAATATATAACTGTTTGTATCAAAAAATGATAGTTTAAACTGATATTTGCAGTTTTGATGCGGTTTTAGGTACGATATGAGTCGAAGAAGCCGATTTTGACTGGAATCTGTTTATAATGACTAAGAAAAACCAATTATCAATTCAAGGAAGTGAATTTTTAAGTAGTTATCTGCAGTTTTAATGTAGATTTCAGTTCGCTAAGTTATGAAAATGCATGTTTTGGCTATAATCTTCCGTAAATCAAGGGCGAAAACCAATTATTTGTCCCAAAAGAAGGTGTTTTAAGTATATATCTGCATTTCTAAGGTAGATTTGGGTACAATAAGAGGCGAAAAAGCAGATTCTGACTAAGATTTTATCGAAATCGGCAACTATTTGACTCAGAAAGGTTGCCTTACGTCGAAATCTAATAGTTTATTAAGGTTTTCGTTACTAAAATGCCCAAAGACGCCGATTTTGACTAGAATTTGAAAGATATTGACATTAATATATAACTGTTTGTATCAAAAAATGATAGTTTAAACTGATATTTGCAGTTTTGATGCGGTTTTAGATACGATATGAATCGAAGAAGCCGATTTTGACTGGAATCTGTTTAAAATGACAAAGAAAAACCTATTATCAATTCAAGGAAGTGAATTTTTATGTAGTTATCTGCAGTTTTAATGTAGATTTCAGTTCGCTAAGTTATGAAAATGCATGTTTTGGCTATAATCTTCCGTAAATCAAGGGCGAAAACCAATTATTTGTCCCAAAAGAAGGTGTTTTAAGTATATATCTGCATTTCTAAGGTAGATTTGGGTACAATAAGAGGCGAAAAAGCAGATTCTGACTAAGATTTTATCGAAATCGGCAACTATTTGACTCAGAAAGGTTGCCTTACGTCGAAATCAAATAGTTTATTAAGGTTTTCGTTACTAAAATGCCTAAAGACGCCGATTTTGACTAGAATTTGAAAGATATTGACATGAATATATAACTGTTTGTATCAAAAAATGATAGTTTAAACTGATATTTGCAGTTTTGATGCGGTTTTAGGTACGATATGAGTCGAAGAAGCCGATTTTGACTGGAATCTGTTTATAATGACTAAGAAAAACCAATTATCAATTCAAGGAAGTGAATTTTTAAGTAGTTATCTGCAGTTTTAATGTAGATTTCAGTTCGCTAAGTTATGAAAATGCATGTTTTGGCTATAATCTTCCGTAAATCAAGGGCGAAAACCAATTATTTGTCCCAAAAGAAGGTGTTTTAAGTATATATCTGCATTTCTAAGGTAGATTTGGGTACAATAAGAGGCGAAAAAGCAGATTCTGACTAAGATTTTATCGAAATCGGCAACTATTTGACTCAGAAAGGTTGCCTTACGTCGAAATCTAATAGTTTATTAAGGTTTTCGTTACTAAAATGCCCAAAGACGCCGATTTTGACTAGAATTTGAAAGATATTGACATGAATATATAACTGTTTGTATCAAAAAATGATAGTTTAAACTGATATTTGCAGTTTTGATGCGGTTTTAGATACGATATGAATCGAAGAAGCCGATTTTGACTGGAATCTGATTAAAATGACAAAGAAAAACCTATTATCAATTCAAGGAAGTGAATTTTTAAGTAGTTATCTACAGTTTTAATGTAGATTTCAGTTCGCTAAGTTATGAAAATGCATGTTTTGGCTATAATCTTCCGTAAATCAAGGGCGAAAACCAATTATTTGTCCCAAAAGAAGGTGTTTTAAGTATATATCTGCATTTCTAAGGTAGATTTGGGTACAATAAGAGGCGAAAAAGTAGATTCTGACTAAGATTTTATCGAAATCGGCAACTATTTGACTCAGAATGGTTGCCTTACGTCGAAATCTAATAGTTTATTAAGGTTTTCGTTACTAAAATGCCCAAAGACGCCGATTTTGACTAGAATTTGAAAGATATTGACATGAATATATAACTGTTTGTATCAAAAAATGATAGCTTATACTGATATTTGCAGTTTTGATGCGGTTTTAGGTACGATATGAGTCGAAGAAGCCGATTTTGACTGGAATCTGTTTAAAATGACAAAGAAAAACCTATTATCAATTCAAGGAAATGAATTTTTAAGTAGTTATCTGCAGTTTTAATGTAGATTTCAGTTCGCTAAGTTATGAAAATGCATGTTTTGGCTATAATCTTCCGTAAATCAAGGGCCAAGACCAGTTATTTGTCCCAAAAGAAGGTGTTTTAAGTATATATCTGCATTTCTAAGGTAGATTTGGGTACAATAAGAGGCGAAAAAGCAGATTCTGACTAAGATTTTATCGAAATCGGCAACTATTTGACTCAGAATGGTTGCCTTACGTCGAAATCTAATAGTTTATTAAGGTTTCCGTTACTAAAATGCCCAAAGACGCCGATTTTGACTAGAATTTGAAAGATATTGACATGAATATATAACTGTTTGTATCAAAAAATGATAGTTTAAACTGATATTTGCAGTTTTGATGCGGTTTTAGATACGATATGAATCGAAGAAGCCGATTTTGACTGGAATCTGTTTAAAATGACAAAGAAAAACCTATTATCAATTCAAGGAAGTGAATTTTTATGTAGTTATCTGCAGTTTTAATGTAGATTTCAGTTCGCTAAGTTATGAAAATGCATGTTTTGGCTATAATCTTCCGTAAATCAAGGGCGAAAACCAATTATTTGTCCCAAAAGAAGGCGTTTTAAGTATATATCTGCATTTCTAAGGTAGATTTGGGTACAATAAGAGGCGAAAAAGCAGATTCTGACTAAGATTTTATCGAAATCGGCAACTATTTGACTCAGAAAGGTTGCCTTACGTCGAAATCTAATAGTTTATTAAGGTTTTCGTTACTAAAATGCCTAAAGACGCCGATTTTGACTAGAATTTGAAAGATATTGACATGAATATATAACCGTTTGTATCAAAAAATGATAGTTTAAACTGATATTTGCAGTTTTGATGCGGTTTTAGGTACGATATGAGTCGAAGAAGCCGATTTTGACTGAAATCTGTTTATAATGACTAAGAAAAACCTATTATCAATTCAAGGAAGTGAATTTTTAAGTAGTTATCTGCAGTTTTAATGTAGATTTCAGTTCGCTAAGTTATGAAAATGCATGTTTTGGCTATAATCTTCCGTAAATCAAGGGCGAAAACCAATTATTTGTCCCAAAAGAAGGTGTTTTAAGTATATATCTGCATTTCTAAGGTAGATTTGGGTACAATAAGAGGCGAAAAAGCAGATTCTGACTAAGATTTTATCGAAATCGGCAACTATTTGACTCAGAAAGGTTGCCTTACGTCGAAATCTAATAGTTTATTAAGGTTTTCGTTACTAAAATGCCCAAAGACGCCGATTTTGACTAGAATTTGAAAGATATTGACATGAATATATAACTGTTTGTATCAAAAAATGATAGTTTAAACTGATATTTGCAGTTTTGATGCGGTTTTAGATACGATATGAATCGAAGAAGCCGATTTTGACTGGAATCTGTTTAAAATGACAAAGAAAAACCTATTATCAATTCAAGGAAGTGAATTTTTAAGTAGTTATTTGCAGTTTTAATGTAGATTTCAGTTCGCTAAGTTATGAAAATGCATGTTTTGGCTATAATCTTCCGTAAATCAAGGGCCAAGACCAGTTATTTGTCCCAAAAGAAGGTGTTTTAAGTATATATCTGCATTTCTAAGGTAGATTTGGGTACAATAAGAGGCGAAAAAGCAGATTCTGACTAAGATTTTATCGAAATCGGCAACTATTTGACTCAGAATGGTTGCCTTACGTCGAAATCTAATAGTTTATTAAGGTTTCCGTTACTAAAATGCCCAAAGACGCGGATTTTGACTAGAATTTGAAAGATATTGACATGAATATATAACTGTTTGTATCAAAAAATGATAGTTTAAACTGATATTTGCAGTTTTGATGCGGTTTTAGATACGATATGAATCGAAGAAGCCGATTATGACTGGAATCTGTTTAAAATGACAAAGAAAAACCTATTATCAATTCAAGGAAGTGAATTTTTATGTAGTTATCTGCAGTTTTAATGTAGATTTCAGTTCGCTAAGTTATGAAAATGCATGTTTTGGCTATAATCTTCCGTAAATCAAGGGCGAAAACCAATTATTTGTCCCAAAAGAAGGTGTTTTAAGTATATATCTGCATTTCTAAGGTAGATTTGGGTACAATAAGAGGCGAAAAAGCAGATTCTGACTAAGATTTTATCGAAATCGGCAACTATTTGACTCAGAAAGGTTGCCTTACGTCGAAATCAAATAGTTTATTAAGGTTTTCGTTACTAAAATGCCTAAAGACGCCGATTTTGACTAGAATTTGAAAGATATTGACATGAATATATAACTGTTTGTATCAAAAAATGATAGTTTAAACTGATATTTGCAGTTTTGATGCGGTTTTAGGTACGATATGAGTCGAAGAAGCCGATTTTGACTGGAATCTGTTTATAATGACTAAGAAAAACCAATTATCAATTCAAGGAAGTGAATTTTTAAGTAGTTATCTGCAGTTTTAATGTAGATTTCAGTTCGCTAAGTTATGAAAATGCATGTTTTGGCTATAATCTTCCGTAAATCAAGGGCGAAAACCAATTATTTGTCCCAAAAGAAGGTGTTTTAAGTATATATCTGCATTTCTAAGGTAGATTTGGGTACAATAAGAGGCGAAAAAGCAGATTCTGACTAAGATTTTATCGAAATCGGCAACTATTTGACTCAGAAAGGTTGCCTTACGTCGAAATCTAATAGTTTATTAAGGTTTTCGTTACTAAAATGCCCAAAGACGCCGATTTTGACTAGAATTTGAAAGATATTGACATGAATATATAACTGTTTGTATCAAAAAATGATAGTTTAAACTGATATTTGCAGTTTTGATGCGGTTTTAGATACGATATGAATCGAAGAAGCCGATTTTGACTGGAATCTGATTAAAATGACAAAGAAAAACCTATTATCAATTCAAGGAAGTGAATTTTTAAGTAGTTATCTACAGTTTTAATGTAGATTTCAGTTCGCTAAGTTATGAAAATGCATGTTTTGGCTATAATCTTCCGTAAATCAAGGGCGAAAACTAATTATTTGTCCCAAAAGAAGGTGTTTTAAGTATATATCTGCATTTCTAAGGTGGATTTGGGTACAATAAGAGGCGAAAAAGCAGATTCTGACTAAGATTTTATCGAAATCGGCAACTATTTGTCTCAGAAAGGTTGCCTTACGTCGAAATCTAATAGTTTATTAAAGTTTTTCGTTACTAAAATGCCCAAAGACGCCGATTTTGACTAGAATTTGAGAGATATTGACATGAATATATAACTGTTTGTATCAAAAAATGATAGTTTAAACTGATATTTGCAGTTTTGATGCGGTTTTAGATACGATATGAATCGAAGAAGCCGATTTTGACTGGAATCTGTTTAAAATGACAAAGAAAAACCTATTATCAATTCAAGGAAGTGAATTTTTAAGTAGTTATCTGCAGTTTTAATGTAGATTTCAGTTCGCTAAGTTATGAAAATGCATGTTTTGGCTATAATCTTCCGTAAATCAAGGGCGAAAACCAATTATTTGTCCAAAAGAAGGTGTTTTAAGTATATATCTGCATTTCTAAGGTAGATTTGGGTACAATAAGAGGCGAAAAAAACAGATTCTGACTAAGATTTTATCGAAATCGGCAACTATTTGACTCAGAAAGGTTGCCTTACGTCGAAATCTAATAGTTTATTAAGGTTTTCGTTACTAAAATGCCCAAAGACGCCGATTTTGACTAGAATTGGAAAGATATTGACATGAATATATAACTGTTTGTATCAAAAAATGATAGTTTAAACTAATATTTGCAGTTTTGATGCGGTTTTAGATACGATATGAATCGAAGAAGCCGATTTTCACTGGAATCTGTTTAAAATGACAAAGAAAAACCTATTATCAATTCAAGGAAGTGAATTTTTAAGTAGTTATCTGCAGTTTTAATGTAGATTTCAGTTCGCTAAGTTATGAAAATGCATGTTTTGGCTATAATCTTCCGTGAATCAAGGGCGAAAACCAATTATTTGTCCCAAAAGAAGGTGTTTTAAGTATATATCTGCATTTCTAAGGTAGATTTGGGTACAATAAGAGGCGAAAAAGCAGATTCTGACTAAGATTTTATCGAAATCGGCAACTATTTGACTCAGAATGGTTGCCTTACGTCGAAATCTAATAGTTTATTAAGGTTTTCGTTGAACTAGAAATAAAAAATATTCATTAACGCATTTCGAAACTTTGTTTTCTCCATCTGGGCCTTCATACGACTCAGCATATTAACAAAAGTGTGATTAGACATTCTCAAAAACTGTTTAAACTTTCCAGAGTCCTTTTTAAACTCTTTCTTGACAAATTTTAACACCGCTTTTGTAATCCTTTTATAGTTATTATTTTTCTGTAGAACATACTGGGGCATAAATATTTCAACTAAATATGAAATATTTTAAATCAACAAAATATAGTTAAGAAACAAGATCCAATATAACAGCTAAAATGTATGAGTTGGTTGAACTATTAAATAACACTTTGAAGCGTCAAATCAAGCGATTATGTTTTGTGGACCAACGGAGCTTACCGAGTTAAGCCAAAAAGAATAATTCAGAATGCTCTCTGACGAGAAAAAACCATTTTAGTTTTCGTTTGTTTTAAAGCTGGACAGGAACTCGTGACAATTCTTGCATTTTAAACCTTTATATTTATAATTTTCTGACCAGACACCACGTGTATAATAGTCTATAGCGGGGACGTTGATTATGAAATGTACCTTTCAATGTCGTTAATAGGTGTTCTGCTTGTATCGAACCCAAAGTCATGAGTATATTAAATTTCACAGTATCTTGGGAACTCTACCCGAACATTTTCTTCTACTCGTGGCCTATTGACGATTAAAATCAAAAAAATTTATATATATTTATATATAAATATATATTGATTCTACGGTGACACAAATATGTTTAACCGAATATTATTATTATATATAAAATAATAATGTTGCACACTTCTGTAAAGGCGTCCCTAGCGGGTACAAAAATTTACAACTGAAAAAGAAAGAAGACGCAGTATAACAATAAAATAACTATGAAAATAAATAAAACTTCTTAATGGCAGTTGATTTGCATTGAAAATACTATTCCTTTGGATTTTCAGCTAGTGGCGCTAAAAGCAACACGTTATTTTTCTATGCGTCACTGTTGTTGGATTTTTTATCGCTATACCCCTCTCTAGTTAAATGGGTGTGAATGTCAGGGAAAAAGCTCCATTTCATAACAACGAATTTGATGTGATTGAAGACTACATGTCATTATCTCGGGACGTCTTTGTTACCTCTTTAATATATTGCGTTGCTGTAGAAATATGACGATCTTCGAATAAGGGGTGGTTCCTAAAAGGCAAATTATTCTTATAAATATAGGTCGGTCGTTCAATATCCTAATTTTATCTCGCACTTTTTAATATTTGTTTCGCATAATAATAAAAATTAAGGCAACAACAAAAACAATAAGATAATTCAAGATTTAAATATACAGATTAAACATAAATACGGTTGCAAGATATTTGAGAAGGAAAGAAAAGGTTTAATAACAACTTAATGCTGCCATTTAAGCCGCTCCTAACTACGTTGCCATTCAATTTAAAATCATAAAATCAGTACAGATTCGGATTCTGTGCCATAAAAATATCAAGTTTTGCCCGAAATTTGATTCTGAATTCTCGGTAGCTCGTGCTGTAACCTCCAGGCCATTTATCTATCATGTTTGTCAAGAAATTCTCTAAAATCCCAATTATGCATTCATCATTCGTTACCAAAGTGTCACTTTAAAATGTCAGCTTCATTAAACACTGTCGCGGGTCAATTCGAGCGTTTGCATTTCTCTAGATCGCGAACGATCAAATTGTTTTCGGTAGATTTAAAAACTGTTTAAATTTACAATGGTTATAATTGCCGGTGTTCGTAACAATAAGACAAAAAGTAGGTTACTAAATTATTACAATAGGCACATATTTCTTTTCTCAAGACATGCAGAACGACAGGTACTACAATTCTTACACAAAATGTTAATATATCAAAAATGGTATATACCCCCTTTGACATTTCATTTAATTTATAAATGAATAAGTGCATAATTAGACATTTTGGATTAGGGAGTGGAAAAACATGTTGAAGCTAACAATAAAGTCGGATTTTTGACAAATACGATAAATCGTCTTTTTTGCTAATACAGTGCCATTAACCGAGAAACAAAAGAAAAATGAGATGTCAAAGTTGCTCTCCCTCTACCACCGTGTTCATGGAATGAGGGTCTTGTTAGGTGTTATGAAACAGTTTTATAATTCTTCAGGTATTCCACCGTTTTCATACTTTTTGGGCACTTGGTATAGCTTTAAATAAACGAGGCAATTAATAGTTCTTAAGAAATTGAGCTTTTCATATTTTAAATACAACGTTAAATATTGCAATTGTAATTGTAAACTTGAATTTAGTTTTATTCAAAAAATTTTAACATTTTACAGATTTAAAATTCTGGATATGGATAATAAAATTGACCTCTTAAAACAGATTTGACTAGTTACTATCCCGAAACAGATGAAATCCACTTTAGTGTAAGTATCTACGATCCTCGTTATTAACATTAAATTTAATGCAGTTAGCTAGACTTATGATACATCATTATAAAAAAATAAATATGGCGGGAAGAACTATAAAGCACGAGGAAAACACAATTTGGAAAAATTGAATTTGTGGACAAATAATTGGTTTTCGCCCTTGATTTACGGAATATTATAGCCAAAACATGCATTTTCATAACTAAGAGAACTTATTTGTCCCAAAAGAAGGTGTTTTAAGTACATTTCTAAGGTAGATTTGGGTACAATAAGAGGCGAAAAAGCAGATTCTGACTAAGATTTTATCGAAATCGGCAACTATTTGACTCAGAATGGTTGCCTTACGTCGAAATCTAATAGTTTATTAAGGTTTTCGTTACTAAAATGCCCAAAGACGCCGATTTTGACTAGAATTTGAAAGATATTGACATGAATATATAACTGTTTGTATCAAAAAATGATAGTTTAAACTGATATTTGCAGTTTTGATGCGGTTTTAGGTACGATATGAGTCGAAGAAGCCGATTTTGACTGGAATCTGTTTAAAATGACAAAGAAAAACCTATTATCAATTCAAGGAAGTGAATTTTTAAGTAGTTATCTGCAGTTTTAATGTAGATTTCAGTTCGCTAAGTTATGAAAATGCATGTCTTGGCTATAATCTTCAGTAAATCAAGGGCGAAAACCAATTATTTGTCCCAAAAGAAGGTGTTTTAAGTATATATCTACATTTCTAAGGTAGATTTGGGTACAATAAGAGGCGAAAAAGCAGATTCTGACTAAGATTTTATCGAAATCGGCAACTATTTGACTCAGAATGGTTGCCTTACGTCGAAATTTAATAGTTTATTAAGGTTTTCGTTACTAAAATGCCCAAAGACGCCGATTTTGACTAGAATTTGAAAGATATTGACATGAATATATAACTGGTTGTATCAAAAAATGATAGTTTAAACTGATATTTGCAGTTTTGATGCGGTTTTAGGTACGATATGAGTCGAAGAAGCCGATTTTGACTGGAATCTGTTTAAAATGACAAAGAACAACCTATTATCAATTCAAGGAAGTGAATTTTTAAGTAGTTATCTGCAGTTTTAATGTAGATTTCAGTTCGCTAAGTTATGAAAATGCATGTTTTGGCTATAATCTTCCGTAAATCAAGGGCGAAAACCAATTATTTGTCCCAAAAGAAAGTGTTTTAAATATATATCTGCATTTCTAAGGTAGATTTGGGTACAATAAGAGGCGAAAAAGCAGATTCTGACTAAGATTTTATCGAAATCGGCAACTATTTGTCTCAGAATGGTTGCCTTACGTCGAAATCTAATAGTTTATTAAGGTTTTCGTTACTAAAATGCCCAAAGACGCCGATTTTGACTAGAATTTGAAAGATATTGACATGAATATATAACTGTTTGTATCAAAAAATGATAGTTTAAACTGATATTTGTTATTTTGATGCGGTTTTAGGTACGATATGAGTCGAAGAAGCCGATTTTGACTGGAATCTGTTTAAAATGACAAAGAACAACCTATTATCAATTCAAGGAAGTGAATTTTTAAGTAGTTATCTGCAGTTTTAATGTAGATTTCAGTTCGCTAAGTTATGAAAATGCATGTTTTGGCTATAATCTTCCGTAAATCAAGGGCGAAAACCAATTATTTGTCCCAAAAGAAGGTGTTTTAAGTATATATATGCATTTCTAAGGTAGATTTGGGTACAATAAGAGGCGAAACAGCAGATTCTGACTAAGATTTTATCGAAATCGGCAACTATTTGACTCAGAATGGTTGCCTTACGTCGAACTAATAGTTTATTAAGGTTTTCGTTACTAAAATGCCCAAAGACGCCGATTTTGACTAGAATTTGAAAGATATTGACATGAATATATAACTGTTTGTATCAAAAAATGATAGTTTAAACTGATATTTGCAGTTTTGATGCGGTTTTAGGTACGATATGAGTCGAAGAAGCCGATTTTGATTGGAATCTGTTTAAAATGACAAAGAAAAACCTATTATCAATTCAAGGAAGTGAAAACCAATTATTTGTCCCAAAAGAAGGTGTTTTAAGTATATATCTGCATTTCTAAGGTAGATTTGGGTACAATAAGAGGCGAAAAAGCAGATTCTGACTAAGATTTTATCGAAATCGGCAACTATTTGACTCAGAATGGTTGCCTTACGTCGAAATTTAATAGTTTATTAAGGTTTTCGTTACTAAAATGCAAAAAGACGCCGATTTTGACTAGAATTTGAAAGATATTGACATGAATATATAACTGTTTGTATCAAAAGTGATAGTTTAAACTGATATTTGCAGTTTTGATGCGGTTTTAGGTACGATATGAGTCGAAGAAGCTGATTTTGACTGGAATCTGTTTAAAATGACAAAGAACAACCTATTATCAATTCAAGGAAGTGAATTTTTAAGTAGTTATCTGCAGTTTTAATGTAGATTTCAGTTCGCTAAGTTATGAAAATGCATGTTTTGGCTATAATCTTCCGTAAATCAAGGGCGAAAACCAATTATTTGTCCCAAAAGAAGGTGTTTTAAATATATGTCTGCATTTCTAAGGTAGATTTGGGTACAATAAGAGGCGAAAAAGCAGATTCTGACTAAGATTTTATCGAAATCGGCAACTATTTGTCTCAGAATGGTTGCCTTCCGTCGAAATCTAATAGTTTATTAAGGTTTTCGTTACTAAAATGCCCAAAGACGCCGATTTTGACTAGAATTTGAAAGATATTGACATGAATATATAACTGTTTGTATCAAAAAATGATAGTTTAAACTGATATTTGTTATTTTGATGCGGTTTTAGGTACGATATGAGTCGAAGAAGCCGATTTTACTGGAATCTGTTTAAAATGACAAAGAACAACCTATTATCAATTCAAGGAAGTGAATTTTTAAGTAGTTATCTGCAGTTTTAATGTAGATTTCAGTTCGCTAAGTTATGAAAATGCATGTTTTGGCTATAATCTTCCGTAAATCAAGGGCGAAAACTAATTATTTGTCCCAAAAGAAGGTGTTTTAAGTATATATCTGCATTTCTAAGGTGGATTTGGGTACAATAAGAGGCGAAAAAGCAGATTCTGACTAAGATTTTATCGAAATCGGCAACTATTTGACTCAGAATGGTTGCCTTACGTCGAAATCTAATAGTTTATTAAGGTTTTCGTTACTAAAATGCCCAAAGACGCCGATTTTGACTAGAATTTGAAAGATATTGACATGAATATATAACTGTTTGTATCAAAAAATGATAGTTTAAACTGATATTTGCAGTTTTGATGCGGTTTTAGGTACGATATGAGTCGAAGAAGCCGATTTTGATTGGAATCTGTTTAAAATGACAAAGAAAAACCTATTATCAATTCAAGGAAGTGAAAACCAATTATTTGTCCCAAAAGAAGGTGTTTTAAGTATATATCTGCATTTCTAAGGTAGATTTGGGTACAATAAGAGGCGAAACAGCAGATTCTGACTAAGATTTTATCGAAATCGGCAACTATTTGACTCAGAATGGTTGCCTTACGTCGAAATCTAATAGTTTATTAATTTCTTTCAAACTTCATATCGTATCTAAAACCGCATCAAAACTGCAAATATCAGTTTAAACTATCATTTTTTGATACAAACAGTTATATATTCATGTCAATATCTTTCAAATTCTAGTCAAAATCGGCGTCTTTGGGCATTTTAGTAACGAAAACCTTAATAAACTATTAGATTTCGACGTAAGGCAACCATTCTGAGTCAAATAGTTGCCGATTTCGATAAAATCTTAGTCAGAATCTGCTTTTTCGTCTCTTATTGTACCCAAATCTACCTTAGAAATGCAGATATATACTTTAAACACCTTCTTTTGGGACAAATAACTGGTCTTGGCCCTTGATTTACGGAAGATTATAGCCAAAACATGCATTTTCATAACTTAGCGAACTGAAATATACATTAAAACTGCAGATAACTACTTAAAAATTCACTTCCTTGAATTGATAATAGGTTTTTCTTTGTCATTTTAAACAGATTCCAATCAAAATCGGCTTCTTCGACTCATATCGTACCTAAAACCGCATCAAAACTGCAAATATCAGTTTAAACTATCATTTATTGATACAAACAGTTATATATTCATGTCAATATCTTTCAAATTCTAGTCAAAATCGGCGTCTTTGGGCATTTTAGTAACGAAAACCTTAATAAACTATTAGATTTCGACGTAAGGCAACCATTCTGAGTCAAATAGTTGCCGATTTCGATAAAATCTTAGTCAGAATCTGCTTTTTCGCCTCTTATTGTACCCAAATCTACTTTAGAAATGCAGATATATACTTAAAACACCTTCTTTTGGGACAAATAATTGGTTTTCGCCCTTGATTTACGGAATATTATAGCCAAAACATGCATTTTCATAACTAAGAGAACTTATTTGTCCCAAAAGAAGGTGTTTTAAGTATATATCTACATTTCTAAGGTAGATTTGGGTACAGTAAGAGGCGAAAAAGCAGATTAATAGTTTATTAAGGTTTTCGTTACTAAAATGCCCAAAGACGCCGATTTTGACTAGAATTTGAAAGATATTGACATGAATATATAACTGTTTGTATCAAAAAATGATAGTTTAAACTGATATTTGCAGTTTTGATGCGGTTTTAGGTACGATATGAGTCGAAGAAGCCGATTTTGACTGGAATCTGTTTAAAATGACAAAGAAAAACCTATTATCAATTCAAGGAAGTGAATTTTTAAGTAGTTATCTGCAGTTTTAATGTAGATTTCAGTTCGCTAAGTTATGAAAATGCATGTCTTGGCTATAATCTTCAGTAAATCAAGGGCGAAAACCAATTATTTGTCCCAAAAGAAGGTGTTTTAAGTATATATCTACATTTCTAAGGTAGATTTGGGTACAATAAGAGGCGAAAAAGCAGATTCTGACTAAGATTTTATCGAAATCGGCAACTATTTGACTCAGAATGGTTGCCTTACGTCGAAATTTAATAGTTTATTAAGGTTTTCGTTACTAAAATGCCCAAAGACGCCGATTTTGACTAGAATTTGAAAGATATTGACATGAATATATAACTGGTTGTATCAAAAAATGATAGTTTAAACTGATATTTGCAGTTTTGATGCGGTTTTAGGTACGATATGAGTCGAAGAAGCCGATTTTGACTGGAATCTGTTTAAAATGACAAAGAACAACCTATTATCAATTCAAGGAAGTGAATTTTTAAGTAGTTATCTGCAGTTTTAATGTAGATTTCAGTTCGCTAAGTTATGAAAATGCATGTTTTGGCTATAATCTTCCGTAAATCAAGGGCGAAAACCAATTATTTGTCCCAAAAGAAAGTGTTTTAAATATATATCTGCATTTCTAAGGTAGATTTGGGTACAATAAGAGGCGAAAAAGCAGATTCTGACTAAGATTTTATCGAAATCGGCAACTATTTGTCTCAGAATGGTTGCCTTACGTCGAAATCTAATAGTTTATTAAGGTTTTCGTTACTAAAATGCCCAAAGACGCCGATTTTGACTAGAATTTGAAAGATATTGACATGAATATATAACTGTTTGTATCAAAAAATGATAGTTTAAACTGATATTTGTTATTTTGATGCGGTTTTAGGTACGATATGAGTCGAAGAAGCCGATTTTTACTGGAATCTGTTTAAAATGACAAAGAACAACCTATTATCAATTCAAGGAAGTGAATTTTTAAGTAGTTATCTGCAGTTTTAATGTAGATTTCAGTTCGCTAAGTTATGAAAATGCATGTTTTGGCTATAATCTTCCGTAAATCAAGGGCGAAAACCAATTATTTGTCCCAAAAGAAAGTGTTTTAAATATATATCTGCATTTCTAAGGTAGATTTGGGTACAATAAGAGGCGAAAAAGCAGATTCTGACTAAGATTTTATCGAAATCGGCAACTATTTGTCTCAGAATGGTTGCCTTACGTCGAAATCTAATAGTTTATTAAGGTTTTCGTTACTAAAATGCCCAAAGACGCCGATTTTGACTAGAATTTGAAAGATATTGACATGAATATATAACTGTTTGTATCAAAAAATGATAGTTTAAACTGATATTTGCAGTTTTGATGCGGTTTTAGGTACGATATGAGTCGAAGAAGCCGATTTTGATTGGAATCTGTTTAAAATGACAAAGAAAAACCTATTATCAATTCAAGGAAGTGAAAACCAATTATTTGTCCCAAAAGAAGGTGTTTTAAGTATATATCTGCATTTCTAAGGTAGATTTGGGTACAATAAGAGGCGAAAAAGCAGATTCTGACTAAGATTTTATCGAAATCGGCAACTATTTGACTCAGAATGGTTGCCTTACGTCGAAATTTAATAGTTTATTAAGGTTTTCGTTACTAAAATGCAAAAAGACGCCGATTTTGACTAGAATTTGAAAGATATTGACATGAATATATAACTGTTTGTATCAAAAAATGATAGTTTAAACTGATATTTGCAGTTTTGATGCGGTTTTAGGTACGATATGAGTCGAAGAAGCTGATTTTGACTGGAATCTGTTTAAAATGACAAAGAACAACCTATTATCAATTCAAGGAAGTGAATTTTTAAGTAGGTATCTGCAGTTTTAATGTAGATTTCAGTTCGCTAAGTTATGAAAATGCATGTTTTGGCTATAATCTTCCGTAAATCAAGGGCGAAAACCAATTATTTGTCCCAAAAGAAGGTGTTTTAAATATATGTCTGCATTTCTAAGGTAGATTTGGGTACAATAAGAGGCGAAAAAGCAGATTCTGACTAAGATTTTATCGAAATCGGCAACTATTTGTCTCAGAATGGTTGCCTTCCGTCGAAATCTAATAGTTTATTAAGGTTTTCGTTACTAAAATGCCCAAAGACGCCGATTTTGACTAGAATTTGAAAGATATTGACATGAATATATAACTGTTTGTATCAAAAAATGATAGTTTAAACTGATATTTGTTATTTTGATGCGGTTTTAGGTACGATATGAGTCGAAGAAGCCGATTTTACTGGAATCTGTTTAAAATGACAAAGAACAACCTATTATCAATTCAAGGAAGTGAATTTTTAAGTAGTTATCTGCAGTTTTAATGTAGATTTCAGTTCGCTAAGTTATGAAAATGCATGTTTTGGCTATAATCTTCCGTAAATCAAGGGCGAAAACTAATTATTTGTCCCAAAAGAAGGTGTTTTAAGTATATATCTGCATTTCTAAGGTGGATTTGGGTACAATAAGAGGCGAAAAAGCAGATTCTGACTAAGATTTTATCGAAATCGGCAACTATTTGACTCAGAATGGTTGCCTTACGTCGAAATCTAATAGTTTATTAAGGTTTTCGTTACTAAAATGCCCAAAGACGCCGATTTTGACTAGAATTTGAAAGATATTGACATGAATATATAACTGTTTGTATCAAAAAATGATAGTTTAAACTGATATTTGCAGTTTTGATGCGGTTTTAGGTACGATATGAGTCGAAGAAGCCGATTTTGATTGGAATCTGTTTAAAATGACAAAGAAAAACCTATTATCAATTCAAGGAAGTGAAAACCAATTATTTGTCCCAAAAGAAGGTGTTTTAAGTATATATCTGCATTTCTAAGGTAGATTTGGGTACAATAAGAGGCGAAACAGCAGATTCTGACTAAGATTTTATCGAAATCGGCAACTATTTGACTCAGAATGGTTGCCTTACGTCGAAATCTAATAGTTTATTAATTTCTTTCAAACTTCATATCGTATCTAAAACCGCATCAAAGCTGCAAATATCAGTTTAAACTATCATTTTTTGATACAAACAGTTATATATTCATGTCAATATCTTTCAAATTCTAATCAAAATCGGCGTCTTTGGGCATTTTAGTAACGAAAACCTTAATAAACTATTAGATTTCGACGTAAGGCAACCATTCTGAGTCAAATAGTTGCCGATTTCGATAAAATCTTAGTCAGAATCTGCTTTTTCGTCTCTTATTGTACCCAAATCTACCTTAGAAATGCAGATATATACTTTAAACACCTTCTTTTGGGACAAATAACTGGTCTTGGCCCTTGATTTGCGGAAGATTATAGCCAAAACATGCATTTTCATAACTTAGCGAACTGAAATATACATTAAAACTGCAGATAACTACTTAAAAATTCACTTCCTTGAATTGATAATAGGTTTTTCTTTGTCATTTTAAACAGATTCCAATCAAAATCGGCTTCTTCGACTCATATCGTACCTAAAACCGCATCAAAACTGCAAATATCAGTTTAAACTATCATTTATTGATACAAACAGTTATATATTCATGTCAATATCTTTCAAATTCTAGTCAAAATCGGCGTCTTTGGGCATTTTAGTAACGAAAACCTTAATAAACTATTAGATTTCGACGTAAGGCAACCATTCTGAGTCAAATAGTTGCCGATTTCGATAAAATCTTAGTCAGAATCTGCTTTTTCGCCTCTTATTGTACCCAAATCTACCTTAGAAATGCAGATATATACTTAAAACACCTTCTTTTGGGACAAATAATTGGTTTTCGCCCTTGATTTACGGAATATTATAGCCAAAACATGCATTTTCATAACTAAGAGAACTTATTTGTCCCAAAAGAAGGTGTTTTAAGTATATATCTACATTTCTAAGGTAGATTTGGGTACAATAAGAGGCGAAAAAGCAGATTCTGACTAAGATTTTATCGAAATCGGCAACTATTTGACTCAGAATGGTTGCCTTACGTCGAAATCTAATAGTTTATTAAGGTTTTCGTTACTAAAATGCCCAAAGACGCCGATTTTGACTAGAATTTGAAAGATATTGACATGAATATATAACTGTTTGTATCAAAAAATGATAGTTTAAACTGATATTTGCAGTTTTGATGCGGTTTTAGGTACGATATGAGTCGAAGAAGCCTATTTTGACTGGAATCTGTTTAAAATGATAAAGAACAACCTATTATCAATTCAAGGAAGTGAATTTTTAAGTAGTTATCTGCAGTTTTAATGTAGATTTCAGTTCGCTAAGTTATGAAAATGCATGTTTTGGCTATAATCTTCCGTAAATCAAGGGCGAAAACCAATTATTTGTCCCAAAAGAAGGTGTTTTAAGTATATATCTGCATTTCTAAGGTAGATTTGGGTACAATAAGAGGCGAAAAAGCAGATTCTGACTAAGATTTTATCGAAATCGGCAACTATTTGACTCAGAATGGTTGCCTTACGTCGAAATCTAATAGTTTATTAAGGTTTTCTTTACTAGAATGCCCAAAGACGCACATTTTGACTAGAATTTGTAAGATATTGACATGAATATATAACTGTTTGTATCAAAAAATGATAGTTTAAACTGATATTTGCAGTTTTGATGCGGTTTTAGGTACGGTATGAGTCGAAGAAGCCGATTTTGACTGGAATCTGTTTAAAATGACAAAGAAAAACCTATTATCAATTCAAGGAAGTGAATTTTTTAAGTAGTTATCTGCAGTTTTAATGTAGATTTCAGTTCGCTAAGTTATGAAAATGCATGTTTTGGCTATAATCTTCAGTAAATCAAGGGCGAAAACCAATTATTTGTCCCAAAAGAAGGTGTTTTAAGTATATATCTGCATTTCTAAGGTAGATTTGGGTACAATAAGAGGCGAAAAAGCAGATTCTGACTAAGATTTTATCGAAATCGGCAACTATTTGACTCAGAAAGGTTGCCTTACGTCGAAATCTAATAGTTTATTAAGGTTTTCGTTACTAAAATGCCCAAAGACGCTGATTTTGACTAGAATTTGAAAGATATTGACAGAAATATATAACTGTTTGTATCAAAAAATGATAGTTTAAACTGATATTTGCAGTTTTGATGCGGTTTTAGATACGATATGAATCGAAGAAGCCGATGTTGGCTGGAATCTGTTTAAAATGACAAAGAAAAACCTATTATCAATTCAAGGAAGTGAATTTTTAATTAGTTATCTGCAGTTTTAATGTAGATTTCAGTTCGCTAAGTTATGAAAATGCATGTTTTGGCTATAATCTTCCGTAAATCAAGGGCGAAAACCAATTATTTGTCCCAAAAGAAGGTGTTTTAAGTATATATCTACATTTCTAAGGTAGATTTGGGTACAATAAGAGGCGAAAAAGCAGATTCTGACTAAGATTTTATCGAAATCGGCAACTATTTGACTCAGAATGGTTGCCTTACGTCGAAATCTAATAGTTTATTAAGGTTTTCGTTACTAAAATGCCCAAAGACGCCGATTTTGACTAGAATTTGAAAGATATTGACATGAATATATAACTGTTTGTATCAAAAAATGATAGTTTAAACTGATATTTGCAGTTTTGATGCGGTTTTAGGTACGATATGAGTCGAAGAAGCCGATTTTGACTGGAATCTGTTTAAAATGACAAAGAACAACCTATTATCAATTCAAGGAAGTGAATTTTTAAGTAGTTATCTGCAGTTTTAATGTAGATTTCAGTTCGCTAAGTTATGAAAATGCATGTTTTGGCTATAATCTTCCGTAAATCAATGGCGAAAACCAATTATTTGTCCCAAAAGAAGGTGTTTTAAATATATATCTGCATTTCTAAGGTAGATTTGGGTACAAAAAGAGGCGAAAAAGCAGATTCTGACTAAGATTTTATCGAAATCGGCAACTATTTGTCTCAGAATGGTTGCCTTACGTCGAAATCTAATAGTTTATTAAGGTTTTCGTTACTAAAATGCCCAAAGAGGCCGATTTTGACTAGAATTTGAAAGATATTGACATGAATATATAACTGTTTGTATCAAAAAATGATAGTTTAAACTGATATTTGCAGTTTTGATGCGGTTTTAGGTACGATATGAGTCGAAGAAGCCGATTTTGACTGGAATCTGTTTAAAATGACAAAGAACAACCTATTATCAATTCAAGGAAGTGAATTTTTAAGTAGTTATCTGCAGTTTTAATGTAGATTTCAGTTCGCTGAGTTATGAAAATGCATGTTTTGGCTATAATCTTCCGTAAATCAAGAGCGAAAACCAATTATTTGTCCCAAAAGAAGGTGTTTTAAGTATATATCTGCATTTCTAAGGAAGATTTGGGTACAATAAGAGGCGAAAAAGCAGATTCTGACTAGGATTTTTTCGAAATCGGCAACTATTTGACTCAGAAAGGTTGCCTTACGTCGAAATCTAATAGTTTATTAAGGTTTTCGTTACTAAAATGCCCAAAGACGCCGATTTTGACTAGAATTTGAAAGATATTGACATGAATATATAACTGTTTGTATCAAAAAATGATAGTTTAAACTGATATTTGCAGTTTTGATGCGGTTTTAGATACGATATGAATCGAAGAAGCCGATTTTGACTGGAATCTGTTTAAAATGACAAAGAAAAACCTATTATCAATTCAAGGAAGTGAATTTTTAAGTAGTTATTTGCAGTTTTAATGTAGATTTCAGTTCGCTAAGTTATGAAAATGCATGTTTTGGCTTTAATCTTCCGTAAATCAAGGGCCAAGACCAGTTATTTGTCCAAAAGAAGGTGTTTTAAGTATATATCTGCATTTCTAAGGTAGATTTGGGTACAATAAGAGGCGAAAAAGCAGATTCTGACTAAGATTTTATCGAAATCGGCAACTATTTGACTCAGAATGGTTGCCTTACGTCGAAATCTAATAGTTTATTAAGGTTTTCGTTACTAAAATGCCCAAAGACGCCGATTTTGACTAGAATTTGAAAGATATTGACATGAATATATAACTGTTTGAATCAAAAAATGATAGTTTAAACTGATATTTGCAGTTTTGATGCGGTTTTAGGTACGATATGAGTCGAAGAAGCCGATTTTGACTGGAATCTGTTTAAAATGACAAAGAAAAACATATTATCAATTCAAGGAAGTGAATTTTTAAGTAGTTATCTGCAGTTTTAATGTAGATTTCAGTTCGCTAAGTTATGAAAATGCATGTTTTGGCTATAATCTTCCGTAAATCAAGGGCCAAGACCAGTTATTTGTCCCAAAAGAAGGTGTTTTAAGTATATATCTGCATTTCTAAGGTAGATTTGGGTACAATAAGAGGCGAAAAAGCAGATTCTGACTAAGATTTTATCGAAATCGGCAACTATTTGACTCAGAATGGTTGCCTTACGTCGAAATCTAATAGTATATTAAGGTTTCCGTTACTAAAATGCCCAAAGACGCCGATTTTGACTAGAATTTGAAAGATATTGACATGAATATATAACTGTTTGTATCAAAAAATGATAGTTCAAACTGATATTTGCAGTTTTGATGCGGTTTTAGATACGATATGAATCGAAGAAGCCGATTTTGACTGGAATGTGTTTAAAATGACAAAGAAAAACCTATTATCAATTCAAGGAAGTGAATTTTTATGTAGTTATCTGCAGTTTTAATGTAGATTTCAGTTCGCTAAGTTATGAAAATGCATGTTTTGGCTATAATCTTCCATAAATCAAGGGCGAAAACCAATTATTTGTCCCAAAAGAAGGTGTTTTAGGTATATATCTGCATTTCTAAGGTAGATTTGGGTACAATAAGAGGCGAAAAAGCAGATTCTGACTAAGATTTTATCGAAATCGGCAACTATTTGACTCAGAATGGTTGCCTTACGTCGAAATCTAATAGTTTATTAAGGTTTTCGTTACTAAAATGCCTAAAGACGCCGATTTTGACTAGAATTTGAAAGATATTGACATGAATATATAACTGTTTGTATCAAAAAATGATAGTTTAAACTGATATTTGCAGTTTTGATGCGGTTTTAGGTACGATATGAGTCGAAGAAGCCGATTTTGACTGGAATCTGTTTAAAATGACAAAGAAAAACCTATTATCAATTCAAGGAAGTGAATTTTTAAGTAGTTATCTGCAGTTTTAATGTAGATTTCAGTTCGCTAAGTTATGAAAATGCATGTTTTGGCTATAATCTTCCGTAAATCAAGGGCGAAAACCAATTATTTGTCCCAAAAGAAGGTGTTTTAAATATATATCTGCATTTCTAAGGTAGATTTGGGTACAATAAGAGGCGAAAAAGCAGATTCTGACTAAGATTTTATCGAAATCGGCAACAATTTGACTCAGAAAGGTTGCCTTACGTCGAAATCTAATAGTTTATTAAGGTTTTCGTTACTAAAATGCCCAAAGACGCCGATTTTGACTAGAATTTGAAAGATATTGACATGAATATATAACTGTTTGTATCAAAAAATGATAGTTTAAACTGATATTTGCAGTTTTGATGCGGTTTTAGATACGATATGAATCGAAGAAGCCGATTTTGACTGGAATCTGTTTAAAATGACAAAGAAAAACCTATTATCAATTCAAGGAAGTGAATTTTTAAGTAGTTATCTGCAGTTTTAATGTAGATTTCAGTTCGCTAAGTTATGAAAATGCATGTTTTGGCTATAATCTTCCGTAAATCAAGGGCGAAAACTAATTATTTGTCCCAAAAGAAGGTGTTTTAAGTATATATCTGCATTTCTAAGGTAGATTTGGGTACAATAAGAGGCGAAAAAGCAGATTCTGACTAAGATTTTATCGAAATCGGCAACTATTTGACTCAGAATGGTTGCCTTACGTCGAAATCTAATAGTTTATTAAGGTTTTCGTTACTAAAATGCCCAAAGACGCCGATTTTGACTATAATTTGAAAGATATTGACATGAATATATAACTGTTTGTATCAAAAAATGATAGTTTAAACTGATATTTGCAGTTTTGATGCGGTTTTAGATACGATATGAATCGAAGAAGCCGGTTTTGACTGGAATCTGTTTAAAATGACAAAGAAAAACCTATTATCAATTCAAGGAAGTGAATTTTTAAGTAGTTATTTGCAGTTTTAATGTAGATTTCAGTTCGCTAAGTTATGAAAATGCATGTTTTGGCTATAATCTTCCGTAAATCAAGGGCGAAAACCAATTATTTGTCCCAAAAGAAGGTGTTTTAAGTATATATCTGCATTTCTAAGGTAGATTTGGGTACAATAAGAGGCGAAAAAGTAGATTCTGACTAAGATTTTATCGAAATCGGCAACTATTTGACTCAGAATGGTTGCCTTACGTCGAAATCTAATAGTTTATTAAGGTTTTCGTTACTAAAATGCCCAAAGACGCCGATTTTGACTAGAATTTGAAAGATATTGACATGAATATATAACTGTTTGTATCAAAAAATGATAGCTTATACTGATATTTGCAGTTTTGATGCGGTTTTAGGTACGATATGAGTCGAAGAAGCCGATTTTGACTGGAATCTGTTTAAAATGACAAAGAAAAACCTATTATCAATTCAAGGAAATGAATTTTTAAGTAGTTATCTGCAGTTTTAATGTAGATTTCAGTTCGCTAAGTTATGAAAATGCATGTTTTGGCTATAATCTTCCGTAAATCAAGGGCCAAGACCAGTTATTTGTCCCAAAAGAAGGTGTTTTAAGTATATATCTGCATTTCTAAGGTAGATTTGGGTACAATAAGAGGCGAAAAAGCAGATTCTGACTAAGATTTTATCGAAATCGGCAACTATTTGACTCAGAATGGTTGCCTTACGTCGAAATCTAATAGTTTATTAAGGTTTCCGTTACTAAAATGCCCAAAGACGCCGATTTTGACTAGAATTTGAAAGATATTGACATGAATATATAACTGTTTGTATCAAAAAATGATAGTTTAAACTGATATTTGCAGTTTTGATGCGGTTTTAGATACGATATGAATCGAAGAAGCCGATTTTGACTGGAATCTGTTTAAAATGACAAAGAAAAACCTATTATCAATTCAAGGAAGTGAATTTTTATGTAGTTATCTGCAGTTTTAATGTAGATTTCAGTTCGCTAAGTTATGAAAATGCATGTTTTGGCTATAATCTTCCGTAAATCAAGGGCGAAAACCAATTATTTGTCCCAAAAGAAGGTGTTTTAAGTATATATCTGCATTTCTAAGGTAGATTTGGGTACAATAAGAGGCGAAAAAGCAGATTCTGACTAAGATTTTATCGAAATCGGCAACTATTTGACTCAGAAAGGTTGCCTTACGTCGAAATCTAATAGTTTATTAAGGTTTTCGTTACTAAAATGCCTAAAGACGCCGATTTTGACTAGAATTTGAAAGATATTGACATGAATATATAACTGTTTGTATCAAAAAATGATAGTTTAAACTGATATTTGCAGTTTTGATGCGGTTTTAGGTACGATATGAGTCGAAGAAGCCGATTTTGACTGGAATCTGTTTATAATGACTAAGAAAAACCTATTATCAATTCAAGGAAGTGAATTTTTAAGTGGTTATCTGCAGTTTTAATGTAGATTTCAGTTCGCTAAGTTATGAAAATGCATGTTTTGGCTATAATCTTCCGTAAATCAAGGGCGAAAACCAATTATTTGTCCCAAAAGAAGGTGTTTTAAGTATATATCTGCATTTCTAAGGTAGATTTGGGTACAATAAGAGGCGAAAAAGTAGATTCTGACTAAGATTTTATCGAAATCGGCAACTATTTGACTCAGAATGGTTGCCTTACGTCGAAATCTAATAGTTTATTAAGGGTTTCGTTACTAAAATGCCCAAAGACGCCGATTTTGACTAGAATTTGAAAGATATTGACATGAATATATAACTGTTTGTATCAAAAAATGATAGCTTATACTGATATTTGCAGTTTTGATGCGGTTTTAGGTACGATATGAGTCGAAGAAGCCGATTTTGACTGGAATCTGTTTAAAATGACAAAGAAAAACCTATTATCAATTCAAGGAAATGAATTTTTAAGTAGTTATCTGCAGTTTTAATGTAGATTTCAGTTCGCTAAGTTATGAAAATGCATGTTTTGGCTATAATCTTCCGTAAATCAAGGGCCAAGACCAGTTATTTGTCCCAAAAGAAGGTGTTTTAAGTATATATCTGCATTTCTAAGGTAGATTTGGGTACAATAAGAGGCGAAAAAGCAGATTCTGACTAAGATTTTATCGAAATCGGCAACTATTTGACTCAGAATGGTTGCCTTACGTCGAAATCTAATAGTTTATTAAGGTTTCCGTTACTAAAATGCCCAAAGACGCCGATTTTGACTAGAATTTGAAAGATATTGACATGAATATATAACTGTTTGTATCAAAAAATGATAGTTTAAACTGATATTTGCAGTTCTGATGCGGTTTTAGATACGATATGAATCGAAGAAGCCGATTTTGACTGGAATCTGTTTAAAATGACAAAGAAAAACCTATTATCAATTCAAGGAAGTGAATTTTTATGTAGTTATCTGCAGTTTTAATGTAGATTTCAGTTCGCTAAGTTATGAAAATGCATGTTTTGGCTATAATCTTCCGTAAATCAAGGGCGAAAACCAATTATTTGTCCCAAAAGAAGGTGTTTTAAGTATATATCTGCATTTCTAAGGTAGATTTGGGTACAATAAGAGGCGAAAAAGCAGATTCTGACTAAGATTTTATCGAAATCGGCAACTATTTGACTCAGAAAGGTTGCCTTACGTCGAAATCAAATAGTTTATTAAGGTTTTCGTTACTAAAATGCCTAAAGACGCCGATTTTGACTAGAATTTGAAAGATATTGACATGAATATATAACTGTTTGTATCAAAAAATGATAGTTTAAACTGATATTTGCAGTTTTGATGCGGTTTTAGGTACGATATGAGTCGAAGAAGCCGATTTTGACTGGAATCTGTTTATAATGACTAAGAAAAACCTATTATCAATTCAAGGAAGTGAATTTTTAAGTAGTTATCTGCAGTTTTAATGTAGATTTCAGTTCGCTAAGTTATGAAAATGCATGTTTTGGCTATAATCTTCCGTAAATCAAGGGCGAAAACCAATTATTTGTCCCAAAAGAAGGTGTTTTAAGTATATATCTGCATTTCTAAGGTAGATTTGGGTACAATAAGAGGCGAAAAAGCAGATTCTGACTAAGATTTTATCGAAATCGGCAACTATTTGACTCAGAAAGGTTGCCTTACGTCGAAATCTAATAGTTTATTAAGGTTTTCGTTACTAAAATGCCCAAAGACGCCGATTTTGACTAGAATTTGAAAGATATTGACATGAATATATAACTGTTTGTATCAAAAAATGATAGTTTAAACTGATATTTGCAGTTTTGATGCGGTTTTAGATACGATATGAATCGAAGAAGCCGATTTTGACTGGAATCTGATTAAAATGACAAAGAAAAACCTATTATCAATTCAAGGAAGTGAATTTTTAAGTAGTTATCTACAGTTTTAATGTAGATTTCAGTTCGCTAAGTTATGAAAATGCATGTTTTGGCTATAATCTTCCGTAAATCAAGGGCGAAAACTAATTATTTGTCCCAAAAGAAGGTGTTTTAAGTATATATCTGCATTTCTAAGGTGGATTTGGGTACAATAAGAGGCGAAAAAGCAGATTCTGACTAAGATTTTATCGAAATCGGCAACTATTTGACTCAGAAAGGTTGCCTTACGTCGAAATCTAATAGTTTATTAAGGTTTTCGTTACTAAAATGCCCAAAGACGCCGATTTTGACTAGAATTTGAGAGATATTGACATGAATATATAACTGTTTGTATCAAAAAATGATAGTTTAAACTGATATTTGCAGTTTTGATGCGGTTTTAGATACGATATGAATCGAAGAAGCCGATTTTGACTGGAATCTGTTTAAAATGACAAAGAAAAACCTATTATCAATTCAAGGAAGTGAATTTTTAAGTAGTTATCTGCAGTTTTAATGTAGATTTCAGTTCGCTAAGTTATGAAAATGCATGTTTTGGCTATAATCTTCCGTAAATCAAGGGCGAAAACCAATTATTTGTCCAAAAGAAGGTGTTTTAAGTATATATCTGCATTTCTAAGGTAGATTTGGGTACAATAAGAGGCGAAAAAACAGATTCTGACTAAGATTTTATCGAAATCGGCAACTATTTGACTCAGAAAGGTTGCCTTACGTCGAAATCTAATAGTTTATTACGGTTTTCGTTACTAAAATGCCTAAAGACGCCGATTTTGACTTGAATTTGAAAGATATTGACATGAATATATAACTGTTTGTATCAAAAAATGATAGTTTAAACTAATATTTGCAGTTTTGATGCGGTTTTAGATACGATATGAATCGAAGAAGCCGATTTTGACTGGAATCTGTTTAAAATGACAAAGAAAAACCTATTATCAATTCAAGGAAGTGAATTTTTAAGTAGTTATCTGCAGTTTTAATGTAGATTTCAGTTCGCTAAGTTATGAAAATGCATGTTTTGGCTATAATCTTCCGTAAATCAAGGGCGAAAACCAATTATTTGTCCCAAAAGAAGGTGTTTTAAGTATATATCTGCATTTCTAAGGTAGATTTGGGTACAATAAGAGGCGAAAAAGCAGATTCTGACTAAGATTTTATCGAAATCGGCAACTATTTGACTCAGAATGGTTGCCTTACGTCGAAATCTAATAGTTTATTAAGGTTTTCGTTGAACTAGAAATAAAAAATATTCATTAACGCATTTCGAAACTTTGTTTTCTCCATCTGGGCCTTCATACGACTCAGCATATTAACAAAAGTGTGATTAGACATTCTCAAAAACTGTTTAAACTTTCCAGAGTCCTTTTTAAACTCTTTCTTGACAAATTTTAACACCGCTTTTGTAATCCTTTTATAGTTATTATTTTTCTGTAGAACATACTGGGGCATAAATATTTCAACTAAATATGAAATATTTTAAATCAACAAAATATAGTTAAGAAACAAGATCCAATATAACAGCTAAAATGTATGAGTTGGTTGAACTATTAAATAACACTTTGAAGCGTCAAATCAAGCGATTATGTTTTGTCGACCAACGGAGCTTACCGAGTTAAGCCAAAAAGAATAATTCAGAATGCTCTCTGACGAGAAAAAACCATTTTAGTTTTCGTTTGTTTTAAAGCTGGACAGGAACTCGTGACAATTCTTGCATTTTAAACCTTTATATTTATAATTTTCTGACCAGACACCACGTGTATAATAGTCTATAGCGGGGACGTTGATTATGAAATGTACCTTTCAATGTCGTTAATAGGTGTTCTGCTTGTATCGAACCCAAAGTCATGAGTATATTAAATTTCACAGTATCTTGGGAACTCTACCCGAACATTTTCTTCTACTCGTGGCCTATTGACGATTAAAATCAAAAAAATTTATATATATTTATATATAAATATATATTGATTCTACGGTGACACAAATATGTTTAACCGAATATTATTATTATATATAAAATAATAATGTTGCACACTTCTGTAAAGGCGTCCCTAGCGGGTACAAAAATTTACAACTGAAAAAGAAAGAAGACGCAGTATAACAATAAAATAACTATGAAAATAAATAAAACTTCTTAATGGCAGTTGATTTGCATTGAAAATACTATTCCTTTGGATTTTCAGCTAGTGGCGCTAAAAGCAACACGTTATTTTTCTATGCGTCACTGTTGTTGGATTTTTTATCGCTATACCCCTCTCTAGTTAAATGGGTGTGAATGTCAGGGAAAAAGTTCCATTTCATAACAACGAATTTGATGTGATTGAAAACTACATGTCATTATCTCGGGACGTCTTTGTTACCTCTTTAATATATTGCGTTGCTGTAGAAATATGACGATCTTCGAATAAGGGGTGGTTCCTAAAAGGCAAATTATTCTTATAAATATAGGTCGGTCGTTCAATATCCTAATTTTATCTCGCACTTTTTAATATTTGTTTCGCATAATAATAAAAATTAAGGCAACAACAAAAACAATAAGATAATTCAAGATTTAAATATACAGATTAAACATAAATACGGTTGCAAGATATTTGAGAAGGAAAGAAAAGGTTTAATAACAACTTAATGCTGCCATTTAAGCCGCTCCTAACTACGTTGCCATTCAATTTAAAATCATAAAATCAGTACAGATTCGGATTCTGTGCCATAAAAATATCAAGTTTTGCCCGAAATTTGATTCTGAATTCTCGGTAGCTCGTGCTGTAACCTCCAGGCCATTTATCTATCATGTTTGTCAAGAAATTCTCTAAAATCCCAATTATGCATTCATCATTCGTTACCAAAGTGTCACTTTAAAATGTCAGCTTCATTAAACACTGTCGCGGGTCAATTCGAGCGTTTGCATTTCTCTAGATCGCGAACGATCAAATTGTTTTCGGTAGATTTAAAAACTGTTTAAATTTACAATGGTTATATTTGCCGGTGTTCGTAACAATAAGACAAAAAGTAGGTTACTAAATTATTACAATAGGCACATATTTCTTTTCTCAAGACATGCAGAACGACAGGTACTACAATTCTTACACAAAATGTTAATATATCAAAAATGGTATATACCCCCTTTGACATTTCATTTAATTTATAAATGAATAAGTGCATAATTAGACATTTTGGATTAGGGAGTGGAAAAACATGTTGAAGCTAACAATAAAGTCGGATTTTTGACAAATACGATAAATCGTCTTTTTTGCTAATACAGTGCCATTAACCGAGAAACAAAAGAAAAATGAGATGTCAAAGTTGCTCTCCCTCTACCACCGTGTTCATGGAATGAGGGTCTTGTTAGGTGTTATGAAACAGTTTTATAATTCTTCAGGTATTCCACCGTTTTCATACTTTTTGGGCACTTGGTATAGCTTTAAATATACGAGGCAATTAATAGTTCTTAAGAAATTGAGCTTTTCATATTTTAAATACAACGTTAAATATTGCAATTGTAATTGTAAACTTGAATTTAGTTTTATTCAAAAAATTTTAACATTTTACTGATTTAAAATTCTGGATATGGATAATAAAATTGACCACTTAAAACAGATTTGACTAGTTACTATCCCGAAACAGATGAAATCCACTTTAGTGTAAGTATCTACGATCCTCGTTATTAACATTAAATTTAATGCAGTTAGCTAGACTTATGATACATCATTATAAAAAAATAAATATGGCGGGAAGAACTATAAAGCACGAGGAAAACACAATTTGGAAAAATTGAATTTGTGGTTTTATTTTTTTTAATAAAAAAATTCGGTGGTGTCCATTTGAGAGTCATAGCTCCGTAGGTTGCGCCTATAGAAAAAAAAATTTTTTCGTGCCTTATCTAAATCTCAGAGACTTTCCCGCACGCCCGGTATAATTTGGATTCGGGAGTAGAAAGAGTAGAAAGAGAAAAGTAGAATTCGGGAGTAGAGGAGAGGGAGTAGCAACGACGTTTACTTAATGTTTGTCGAATGAAACCCCCTAAGCGGATATCGAAATATCGATCCCTATAAACAAATCGATACTTTGTATTTTGATCGCGAGATTTTACGTGAAACTGACGATATTGCATTACCTGAAGTGATGTTGTGCCCGCCCACTAAAACCGAAAACGTGCTGCGATCTCTATTGTAGACGCAATGACCGGCGGTCAACACGAAAAATTCAGAGATTATGCTAGCCCCGCAAATTATGATGAAAGGGTTCAGATTTACCAGCCCCGCCATCGAAGGGTACTCGTTGACGCCCGTTTCTTGTCCTCCAAGGATTGTAGCCTAAAAAACGTACGTTTTGCCATGTGAAATTCGAAATTTCATCGGCATGGCCTACAATAAATTCAATGAAATATAAAACGTTTCTAGAACGGCGGGAAGAAGTGCAATTTAATTTGATGGTTCTCATCAAAATGGTTTTGTAGTAATGCGAATTGAATTTGAAACTAGCGCTAATATCCAAAAGGATACATCGGTTTACTGTCTCATTTTACATGACGAAGTATTTAGTTAGAATCCGCTAACTGAAATAGTAAAACAAATTCAACGGTTTTTAAAAAGATTCGCAAATTATATGTTCAAAAAATTTGCCACAAAACATTCGGCGAAACAGTACATTTTTGGCGGTTGTCCTCACGCGGATAGTGGCGTTAGATATTCAAGGTTTTAATCTAAAGGACGCTGTAGGTTTCGTCGCTAAAGAGATTGCAATTTATGACGGAAATCTACTTACTTACTTACAAGCCGCAGAGAGCGAAGCGTATATTGCGTACCTTGGCTCAAGCGTTTTCACCAGGGATTAAAATACCTTATAGATTATAAACCTTATCGACGAATTGATTACGCGGTTGGTTCACACTGCGCACCTAAAAGGGCAAGCAAAAACAGATTTTTGACTTCGAAGATCGAACAACTACAGGTATCCCGACCTTTGATTGTTAATATGTGTGCACCTTCCATATGAACGGTAGATTACACCTGTGTGCCTTACGAAAATCTGTATTATTATTTCATTGATTATGTGCTCAAATTCCTATATGAAAAAACAATAAAAAGGTATGCTTTCAAAATTTGCAATTTTACGTTGACCGGCATATGTAAAACAGACTAACGCAAAGCGAGCAAATAAGCAACGTTGTATATATAAATATATATATATATATATATATATATATATATATATATATATATATATATATATATATATATATATATATATATATATATATATATATATATATACATGTATATATATATATATATATATATATATATATATATATATATATATATATATATATATATATATATATATATATATATATATATATATATATATATATATATATATATATATATATATATATATATATATATATATATATATATATATATATAACGGGTGACTCAGAGCAAATTTCACTATTTAAACGCGCCTTGTACATCCAACTTAATATTTGGGGGGGGGGGGGGGTTAGCGCTGGTTATCAGTCAACATGGAGCAGTGGTCAAATGAGCAACGAGCGTTTATGGTCGAAGCGTTCTTTAAATCGAACGATTCGTATGTTGCGGCACGGCGACGTTTTTGTAACCGTTACAATAATCGGCGTTTACGTGATGCTCCGTCAAACAATTTATTGAAATCGTAGGTTAAAAGATTTAGACAAAGTGGTACAGTGGCAAATCAGAAGCGTCCCGGTCAACAGAGGTCCATCAGAACGCCAGAGAATATTGAGATTGTGCGACGTGCTGCGACTGAACATCCGAGGCGCTCAATTCGAAAACATGGCCAGGCCCTGAATATTCATCGCTCAAGTGTGCAACGGATTTTAAGCAAAGGCTTGCGGTTCCATCCCTACAAAATTCAATTGGTGCAGTTTCTAAAGCCCACAGTCTACGAATTACGAAAAAATTATTGTGAGGCAATGATGAATATGTTTTGGAACGAAGGAGGATTGGACAACATTTTATTCAGTGATGAGGCTCACTTCCATCTAGAGGGGTATTGTTAACAAATAAAACTGTCGCTTTTGGAGCCCCGACAACCCAAAGAAAAGCATGAAAAACAATTGCATTCCAAGAAGGTAACAGTTTGGTGTGCCATGTCAGCTACTGGAATAATTGGGCCCCCTAAATAAAAAGGATCGGTATATTTAAAACACTCTTTTTTATTAATCGAGGTATTAGTTACAAGATGTCAAAATCAATGTAAACTTTTACTGTTTTCTTAACTTCAGCAATTGTTGTATTTTGGATTTTATGGCGGATACACTTCTCTTAGAGTTAAAGGTTGTAATAAATTCTCTTATTTTAGCTGACGGTGGGTAAGTGTTTGTTTGGAGGTATTGTGCAAACTCCTTCTGGATGCAATTCACTTCATTCTCGCTCCATACTAAAATAAAAAATATTTTTCATAAAACGTGTTCGAAAAATTAGTTAAGGTGTGTTTGTCGTTATTTTATAAATTAGTATTTGTCACTTACATCGTTTATTTACAACTTTGGAGACTTTTGGCTTATCTGAAAGAAACAGTGTTTTGTCAAAAACACACAACTGTTTTACTTATATTCGCACTAGTATTATTAGTTTTTTAACACCACAGTAACAAAATAAATTTATTAAAAACAAATCTGACCCAAATTTTCGTTAACTCGCATCGGTTTATTTTTACCTCTTATTCTAATGAACCATGCCTATGGCAGTATAACTGAGTAAAAGTAATAAAAACATAGAGAATTACCTATATCAGCAGTTTCTTGATCTTCGTTCTTCTTAATGTTTTCAGGAATTGGTTGGTCAAAAATATTATTATCTTTATTCGCTTCAATATTTTCTTTTTTCCACACAAACAATATTTCATTGTCTTGTGTGGGCGCATTTGGTGACGAGGACTCTGAAACCATTTAGATATAAAATGGCAAACTAGTAGTAAACAGAAAACTTTTTGCATGACTACCTTTAGGTTCATTTTCTTCGGGATAGTCAATATCAATGTCCATTTCGTTTATCGATTTGCCTTTATATTCGACAGGAAGGGTTCCTTTTTCCATCATCAATGGTATTTTTGAAACCTTTGCGGTCTGGTAAATATCTACAGGCAGCCTGGAATAACAAGTATGAAATTCATACACAAATAAGACTACCTAATTAGCAAACAAAAAAAGAAGACAAGAGAAGAAAAGTGCCTCAACTATGCAAGTTCACACAAGTTATTTTTCTTCAATGGCCTTGTTTTTGTGCAATATTAACATGCGAAAGACAATACCTTTTGGACAGATCGCACGTCTGTCCTTCGTAACACATAGAACCAATATAAAAAAATGGGACAACCTGTATGTGATTAAAAGCAAACTACCTTATCGAAGAACGTGTGATGGTGTAAAAATAGAGTTACGCAACCCGCGCATGATTTAACGTAGGAAATAATTTAAGGACATCCGGTATATTTTTAAAAAACTAAATTTAAATTTATAAAGTCAGAGATGCAAAAACTTTAACAAAATTAAATCGAAATATTCATTTGCCGCGGGGAATAATATCGCGACGTCTAGTATACAATTTAAATTCAAAGAAGGAAATAAAAATAACCAACACGAAAATATCGTTCGCTCGAAACAAACGATATAATAACGTAACACATAGAACCAATGTAAAGAAAATTGGACAACCTGTATGTGATTAAAAGCAAACTACTTTATCGGAGTACGTGTGATGGTGTGAAAACAGAGTTACGCAACCAGCGTATGATTTTACTTAGGAAATAATTTAAGGACATCCGGTATATTTTTAAAAAACTAAATTTAAAATTATGAAGCCAGAAATGCAAAAACTTTTACAAAATTAAATCGAAATACTCATTTATCGCGGAAAATGATCTTACAAAGTCCTGTATACAATTTAAATTGAAAGAAGGAAATAAAAATAACGAACACGAAAATATCGTTCGCTCGAAACAAACGATAAAATAACGTAACACATAGAACCAATGTAAAGAAAATGGGACAACCTGTATGTGATTAGAAGCAAACTATCTTATCGGAGTACGTGTGATGGTGTAAAAACAGAGTTACGCAACCCGCGCATAATTTTACGTAGGAAATAATTTAAAGACATCCGGCATATTTTTAAAAAATTAAATTTAAAATTATAAAGTCAAAGATGTAAAAACCTTAGCAAATTTAAATCGAAATACTCATTTACCGCGGGGAACAATATCGCGACGTCCTGTATATAATTTAAATTCAAAGAAGAAAATAAAAATAACGAAAACGAAAGTATCGTTGACTTAAAGGAAGCGATATAATAACGAAACACATACAACCAATGTAAAGAAAATGGGACAACCTGTATGTGATTAAAAGCAAACTACCTTATCGGAGTACGTGTGATGGTGTGAAAACAGAGTTACCCAACCCGCGCATGATTTTACGTAGGAAATAATTTAAGGACATCCGGTATATTTTTAAAAAACTAAATTTAAAATTATGAAGCCAGAGATGCAAAAACTTTAACAAAATTAAATCGAAATACTCATTTGCCGCGGTGAACAATATCGCGACGTCCTGTATACAATTTAAATTGAAAGAAGGAAATAAAAATAACCAACACGAAAATATCGTTCGCTCGAAACAAACGAAATAATAACGTAACACATAGAACCAATGTAAAAAAAATGGGACAACCTGTATGTGATTAAAAGCAAACTACCTTATCGAAGAACGTGTGATGGTGTAAAAACAGAGTTACGCAACCCGCGCATGATTTTAGGTAGGAAATCATTTAAGGACATCCGGTATATTTTTAAAAAATTAAATTTAAAATTATAAAGCCAGAGATGCAAAAACATTAGCAAATTTAAATCGAAATACTCATTTACCGCGGGGAACAATATCGCGACGTCCTGTATACAATTTAAATTCAAAGAAGGAAATAAAAATAACGAAAACGAAAGTATCGTTGACTCAAAAGAAGCGATATAATAACGTAACACATAGAACCAATGTAAAGAAAATGGGACAACCTGTATCTGATTAGATGCAAACATTTTTATCTGAGTATGTGTAATCGTGTGAAAACAGAGTTACGCAACCCGCGTATGATTTTACATAGGAAATAATTTATGGATAACCGGTATATTTTTAAAAAATTGAACATGACGCTAGAGATGTAAAAACCAATGCAAAGAAAAAAAAAACACTAAAATATATTAGCGAGAGATAGTCGCAACTCGAAAACTTTTTCTTCATGTCCGGGTAGGAGCACATAGCAATAGAAATATATTTAATTACCTTAAAAAAAGAAAATCAATCACAATTAACTTTCTCGGGTGCACTTTTAAAACAAACTAAATGCAAATCTCGATGAAGATCATCCCACCTACATTGTCACCCCCACCAATTATTTAATATTTCGCGCCTAGGATAACGATCGCTAAGATCGTCGAACGTTGCCACGTTGAGCGCAAAACGTAGTTATTAAAAATGATGCGAGTTAATTTTTGTCTTTACCAATTATGAGAATCGTCGAAATCTATCTGGAAACACTTTCAACTGCATCCCGTCTCTTTTCGTTGAATTGAAATTGATCTTTTTTTCAATAAAAATCGATATAAATCACAATGCAGGGATGCTTCTGGCAACAGTGTCACCCCATCCACTTTTATAACGGTTTTCTGTCCGTCGATCGTGAATCATTTTTTCGCGGGTAAAATAACGGCTGTTAGAGAATCGTCGGACGTTGCCATATTTAAGAGATGCAAAAATCACGAAAATAATCGATCGATTTTAATAAGGGAAAAATGAAAGCCTACCTCGCTTTAAAATTTGAAAATTGAATGGATAGGAGGAACGTCGGAAGCCTACCAAACTATAGTGGTTACGAAACCGCACCACTCTACGCGCGTCATAATAAACTCGGGACGAAAATTCGCTTATTTTTCGCCTCCGACGCACCGTTTCCGAGATACGGCCCTTTTTCGAAAATTTTTTTTCCATTTTAAAATGGCTATAGCTCGAAAACGGTTCGTTTTTTGGGAAAACCGAGCAATTTTTTGCCCTATAAGGGACGGTTTACCACCCCATTTTACGGGAATCCGGTATCTGTTTTCCCATTTTCTTGATTTTGGTGCCCCCGCCGGCATCGTATAGAGTATTGCGAGCCTACCTCGATTTAAAATTTAAAACTTGAATGGATAGGAGGAACGTCGGAAACCTACCAGGCTATAGTGGTTACGAATCCGCACCACTCTACGCGCGTCATATTGAGCTCGGTACGAAAATTCGCTTATTTTTCGCCTCCGACGCACCCTTACCGAGATACGGCCCTTTCTCGAAATTTTTTTTTCGATTTTAAAATGGCTATATCTCGAAAACGGTTCGTTTTTTGAGAAAACCGAGCAATTTTTTGCCCCATAAGGGACGCTTTACCATCCCATTTTACGGGAATCCGGTATCTGTTTTCCCATTTTCTTGATTTTGGTGCCCCCGCCGGCATCGTATAGAGTCTTAGGAGCCTACCTCGATTTAAAATTTTAAACTTGAATGGATAGGAGGAACGTCGGAAACCTACCAGGCTATAGTATATACGAAACCGCACCATTTTACGCGCGTTATAGTAAACTCGGTACGAAAATTCGCTTATTTTTCGCCTCCGGCGCACCCTTACCGAGATACGGCCCTTTTTCGAATTTTTTTTTTTCGATTTTAAAATGGCCATAACTCGAAAACGATTCGTTTTTTGGGAAAACGGAGTAATTTTTTGACCTTAGAGGGACGGTTTACGACCCCATTTTACGGGAATCCGGTGTCAGTTTCCCCATTTTCTTGATTTTGGTACCCTCGCCGGCATCGTATAGAGTATTGCGAGCCTACCTCGATTTAAAATTTAAAACTTGAATGGATAGGAGGAACGTCGGAAACCTACCAGGCTATAGTGGTTACGAATCCGCACCACTCCACGCGCGTCATATGGAGCTCGGTACGAAAATTCGCTTATTTTTCGCCTCCGACGCACCCTTACCGAGATACGGCCCTTTCTCGAAATTTTTTTTTCGATTTTAAAATGGCTATATCTCGAAAACGGTTCGTTTTTTGAGAAAACCGAGCAATTTTTTGCCCCAATGGGGACGCTTTACCACCCCATTTTACGGGAATACGGTATCGGTTTCCCCATTTTCTTGATTTTGGTACCCCCGCCGGCATCGTATTGAGTATTGCGAGCCTACCTCGATTTAAAATTTAAAACTTGAATGGATAGGAGGAACGTCGGAAACCTACCAGGCTATAGCGGTTACGAATCCGCACCACTTTACGCGCGTTATTTTGAGCTCGGTACGAAAATTCGCTTATTTTTCGCCTCCGACGCACCGTTACCGAGATACGGCCCTTTTTCGTATTTTTTTTTTCGATTTTAAAATGGCCATAACTCGAAAACGGTTCGTCCAATCAAAAAAAGGACAAAATGTTCACCCCAAAAGGGTCGCTTCTCACCCCCCTTTACCCTTAGAAGACATTTTCTCCGATTTTTTTTTTTCAAAAATTACAAAATTCGGGGGGGTAAAATTTGGAGGGGGGGGTTGATACTTTGCCAGTCGATTTCCCACGCCGAGTTCGCCGGTCCATTTATTTAATAATGCTGAGGCCGGTACGAAAATTCGCTTATTTTTCGCCTCCGACGCACCGTTTCCGAGATACGGCCCTTTTTCGAAAATTTTTCGAAAATGTCGAAATCTCGAAAACGGCTTGTCGGATCGAAAAACGCACGAAATTTTCGCCCCAAAGGGGTCGCTTCTCGCCCCCCTTTACCCTTAGAAGGCATATTCTCCGATTTTTTTTTCAAAAATTACAAAATTCGAGGGGGTAAAATTTGGAGGGGGGGGGGGTTGAGACTTTGCCAGGCGATTCCCCACGCCGAGTCGGCCGGTCCGCCTAATTAAGAACGCCGAGGCCGGTACGAAAATTCGCTTATTTTTCGCCTCCGACGCACCGTTTCCGAGATACGGCCCTTTTTCGAAAATTTTTCGAAAATGTCGAAATCTCGAAAACGGCTCGTCGGATCGAAAAACGCACGAAATTTTCACCCCAAATGGGTCGCTTCTTAGAAGGCATTTTCTCCGATTTTTTTTTCAAAAATTACAAAATCCGAGGTGGTAAAATTTGGAGGGGGGGGGGGTTGAGACTTTGTCAGTCGATTCCCCACGCCGAGTCCGCCGGTCCGCTTAGTCAATAATGCCGAGGCCGGTACGAAAATTCGCTTATTTTTCGCCTCCGACGCACAGTTTTCGAGATACGACGATTTGAAAATTTTGAAAATTTTTCCAAAAAACCGCCGTATCTCGGAAACGGTTCGTCGTAGCGAGAAACGGAGCGAATTTCCGCCCTAAAGGGACGGTTTCCGACCCCGTTTTACCCGGATCCGACATCGTTTCCGCCATTTTCCGGAAAAAAGTTCTTTCGGGGGCCGCTTGTTATGCGGGGACTAGGGCGGTATCTGATCGCCTTCGAACCTCTAACTTTCGTTCTTGATCAATGAAAACGTTTTTGGCAAATGCTTTCGCTTCTGTCCGTCTTGCGACTATCCAAGAATTTCACCTCTAACGTCGCAATACGAATGCCCCCATCCGTTCCTATTAATCATTACCTCGGGGTTCCGAAAACCAACAAAATAGAACCGAGGTCCTATTCCATTATTCCATGCACACAGTATTCAGGCGAAGTTTTAGCCTGCTTTAAGCACTCTAATTTGTTCAAAGTAAACGTGCCGGCCCACCTCGACACTCAATGAAGAGCACCGCGGCAGGATTGAGTTGGACCGCCCGCGTGAACGGGCTAAGTCCACCGGCAGGACGTCTCGCGGCACGCCAGTTAACACCGCGGACGATGAACCGGCGGCGCGAGACACAAATTCGACTACGAGCTTTTTAATATACGCTATTGGAGCTGGAATTACCGCGGCTGCTGGCACCAGACTTGCCCTCCAATTGATCCTCGCGTTAAAGGGTTTAGAGTGTACTCATTCCGATTACGGGGCCTCGGATGAGTCCCGTATCGTTATTTTTCGTCACTACCTCCCCGTGCCGGGAGTGGGTAATTTGCGCGCCTGCTGCCCTCCTTGGATATGGTAGCCGTTTCTCAGGCTCCCTCTCCGGAATCGAACCCTGATTCCCCGTTACCCGTTACGACCATGGTAGGCGCAGAACCTACCATCGACAGTTGATAAGGCAGACATTTGAAAGATGCGTCGCCGGTGCGAGACCGTGCGATCAGCGTAAAGTTATTCAGAGTCACCAAGTTGAACGATGTCGGGCGCGAACCCGCCACCGATTGGTTTTGATCTAATAAAGGCACTCCTTCCGTCTCCGGTCGGACCTCTGTTTGCATGTATTAGCTCTAGAATTACCACAGTTATCCAAGTAATTGTGGGTACGATCTAAGGAACCATAACTGATTTAATGAGCCTTTCGCGGTTTCACCTCGAATTCGCGTATACGGATCGCCTTTGTATGCGGACCGGCTCCATATATAGACCGCCTTCGTATATGGATCGCCTTGCTATACGCTTCCATATAGGGATCGCCTCCATATACAGAACGCCTTCGTATACGGCCCGCCTCCATATACGGACCGCCTCCATATACAGACCCCCTCTATATGTAAACCGCTTCTATATGCGGACCGGCTCCATATATAGACCGCCTGTATATATAGACCGCCTCCATTTATAGACCGCCTCCATATACAGATCGCCTCTATATACAGACCGCCCCCATATATAGGTCGTCTCTATATATAGACCGCTTCCATAACCGAAACTAACCAAAATGGATCAAAGTGGAGTATATAGACCGAATAGATGGTAGACCGCCTCCGTGGTGGTTGGCATCACTAAAGCGATAACCAAAACTAACCAAAATGGACCAAAGTTGAGTATATAGATTGCCTAGACCGTGAACTTCTTCGGTGGCGGTTTGTTAGGAACGTCGGAAACCTGCCACGCTATGGTGTTTACGAAACCGCACCACTCTACGCGGCCGTTTGCAGTAGGTAGGTTTCGAATCTGATTTCTAGTCAGACGCTTTTACCGACAAACCAAATCTAAATTTGCTTGAAAGTGGTACTATTTCTGGTGATGTGCCATGCGTTGAAATATAAGGCCATTATATTTTTATAAATTTATGTACTCAATCCCCATATCTGAGAAAAATTTCTGGGCTGAGCTGTTAATTAAAAAATATATATTTCAAGCAAAACAATTTCCGTTTGCAGTAGGTAGGTTTCGAATCTACGCTGCCATGGATAATCTGATTTCTAGTCAGACGCCTTAACCGACAGACCTGTTTGAAAGAAGAACTATTTCTGGTGATGTGCCATTTAAAATATAAGGGCATTATATTGTTTTAAATTTATGCACTCAATCCCCATAATTGACAAAATTTTCTGGGCTGAGCTGCTAATTACAAAAATTATATTTCAAGCAAAACAAATGGTCGTTTGCAGTAGGTAGATTTCGAACCTATGCTGATAGAGAATCTGATTTATAGTCAGACGCCTTAACCGACAGACCAGGGCTAAATCTGTTTGAAAGTCAAACTATTTCTGGTGATGTGCCATGCGTTGCAAAATAAGTCCATTACATTTTTATAAATTTATGTACTCAATCCCCATATTTGAGAAAAATTTCTAGGCTGAGCTGTTAATTAAAAAATATATATTTCAAGCAAAACAATGGCCGTTTGCAGTAGGTAGGTTTCGAACCTACGCTGCCATAGAGAATCTGATTTCTAGTCAGACACCTTTACGGACAGATCAGGGCTAAATCTGTTTGAAAGTAGAACTATTTCTGGTGATATGCCATTTGAAATATAAGAGCATTATATGGTTTTAAATGTATGCACTGAATCCCCATAATTGACAAAATTTTCTGGACTGAGCTGCTAATTACAAAAATTATATTTCACGCAAAACAAATATTTGTTTGCAGTAGGTAGGTTTCATACCTACGCTGCCATGGAGAATCTGATTTCTAGTCAGACGCCTTAACCGACAGACCAAGGCTAAATCTGTTTGAAAGTCGAACTATTTCTGGTGATGTGCCATGCGTTGAAATATAAGTCCATTATATTTTTATAAATTTATTTACTCAATCCCCATATTTGAGAAAAATTTCTGGGCTGAGCTGTTAATTAAAAGATATATATTTCAAGCAAAACAATGGCCGTTTGCAGTAGGTAGGTTTCGAACTCAATCCCCATAATTGACAAAATTTTCTGGACTGAGCTGCTAATTACAAAAATTATATTTCAAACAAAACAATTTCCGTTTGCAGTAAGTAGGTTTCGAACCTACACTGCCATCGAGAATCTGATGTCTAGTCACCCGAATTAACCAATAGACCAAGGCTAAATCTGTTTGAAAGTCGAACTATTTCTGGTGATGTGCCATGCGTTGAAATATAAGTCCATTATATTTTTAGAAATTTATGTACTCAATCTTGATATTTGAAAAAATTTCTGGGCTGAGCTGTTAATTAAAAAATATATATTTCAACCAAAACAATGGCCGTTTGCAGTAGGTAGGTTTCGAAATTAATCCCCATAATTGACAAAATTTTCTGGAATGAGCTGCTAATTACAAAAATTATATTTCAAGCAAAACAATTTCCGTTTGCAGTTGGTAGGTTTCGAACCTACGCTGCCATGGAGAATCTGATTTCTCGTCAGGCGCCTTAATTGACAGACCAGGGCTAAATCTGTTTGAAAGTAGAACTATTTCTTTTGATGTGCCATTTGAAATATTAGGACATTATATTGTTTTAAATGTATGCACTCAATCCCCATAATTGACAAAATTTTCTGGACTGAGCTGCTAATTACAAAAATTATATTTCAAGCAAAACAAATGGTCGTTTGCAGCAGGTAGGTTTCGAACCTACGCTGCCATGGAGAATCTGTTGCCATGGTCGTAACGGGTAACGGGGAATCAGGGTTCGATTCCGGAGAGGGAGCCTGAGAAACGGCCACCATATCCAAGGAGGGCAGCAGGCGCGCAAATTACCCACTCCCGGCACGGGGAGGTACTGACGAAAAATAACGATACGGGACTCATCCGAGGCCCCGTAATCGGAATGAGTACACTCTAAACCCTTTAACGCGAGGATCAATTGGAGGGCAAGTCTGGTGCCAGCAGCCGCGGTAATTCCAGCTCCAATAGCGTATATTAAAGTTGTTGCGGTTAAAAAGCTCGTAGTCGAATTTGTGTCTCGCGCCGCCGGTTCATCGTCCGCGGTGTTAACTGGCGTGCCGCGAGACGTCCTGCCGGTGGACTTAGCCCGTTCACGCGGGCGGTCCAACTCAATCCTGCCGCGGTGCTCATCATTGAGTGTCGAGGTGGGCCGGCACGTTTACTTTGAACAAATTAGAGTGCTTGAAGCAGGCTAAAACTTCGCCTGAATACTGTGTGCATGGAATAATGGAATAGGACCTCGGTTCTATTTTGTTGGTTTTCGGAACCCCGAGGTAATTATTAATAGGAACGGATGGGGGCATTCGTATTGCGACGTTAGAGGTGAAATTCTTGGATAGTCGCAAGACGGACAGAAGCGAAAGCCAAAACGTTGTCATTGATCAAGAACGAAAGTTAGAGGTTCGAAGGCGATCAGATACCGCCCTAGTCCCCGCATAACAAGCGGCCCCCGAAAGAACTTTTTTCCGGAAAATGGCGGAAACGATGTCGGATCCGGGTAAAACGGGGTCGGAAACCGTCCCATTTTGGGGCGGAAATTCGCTCCGTTTCTCGCTACGACGAACCGTTTCCGAGATACGGCGGTTTTTTGGAAAAATTTTCAAAATTTTCAAATCGTCGTATCTCGAAAACTGTGCGTCGGAGGCGAAAAATAAGCGAATTTTCGTACCGGCCTCGGCGTTATTAATTAGGCGGACCGGCATACTCGGCGTGGGGAATCGACTGACAAAGTCTCAACCCCCTCCCACCAAATTTTACCCCCTCGGATTTTGTAATTTTTGAAAAAAAAAATCGGAGAAAATGCCTTCTAAGAAGCGACCCATTTGGGGTGAAAATTTCGTGCGTTTTTCGATCCGACGAGCCGTTTTCGAGATTTCGACATTTTCGAAAAATTTTCGAAAAAGGGCCGTATCTCGGAAACGGTGCGTCGGAGGCGAAAAATAAGCGAATTTTCGTACCGGCCTCGGCGTTCTTAATTAGGCGGACCGGCCGACTCGGCGTGGGGAATCGCCTGGCAAAGTCTCAACCCCCCCCCCCTCCAAATTTTACCCCCTCGAATTTTGTAATTTTTGAAAAAAAAAATCGGAGAATATGCCTTCTAAGGGTAAAGGGGGGCGAGAAGCGACCCCTGTGGGGTGAAAATTTTGTCCTTTTTTTGATTGGACGAACCGTTTTCGAGTTATGGATATTTTAAAATCGAAAAAAAAAATACGAAAAAGGGCCGTATCTCGGTAACGGTGCGTCGGAGGCGAAAAATAAGCGAATTTTCGTACCGAGCTCAATATTACGCGCGTAGAGTAGTGCGGATTCGTAACCACTATAGCCTGGTAGGTTTCCGACGTTCCTTCTATCCATTCAAGTTTTAAATTTTAAATCGAGGTAGGCTCGCAATACTCTATACGATGCCGGCGGGGGCACCAAAATCAAGAAAATGGGAAAACAGATACCGGATTCCCGTAAAATGGGGTGGTAAACCGTCCCCTATAGGGCAAAAAATTGCTCGGTTTTCCCAAAAAACGAACCGTTTTCGAGCTATAGCCATTTTAAAATGGAAAAAAAAATTTCGAAAAAGGGCCGTATCTCGGAAACGGTGCGTCGGAGGCGAAAAATAAGCGAATTTTCGTCCCGAGTTTATTATAACGCGCGTAGAGTGGTGCGGTTTCGTAACCACTATAGTTTGGTAGGCTTCCGACGTTCCTCCTATCCATTCAATTTTCAAATTTTAAAGCGAGGTAGGCTTTCATTTTTCCCTTATTAAAATCGATCGATTATTTTCGTGATTTTTGCATCTCTTAAATATGGCAACGTCCGACGATTCTCTAACAGCCGTTATTTTACCCGCGAAAAAATGATTCACGATCGACGGACAGAAAACCGTTATAAAAGTGGATGGGGTGACACTGTTGCCAGAAGCATCCCTGCATTGTGATTTATATCGATTTTTATTGAAAAAAAGATCAATTTCAATTCAACGAAAAGAGACGGGATGCAGTTGAAAGTGTTTCCAGATAGATTTCGGCGATTCTCATAATTGGTAAAGACAAAAATTAACTCGCATCATTTTTAATAACTACGTTTTGCGCTCAACGTGGCAACGTTCGACGATCTTAGCGATCGTTATCCTAGGCGCGAAATATTAAATAATTGGTGGGGGTGACAATGTAGGTGGGATGATCTTCATCGAGATTTGCATTTAGTTTGTTTTAAAAGTGCACCCGAGAAAGTTAATTGTGATTGATTTTCTTTTTTTAAGGTAATTAAATATATTTCTATTGCTATGTGCTCCTACCCGGACATGAAGAAAAAGTTTTCGAGTTGCGACTATCTCTCGCTAATATATTTTAGTGTTTTTTTTTCTTTGCATTGGTTTTTACATCTCTAGCGTCATGTTCAATTTTTTAAAAATATACCGGTTATCCTTAAATTATTTCACACGATTACACATACTCAGATAAAAATGTTTGCATCTAATCAGATACAGGTTGTCCCATTTTCTTTACATTGGTTCTATGTGTTACGTTATTATATCGCTTCTTTTGAGTCAACGATACTTTCGTTTTCGTTATTTTTATTTCCTTCTTTGAATTTAAATTGTATACAGGACGTCGCGATATTGTTCCCCGCGGTAAATGAGTATTTCGATTTAAATTTGCTAATGTTTTTGCATCTCTGGCTTTATAATTTTAAATTTAATTTTTTAAAAATATACCGGATGTCCTTAAATGCTTTCCTACCTAAAATCATGCGCGGGTTGCGTAACTCTGTTTTTACACCATCACACGTTCTTCGATAAGGTAGTTTGCTTTTAATCACATACAGGTTGTCCCATTTTTTTTACATTGGTTCTATGTGTTACGTTATTATTTCGTTTGTTTCGAGCGAACGATATTTTCGTGTTGGTTATTTTTATTTCCTTCTTTCAATTTAAATTGTATACAGGACGTCGCGATATTGTTCACCGCGGCAAATGAGTATTTCGATTTAATTTTGTTAAAGTTTTTGCATCTCTGGCTTCATAATTTTAAATTTAGTTTTTTAAAAATATACCGGATGTCCTTAAATTATTTCCTACGTAAAATCATGCGCGGGTTGGGTAACTCTGTTTTCACACCATCACACGTACTCCGATAAGGTAGTTTGCTTTTAATCACATACAGGTTGTCCCATTTTCTTTACATTGGTTGTATGTGTTTCGTTATTATATCGCTTCCTTTAAGTCAACGATACTTTCGTTTTCGTTATTTTTATTTTCTTCTTTGAATTTAAATTGTATACAGGACGTCGCGATATTTTTCCCAGCGGTAAATGAGTATTTCGATTTAAATTTGCTAATGTTTTTACATCTTTGGCTTTATAATTTTAAATTTAATTTTTTAAAAATATGCCGGATGTCTTTAAATTATTTCCTACGTAAAATTATGCGCGGGTTGCGTAACTCTGTTTTTACACCATCACACGTACTCCGATAAGATAGTTTGCTTCTAATCACATACAGGTTGTCCCATTTTCTTTACATTGGTTCTATGTGTTACGTTATTTTATCGTTTGTTTCGAGCGAACGATATTTTCGTGTTCGTTATTTTTATTTCCTTCTTTCAATTTAAATTGTATACAGGACGTTGTAAGATCCTTTTCCGCGATAAATGAGTATTTCGATTTAATTTTGTAAAAGTTTTTGCATTTCTGGCTTCATAATTTTAAATTTAGTTTTTTAAAAATATACCGGATGTCCTTAAATTATTTCCTAAGTAAAATCATACGCTGGTTGCGTAACTCTGTTTTCACACCATCACACGTACTCCGATAAAGTAGTTTGCTTTTAATCACATACAGGTTGTCCAATTTTCTTTACATTGGTTCTATGTGTTACGTTATTATATCGTTTGTTTCGAGCGAACGATATTTTCGTGTTGGTTATTTTTATTTCCTTCTTTGAATTTAAATTGTATACAAGACATCGCGATATTATTCCCCGCGGCAAATGAATATTTCGATTTAATTTTGTTAAAGTTTTTGCATCTCTGACTTTATAAATTTAAATTTAGTTTTTTAAAAATATACCGGATGTCCTTAAATTATTTCCTACGTTAAATCATGCGCGGGTTGCGTAACTCTGTTTTTACACCATCACACGTTCTTCGATAAGGTAGTTTGCTTTTAATCACATACAGGTTGTCCCATTTTTTTATATTGGTTCTATGTGTTACGAAGGACAGACGTGCGATCTGTCCAAAAGGTATTGTCTTTCGCATGTTAATATTGCACAAAAACAAGGCCATTGAAGAAAAATAACTTGTGTGAACTTGCATAGTTGAGGCACTTTTCTTCTCTTGTCTTCTTTTTTTGTTTGCTAATTAGGTAGTCTTATTTGTGTATGAATTTCATACTTGTTATTCCAGGCTGCCTGTAGATATTTACCAGACCGCAAAGGTTTCAAAAATACCATTGATGATGGAAAAAGGAACCCTTCCTGTCGAATATAAAGGCAAATCGATAAACGAAATGGACATTGATATTGACTATCCCGAAGAAAATGAACCTAAAGGTAGTCATGCAAAAAGTTTTCTGTTTACTACTAGTTTGCCATTTTATATCTAAATGGTTTCAGAGTCCTGGTCACCAAATGCGCCCACACAAGACAATGAAATATTGTTTGTGTGGAAAAAAGAAAATATTGAAGCGAATAAAGATAATAATATTTTTGACCAACCAATTCCTGAAAACATTAAGAAGAACGAAGATCAAGAAACTGCTGATATAGGTAATTCTCTATGTTTTTATTACTTTTACTCAGTTATACTGCCATAGGCATGGTTCATTAGAATAAGAGGTAAAAATAAACCGATGCGAGTTAACGAAAATTTAGGTCAGATTTGTTTTTAATAAATTTATTTTGTTACTGTGGTGTTAAAAAACTAATAATACTAGTGCGAATATAACTAAAACAGTTGTGTGTTTTTGACAAAACACTGTTTCTTTCAGATAAGCCAAAAGTCTCCAAAGTTGTAAATAAACGATGTAAGTGACAAATACTAATTTATAAAATAACGACAAACACACCTTAACTAATTTTTCGAACACGTTTTATGAAAAATATTTTTTATTTTAGTATGGAGCGAGAATGAAGTGAATTGCATCGAGAAGGAGTTTGCACAATACCTCCAAACAAACACTTACCCACCGTCAGCTAAAATAAGAGAATTTGTTACAACCTTTAACTCTAAGAGAAGTGTATCCGTCATAAAATCCAAAATACAACATTTGCTGAAGTTAAGAAAACAGTAAAAGTTTACATTGATTTTGACATCTTGTAACTAATACCTCGATTAATAAAAAAGAGTGTTTTAAATATACCGATCCTTTTTATTACGGGGCCCAATTATTCCAGTAGCTGACATGGCACACCAAACTGTTACCTTCTTGGAATGCAATTGTTTTTCATGCTTTTCTTTGGGCTGTCGGGGCTCCAAAAGCGACAGTTTTGTTTGTTAACAATACCCCTCTAGATGGAAGTGAGCCTCATCACTGAATAAAATGTTGTCCAATCCTCCTTCGTTCCAAAACATATTCATCATTGCCTCACAATAATTTTTTCGTAATTCGTAGACTGGGGGCTTTAGAAACTGCACCAATTGAATTTTGTAGGGATGGAACCGTAAGCCTTTGCTTAAAATCCGTTGCACACTTGAGCGATGAATATTCAGGGCCTGGCCATGTTTTCGAATTGAGCGCCTCGGATGTTCAGTCGCAGCACGTCGCACAATCTCAATATTCTCTGGCGTTCTGATGTACCTCTGTTGACCGGGACGCTTCTGATTTGCCACTGTACCACTTTGTCTAAATCTTTTAACCTACGATTTCAATAAATTGTTTGACGGAGCATCACGTAAACGCCGATTATTGTAACGGTTACAAAAACGTCGCCGTGCCGCAACATACGAATCGTTCGATTTAAAGAACGCTTCTACCATAAACGCTAGTTGCTCATTTGACCACTGCTCCATGTTGACCGATAACCAGCGCTAACCCCCCCACCCCCCAAATATTAAGTTGGATGTACAAGGCGCGTTTAAATAGTGAAATTTACTCTGAGTCACCCATTATATATATATATATATATATATATATATATATATATATATATATATATATATATATGTATATATATATATATATATATATATATATATATATATATATATATATATATATATATATATATATATATATATATATATATATATATATATATATATATATATATATATATATATATATATATATATATATATATATATATATATATATATATATTCTATATATATATATTTATATATATATATATATATATATATATATATATATATATATATATATATATATATATATATATATATATATATATATATATATATATATATATATATATATATATATATATATATATATATATATATATATATATATATATATATATATTTATATATGCAACGTTGCTTATTTGCTCGCTTTGCGTTAGTCTGTTTTACATATGCCGGTCGACATAAAATTGCAAATTTTGAAAGCATACCTTTTTATTGTTTTTTCATATAGGAATTTGAGCACATAATCAATGAAATAATAATACAGATTTTCGTAAGGCACACAGGTGTAATCTACCGTTCATATGGAAGGTGCACACATATTAACAATCAAAGGTCGGGATACCTGTAGTTGTTCGATCTTCGAAGTCAAAAATCTGTTTTTGCTTGCCCTTTTAGGTGCGCAGTGTGAACCAACCGCGTAATCAATTCGTCGATAAGGTTTATAATCTATAAGGTATTTTAATCCGTGGTGAAAACGCTTGAGCCAAGGTACGCAATATACGCTTCGCTCTCTGCGGCTTGTAAGTAAGTAAGTAGATTTCCGTCATAAATTGCAATCTCTTTAGCGACGAAACCTACAGCGTCCTTTAGATTAAAACCTTGAATATCTAACTCCACTATCCGCGTGAGGACAACCGCCAAAAATGTACTGTTTCGCCGAATGTTTTGTGGCAAATTTTTTGAACATATAATTTGCGAATCTTTTTAAAAACCGTTGAATTTGTTTTACTATTTCAGTTAGCGGATTCTAACTAAATACTTCGTCATGTAAAATGAGACAGTAAACCGATGTATCCTTTTGGATATTAGCGCTAGTTTCAAATTCAATTCGCATTACTACAAAACCATTTTGATGAGAACCATCAAATTAAATTGCACTTCTTCCCGCCGTTCTAGAAACGTTTTATATTTCATTGAATTTATTGTAGGCCATGCCGATGAAATTTCGAATTTCACATGGCAAAACGTACGTTTTTTAGGCTACAATCTTTGGAGGACAAGAAACGGGCGTCAACGAGTACCCTTCGATGGCGGGGCTGGTAAATCTGAACCCTTTCATCATAATTTGCGGGGCTAGCATAATCTCTGAATTTTTCGTGTTGACCGCCGGTCATTGCGTCTACAATAGAGATCGCAGCACGTTTTCGGTTTTAGTGGGCGGGCACAACATCACTTCAGGTAATGCAATATCGTCAGTTTCACGTAAAATCTCGCGATCAAAATACAAAGTATCGATTTGTTTATAGGGATCGATATTTCGATATCCGCTTAGTGGGTTTCATTCGACAAACATTAAGTAAACGTCGTTGCTACTCCCTCTCCTCTACTCCCGAATTCTACTTTTCTCTTTCTACTCTTTCTACTCCCGAATCCAAATTATACCGGGCGTGCGGGAAAGTCTCTGAGATTTAGATAAGGCACGAAAAAAATTTTTTTTCTATAGGCGCAACCTACGGAGCTATGACTCTCAAATGGACACCACCGAATTTTTTTATTAAAAAAAATAAAACCACAAATTCAATTTTTCCAAATTGTGTTTTCCTCGTGGTTTATAGTTCTTCCCGCCATATTTATTTTTTTATAATGATGGCTTTATGCATTTTTGATTTACCCTGTATCATAAGTTTAGCTAACTGCATTAAATTTAATGTTAATAACGAGGATCGTAGATACTTACACTAAAGTGGATTTCATCTGTTTCGGGATAGTAACTAGTCAAATCTGTTTTAAGTGGTCAATTTTATTATCCATATCCAGAATTTTAAATCAATAAAATGTTAAAATTTTTTGAATAAAACTAAATTCAAGTTTACAATTACAATTGCAATATTTAACGTTGTATTTAAAATATGAAAAGCTCAATTTCTTAAGAACTATTAATTGCCTCGTTTATTTAAAGCTATACCAAGTGCCCAAAAAGTATGAAAACGGTGGAATACCTGAAGAATTATAAAACTGTTTCATAACACCTAACAAGACCCTCATTCCATGAACACGGTGGTAGAGGGAGAGCAACTTTGACATCTCATTTTTCTTTTGTTTCTCGGTTAATGGCACTGTATTAGCAAAAAAGACGATTTATCGTATTTGTCAAAAATCCGACTTTATTGTTAGCTTCAAGATGTTTTTCCACTCCCTAATCCAAAATGTCTGATTATGCACTTATTCATTTATAAATTAAATGAAATGTCAAAGGGGGTATATACCATTTTTGATATATTAACATTTTGTGTAAGAATTGTAGTACCTGTCGTTCTGCATGTCTTGAGAAAAGAAATATGTGCCTATTGTAATAATTTAGTAACCTACTTTTTGTCTTATTGTTACGAACACCGGCAATTATAACCATTGTAAATTTAAACAGTTTTTAAATCTACCGAAAACAATTTGATCGTTCGCGATCTAGAGAAATGCAAACGCTCGAATTGACCCGCGACAGTGTTTAATGAAGCTGACATTTTAAAGTGACACTTTGGTAACGAATGATGAATGCATAATTGGGATTTTAGAGAATTTCTTGACAAACATGATAGATAAATGGCCTGGAGGTTACAGCACGAGCTACCGAGAATTCAGAATCAAATTTCGGGCAAAACCTGATATTTTTATGGCACAGAATCCGAATCTGTACTGATTTTATGATTTTAAATTGAATGACAACGTAGTTAGGAGCGGCTTAAATGGCAGCATTAAGTTGTTATTAAACCTTTTCTTTCCTTCTCAAATATCTTGCGACCGTATTTATGTTTAATCTGCATATTTAAATCTTGAATTATCTTATTGTTTTTGTTGTTGCCTTTATTTTTATTATTATGCGAAACAAATATTAAAAAGTGCGAGATAAAATTAGGATATTGAACGACCGACCTATATTTATAAGAATAATTTGCCTTTTAGGAACCACCCCTTATTCGAAGATCGTCATATTTCTACAGCAACGCAATATATTAAAGAGGTAACAAAGACGTCCCGAGATAATGACATGTAGTCTTCCATCACATCAAATTCGTTGTTATGAAATGGAACTTTTTCCCTGACATTCACACCCATTTAACTAGAGAGGGGTATAGCGATAAAAAATCCAACAACATTGACGCATAGAAAAATAACGTGTTGCTTTTAGCGCCACTAGCTGAAAATCCAAAGGAATAGTATTTTCAATGCAAATCAACTGCCATTAAGAAGTTTTATTTATTTTCATAGTTATTTTATTGTTATACTGCGTCTTCTTTCTTTTTCAGTTGTAAATTTTTGTACCCGCTAGGGACGCCTTTACAGAAGTGTGCAACATTATTATTTTATATATAATAATAATATTCGGTTAAACATATTTGTGTCACCGTAGAATCAATATATATTTATATATAAATATATATAAATTTTTTTGATTTTAATCGTCAATAGGCCACGAGTAGAAGAAAATGTTCGGGTAGAGTTCCCAAGATACTGTGAAATTTAATATACTCATGACTTTGGGTTCGATACAAGCAGAACACCTATTAACGACATTGAAAGGTACATTTCATAATCAACGTCCCCGCTATGGACTATTATACACGTGGTGTCTGGTCAGAAAATTATAAATATAAAGGTTTAAAATGCAAGAATTGTCACGAGTTCCTGTCCAGCTTTAAAACAAACGAAAACTAAAATGGTTTTTTCTCGTCAGAGAGCATTCTGAATTATTCTTTTTGGCTTAACTCGGTAAGCTCCGTTGGTCGACAACTCATACATTTTAGCTGTTATATTGGATCTTGTTTCTTAACTATATTTTGTTGATTTAAAATATTTCATATTTAGTTGAAATATTTATGCCCCAGTATGTTCTACAGAAAAATAATAACTATAAAAGGATTACAAAAGCGGTGTTAAAATTTGTCAAGAAAGAGTTTAAAAAGGACTCTGGAAAGTTTAAACAGTTTTTGAGAATGTCTAATCACACTTTTGTTAATATGCTGAGTCGTATGAAGGCCCAGATGGAGAAAACAAAGTTTCGAAATGCGTTAATGAATATTTTTTATTTCTAGTTCAACGAAAACCTTAATAAACTATTAGATTTCGACGTAAGGCAACCATTCTGAGTCAAATAGTTGCCGATTTCGATAAAATCTTAGTCAGAATCTGCTTTTTCGCCTCTTATTGTACCCAAATCTACCTTAGAAATGCAGATATATACTTAAAACACCTTCTTTTGGGACAAATAATTGGTTTTCGCCCTTGATTTACGGAAGATTATAGCCAAAACATGCATTTTCATAACTTAGCGAACTGAAATCTACATTAAAACTGCAGATAACTACTTAAAAATTCACTTCCTTGAATTGATAATAGGTTTTTCTTTGTCATTTTAAACAGATTCCAGTCAAAATCGGCTTCTTCGATTCATATCGTATCTAAAACCGCATCAAAACTGCAAATATCAGTTTAAACTATCATTTTTTGATACAAACAGTTATATATTCATGTCAATATCTTTCAAATTCTAGTCAAAATCGGCGTCTTTGGTCATTTTAGTAACGAAAACCTTAATAAACTATTAGATTTCGACGTAAGGCAACCTTTCTGAGTCAAATAGTTGCCGATTTCGATAAAATCTTAGTCAGAATCTGCTTTTTCGCCTCTTATTGTACCCAAATCTACCTTAGAAATGCAGATATATACTTAAAACACCTTCTTTTGGACAAATAATTGGTTTTCACCCTTGATTTACGGAAGATTATAGCCAAAACATGCATTTTCATAACTTAGCGAATTGAAATCTACATTAAAACTGCAGATAACTACATAAAAATTCACTTCCTTGAATTGATAATAGGTTTTTCTTTGTCATTTTAAACAGATTCCAGTCAAAATCGGCTTCTTCGATTCATATCGTATCTAAAACCGCATCAAAACTGCAAATATCAGTTTAAACTATCATTTTTTGATACAAACAGTTATATATTCATGTCAATATCTTTCAAATTCTAGTCAAAATCGGCGTCTTTGGGCATTTTAGTAACGAAAACCTTAATAAACTATTAGATTTCGACGTAAGGCAACCATTTTGAGTCAAATAGTTGCCGATTTCGATAAAATCTTAGTCAGAATCTGCTTTTTCGCCTCTTATTGTACCCAAATCTACCTTAGAAATGCAGATATATACTTAAAACACCTTCTTTTGGGACAAATAATTGGTTTTCGCCCTTGATTTACGGAAGATTATAGCCAAAACATGCATTTTCATAACTTAGCGAACTGAAATCTACATTAAAACTGCAGATAACTACTTAAAAATTCACTTCCTTGAATTGATAATAGGTTTTTCTTTGTCATTTTAAACAGATTCCAGTCACAATCGGCTTCTTCGATTCATATCGTATCTAAAACCGCATCAAAACTGCAAATATCAGTTTAAACTATCATTTTTTGATACAAACAGTTATATATTCATGTCAATATCTTTCAAATTCTAGTCAAAATCGGCGTCTTTGGGCATTTTAGTAACGAAAACCTTAATAAACTATTAGATTTCGACGTAAGGCAACCTTTCTGAGTCAAATAGTTGCCGATTTCGATAAAATCTTATTCAGAATCTGCTTTTTCGCCTCTTATTGTACCCAAATCTACCTTAGAAATGCAGATATATACTTAAAACACCTTCTTTTGGGACAAATAATTGGTTTTCGCCCTTGATTTACGGAAGATTAAAGCCAAAACATGCATTTTCATAACTTAGCGAACTGAAATCTACATTAAAACTGCAGATAACTACTTAAAAATTCACTTCCTTTAATTGATAATAGGTTTTTCTTTGTCATTTTTAACAGATTCCAGTCAAAATCGGCTTCTTCGACTCATATCGTACCTAAAACCGCATCAAAACTGCAAATATCAGTTTAAACTATCATTTTTTGATACAAACAGTTATATATTCATGTCAATATCTTTCAAATTCCAGTCAAAATCGGCGTCTTTAGGCATTTTAGTAACGAAAACCGTAATAAACTATTAGATTTCGACGTAAGGCAACCTTTCTGAGTCAAATAGTTGCCGATTTCGATAAAATCTTAGTCAGAATCTGCTTTTTCGCCTCTTATTGTACCCAAATCTACCTTAGAAATGCAGATATATACTTAAAACACCTTCTTTTAGACAAATAATTGGTTTTCGCCCTTGATTTACGGAAGATTATAGCCAAAACATGCATTTTCATAACTTAGCGAACTGAAATCTACATTAAAACTGCAGATAACTACATAAAAATTCACTTCCTTGAATTGATAATAGGTTTTTCTTTGTCATTTTAAACAGATTCCAGTCAAAATCGGCTTCTTCGATTCATATCGTATCTAAAACCGCATCAAAACTGCAAATATCAGTTTAAAGTATCATTTTTTGATACAGACAGTTATATATTCATGTCAATATCTTTCAAATTTTAGTCAAAATCGGCGTCTTTGGGCATTTTAGTAACGAAAACCTTAATAAACTATTAGATTTCGACGTAAGGCAACCATTTTGAGTCAAATAGTTGCCGATTTCGATAAAATCTTAGTCAGAATCTGCTTTTTCGCCTCTTATTGTACCCAAATCTACCTTAGAAATGCAGATATATACTTAAAACACCTTCTTTTGGGACAAATAATTGGTTTTCGCCCTTGATTTACGGAAGATTATAGCCAAAACATGCATTTTCATAACTAAGCGAACTGAAATCTACATTAAAACTGCAGATAACTACTTAAAAATTCACTTCCTTGAATTGATAATAGGTTTTTCTTTGTCATTTTAAACAGATTCCAGTCAAAATCGGCTTCTTCGACTCATATCGTACCTAAAACCGCATCAAAACTGCAAATATCAGTTTAAACTATCATTTTTTGATACAAACAGTTATATATTCATGTCAATATCTTTCAAATTCTAGTCAAAATCGGCGTCTTTAGGCATTTTAGTAACGAAAACCGTAATAAACTATTAGAATTCGACGTAAGGCAACCTTTCTGAGTCAAATAGTTGCCGATTTCGATAAAATCTTAGTCAGAATCTGCTTTTTCGCCTCTTATTGTACCCAAATCTACCTTAGAAATGCAGATATATACTTAAAACACCTTCCTTTGGACAAATAATTGGTTTTCGCCCTTGATTTACGGAAGATTATAGCCAAAACATGCATTTTCATAACTTAGCGAACTGAAATCTACATTAAAACTGCAGATAACTACATAAAAATTCACTTTCTTGAATTGATAATAGGTTTTTCTTTGTCATTTTAAACAGATTCCAGTCAAAATCGGCTTCTTCGATTCATATCGTATCTAAAACCGCATCAAAACTGCAAATATCAGTTTAAACTATCATTTTTTGGTACAAACAGTTATATATTCATGTCAATATCTTTCAAATTCTAGTCAAAATCGGCGTCTTTGGGCATTTTAGTAACGAAAACCTTAATAAACTATTAGATTTCGACGTAAGGCAACCATTCTGTGTCAAATAGTTGCCGATTTCGATAAAATCTTAGTCAGAATCTGCTTTTTCGTCTCTTATTGTACCCAAATCTACCTTAGAAATGCAGATATATACTTAAAACTCCTTCTTTTGGGACAAATAACTGGTCTTGGCCCTTGATTTACGGAAGATTATAGCCAAAACATGCATTTTCATAACTTAGCGAACTGAAATCTACATTAAAACTGCAGATAACTACTTAAAAATTCACTTCCTTGAATTGATAATAGGTTTTTCTTTGTCATTTTAAACAGATTCCAGTCAAAATCGGCTTCTTCGATTCATATCGTATCTAAAACCGCATCAAAACTGCAAATATCAGTTTAAACTATCATTTTTTGATACAAACAGTTATATATTCATGTCAATATCTTTCAAATTCTAGTCAAAATCGGCGTCTTTGGGCATTTTAGTAACGAAAACCTTAATAAACTATTAGATTTCGACGTAAGGCAACCATTCTGAGTCAAATAGTTGCCGATTTCGATAAAATCTTAGTCAGAATCTGCTTTTTCGCCTCTTATTGTACCCAAATCTACCTTAGAAATGCAGATATATACTTAAAACACCTTCTTTTGGGACAAATAATTGGTTTTCGCCCTTGATTTACGGAAGATTATAGCCAAAACATGCATTTTCATAACTTAGCGAACTGAAATCTACATTAAAACTGCAGATAACTACTTAAAAATTCACTTCCTTGAATTGATAATAGGTTTTTCTTTGTCATTTTAAACAGATTCCAGTCAAAATCGGCTTCTTCGATTCATATCGTATCTAAAACCGCATCAAAACTGCAAATATCAGTTTAAACTATCATTTTTTGATACAAACAGTTATATATTCATGTCAATATCTTTCAAATTCTAGTCAAAATCGGCGTCTTTGGGCATTTTAGTAACGAAAACCTTAATAAACTATTAGATTTCGACGTAAGGCAACCATTCTGAGTCAAATAGTTGCCGATTTCGATAAAATCTTAGTCAGAATCTGCTTTTTCGCTTCTAATTGTACCCAAATCTACCTTAGAAATGCAGATATATACTTAAAACACCTTCTTTTGGGACAAATAATTGGTTTTAGCCCTTGATTTACGGAAGATTATAGCCAAAACATGCATTTTCATAACTTAGCGAACTGAAAACTACATTAAAACTGCAGATAACTACTTAAAAATTCACTTCCTTGAATTGATAATAGGTTTTTCTTTGTCATTTTAAACAGATTCCAGTCAAAATCGGCTTCTTCGATTCATATCGTATCTAAAACCGCATCAAAACTGCAAATATCAGTTTAAACTATCATTTTTTGATACAAACAGTTATATATTCATGTCAATATCTTTCAAATTCTAGTCAAAATCGGCGTCTTTGGGCATTTTAGTAACGAAAACCTTAATAAACTATTAGATTTCGACGTAAGGCAACCTTTCTGAGTCAAATAGTTGCCGATTTCGATAAAATCTTAGTCAGAATCTGCTTTTTCGCCTCTTATTGTACCCAAATCTACCTTAGAAATGCAGATATATACTTAAAACACCTTCTTTTGGGACAAATAATAGGTTTTCGCCCTAGATTTACGGAAGATTATAGCCAAAACATGCATTTTCATAACTTAGCGAACTGAAATCTACATTAAAACTGCAGATAACTACTTAAAAATTCACTTCCTTGAATTGATAATAGGTTTTTCTTTGTCATTTTAAACAGATTCCAGTCAAAATCGGCTTCTTCGACTCATATCGTACCTAAAACCGCATCAAAACTGCAAATATCAGTTTAAACTATCATTTTTTGATACAAACAGTTATATATTAATGTCAATATCTTACAAATTCTAGTCAAAATGTGCGTCTTTGGGCATTCTAGTAACGAAAACCTTAATAAACTATTAGATTTCGACGTAAGGCAACCATTCTGAGTCAAATAGTTGCCGATTTCGATAAAATCTTAGACAGAATCTGCTTTTTCGCCTCTTATTGTACCCAAATCTACCTTAGAAATGCAGATATATACTCAGAACACCTTCTTTTGGGACAAATAATTGGTTTTCGCCCTTGATTTACGGAAGATTATAGCCAAAACATGCATTTTCATAACTTAGCGAACTGAAATCTACATTAAAACTGCAGATAACTACTTAAAAATTCACTTCCATGAATTGATTATAGGTTTTTCTTTGTCATTTTAAACAGATTCCAGTCAAAATCGGCTTCTTCCATTCATATCGCATCTAAAACCGCATCAAAACTGCAAATATCAGTTTAAACTATCATTTTTTGATACAAACAGTTATATATTCATGTCAATATCTTTCAAATTCTAGTCAAAATCGGCGTCTTTGGGCATTTTAGTAACGAAAACCTTAATAAAGTATTAGATTTCGACGAAAGGCAACCTTTCTGAGTCAAATAGTTGCCGATTTCGAAAAAATCCTAGTCAGAATCTGCTTTTTCGCCTCTTATTGTACCCAAATCTACCTTAGAAATGCAGATATATACTTAAAACACCTTCTTTTGGGACAAATAATTGGTTTTCGCCCTTGATTTACGGAAGATTATAGCCAAAACATGCATTTTCATAACTTAGCGAACTGAAATCTACATTAAAACTGCAGATAACTACTTAAAAATTCACTTCCTTGAATTGATAATAGGTTTTTCTTTGTCACTTTAAACAGATTCCAGAGAAAAATTTCTGGGCTGAGCTGTTAATTAAAAGATATATATTTCAAGCAAAACAATGGCCGTTTGCAGTAGGTAGGTTTCGAACTCAATCCCCATAATTGACAAAATTTTCTGGACTGAGCTGCTAATTACAAAAATTATATTTCAAACAAAACAATTTCCGTTTGCAGTAAGTAGGTTTCGAACCTACACTGCCATCGAGAATCTCGTGTCTAGTCACCCGAATTAACCAATAGACCAAGGCTAAATCTGTTTGACAGTCGAACTATTTCTGGTGATGTGCCATGCGTTGAAACATAAGGCCATTATATTTTTAGAAATTTATGTACTCAATCTTGATATTGGAAAAAATTTCTGGGCTGAGCTGTTAATTAAAAAATATATATTTCAACCAAAACAATGGCCGTTTGCAGTAGGTAGGTTTCGAAATTAATCCCCATAATTGACAAAATTTTCTGGACTGAGCTGCTAATTACAAAAATTATATTTCAAGCAAAACAATTTCCGTTTGCAGTTGGTAGGTTTCGAACCTACGCTGCCATGGAGAATCTGATTTCTCGTCAGGCGCCTTAATTGACAGACCAGGGCTAAATCTGTTTGAAAGTAGAACTATTTCTTTTGATGTGCCATTTGAAATATTAGGACATTATATTGTTTTAAATGTATGCACTCAATCCCCATAATTGACAAAATTTTCTGGACTGAGCTGCTAATTACAAAAAATATATTTCAAGCAAAACAAATGGTCGTTTGCAGCAGGTAGGTTTCGAACCTACGCTGCCATGGAGAATCTGATTTGTAGTCCGACGCCTTAACCCACAGACCAGGGCTAAATCTGTTTGAAAGTAGAACTATTTCTTTTGATGTGCCATTTGAAATATAAGGACATTATATTGTTTTAAATGTATGCACTCAATCCCCATAATTGACAAAATTTTCTGGACTGAGCTGCTAATTACAAAAAATATATTTCAAGCAAAACAAATGGTCGTTTGCAGCAGGTAGGTTTGGAACCTATGCTGATAGAGAATCTGATATCTAGTCAGACGCCTTTACCGACAGACCAAATCTAAATTTGTTTGAAAGTGGAACTATTTTTGGTGATGTGCCATGCGTTGAAATATAAGGCCATTATATTTTTATAAATTTATGTACCCAATCTTCATATTTGAAAAAATTTCTGGGCTGAGCTGTAAATTAAAAAATATATATTTCAAGCAAAACAATGGCCGTTTGCAGTAGGTAGGTTTCGAACTCAATCCCCATAATTGACAAAATTTTCTGGACTGAGCTGCTAATTATAAAAATTATATTTCAAGCAAAACAAATGGCCGTTTGCAGTAGGTAGGTTTCGAACCTACGCTGATATGGAGAATCTGATTTCTAGTCAGACGCTTTTACCGAGAGACCAAATCTAAATTTGTTTGAAAGTGGTACTATTTCTGGTGATGTGCCATGCGTTGAAATATAAGGCCATTATATTTTTATAAATTTATGTACTCAATCCCCATATCTGAGAAAAATTTCTGGGCTGAGCTGTTAATTAAAAAATATATATTTCAAGCAAAACAATTTCCGTTTGCAGTAGGTAGGTTTCGAATCTACGCTGCCATGGAAAATCTGATTTCTAGTCAGACGCCTTAACCGACAGACCAGGGCTAAATCTGTTTGAAAGAAGAACTATTTCTGGTGATATGCCATTTGAAATATAAGAGCATTATATGGTTTTAAATGTATGCACTCAATCCCCATAATTGACAAAATTTTCTGGACTGAGCTGCTAATTACAAAAATTATATTTCACGCAAAACAAATGGTTGTTTGCAGTATGTAGGTTTCATACCTACGCTGCCATGGAGAATCTGATTTGTAGTCAGACGCCTTAACCCACAGACCAGGGCTAAATCTGTTTGAAAGTAGAACTATTTCTTTTGATGTGCCATTTGAAATATAAGGACATTATATTGTTTTAAATGTATGCACTCAATCCCCATAATTGACAAAATTTTCTGGACTGAGCTGCTAATTACAAAAATTATATTTCAAGCAAAACAAATGGTCGTTTGCAGTAGGTAGGTTTGGAACCTATGCTGATAGAGAATCTGATTTCTAGTCAGACGCCTTTACCGACAGACCAAATCTAAATTTGTTTGAAAGTGGTACTATTTCTGGTGATGTGCCATGCGTTGAAATATAAGGCCATTATATTTTTATAAATTTATGTACTCAATCCCCATATCTGAGAAAAATTTCTGGGCTGAGCTGTTAATTAAAAATTATATATTTCAAGCAAAACAATGGCCGTTTGCAGTAGGTGGGTTTCGAACCTACGCTGCCATAGAGAATCTGGTTTCTAGTCAGATGCCTTAACCGACAGACCAGGGCTAAATCTGTTTGAAAGTAGAACTATTTCTGATGATGTGCCATTTGAAATATAAGGGCATTTTATTGTTGTAAATTTATGCACTCAATCCCCATAATTGACCACATTTTTTGGGCAGAGCTGCTAATTACAAAAATTAAATTTCAAGCAAAACAAATTTTCGTTTGCAGTAGGTAGGTTTCGAATCTACGCTGCCATGGAGAATCTCATTTCTAGTCAGACGCCTTAACCGACAGACCAGGGCTAAATCTGTTTGAAAGTAGAACTATTTTTGGTGATGTGCCATGCGTTGAAATATAAGTCCATTATATTTTTTTAAATTTATGTAATCAATTCCCATATTTGAGAAAAATTTCTGGGCTGAGCTGTTAACTAAAAATTATATATTTCAAGCAAAACAATGGCCGTTAGCAGTAGGTAGGTTTCGAACCTACGCTGCCATAGAGAATCTGATTTCTAGTCAGACGCCTTAACCGACAGACCAAGGCTAAATCTGTTTGAAAGTCGAACTATTTCTGGTGATGTGCCATGCGTTGAAATATAAGGCCATTATATATTTTTAAATTTATGTAGTCAATCCCCATATTTGAGAAAAATTTCTGGGCTGAGTTGTTAATTAAAAAATATATATTTCAAGCAAAACAATGGCCGTTTGCAGTGGGTAGGTTTCGAACCTACGCTACCATAGAGAATCTGATTTCAAGTCAGACGCCTTAACCGACAGAACAAGGCTAAATCTGTTTGAAAGTCGAACTATTTCTGGTGATGTGCCATGCGTTGAAATATAAGTAAATTATATTTTTATAAATTTATGTACTCAATCCCCATATTTAAGAAAAATTTCTGTTCTGAGCTGTTAACTAAAAATTATATATTTCAAGCAAAACAATGGCCGTTTGCAGTAGGTAGGTTTCGAACCTACGCTGCCATGGAGAATCTGATTTCTAGTCAGACCCCTTAACCGACAGACCAAGGCTAAATCTGTTTGAAAGTCGAACTATTTCTGGTGATGTGCCAGGCGTTGCAATATAAGTCCATTATATTTTTTTAAATTTATGTAGCCAATCCCCATATTTGAGAAAAATTTCTGGGCTGAGCTGTTAATTAAGAAATATATATTTCAAGCAAAACAATGGCGGTTTGCAGTGGGTAGGTTTCGAACCTACGCTGCCATAGAGAATCTGATTTCAAGTCAGACGCCTTAACCGACAGAACAAGGCTAAATCTGTTTGAATGTCGCACTATTTCTGGTGATGTGCCATACTTTGAAATATAAGTAAATTATATTTTTATAAATTTATGTACTCAATCCTTAATTTAAGAAAAATTTCTGTTCTGAGCTGTTAATTAAAAATTATATATTTCAAGCAAAACAATGGCCGTTTGCAGTAGGTGGGTTTCGAACCTACGCTGCCATAGAGAATCTGGTTTCTAGTCAGATGCCTTAACCGACAGACCAGGGCTAAATCTGTTTGAAAGTAGAACTATTTCTGATGATGTGCCATTTGAAATATAAGGGCATTTTATTGTTGTAAATTTATGCACTCAATCCCCATAATTGACCACATTTTTTGGGCAGAGCTGCTAATTACAAAAATTAAATTTCAAGCAAAACAAATTTTCGTTTGCAGTAGGTAGGTTTCGAATCAACGCTGCCATGGAGAGTCTCATTTCTAGTCAGACGCCTTAACCGACAGACCAGGGCTAAATCTGTTTGAAAGTAGAACTATTTTTGGTGATGTGCCATTTGAAATATAAGGCCATTATATTGTTTTAAATTTATGCACTCAATCCCCATAATTGACAAAATTTTCTGGACTGAACTGCTAATAACAAAAATTATATTTCAAGCAAAACAAATGGTCGTTTGCAGTAGGTAGGTTTCGAACCTATGCTGATAGAGAATCTGATTTCTAGTCAGACGCCTTAACCGACCGACCAAAGCTAAATCTGTTTGAAAGTCGAACTATTTCTGGTGATGTGCCATGCTTTGAAATATAAGTCCATTATATTTTTATAAATTTATGTATTCAATCCCCATATTTGAGAAAAATTTCTAGGCTGAGCTGTTAATTAGAAAATATATATTTCAAGCAAAACAATGGCCGTTTGCATTAGGTAGGTTTCGAACCTGCGCTGCCATGAGGAATCTGATTTCTAGACAGACGCTTTAACGGACAGACCAAGGCTAAATCTGTTTGAAAGTAGAACCATTTCTGGTGATGTGCCATGCTTTGAAATATAAGGGCATTATATTGTTATAAATTTATGCACTCAATCCCCATAATTGACAAAATTTTCTTGGCTGAGCTGCTAATTACAAAAATTATATTTCAAGCAAAACAATGGTCGTTTGCAGTAGGTAGGTTTCGAACCTATGCTGATAGAGAATCTGATTTCTAGTCATACGCCTTATCCGACAGACCAAGGCTAAATCTGTTTGACAGTCGAACTATTTCTGGTGATGTGTCATGCGTTGAAATATAAGGCCATTATATTTTTTTAAATTTATGTAATCAATCCCCATATTTGAGAAAAATTTCTGGGCTGAGCTGTTAACTAAAAATTATATATTTCAAGCAAAACAATGGCCGTTAGCAGTAGGTAGGTTTCGAACCTACGCAGCCATAGAGAATCTGATTTCTAGTCAGACGCCTTAACCGACAGACCAAGGCTAAATCTGTTTGAAAGTCGAACTATTTCTGGTGATGTGCCATGCGTTGAAATATAAGGCCATTATATATTTTTAAATTTATGTAGTCAATCCCGATATTTGAGAAAAATTTCTGGGCTGAGCTGTTAATTAAAAAATATATATTTCAAGCAAAACAATGGCCGTTAGCAGTAGGTAGGTTTCGAACCTACGCTGCCATAGAGAATCTGATTTCTAGTCAGACGCCTTAACCGACAGACCAAGGCTAAATCTGTTTGAAAGTCGAACTATTTCTGGTGATGTGCCATGCGTTGAAATATAAGGCCATTATATATTTTTAAATTTATGTAGTCAATCCCCATATTTGAGAAAAATTTCTGGGCTGAGCTGTTAATTAAAAAATATATATTTCAAGCAAAACAATGGCCGTTTGCAGTGGGTAGGTTTCGAACCTACGCTACCATAGAGAATCTGATTTCTAGTCAGACGCCTTAACCGACAGACCAAGGCTAAATCTGTTTGAAAGTCGAACTATTTCTGGTGATGTGCCATGCGTTGAAATATAAGGCCATTATATATTTTTAAATTTATGTACTCAATCCCCATATTTAAGAAAAATTTCTGTTCTGAGCTGTTAATTAAAAATTATATATTTCAAGCAAAACAATGACTGCTTGCAGTAGGTGAGTTTCGAACCTACGCTGCCATAGAGAATCTGATTTCTAGTCAGACGCCTTAACCGACAGACCAGGGCTAAATCTGTTTGAAAGTAGAACTATTTCTGGTGATGTGCCATACGTTGAAATATAAGTAAATTATATTTTTATAAATTTATGTACTCAATCCTTAATTTAAGAAAAATTCCTGTTCTGAGCTGTTAATTAAAAATTATATATTTCAAGCAAAACAATGGCCGTTTGCAGTAGGTGGGTTTCGAACCTACGCTGCCATAGAGAATCTGGTTTCTAGTCAGATGCCTTAACCGACAGACCAGGGCTAAATCTGTTTGAAAGTAGAACTATTTCTGATGATATGCCATTTGAAATATAAGGGCATTTTATTGTTGTAAATTTATGCACTCAATCCCCATAATTGACCACATTTTTTGGGCAGAGCTGCTAATTACAAAAATTAAATTTCAAGCAAAACAAATTTTCGTTTGCAGTAGGTAGGTTTCGAATCTACGCTGCCATGGAGAATCTCATTTCTAGTCAGACGCCTTAACCGAGAGACCAGGGCTAAATCTGTTTGAAAGTAGAACTATTTTTGGTGATGTGCCATTTGAAATATAAGGGCATTATATTGTTTTAAATTTATGCCCTCAATCCCCATAATTGACAAAATTTTCTGGACTGAACTGCTTATAACAAAAATTATATTTCAAACAAAACAAATGGTCGTTTGCAGTAGGTAGATTTTGAACCTATGCTGATAGAGAATCTGATTTCTAGTCAGACGCCTTAACCGACCGACCAATGCTAAATCTGTTGGAAAGTCGAACTATTTCTGGTGATGTGCCATGCGTTGAAATATAAGTCCATTATATTTTTATAAATTTATGTATTCAATCCCCATATTTGAGAAAAATTTCTAGGCTGAGCTGTTAATTAGAAAATATATATTTCAAGCAAAACAATGGCCGTTTGCATTAGGTAGGTTTCGAACCTACGCTGCCATGGGGAATCTGATTTCTAGACAGACGCTTTAACGGACAGACCATGGCTAAATCTGTTTGAAAGTAGAACCATTTCTGGTGATGTGCCATGCTTTGAAATATAAAAGCAATATATTGTTATAAATTTATGCACTCAATGCCCATAATTGACAAAATTTTCTTGGCTGAGCTGCTAATTACAAAAATTATATTTCAAGCAAAACAAACCTTAATAAACTATTAGATTTCGACGTAAGGCAACCTTTCTGAGTCAAATAGTTGCCGATTTCGATAAAATCTTAGTCAGAATCTGCTTTTTCGCCTCTTATTGTACCGAAATCTACCTTAGAAATGCAGATATATACTTAAAACACCTTCTTTTGGGACAAATAATTGGTTTTCGCAATTGATTTACAGAAGATTATAGCCAAAACATGCATTTTCATAACTTAACGAACTGAAATCTACATTAAAACTGCAGATAACTACTTAAAAATTCACTTCCTTGAATTGATAATAGGTTTTTCTTTGTCATTTTAAACAGATTCCAGTCAAAATCGGCTTCTTCGATTCATATCGTATCTAAAACCGCATCAAAACTGCAAATATCAGTTTAAACTATCATTTTTTGATACAAACACTTATATATTCATGTCAATATCTTTCAAATTCTAGTCAAAATCGGCGTCTTTGGGCATTTTAGTAACGAAAACCTTAATAAACTATTAGATTTCGACGTAAGGCAACCTTTCTGAGTCAAATAGTTGCCGATTTCGATAAAATCTTAGTCAGAATCTGCTTTTTCGCCTCTTATTGTACCCAAATCTACCTTAGAAATGCAGATATATACTTAAAACACCTTCTTTTGGGACAAATAATTGGTTTTCGCCCTTGATTTACTGAAGATTATAGCCAAAACATGCATTTTCATAACTTAGCGAACTGAAATCTACATTCAAACTGCAGATAACTACTTAAAAATTCACTTCCTTGAATTGATAATAGGTTTTTCTTTGTCATTTTAAACAGATTCCAGTCAAAATCGGCTTCTTCGACTCATATCGTACCTAAAACCGCATCAAAACTGCAAATATCAGTTTAAACTATCATTTTTTGATACAAACAGTTATATATTCATGTCAATATCTAACAAATTCTAGTCAAAATGTGCGTCTTTGGGCATTCTAGTAACGAAAACCTTAATAAACTATTAGATTTCGACGTAAGGCAACCATTCTGAGTCAAATAGTTGCCGATTTCGATAAAATCTTAGTCAGAATCTGCTTTTTCGCGTCTTATTGTACCTTACCTTAGAAATGCAGATATATACTTAAAACACCTTCTTTTGGGACAAATAATTGGTTTTCGCAATTGATTTACAGAAGATTATAGCCAAAACATGCATTTTCATAACTTAACGAACTGAAATCTACATTAAAACTGCAGATAACTACTTAAAAATTCACTTCCTTGAATTGATAATAGGTTTTTCTTTGTCATTTTAAACAGATTCCAGTCAAAATCGGCTTCTTCGATTCATATCGTATCTAAAACCGCATCAAAACTGCAAATATCAGTTTAAACTATCATTTTTTGATACAAACACTTATATATTCATGTCAATATCTTTCAAATTCTAGTCAAAATCGGCGTCTTTGGGCATTTTAGTAACGAAAACCTTAATAAACTATTAGATTTCGACGTAAGGCAACCTTTCTGAGTCAAATAGTTGCCGATTTCGATAAAATCTTAGTCAGAATCTGCTTTTTCGCCTCTTATTGTACCCAAATCTACCTTAGAAATGCAGATATATACTTAAAACACCTTCTTTTGGGACAAATAATTGGTTTTCGCCCTTGATTTACTGAAGATTATAGCCAAAACATGCATTTTCATAACTTAGCGAACTGAAATCTACATTAAAACTGCAGATAACTACTTAAAAATTCACTTCCTTGAATTGATAATAGGTTTTTCTTTGTCATTTTAAACAGATTCCAGTCAAAATCGGCTTCTTCGACTCATATCGTACCTAAAACCGCATCAAAACTGCAAATATCAGTTTAAACTATCATTTTTTGATACAAACAGTTATATATTCATGTCAATATCTAACAAATTCTAGTCAAAATGTGCGTCTTTGGGCATTCTAGTAACGAAAACCTTAATAAACTATTAGATTTCGACGTAAGGCAACCATTCTGAGTCAAATAGTTGCCGATTTCGATAAAATCTTAGTCAGAATCTGCTTTTTCGCGTCTTATTGTACCCAAATCTACCTTAGAAATGCAGATATATACTCAGAACACCTTCTTTTTTGACAAATAATTGGTTTTCGCCCTTGATTTACGGAAGATTATAGCCAAAACATGCATTTTCATAACTTAGCGAAATGAAATCTACATTAAAACTGCAGATAACTACTTAAAAATTCACTTCCTTGAATTGATAATAGGTTTTTCTTTGTCATTTAAAACAGATTTCAGTCAAAATCGGCTTCTTCGATTCATATCGCATCTAAAACCGCATCAAAACTGCAATTATCAGTTTAAACTATCATTTTTTGATACAAACAGTTATATATTTATGTCAATATCTTTCAAATTCTAATCAAAATCGGCGTCTTTGGGCATTTTAGTAACGAAAACCTTAATAAACTATTAGATTTCGACGTAAGGCAACCATTCTGAGGCAAATAGTTGCCGATTTCAAAAAAATCCTAGTCAGAATCTGCTTTTTCGCCTCTTATTGTACCCAAATCTACCTTAGAAATGCAGATATATACTTAAAACGCCTTCTTTTGGGACAAATAATTGGTTTTCGCCCTTGATTTACGGAAGATTATAGCCAAAACATGCATTTTCATAACTTAGCGAACTGAAGTCTACATTAAAACTGCAGATAACTACTTAAAAATTCACTTCCTTGAATTGATAATAGGTTTTTCTTTGTCATTTTAAACAGATTCCAGTCAAAATCGGCTTCTTCGATTCATATCGTACCTAAAACCGCATCAAAACTGCAAATACAGTTTAAACTATCATTTTTCGATACAAACAGTTATATATTCATGTCAATATCTTTCAAATTCTAGTCAAAATCGGCGTCTTTGGGCATTTTAGTAACGAAAACCTTAATAAACTATTAGATTTCGACGTAAGGCAACCATTCTGAGTCAAATAGTTGCCGATTTTGATAAAATCTTAGTCAGAATCTGCTTTTTCGCCTCTTATTGTACCCAAATCTACCTTAGAAATGGAGATATATACTTAAAACACCTTCTTTTGGGACAAATAATTGGTTTTCGCCCTTGATTTACGGAAGATTATAGCCAAAACATGCATTTTCATAACTTAGCGAACTGAAATCTACATTAAAACTGCAGATAACTACTTAAAAATTCACTTCCTTGAATTGATAATAGGTTTTTCTTTGTCATTTTAAACAGATTCCAGTCAAAATCGGCTTCTTCGATTCATATCGTATCTAAAACCGCATCAAAACTGCAAATATCAGTTTAAACTATCATTTTTTGATACAAACAGTTATATATTCATGTCAATATCTTTCAAATTCTAGTCAAAATCGGCGTCTTTGGGCATTTTAGTAACGAAAACCTTAATAAACTATTAGATTTCGACGTAAGGCAACCTTTCTGAGTCAAATAGTTGCCGATTTCGATAAAATCTTAGTCAGAATCTGCTTTTTCGCCTCTTATTGTACCCAAATCTACCTTAGAAATGGAGATATATACTTAAAACACGTTCTTTTGGGACAAATAATTGGTTTTCGCCCTTGATTTACGGAAGATTATAGCCATAACATGCATTTTCATAACTTAGCGAACTGAAATCTACATTAAAACTGCAGATAACTACTTAAAAATTCACTTCCTTGAATTGATAATAGGTTTTTCTTTGTCATTTTAAACAGATTCCAGTTAAAATCGGCTTCTTCGATTCATATCGTATCTAAAACCGCATCAAAACTGCAAATATCAGTTTAAACTATCATTTTTTGATACAAACAGTTGTATATTCATGTCAATATCTTTCAAATTCTAGTCAAAATCGGCGTCTTTGGGCATTTTAGTAACGAAAACCTTAATAAACTATTAGATTTCGACGTAAGGCAACCATTCTGAGTCAAATAGTTGCCGATTTCGATAAAATCTTAGTCAGAATCTGCTTTTTCACCTCTTATTGTACCCAAATCTACATTAAAACTGCAGATAACTACTTAAAAATTCACTTCCTTGAATTGATAATAGGTTTTTCTTTGTCATTTTAAACAGATTTCAGTCAAAATCGGCTTCTTCGACTCATATCGTACCTAAAACCGCATCAAAACTGCAAATATCAGTTTAAACTATCATTTTTTGATACAAACAGTTATATATTCATCTCAATATCTTACAAATTCTAATCAAAATGTGCGTCTTTGGGCATTCTAGTAACGAAAACCTTAATAAACTATTAGATTTCGACGTAAGGCAACCATTCTGAGTCAAATAGTTGCCGATTTCGATAAAATCTTAGTCAGAATCTGCTTTTTCGCCTCTTATTGTACCCAAATCTACCTTAGAAATGCAGATATATACTCAGAATACCTTCTTTTGGGACAAATAATTGGTTTTCGCCCTTGATTTACGGAAGATTATAGCCAAAACATGCATTTTCATAACTTAGCTAACTGAAATCTACATTAAAACTGCAGATAACTACTTAAAAATTCACTTCCTTGAATTGATAATAGGTTTTTCTTTGTCATTTTAAACAGATTCCAGTCAAAATCGGCTTCTTCGATTCATATCGCATCTAAAACCGCATCAAAACTGCAATTATCAGTTTAAACTATCATTTTTTGATACAAACAGTTATATATTTATGTCAATATCTTTCAAATTCTAGTCAAAATCGGCGTCTTTGGGCATTTTAGTAACGAAAACCTTAATAAACTATTAGATTTCGACGTAAGGCAACCTTTCTGAGTCAAATAGTTGCCGATTTCGAAAAAATCCTAGTCAGAATCTGCTTTTTCGCCTCTTATTGTACCCAAATCTACCTTAGAAATGCAGATATATATTTAAAACGCCTTCTTTTGGGACAAATAATTGGTTTTCGCCCTTGATTTACGGAAGATTATAGCCAAAACATGCATTTTCATAACTTAGCGAACTGAAATCTACATTAAAACTGCAGATAACTACTTAAAAATTCACTTCCTTGAATTGATAATAGGTTTTTCTTTGTCATTTTAAACAGATTACAGTCAAAATCGGCTTCTTCGATTCATATCGTATCTAAAACCGCATCAAAACTGCAAATATCAGTTTAAACTATCATTTTTTGATACAAACAGTTATATATTCATGTCAATATCTTTCAAATTCTAGTCAAAATCGGCGTCTTTGGGCATTTTAGTAACGAAAACCTTAATAAACTATTAGATTTCGACGTAAGGCAACCATTCTGAGTCAAATAGTTGCCGATTTCGATAAAATCTTAGTCAGAATCTGCTTTTTCGCCTCTTATTGTACCCAAATCTACCTTAGAAATGCAGATATATACTTAAAACACCTTCTTTTGGGACAAATAATTGGTTTTCGCCCTTGATTTACGGAAGATTATAACCAAAACATGCATTTTCATAACTTAGCGAACTGAAATCTACATTAAAACTGCAAATAACTACTTAAAAATTCACTTCCTTGAATTGATAATAGGTTTTTCTTTGTCATTTTAAACAGATTCCAGTCAAAATCGGCTTCTTCGACTCATATCGTACCTAAAACCGCATCAAAACTACAAATATCAGTTTAAACTATCATTTTTTGATACAAACAGTTATATATTCATGTCAATATCTTACAAATTCTAGTCAAAATGTGCGTCTTTGGGCATTCTAGTAACGAAAACCTTAATAAACTATTAGATTTCGACGTAAGGCAACCATTCTGAGTCAAATAGTTGCCGATTTCGATAAAATCTTAGTCAGAATCTGCTTTTTCGCCTCTTATTGTACCCAAATCTACCTTAGAAATGCAGATATATACTCAGAACACCTTCTTTTGGGACAAATAATTGGTTTTCGCCCTTGATTTACGGAAGATTATAGCCAAAACATTCATTTTCATAACTTAGCGAACTGAAATCTACATTAAAACTGCAGATAACTACTTAAAAATTCACTTCCTTGAATTGATAATAGGTTTTTCTTTGTCATTTTAAACAGATTCCAGTCAAAATCGGCTTCTTCGATTCATATCGCATCTAAAACCGCATCAAAACTGCAATTATCAGTTTAAACTATCATTTTTTGATACAAACAGTTATATATTTATGTCAATATCTTTCAAATTCTAGTCAAAATCGGCGTCTTTGGGCATTTTAGTAACGAAAACCTTAATAAACTTTTAGATTTCGACGTAAGGCAACCATTCTGAGTCAAATAGTTGCCGATTTCGATAAAATCTTAGTCAGAATCTGCTTTTTCGCCTCTTATTGTACCCAAATCTACCTTAGAAATGCAGATATATACTTAAAACACCTTCTTTTGGGACAAATAATTGGTTTTCGCCCTTGATTTACGGAAGATTATAGCCAAAACATGCATTTTCATAACTTAGCGAACTGAAATCTACATTAAACCTGCAGATAACTACTTAAAAATTCACTTCCTTGAATTGATAATAGGTTGTTCTTTATCATTTTAAACAGATTCCAGTCAAAATCGGCTTCTTCGACTCATATCGTACCTAAAACCGCATCAAAACTGCAAATATCAGTTTAAACTATCATTTTTTGATACAAACAGTTATATATTCATGTCAATATCTTACAAATTCTAGTCAAAATGTGCGTCTTTGGGCATTCTAGTAACGAAAACCTTAATAAACTATTAGATTTCGACGTAAGGCAACCATTCTGAGTCAAATAGTTGCCGATTTCGAAAAAATCCTAGTCAGAATCTGCTTTTTCGCCTCTTATTGTACCCAAATCTACCTTAGAAATGCAGATATATACTTAAAACGCCTTCTTTTGGGACAAATAATTGGTTTTCGCCCTTGATTTACGGAAGATTATAGCCAAAACATGCATTTTCATAACTTAGCGAACTGAAATCTACATTAAAACTGCAGATAACTACTTAAAAATTCACTTCCTTGAATTGATAATAGGTTGTTCTTTATCATTTTAAACAGATTCCAGTCAAAATCGGCTTCTTCGACTCATATCGTACCTAAAACCGCATCAAAACTGCAAATATCAGTTTAAACTATCATTTTTTGATACAAACAGTTATATATTCATGTCAATATCTTTCAAATTCTAGTCAAAATCGGCGTCTTTGAGCATTTTAGTATCGAAAACCTTAATAAACTATTAGATTTCGACGTAAGGCAACCATTCTGAGTCAAATAGTTGCCGATTTCGATAAAATCTTAGTCAGAATCTGCTTTTTCGCCTCTTATTGTACCCAAATCTACCTTAGAAATGCAGATATATACTCAGAATACCTTCTTTTAGGACAAATAATTGGTTTTCGCCCTTGATTTACGGAAGATTATAGCCAAAACATGCAATTTCATAACTTAGCGAACTGAAATCTACATTAAAACTGCAGATAACTACTTAAAAATTCACTTCCTTGAATTGATAATAGGTTTTTCTTTGTCATTTTAAACAGATTCCAGTCAAAATCGGCTTCTTGGACTCATATCGTACCTAAAACCGCATCAAAACTGCAAATATCAGTTTAAACTATCATTTTTTGATACAAACAGTTATATATTCATGTCAATATCTTTCAAATTCTAGTCAAAATCGGCGTCTTTGGGCATTTTAGTAACGAAAACCTTAATAAACTATTAGATTTCGACGTAAGGCAACCATTCTGAGTCAAATAGTTGCCGATTTCGATAACATCTTAGTCAGAATCTGCTTTTTCGCCTCTTATTGTACCCAAATCTACCTTAGAAATGCAGATATATACTTAAAACACCTTCTTTTGGGACAAATAATTAGTTTTCGCCCTTGATTTACGGAAGATTATAGCCAAAACATGCATTTTCATAACTTAGCGAACTGAAATCTACATTAAAACTGCAGATAACTACTTAAAAATTCACTTCCTTGATTTGATAATAGGTTTTTCTTTGTCATTTTAAACAGATTCCAGTCAAAATCGGCTTCTTCGACTCATATCGTACCTAAAACCGCATCAAAACTGCAAATATCAGTTTAAACTATCATTTTTTGATACAAACAGTTATATATTCATGTCAATATCTTTAAAATTCTAGTCAAAATCGGCGTCTTTGGGCATTTTAGTAACGAAAACCTTAAAAAACTATTAGATTTCGACGTAAGGCAACCATTCTGAGTCAATTAGTTGCCGATTTCGATAAAATCTTAAACAGATTCCAGTCAAAATCGGCTTCTTCGATTCATATCGTATCTAAAACCGCATCAAAACTGCAAATATCAGTTTAAACTATCATTTTTTGATACAAACAGTTATATATTCATGTCAATATCTTTCAAATTCTAGTCAAAATCGGCGCCTTTGGGCATTTTAGTAACGGAAACCTTAATAAACTATTAGATTCCGACGTAAGGCAACCATTCTGAGTCAAATAGTTGCCGATTTCGATAAAATCTTAGTCAGAATCTGCTTTTTCGCCTCTTATTGTACCCAAATCTACCTTAGAAATGCAGATATATATTTAAAACACCTTCTTATGGGACAAATAACTGGTCTTGGCCCTTGATTTACGGAAGATTATAGCCAAAACATGCATTTTCATAACTTAGCGAACTGAAATCTACATTAAAACTGCAGATAACTACTTAAAAATTCACTTCCTTGAATTGATAATATGTTTTTCTTTGTCATTTTAAACAGATTCCAGTCTTCGACTCATATCGTACCTAAAACCGCATCAAAACTGCAAATATCAGTTTAAACTATCATTTTTTGATACAAACAGTTATATATTCATGTCAATATCTTTCAAATTCTAGTCAAAATCGGCGTCTTTGGGCATTTTAGTAACGAAAACCTTAATAAACTATTAGATTTCGACGTAAGGCAACCCAAATCTACCTTAGAAATGCAGATATATACTTAAAACACCTTCTTTTGGGACAAATAATTGGTTTTCGCCCTTGATTTACGGAAGATTATAGCCAAAACATGCATTTTCATAACTAAGCGAACTTATTTGTCCCAAAAGAAGGTGTTTTAAGTATATATCTACATTTCTAAGGTAGATTTGGGTACAATAAGAGGCGAAAATGCAGAATCTGACTAAGATTTTATCGAAATCGGCAACTATTTGACTCAGAAAGGTTGCCTTACGTCGAAATCTAGTTTATTAAGGTTTTCGTTACTAAAATGCCCAAAGACGCCGATTTTGACTAGAATTTGAAAGATATTGACATGAATATATAACTGTTTGTATCAAAAAATGATAGTTTAAACTGATATTTGCAGTTTTGATGCGGTTTTAGGTACGATATGAGTCGAAGAAGCCGATTTTGACTGGAGTCTGTTTAAAATGACAAAGAAAAACCTATTATCAATTCAAGGAAGTGAATTTTTAAGTAGTTATCTGCAGTTTTATTGTAGATTTCAGTTCGCTAAGTTATGAAAATGCATGTTTTGGCTATAATCTTCCGTAAATCAAGGGCGAAAACCAATTATTTGTCCCAAAAGAAGGTGTTCTAAGTATATATCTGCATTTCTAAGGTAGATTTGGGTACAATAAGAGGCGAAAAAGCAGATTCTGACTAAGATTTTATCGAAATCGGCAACTATTTGACTCAGAATGGTTGCCTTTCGTCGAAATCTAATAGTTTATTAAGGTTTTCGTTACTAAAATGCCCAAAGACGCCGATTTTGACTAGAATTTGAAAGATATTGCCATGAATATATAACTGTTTGTATCAAAAAATGATAGTTTAAACTGGTATTTCCAGTTTTGATGCGGTTTTAGGTACGATATGAGTCGAAGAAGCCGATTTTGACTGGAATCTGTTTAAAATGACAAAGAAAAACCTATTATCAATTCAAGGAAGTGAATTTTTAAGTAGTTATCTGCAGTTTTAATGTAGATTTCAGTTCGCTAAGTTATGAAAATGCATGTTTTGGCTATAATCTTCTGTAAATCAAGGGCGAAAACCAATTATTTGTCCCAAAAGAAGGTGTTTTAAGTATATATCTGCATTTCTAAGGTAGATTTGGGTACAATAAGAGGCGAAAAAGCAGATTCTGACTAAGATTTTATCGAAATCGGCAACTATTTGACTCAGAAAGGTTGCCTCACGTCGAAATCTAATAGTTTATTAAGGTTTTCGTTACTAAAATGCCCAAAGACGCCGATTTTGACTAGAATTTGAAAGATATTGACATGAATATATAACTGTTTGTATCAAAAAATGATAGTTTAAACTGATATTTGCAGTTTTGATGCGGTTTTAGATACGATATGAATCGAAGAAGCCGATTTTGACTGGAATCTGTTTAAAATGACTAAGAAAAACCTATTATCAATTCAAGGAAGTGAATTTTTAAGTAGTTATCTGCAGTTTTAATGTAGATTTCAGTTCGCTAAATTATGAAAATGCATGTTTTGGCTATAATCTTCCGTAAATCAAGGGCGAAAACCAATTATTTGTCCCAGAAGAAGGTGTTTTAAGTATATATCTGCATTTCTAAGGTAGATTTGGGTACAATAAGAGGCGAAAAAGCAGATTCTGACTAAGATTTTATCGAAATCGGCAACTATTTGACTCAGAAAGGTTGCCTTACGTCGAAATCTAATAGTTTATTAAGGTTTTCGTTACTAAAATGCCCAAAGACGCCGATTTTGACTAGAATTTGAAAGATATTGATATGAATATATAACTGTTTGTATCAAAAAATGATAGTTTAAACTGATATTTGCAGTTTTGATGCGGTTTTAGATACGATATGAATCGAAGAAGCCGATTTTGACTGGAATCTGTTTAAAATGACAAAGAAAAACCTATCATCAATTCAAGAAAGTGAATTTTTAAGTAGTTATCTGCAGTTTTAATTTAGATTTCAGTTCGCTAAGTTATGAAAATGCATGTTTTGGCTATAATCTTCCGTAAATCAAGGGCGAAAACCAATTATTTGTCCCAAAAGAAGGTGTTTTAAGTATATATCTGCATTTCTAAGGTAGATTTGGGTACAATAAGAGGCGAAAAAGCAGATTCTGACTAAGATTTTATCGAAATCGGCAACTATTTGACTCAGAAAGGTTGCCTTACGTCGAAATCTAATAGTTTATTAAGGTTTTCGTTACTAAAATGCCCAAAGACGCCGATTTTGACTAGAATTTGAAAGATATTGATATGAATATATAACTGTTTGTATCAAAAAATGATAGTTTAAACTGATATTTGCAGTTTTGATGCGGTTTTAGATACGATATGAATCGAAGAAGCCGATTTTGACTGGAATCTGTTTAAAATGACAAAGAAAAACCTATCATCAATTCAAGAAAGTGAATTTTTAAGTAGTTATCTGCAGTTTTAATTTAGATTTCAGTTCGCTAAGTTATGAAAATGCATGTTTTGGCTATAATCTTCCGTAAATCAAGGGCGAAAACCAATTATTTGTCCCAGAAGAAGGTGTTTTAAGTATATATCTGCATTTCTAAGGTAGATTTGGGTACAATAAGAGGCGAAAAAGCAGATTCTGACTAAGATTTTATCGAAATCGGCAACTATTTGACTCAGAAAGGTTGCCTTACGTCGAAATCTAATAGTTTATTAAGGTTTTCGTTACTAAAATGCCCAAAGACGCCGATTTTGACTAGAATTTGAAAGATATTGACATGAATATATAACTGTTTGTATCAAAAAATGATAGTTTAAACTGATATTTGCAGTTTTGATGCGGTTGATGCTTTCAAATTCTAGTCAAAATCTGCGTCTTTGGGCATTCTAGTAACGAAAACCTTAATAAACTATTAGATTTCGACGTAAGGCATCCATTCTGAGTCAAATAGTTGCCGATTTCGATAAAATCTTAGTCAGAATATGCTTTTTCGCCTCTTATTGTACCCAAATCTACCTTAGAGATGCAGATATATACTTAAAACACCTTCTTTTGGGACAAATAATTGGTTTTCGCCCTTGATTTACGAAAGATTATAGCCAAAACATGCATTTTCATAACTTAGCGAACTGAAATCTACATTAAAACTGCAGATAACTACTTAAAAATTCACTTCCTTGAATTGATAATAGGTTTTTCTTTGCCATTTTAAACAGATTCCAGTCAAAATCGGCTTCTTCGACTCATATCGTACCTAAAACCGCATCAAAACTGCAAATATCAGTTTAAACTATCATTTTTTGATACAAACAGTTATATATTCATGTCAATATCTTTCAAATTCTAGTCAAAATCGGCGTCTTTGGGCATTTTAGTAACGAAAACCTTATTAAACTATTAGATTTCGACGTAAGGCAACCATTCTGAGTCAAATAGTTGCCGATTTCGATAAAATCTTAGTCAGAATCTGCTTTTTCGTCTCTTATTGTACCCAAATCTACCTTAGAAATGTAGATATATACTTAAAACACCTTCTTTTGGGACAAATAATTGGTTTTCGCCCTTGATTTACGGAAGATTATAGCCAAAACATGCATTTTCATAACTTAGCGAACTGAAATCTACATTAGAACTGCAGATAACTACTTAAAAATTCACTTCCTTGAATTGATAATAGGTTTTTCTTTGTCATTTTAAACAGATTCCAGTCAAAATCGGCTTCTTCGATTCATATCGTATCTAAAACCGCATCAAAACTGCAAATATCAGTTTAAATTACCATTTTTTGATACAAACAGTTATATATTCATGTCAATATCTATCAAATTCTAGTCAAAATCGGCGTCTTTGGGCATTTTAGTAACGAAAACCTTAATAAACTATTAGATTTCGACGTATGGCAACCTTTCTGAGTCAAATAGTTGCCGATTTCGAAAAAATCTTAGTCAGAATCTGCTTTTTCGCCTCTTATTGTACCCAAATCTACCTTAGAAATGCAGATATATACTTAAAACACCTTCTTTTGGGACAAATAATTGGTTTTGGCCCTTGATTTACTGAAGATTATAGCCAAAACATGCATTTTCATAACTTAGCGAACTGAAATCTACATTAAAACTGCAGATAACTACTTAAAAATTCACTTCCTTGAATTGATAATATGTTTTTCTTTGTCATTTTAAACAGATTCCAGTCAAAATCGGCTTCTTCGACTCATATCGTACCTAAAACCGCATCAAAACTGCAAATATCAGTTTAAACTATCATTTTTTGATACAAACAGTTATATATTCATGTCAGTATCTTACAAATTCTAGTCAAAATGTGCGTCTTTGGGAATTCTAGTAACGAAAACCTTAATAAACTATTAGATTTCGACGTAAGGCGACCATTCTGAGTCAAACAGTTGCCGATTTCGATAAAATCTTAGTCAGAATCTGCTTTTTCGCCTCTTATTGTACCCAAATCTACCTTAGAAATGCAGATATATACTCAGAACACCTTCTTTTGGGACAAATAATTGGTTTTCGCCCTTGATTTACGGAAGATTATAGCCAAAACATGCATTTTCATAACTTAGCGAACTGAAATCTACATTAAAACTGCAGATAACTACTTAAAAATTCACTTCCTTGAATTGATAATAGGTTTTTCTTTGTCATTTTAAACAGATTCCAGTCAAAATCGGCTTCTTCGATTCATATCGTATCTAAAACCGCATCAAAACTGCAAATATCAGTTTAAACTATAATTTTTTGATACAAACAGTTATATATTCATGTCAATATCTTTCAAATTCTAGTCAAAATCGGCGTCTTTGGGCATTTTAGTAACGAAAACCTTAATAAACTATTAGATTTCGACTTAAGGCAACCTTTCTGAGTCAAATAGTTGCCGATTTCGATAAAATCTTAGTCAGAATCTGCTTTTTCGCCTCTTATTGTACCCAAATCTACCTTAGAAATGCAGATATATACTTAAAACAAATTCTTTTGGGACAAATAATTGGTTTTCGCCCTTGATTTACGGAAGATTATAGCCAAAACATGCATTTTCATAACTTAGCGAACTGAAATCTACATTAAAACTACAGATAACTACTAAAAAATTCACTTCCTTGAATTGATAATAGGTTTTTATTTGTCATTTTAAACAGATTCCAGTCAAAATCGGCTTCTTCGATTCATATCGTATCTAAAACCGCATCAAAACTGCAAATATCAGTTTAAACTATCATTTTTTGATACAAACAGTTATATATTCATGTCAATATCTTTCAAATTCTAGTCAAAATCGGCGTCTTTGGGCATTTTAGTAACGAAAACCTTAATAAACTATTAGATTTCGACGTAAGGCAACCTTCCTGAGTCAAATAGTTGCCGATTTCGAAAAAATCTTAGTCAGAATCTGCTTTTTCGCCTCTTATTGTACCCAAATCTACCTTAGAAATGCAGATATATACTTAAAACACCTTCTTTTGGGACAAATAATTGGTTTTGGCCCTTGATTTACTGAAGATTATAGCCAAAACATGCATTTTCATAACTTAGCGAACTGAAATCTACATTAAAACTGCAGATAACTACTTAAAAATTCACTTCCTTGAATTGATAATATGTTTTTCTTTGTCATTTTAAACAGATTCCAGTCAAAATCGGCTTCTTCGACTCATATCGTACCTAAAACCGCATCAAAACTGCAAATATCAGTTTAAACTATCATTTTTTGCTACAAACAGTTATATATTCATGTCAGTATCTTACAAATTCTAGTCAAAATGTGCGTCTTTGGGAATTCTAGTAACGAAAACCTTAATAAACTATTAGATTTCGACGTAAGGCGACCATTCTGAGTCAAACAGTTGCCGATTTCGATAAAATCTTAGTCAGAATCTGCATTTTCGCCTCTTATTGTACCCAAATCTACCTTAGAAATGCAGATATATACTCAGAACACCTTCTTTTGGGACAAATAATTGGTTTTCGCCCTTGATTTACGGAAGATTATAGCCAAAACATGCATTTTCATAACTTAGCGAACTGAAATCTACATTAAAACTGCAGATAACTACTTAAAAATTCACTTCCTTGAATTGATAATAGGTTTTTCTTTGTCATTTTAAACAGATTCCAGTCAAAATCGGCTTCTTCGATTCATATCGCATCTAAAACCGCATCAAAACTGCAAATATCATTTTAAACTATCATTTTTTGATACAAACAGTTATATATTCATGTCAATATCTTTCAAATTTTAGTCAAAATCGGCGTCTTTGGGCATTTTAGTAACGAAAACCTTAATAAACTATTAGATTTCGACGTAAGGCAACCATTCTGAGTCAAATAGTTGCCGATTTCGATAAAATCTTAGTCAGAATCTGCTTTTTCGCCTCTTATTGTACCCAAATCTACCTTAGAAATGTAGATATATACAAATAAGTTCGCTTAGTTATGAAAATGCATGTTTTGGCTATAATCTTCCGTAAATCAAGGGCGAAAACCAATTATTTGTCCCAAAAGAAGGTGTTTTAAGTATATATCTGCATTTCTAAGGTAGATTTGGGTACAATAAGAGGCGAAAAAGCAGATTCTGACTAAGATTTTATCGAAATCGGCAACTATTTGACTCAGAATGGTTGCCTTACGTCGAAATCTAATAGTTTATTAAGGTTTTCGTTACTAAAATGCCCAAAGACGCCGATTTTGACTAGAATTTGAAAGATATTGACATGAATATATAACTGTTTGTATCAAAAAATGATACTTTAAACTGATATTTGCAGTTTTGATGCGGTTTTAGGTACGATATGAGTCGAAGAAGCCGATTTTGACTTGAATCTGTTTAAAATGACAAAGAACAACCTATTATCAATTCAAGGAAGTGAATTTTTAAGTAGTTATCTGCAGTTTTAATGTAGATTTCAGTTCGCTAAGTTATGAAAATGCATGTTTTGGCTATAATCTTCCGTAAATCAAGGGCGAAAACCAATTATTTGTCCCAAAAGAAGGTGTTTTAAGTATATATCTGCATTTCTAAGGTAGATTTGGGTACAATAAGAGGCGAAAAAGCAGATTCTGATTAGGATTTTTTCGAAATCGGCAACTATTTGACTCAGAAAGGTTGCCTTACGTCGAAATCTAATAGTTTATTAAGGTTTTCGTTACTAAAATGCCCAAAGACGCCGATTTTGACTAGAATTTGAAAGATATTGACATGAATATATAACTGTTTGTATCAAAAAATGATAGTTTAAACTGATATTTGCAGTTTTGATGCGGTTTTAGATACGATATGAATCGAAGAAGCCGATTTTGACTGGAATCTGTTTAAAATGACAAAGAAAAACCTATTATCAATTCAAGGAAGTGAATTTTTAAGTAGTTATCTGCAGTTTTAATGTAGATTTCAGTTCGCTAAGTTATGAAAATGCATGTTTTGGCTATAATCTTCCGTAAATCAAGGGCGAAAACCAATTATTTGTCCCAAAAGAAGGTGTTCTGAATATATATCTGCATTTCTAAGGTAGATTTGGGTACAATAAGAGGCGAAAAGCAGATTCTGACTAAGATTTTATCGAAATCGGCAACTATTTGACTCAGAATGGTTGCCTTACGTCGAAATCTAATAGTTTATTAAGGTTTTCGTTACTAAAATGCCTAAAGACGCCGATTTTGACTAGAATTTGAAAGATATTGACATGAATATATAACTGTTTGTATCAAAAAATGATAGTTTAAACTGATATTTGCAGTTTTGATGCGGTTTTAGGTACGATATGAGTCGAAGAAGCCGATTTTGACTGGAGTCTGTTTAAAATGACAAAGAAAAACCTATTATCAATTCAAGGAAGTGAATTTTTAAGTAGTTATCTGCAGTTTTAATGTAGATTTCAGTTCGCTAAGTTATGAAAATGCATGTTTTGGCTATAATCTTCCGTAAATCAAGGGCGAAAACCAATTATTTGTCCCAAAAGAAGGTGTTCTAAGTATATATCTGCATTTCTAAGGTAGATTTGGGTACAATAAGAGGCGAAAAAGCAGATTCTGACTAAGATTTTATCGAAATCGGCAACTATTTGACTCAGAATGGTTGCCTTACGTCGGAATCTAATAGTTTATTAAGGTTTTCGTTACTAAAATGCCCAAAGACGCCGATTTTGACTAGAATTTGAAAGATATTGCCATGAATATATAACTGTTTGTATCAAAAAATGATAGTTTAAACTGGTATTTCCAGTTTTGATGCGGTTTTATAATCTTCCGTAAATCAAGGGCGAAAACCAATTATTTGTCCCAAAAGAAGGTGTTTTAAGTATATATCTGCATTTCTAAGGTAGATTTGGGTACAATAAGAGGCGAAAAAGCAGATTCTGACTAAGATTTTATCGAAATCGGCAACTATTTGTCTCAGAATGGTTGCCTTACGTCGAAATCTAATAGTTTATTAAGGTTTTCGTTACTAGAATGCCCAAAGACGCACATTTTGACTAGAATTTTTAAGATATTGACATGAATATATAACTGTTTGTATCAAAAAATGATAGTTTAAACTGATATTTGCAGTTTTGATGCGGTTTTAGGTACGATATGAGTCGAAGAAGCCGATTTTGACTGGAATCTGTTTAAAATGACAAAGAACAACATATTATTAATTCAAGGAAGTGAATTTTTAAGTAGTTATCTGCAGTTTTAATGTAGATTTCAGTTCGCTAAATTATGAAAATGCATGTTTTGGCTATAATCTTCCGTAAATCAAGGGCGAAAACCAATTATTTGTCCCAAAAGAAGGTGTTTTAAGTATATATCTGCATTTCTAAGGTAGATTTGGGTACAATAAGAGGCGAAAAAGCAGATTCTGACTAAGATTTTATCGAAATCGGCAACTATTTGACTCAGAAAGGTTGCCTTACGTCGAAATCTAATAGTTTATTAAGGTTTTCGTTACTAAAATGCCCAAAGACGCCGATTTTGACTAGAATTTGAAAGATATTGACATGAATATATAACTGTTTGTATCAAAAAATGATAGTTTAAACTGATATTTGCAGTTTTGATGCGGTTTTAGATACGATATGAATCGAAGAAGCCGATTTTGACTGGAATCTGTTTAAAATGACAAAGAAAAACCTATTATCAATTCAAGGAAGTGAATTTTTAATTAGTTATCTGCAGTTTTAATGTAGATTTCAGTTCGCTAAGTTATGAAAATGCATGTTTTGGCTATAATCTTCCGTAAATCAAGGGCGAAAACTAATTATTTGTCCCAAAAGAAGGTGTTTTAAGTATATATCTGCATTTCTAAGGTAGATTTGGGTACAATGAGAGGCGAAAAAGCAGATTCTGACTAAGATTTTATCGAAATCGGCAACTATTTGACTCAGAATGGTTGCCTTACGTCGAAATCTAATAGTTTATTAAGGTTTTCGTTACTAAAATGCCCAAAGACGCCGATTTTGACTGGAATTTGAAAGATATTGACATGAATATATAACTGTTTGTATCAAAAAAAAGTAGTTTAAACTGATATTTGCACTTTTGATGCGGTTTTAGATACGATATGAATCGAAGAAGCCGATTTTGACTGGAATCTGTTTAAAATGACAAAGAAAAACCTATTATCAATTCAAGGAAGTGAATTTTTAAGTAGTTATTTGCAGTTTTAATGTAGATTTCAGTTCGCTAAGTTATGAAAATGCATGTTTTGGCTATAATCTTCCGTAAATCAAGGGCGAAAACCAATTATTTGTCCCAAAAGAAGGTGTTTTAAGTATATATCTGCATTTCTAAGGTAGATTTGGGTACAATAAGAGGCGAAAAAGCAGATTCTGACTAAGATTTTATCGAAATCGGCAACTATTTGACTCAGAATGGTTGCCTTACGTCGAAATCTAATAGTTTATTAATTTCTTTCAAACTTCATATCGTATCTAAAACCGCATCAAAACTGCAAATATCAGTTTAAGCTATTATTTTTTGATACAAACAGTCAATATATACATACATGTCAATATCTTTCAAATTGTAGTCAAAATCGGCGTCTTTGGGCATTTTAGTAACGAAAACCTTAATAAACTATTAGATTTCGACGTAAGGCAACCATTCTGAGTCAAATAGTTGCCGATTTCGATAAAATCTTAGTCAGAATCTGCTTTTTCGCCTCTTATTGTACCCAAATCTACCTTAGAAATGCAGATATATACTTAAAACACCTTCTTTTGGGACAAATAATTGGTTTTCGCCCTTGATTTACGGAAGATTATAGCCAAAACATGCATTTTCATAACTTAGCGAACTGAAATCTACATTAAAACTGCAGATAACTACTTAAAAATTCACTTCCTTGAATTGATAATAGGTTTTTCTTTGTCATTTTAAACAGATTCCAGTCAAAATCGGCTTCTTCGATTCATATCGTATCTAAAACCGCATCAAAACTGCAAATATCAGTTTAAACTATCAATTTTTGATACAAACAGTTATATATTCATGTCAATATCTTTCAAATTCTAGTCAAAATCTTCGTCTTTGGGCATTTTAGTAACGAAAACCTTAATAAACTATTAGATTTCGACGTAAGGCAACCATTCTGAGTCAAATAGTTGCCGATTTCGATAAAATCTTAGTCAGAATCTGCTTTTTCGCCTCTTATTGTACCCAAATCTACCTTAGAAATGCAGATATATACTTAAAACACCTTCTTTTGGGACAAATAACTGGTCTTGGCCCTTGATTTACGGAAGATTATAGCCAAAACATGCATTTTCGTAACTTAGCGAACTGAAATCTACATTAAAACTGCAGATAACTACTTAAAAATTCACTTCCTTGAATTGATAATACGTTTTTCTTTGTCATTTTAAACAGATTCCAGTCAAAATCGGCTTCTTCGATTCATATCGTATCTAAAACCGCATCAAAACTGCAAATATCAGTTTAAACTATCATTTTTTGATACAAACAGTTATATATTCATGTCAATATCTTTCAAATTCTAGTCAAAATCTTCGTCTTTGGGCATGTTAGTAACGAAAACCTTAATAAACTATTAGATTTCGACGTAAGGCAACCATTCTGAGTCAAATAGTTGCCGATTTCGATAAAATCTTAGTCAGAATCTGCTTTTTCGCCTCTTATTGTACCCAAATCTACCTTAGAAATGCAGATATATACTTAAAACACCTTCTTTTGGGACAAATAATTGGTTTTCGCCCTTGATTTACGGAAGATTATAGCCAAAACATGCATTTTCATAACTTAGCGAACTGAAATCTACATTAAAACTGCAGATAACTACTTAAAAATTCACTTCCTTGAATTGATAATAGGTTTTTCTTTGTCATTTTAAACAGATTCCAGTCAAAATCGGCTTCTTCGACTCATATCGTACCTAAAACCGCATCAAAACTGCAAATATCAGTTTAAACTATCATTTTTTGATTCAAACAGTTATATATTCATGTCAATATCTTACAAATTCTAGTCAAAATGTGCGTCTTTGGGCATTCTAGTAACGAAAACCTTAATAAACTATTAGATTTCGACGTAAGGCAACCATTCTGAGTCAAATAGTTGCCGATTTCGATAAAATCTTAGACAGAATCTGCTTTTTCGCCTCTTATTGTACCCAAATCTACCTTAGAAATGCAGATATATACTCAGAACACTTTCTTTTGGGACAAATAATTGGTTTTCGCCCTTGATTTACGGAAGATTATAGCCAAAACATGCATTTTCATAACTTAGCGAACTGAAATCTACATTAAAACTGCAGATAACTACTTAAAAATTCACTTCCTTGAATTGATAATTGGTTTTTCTTTGTCACTTTAAACAGATTCCAGAGAAAAATTTCTGGGCTGAGCTGTTAATTAAAAGATATATATTTCAAGCAAAACAATGGCCGTTTGCAGTAGGTAGGTTTCGAACTCAATCCCCATAATTGACAAAATTTTCTGGACTGAGCTGCTAATTACAAAAATTATATTTCAAACAAAACAATTTCCGTTTGCAGTAAGTAGGTTTCGAACCTACACTGCCATCGAGAATCTCATGTCTAGTCACCCGAATTAACCAATAGACCAAGGCTAAATCTGTTTGAAAGTCGAACTATTTCTGGTGATGTGCCATGCGTTGAAACATAAGGCCATTATATTTTTAGAAATTTATGTACTTAATCTTGATATTTGAAAAAATTTCTGGGCTGAGCTGTTAATTAAAAAATATATATTTCAACCAAAACAATGGCCGTTTGCAGTAGGTAGGTTTCGAAATTAATCCCCATAATTGACAAAATTTTCTGGACTGAGCTGCTAATTACAAAAATTATATTTCAAGCAAAACAATTTCCGTTTGCAGTAGGTAGGTTTCGAACCTACGCTGCCATGGAGAATCTGATTTCTCGTCAGGCGCCTTAATTGACAGACCAGGGCTAAATCAGTTTGAAAGTAGAACTATTTCTTTTGATGTGCCATTTGAAATATTAGGACATTATATTGTTTTAAATGTATGCACTCAATCCCCATAATTGACAAAATTTTCTGGACTGAGCTGCTAATTACAAAAATTATATTTCAAGCAAAACAAATGGTCGTTTGCAGCAGGTAGGTTTCGAACCTACGCTGCCATGGAGAATCTGATTTGTAGTCCGACGCCTTAACCCACAGACCAGGGCTAAATCTGTTTGAAAGTGGAACTATTTTTGGTGATGTGCCATGCGTTGAAATATAAGGCCATTATATTTTTATAAATTTATGTACCCAATCTTCATATTTGAAAAAATTTTCGGGGCTGAGCTGTAAATTAAAAAATATATATTTCAAGCAAAACAATGGCCGTTTGCAGTAGGTAGGTTTCGAACTCAATCCCCATAATTGACAAAATTTTCTGGACTGAGCTGCTAATTATAAAAATTATATTTCAAGCAAAACAAATGGCCGTTTGCAGTAGGTAGGTTTCGAACCTACGCTGATATGGAGAATCTGATTTCTAGTCAGACGCTTTTACCGAGAGACCAAATCTAAATTTGTTTGAAAGTGGAACTATTTCTGGTGATGTGCCATGCGTTGAAATATAAGGCCATTATATTTTTATAAATTTATGTACTCAATCCCCATATCTGAGAAAAATTTCTGGGCTGAGCTGTTAATTAAAAAATATATATTTCAAGCAAAACAATTTCCGTTTGCAGTAGGTAGGTTTCGAATCTACGCTGCCATGGAGAATCTGATTTCTAGTCAGACGCCTTAACCGACAGACCAGGGCTAAATCTGTTTGAAAGAAGAACTATTTCTGGTGATATGCCATTTGAAATATAAGAGCATTATATGGTTTTAAATGTATGCACTCAATCCCCATAATTGACAAAATTTTCTGGACTGAGCTGCTAATTACAAAAATTATATTTCACGCAAAACAAATGGTTGTTTGCAGTATGTAGGTTTCATACCTACGCTGCCATGGAGAATCTGATTTGTAGTCAGACGCCTTAACCCACAGACCAGGGCTAAATCTGTTTGAAAGTAGAACTATTTCTTTTGATGTGCCATTTGAAATATAAGGACACTATATTGTTTTAAATGTATGCACTCAATTCCCATAATTGACAAAATTTTCTGGACTGAGCTGCTAATTACAAAAATTATATTTCAAGCAAAACAAATGGTCGTTTGCAGTAGGTAGGTTTGGAACCTATGCTGATAGAGAATCTGATTTCTAGTCAGACGCCTTTACCGACAGACCAAATCTAAATTTGTTTGAAAGTGGTACTATTTCTGGTGATGTGCCATGCGTTGAAATATAAGGCCATTATATTTTTATAAATTTATGTACTCAATCCCCATGTCTGAGAAAAATTTCTGGGCTGAGCTGTTAATTAAAAAATATATATTTCAAGCAAAACAATTTCCGTTTGCAGTAGGTAGGTTTCGAATCTACGCTGCCATGGAGAATCTGATTTCTAGTCAGACGCCTTAAACGACAGACCAAAGCTAAATCTGTTTGAAAGTCGAACTATTTCTGGTGATGTGCCATTCGAAATTTAAGGGCATTATATTGTTTTATATGTATGCACTCAATCCCTATAATTGACAAAATTTTCTGGGCTGAGCTGCTAATTACAAAAATTATATTTCAAGCAAAACAAATGGTCGTTTGCAGTAGGTAGGTTTCGAACCTACGCTGCCATGGAGAATCTGATTTCTAGTCAGACCCCTTAACCGACAGACCAAGGCTAAATTTGTTTGAAAGTCGAACTATTTCTGGTGATGTGCCAGGCGTTGCAATATAAGTCCATTATATTTTTTTAAATTTATGTAGCCAATCCCCATATTTGAGATAAATACTTAAAACACCTTCTTTTGGGACAAATAATTGGTTTTCGCCCTTGATTTACGGAAGATTATAGCCAAAACATGCATTTTCATAACTTAGCGAACTGAAATCTACATTAAAACTGCAGATAACTACTTAAAAATTCACTTCCTTGAATTGATAATAGGTTTTTCTTTGTCATTTTAAACAGATTCCAGTCAAAATCGGCTTCTTCGATTCATATCGTATCTAAAACCGCATCAAAACTGCAAATATCAGTTTAAACTATCATTTTTTGATACAAACAGTTATATATTCATGTCAATATCTTTCAAATTCTAGTCAAAATCGGCGTCTTTGGGCATTTTAGTAACGAAAACCTTAATAAACTATTAGATTTCGACGTAAGGCAACCATTCTGAGCCAAATAGTTGCCGATTTCGATAAAATCTTAGTCAGAATCTGCTTTTTCGCCTCTTATTGTACCCAAATCTACCTTAGAAATGCAGATATATACTTAAAACACCTTCTTTTGGGACAAATAATTGGTTTTCGCCCTTGATTTACGGAAGATTATAGCCAAAACATGCATTTTCATAACTTAGCGAACTGAAATCTACATTAAAACTGCAGATAACTACTTAAAAATCCACTTCCTTGAATTGATAATAGGTTTTTCTTTGTCATTTTAAACAGATTCCAGTCAAAATCGGCTTCTTCGACTCATATCGTACCTAAAACCGCATCAAAACTGCAAATATCAGTTTAGACTATCATTTTTTGATACAAACAGTTATATATTCATGTCAATATATTTCAAATTCTAGTCAAAATCGGCGTCTTTGGGCATTTTAGTAACGAAAACCTTAAAAAACTATTAGATTTCGACGTAAGGCAACCATTCTGAGTCAATTAGTTGCCGATTTCGATAAAATCTTAGTCAGAATCTGCTTTTTCGCCTCTTATTGTACCCAAATCTACCTTAGAAATGTAGATATATACTTAAAACACCTTCTTTTGGGACAAATAATTGGTTTTCGCCATTGATTTCCGGAAGATTATAGCCAAAACATGCATTTTCATAACTTAGCGAACTGAAATCTACATTAAAACTGAAGATAACTACTTAAAAATTCACTTCCTTGAATTGATAATAGGTTGTTCTTTGTCTTTTTAAACAGATTCCAGACAAAATCGGCTTCTTCGACTCATATCGTACCTAAAACCGCATCAAAACTGCAAATATCAGTTTAAACTATCATTTTTTGATACAAACAGTTATATATTCATGTCAATATCTTTCAAATTCTAGTCAAAATCGGCGTCTTTGGGCATTTTAGTAACGAAAACCTTAATAAACCATTAGATTTCGACGTAAGGCAACCATTCTGAGTCAAATAGTTGCCGATTTCGATAAAATCTTAGTCAGAATCTGCTTTTTCGCCTCTTATTGTACCCAAATCTACCTTAGAAATGTAGATATATACTTAAAACACCTTCTTTTGGGACAAATAATTGGTTTTCGCCCTTGATTTACGGAAGATTATAGCCAAAACATGCATTTTCATAACTAAGCGAACTTATTTGTCCCAAAAGAAGGTGTTTTAAGTATATATCCACATTTCTAAGGTAGATTTGGGTACAATAAGAGGCGAAAAAGCAGATTCTGACTAAGATTTTATCGAAATCGGCAACTATTTGACTCAGAAAGGTTGCCTTACGTCAAAATCTAATAGTTTATTAAGGTTTTCGTTACTAAAATGCCCAAAGACGCCGATTTTGACTAGAATTTGAAAGATATTGACATGAATATATAACTGTTTGTATCAAAATATGATAGTTTAAACTGATATTTGCAGTTTTGATGCGGTTTTAGATACGATATGAATTGAAGAAGCCGATTTTGACTGGAATCTGTTTAAAATGACAAAGAAAAACCTATTATCAATTCAAGGAAGTGAATTTTTATGTAGTTATCTGCAGTTTTAATGTAGATTTCAGTTCGCTAAATTATGAAAATGCATGTTTTGGCTATAATCTTCCGTAAATCAAGGGCGAAAACCAATTATTTGTCCCAAAAGAAGGTGTTCTGAATATATATCTACATTTCTAAGGTAGATTTGGGTACAATAAGAGGCGAAAAAGCAGATTCTGACTAAGATTTTATCGAAATCGGCAACTATTTGACTCAGAAAGGTTGCCTTACGTCGAAATCTAATAGTTTATTAAGGTTTTCGTTACTAAAATGCCCAAAGACGCCGATTTTGACTAGAATTTGAAAGATATTGCCATGAATATATAACTGTTTGTATCAAAAAATGATAGTTTAAACTGGTATTTCCAGTTTTGATGCGGTTTTAGGTACGATATGAGTCGAAGAAGCCGATTTTGACTGGAATCTGTTTAAAATGACAAAGAAAAACCTATTATCAATTCAAGGAAGTGAATTTTTAAGTAGTTATCTGCAGTTTTAATGTAGATTTCAGTTCGCTAAGTTATGAAAATGCATGTTTTGGCTATAATCTTCCGTAAATCAAGGGCGAAAACCAATTATTTGTCCCAAAGGAATTTGTTTTAAGTATATATCTGCATTTCTAAGGTAGATTTGGGTACAATAAGAGGCGAAAAAGCAGATTCTGACTAAGATTTTATCGAAATCGGCAACTATTTGACTCAGAATGGTTGCCTTACGTCGAAATCTAATAGTTTATTAAGGTTTTCGTTACTAAAATGCCCAAAGACGCCGATTTTGACTAGAATTTGAAAGATATTGACATGAATATATAACTGTTTGTATCAAAAAATGATAGTTTAAACTGATATTTGCAGTTTTGATGCGGTTTTAGGTACGATATGAGTCGAAGAAGCCGATTTTGACTGGAATCTGTTTAAAATGACAAAGAAAAACCTATCATCAATTCAAGGAAGTGAATTTTTAATTAGTTATCTGCAGTTTTAATGTAGATTTCAGTTCGCTAAGTTATGAAAATGCATGTTTTGGCTATAATCTTCCGTAAATCAAGGGCGAAAACCAATTATTTGTCCCAAAAGAAGGTGTTTTAAGTATATATCTGCATTTCTAAGGTAGATTTGGGTACAATAAGAGGCGAAAAAACAGATTCTGACTAAGATTTTATCGAAATCGGCAACTATTTGACTCAGAAAGGTTGCCTTACGTCGAAATCTAATAGTTTATTAAGGTTTTTGTTACTAAAATGCCCAAAGACGCCGATTTTGACTAGAATTTGAAAGATATTGACATGAATATATAACTGTTTGTATCAAAAAATGATAGTTTAAACTGATATTTGCAGTTTTGATGCGGTTTTAGATACGATATGAATCGAAGAAGCCGATTTTGACTGGAATCTGTTTAAAATGACAAAGAAAAACCTATTATCAATTCAAGGAAGTGAATTTTTAAGTAGTTATCTGCAGTTTTAATGTAGATTTCAGTTCGCTAAGTTATGAAAATGCATGTTTTGGCTATAATCTTCCGTAAATCAAGGGCGAAAATCAATTATTTGTCCCAAAAGTAGGTGTTTTAAGTATATATCTGCATTTCTAAGGTAGATTTGGGTACAATAAGAGGCGAAAAAGCAGATTCTGACTAAGATTTTATCGAAATCGGCAACTATTTGACTCAGAATGGTTGCCTTACGTCGAAATCTAATAGTTTATTAAGGTTTTCGATACTGAAATGCCCAAAGACGCCGATTTTGACTAGAATATGAAAGATATTGACATGAATATATAACTGTTTGTATCAAAAAATCATAGTTTAAACTGATATTTGCAGTTTTGATGCGGTTTTAGATACGATATGAATCGAAGAAGCCGATTTTCACTGGAATCTGTTTAAAATGACAAAGAAAAACCTATTATCAATTCAAGGAAGTGAATTTTTAAGTAGTTATCTGCAGTTTTAATGTAGATTTCAGTTCGCTAAGTTATGAAAATGCATGTTTTGGCTATAATCTTCCGTAAATCAAGGGCGAAAACCAATTATTTGTCCCAAAAGAAGGTGTTTTAAGTATATATCTGCATTTCTAAGGTAGATTTGGGTTCAATAAGAAGCGAAAAAGCAGATTCTGACTAAGATTTTATCGAAATCGGCAACTATTTGACTCAGAATGGTTGCCTTACGTCGAAATCTAATAGTTTATTAAGGTTTTCGATACTAAAATACCCAAAGACGCCGATTTTGACTAGAATTTGAAAGATATTGACATGAATATATAACTGTTTGTATCAAAAAATGATAGTTTGAACTGATATTTGCAGTTTTGATGCGGTTTTAGATACGATATGAATCGAAGAAGCCGATTTTGACTGAAATCTGTTTAAAATGACAAAGAAAAACCTATTATCAATTCAAGGAAGTGAATTTTTAAGTAGTTATCTGCAGTTTTAATGTAGATTTCAGTTCGCTAAGTTATGAAAATGCATGTTATGGCTATAATCTTCCGTAAATCAAGGGCGAAAACCAATTATTTGTCCCAAAAGAAGGTGTTTTAAGTATATATCTGCATTTCTAAGGTAGATTTGGGTACAATAAGAGGCGAAAAAGCAGATTCTGACTAAGATTTTATCGAAATCGGCAACTATTTGACTCAGAAAGGTTGCCTTACGTCGAAATCTAATAGTTTATTAAGGTTTTCGTTACTAAAATGCCCAAAGACGCCGATTTTGACTAGAATTTGAAAGATATTGACATGAATATATAACTGTTTGTATCAAAAAATGATAGTTTAAACTGATATTTGCAGTTTTGATGCGGTTTTAGATACGATATCAATCGAAGAAGCCGATTTTGACTGGAATCTGTTTAAAATGACAAAGAAAAACCTATTATCAATTCAAGGAAGTGAATTTTTAAGTAGTTATCTGCAGTTTTAATGTAGATTTCAGTTCGCTAAGTTATGAAAATTCCGTAAATCAAGGGCGAAAACCAATTATTTGTCCCAAAGGAAGGTGTTTTAAGTATATATCTGCATTTCTAAGGTAGATTTGGGTACAATAAGAGGCGAAAAAGCAGATTCTGACTAAGATTTTATCGAAATCGGCAACTATTTGACTCAGAAAGGTTGCCTTAAGTCGAAATCTAATAGTTTATTAAGGTTTTCGTTACTAAAATGCCCAAAGACGCCGATTTTGACTAGAATTTGAAAGATATTGACATGAATATATAACTGTTTGTATCAAAAAATGATAGTTTAAACTGATATTTGCAGTTTTGATGCGGTTTTAGATACGATATGAATCGAAGAAGCCGATTTTGACTGGAATCTGTTTAAAATGACAAAGATAAACCTATTATCAATTCAAGGAAGTGAATTTTTAAGTAGTTATCTGCATTTTTAATGTAGATTTCAGTTCGCTAAGTTATGAAAATGCATGTTTTGGCTATAATCTTCCGTAAATCAAGGGCGAAAACCAATTATTTGTCCCAAAAGAAGGTGTTTTAAGTATATATCTGCATTTCTAAGGTAGATTTGGGTACAATAAGAGGCGAAAAAGCAGATTCTGACTAAGATTTTATCGAAATCGGCAACTATTTGACTCAGAATGGTTGCGTTACGTCGAAATCTAATAGTTTATTAAGGTTTTCGTTACTAAAATGCCCAAAGACGCCGATTTTGACTAGAATTTGAAAGATATTGACATGAATATGTAACTGTTTGTATCAAAAAATGATAGTTTAAACTGATATTTGCAGTTTTGATGCGGTTTTGATACGATATGAATCGAAGAAGCCGATTTTGACTGGAATCTGTTTAAAATGACAAAGATAAACCTATTATCAATTCAAGGAAGTGAATTTTTAAGTAGTTATCTGCAGTTTTAATGTAGATTTCAGTTCGCTAAGTTATGAAAATGCATGTTTTGGCTATAATCTTCCGTAAATCAAGGGCGAAAACCAATTATTTGTCCCAAAGGAAGGTGTTTTAAGTATATATCTGCATTTCTAAGGTAGATTTGGGTACAATAAGAGGCGAAAAAGCAGATTCTGACTAAGATTTTATCGAAATCGGCAACTATTTGACTCAGAATGGTTGCCTTACGTCGAAATCTAATAGTTTATTAAGGTTTTCGTTACTAAAATGCCCAAAGACGCCGATTTTGACTAGAATTTGAAAGATATTGACATGAATATATAACTGTTTGTATCAAAAAATGATAGTTTAAACTGATATTTGCAGTTTTGATGCGGTTTTAGGTACGATATGAGTCGAAGAAGCCGATTTTGACTGGAATCTGTTTAAAATGACAAAGAAAAACCTATCATCAATTCAAGGAAGTGAATTTTTAAGTAGTTATCTGCAGTTTTAATGTAGATTTCAGTTCGCTAAGTTATGAAAATGCATGTTTTGGCTATAATCTTCCGTAAATCAAGGGCGAAAACCAATTCTTTGTCCCAAAAGAAGGTGTTTTAAGTATATATCTGCATTTCTAAGGTAGATTTGGGTACAATAAGAGGCGAAAAAGCAGATTCTGACTAAGATTTTATCGAAATCGGCAACTATTTGACTCAGAAAGGTTGCCTTACGTCGAAATCTAATAGTTTATTAAGGTTTTTGTTACTAAAATGCCCAAAGACGCCGATTTTGACTAGAATTTGAAATATATTGACATGAATATATAACTGTTTGTATCAAAAAATGATAGTTTAAACTGATATTTGCAGTTTTGATGCGGTTTTAGATACGATATGAATAGAAGAAGCCGATTTTGACTGGAATCTGTTTAAAATGACAAAGAAAAACCTATTATCAATTCAAGGAAGTGAATTTTTAAGTAGTTATCTGCAGTTTTAATGTAGATTTCAGTTCGCTAAGTTATGAAAATGCATGTTTTGGCTATAATCTTCCGTAAATCAAGGGCGAAAACCAATTATTTGTCCCAAAAGAAGGTGTTTTAAGTATATATCTGCATTTCTAAGGTTGATTTGGGTACAATAAGAGGCGAAAAAGCAGATTCTGACTAAGATTTTATCGAAATCGGCAACTATTTGACTCAGAATGGTTGCCTTACGTCGAAATCTAATAGTTTATTAAGGTTTTCGTTACTAAAATGCCCAAAGACGCCGATTTTGACTAGAATTTGAAAGATATTGACATGAATATATAACTGTTTGTATCAAAAAATGATAGTTTAAACTGATATTTGCAGTTTTGATGCGGTTTTAGGTACGATATGAGTCGAAGAAGCCGATTTTGACTGGAATCTGTTTAAAATGACAAAGAAAAACCTATTATCAATTCAAGGAAGTGAATTTTTAAGTAGTTATCTGCAGTTTTAATGTAGATTTCAGTTCGCTAAGTTATGAAAATGCATGTTACAATAAGAGGCGAAAAAGCAGATTCTGACTAAGATTTTATCGAAATCGGCAACTATTTGACTCAGAATGGTTGCCTTACGTCGAAATCTAATAGTTTATTAAGGTTTTCGTTACTAAAATGCCCAAAGACGCCGATTTTGACTAGAATTTGAAAGATATTGACATGAATATATAACTGTTTGTATCAAAAAATGATAGTTTAAACTGATATTTGCAGTTTTGATGCGGTTTTAGGTACGATATGAGTCGAAGAAGCCGATTTTGACTGGAATCTGTTTAAAATGACAAAGAAAAACCTATCATCAATTCAAGGAAGTGAATTTTTAAGTAGTTATCTGCAGTTTTAATGTAGATTTCAGTTCGCTAAGTTATGAAAATGCATGTTTTGGCTATAATCTTCCGTAAATCAAGGGCGAAAACCAATTCTTTGTCCCAAAAGAAGGTGTTTTAAGTATATATCTGCATTTCTAAGGTAGATTTGGGTACAATAAGAGGCGAAAAAGCAGATTCTGACTAAGATTTTATCGAAATCGGCAACTATTTGACTCAGAAAGGTTGCCTTACGTCGAAATCTAATAGTTTATTAAGGTTTTTGTTACTAAAATGCCCAAAGACGCCGATTTTGACTAGAATTTGAAATATATTGACATGAATATATAACTGTTTGTATCAAAAAATGATAGTTTAAACTGATATTTGCAGTTTTGATGCGGTTTTAGATACGATATGAATAGAAGAAGCCGATTTTGACTGGAATCTGTTTAAAATGACAAAGAAAAACCTATTATCAATTCAAGGAAGTGAATTTTTAAGTAGTTATCTGCAGTTTTAATGTAGATTTCAGTTCGCTAAGTTATGAAAATGCATGTTTTGGCTATAATCTTCCGTAAATCAAGGGCGAAAACCAATTATTTGTCCCAAAAGAAGGTGTTTTAAGTATATATCTGCATTTCTAAGGTTGATTTGGGTACAATAAGAGGCGAAAAAGCAGATTCTGACTAAGATTTTATCGAAATCGGCAACTATTTGACTCAGAATGGTTGCCTTACGTCGAAATCTAATAGTTTATTAAGGTTTTCGTTACTAAAATGCCCAAAGACGCCGATTTTGACTAGAATTTGAAAGATATTGACATGAATATATAACTGTTTGTATCAAAAAATGATAGTTTAAACTGATATTTGCAGTTTTGATGCGGTTTTAGGTACGATATGAGTCGAAGAAGCCGATTTTGACTGGAATCTGTTTAAAATGACAAAGAAAAACCTATTATCAATTCAAGGAAGTGAATTTTTAAGTAGTTATCTGCAGTTTTAATGTAGATTTCAGTTTGCTAAGTTATGAAAATGCATGTTTTGGCTATAATCTTCCGTAAATCAAGGGCGAAAACCAATTATTTTTCCCAAAAGAAGGTGTTTTAAGTATATACCTGCATTTCTAAGGTAGATTTGGGTACAATAAGAGGCGAAAAAGCAGATTCTGACTAAGATTTTATCGAAATCGGCAACTATTTGACTCAGAATGGTTGCCTTACGTCGAAATCTAATAGTTTATTAAGGTTTTCGTTACTAAAATGCCCAAAGACGCCGATTTTGACTAGAATTTGAAAGATATTGACATGAATATATAACTGTTTGTATCAAAAAATGATAGTTTAAACTGATATTTGCTATTCTATGATTCTATTTGACTCAGAATGGTTGCCTTACGTCGAAATCTAATAGTTTATTAAGGTTTTCGTTACTAGAATGCCCAAAGACGCCGATTTTGACCAGAATTTGTAAGATATTGACATGAATATATAACTGTTTGTATCAAAAAATGATAGTTTAAACTGATATTTGCAGTTTTGATGCGGTTTTAGATTCGATATGAATCGAAGAAGCCGATTTTGACTGGAATAATGGACTTATATTTCAACGCATGACACATCACCAGAAATAGTTCTACTTTCAAACAGATTTAGCCCTGGTCTGTCGGTTAAGCCGTCTGACTAGAAATCAGATTCTCTATGGCAGCGTAGTTTCGAAACCCACCTACTAAAAACGGCCATTGTTTTGCTTGAAATATATATTTTTTAATTAACAACTCAGCACAGAAATTTTTCTCAAATATGGGGATTGACTACATAAATTTAAAAATATATAATGGCCTTATATTTCAACGCATGGCACATCACCAGAAATAGTTCGACTTTCAAACAGATTTAGCCTAGGTCTGTCGGTTAAGGCGTCTGACTAGAAATCAGATTCTCTATGGCAGCGTAGGTTCGAAACCTACCTACTGCTAACGGCCATTGTTTTGCTTGAAATATATAATTTTTATTTAACAGCTCAGCCCAGAAATTTTTCTCAAATATGGGAATTGATTACATAAATTTAAAAAAATATAATGGCCTTATATTTCAACGCATGGCACATCACCAGAAATTGTTCGACTGTCAAACAGATTTAGCCTTGGTCTGTCGGATAAGGCGTATGACTAGAAATCAGATTCTCTATCAGCATAGGTTCGAAACCTACCTACTGCAAACGACCATTGTTTTGCTTGAAATATAATTTTTGTAATTAGCAGCTCAGCCAAGAAAATTTTGTCAATTATGGGGTTTGAGTGCATAAATTTATAACAATATAATGCCCTTATATTTCAAAGCATGGCACATCACCAGAAATGATTCTACTTTCAAACAGATTTAGCCTTGGTCTGTCCGTTAAAGCGTCTGTCTAGAAATCAGATTCCCCATGGAAGCGCAGGTTCGAAACCTACCTAATGCAAACGGCCATTGTTTTGCTTGAAATATATATTTTCTAATTAACAGCTCAGCCTAGAAATTTTTCTCAAATATGGGGATTGAATACATAAATTTATAATAATATAATGGACTTATATTTCAACGCATGGCACATCACCAGAAATAGTTCGACTTTCAAACAGATTTAGCTTTGGTCGGTCGGTTAAGGCGTCTGACTAGAAATCAGATTCTCTATCAGCATAGGTTCGAAACCTACCTGCTGCAAACGAACATTGTTTTGCTTGAAATATAATTTTTGTAATTAGCAGCTCAGCCAAGAAAATTTTGTCAATTATGAGGATTTAGTGCATAAATTTATAACAACATAATGCCCTTATCTTTCAAATAGCACATCACCAGAAATAGTTCTACTTTAAAACAGATTTAGCCCTGGTCTGTCGGTTAAGTCGCTTGACTGGAAATCAGATTCACTATGGCAGCGTATGTTCGAAACCTACCTACTGCAAACGGAAATTGTTTTGCTTGAAATATATATTTTTTAATTAACAGCTCAGCCCAGAAAATTTTCTAAAATCTAGGGATTGAGTACATAAATTTATAAAAATATAATGGAATTTTATACCAGAAATAGTTCTACTTTCAAACAGATTTAGCCCTGGTCTGTCGGTTAAGGCGTCTGACTAGAAATCAGATTCTCTATGGCAGCGTAGGTTCGAAACCCACCTACTGCAAACGGCCATTGTTTTGCTTGAAATATATAATTTTTAATTAACAGCTCAGAACAGAAATTTTTCTTAAATTAAGGATTGAGTACATAAATTTATAAAAATATAATTTACTTATATTTCAACGTATGGCACATCACCAGAAATAGTGCGACATTCAAACAGATTTAGCCTTGTTCTGTCGGTTAAGGCGTCTGACTTGAAATCAGATTCTCTATGGCAGCGTAGGTTCGAAACCTACCCACTGCAAACCGCCATTGTTTTGCTTGAAATATAAATTTTTTAATTAACAGCTCAGCCCAGAAATTTTTCTCAAATATGGGGATTGAATACATAAATTTATAAAAATATAATGGACTTATATTTCAACGCATGGCACATCACCAGAAATAGTTCGACTTTCAAACAGATTTAGCTTTGGTCGGTCGGTTAAGGCGTCTGACTAGAAATCAGATTCTCTATCAGCATAGGTTCGAAACCTACCTACTGCAAACGACCATTTGTTTTGCTTGAAATATAATTTTTGTTATTAGCAGTTCAGTCCAGAAAATTTTGTCAATTATGGGGATTGAGGGCATAAATTTAAAACAATATAATGCCCTTATATTTCAAATGGCACATCACCAAAAATAGTTCTACTTTCAAACAGATTTAGCCCTGGTCTGTCGGTTAAGGCGTCTGACTAGAAATGAGATTCTCCATGGCAGCGTAGATTCGAAACCTACCTACTGCAAACGAAAATTTGTTTTGCTTGAAATTTAATTTTTGTAATTAGCAGCTCTGCCCAAAAAATGTGGTCAATTATGGGGATTGAGTGCATAAATTTACAACAATAAAATGCCCTCATATTTCAAATGGCACATCATCAGAAATAGTTCTACTTTCAAACAGATTTAGCCCTGGTCTGTCGGTTAAGGCATCTGACTAGAAACCAGATTCTCTATGGCAGCGTAGGTTCGAAACCCACCTACTGCAAACGGCCATTGTTTTGCTTGAAATATATAATTTTTAATTAACAGCTCAGAACAGAAATTTTTCTTAAATTAAGGATTGAGTACATAAATTTATAAAAATATAATTTACTTATATTTCAACGTATGGCACATCACCAGAAATAGTGCGACATTCAAACAGATTTAGCCTTGTTCTGTCGGTTAAGGCGTCTGACTTGAAATCAGATTCTCTATGGCAGCGTAGGTTCGAAACCTACCCACTGCAAACCGCCATTGTTTTGCTTGAAATATAAATTTTTTAATTAACAGCTCAGCCCAGAAATTTTTCTCAAATATGGGGATTGGCTACATAAATTTAAAAAAATATAATGGACTTATATTGCAACGCCTGGCACATCACCAGAAATAGTTCGACTTTCAAACAGATTTAGCCTTGGTCTGTCGGTTAAGGGGTCTGACTAGAAATCAGATTCTCCATGGCAGCGTAGGTTCGAAACCTACCTACGGCAAACGACCATTTGTTTTGCTTGAAATATAATTTTTGTAATTAGCAGCTCAGCCCAGAAAATTTTGTCAATTATAGGGATTGAGTGCATACATATAAAACAATATAATGCCCTTAAATTTCAAATGGCACATCACCAGAAATAGTTCGACTTTCAAACAGATTTAGCTTTGGTCTGTCGTTTAAGGCGTCTGACTAGAAATCAGATTCTCCATGGCAGCGTAGATTCGAAACCTACCTACTGCAAACGGAAATTGTTTTGCTTGAAATATATATTTTTTAATTAACAGCTCAGCCCAGAAATTTTTCTCTGATATGGGGATTGAGTACATAAATTTATAAAAATATAATGGCCTTATATTTCAACGCATGGCACATCACCAAAAATAGTTCCACTTTCAAACAAATTTAGATTTGGTCTGTCGGTAAAGGCGTCTGACTAAAAATCAGATTCTCTATCAGCGTAGGTTCCAAACCTACCTACTGCAAACGACCATTTGTTTTGCTTGAAATATAATTTTTGTAATTAGCAGCTCAGTCCAGAAAATTTTGTCAATTATGGGGATTGAGTGCATACATTTAAAACAATATAATGTCCTTATATTTCAAATGGCACATCAAAAGAAATAGTTCTACTTTCAAACAGATTTAGCCCTGGTCTGTGGGTTAAGGCGTCTGACTACAAATCAGATTCTCCATGGCAGCGTAGGTATGAAACCTACATACTGCAAACAACCATTTGTTTTGCGTGAAATATAATTTTTGTAATTAGCAGCTCAGTCCAGAAAATTTTGTCAATTATGGGGATTGAGTGCATACATTTAAAACCATATAATGCTGTTATATTTCAAATGGCATATCACCAGAAATAGTTCTTCTTTCAAACAGATTCAGCCCTGGTCTGTCGGTTAAGGCGTCTGACTAGAAATCAGATTCTCCATGGCAGCGTAGATTCGAAACCTACCTTCTGCAAACGGAAATTGTTTTGCTTGAAATATATATTTTTTAATTAACAGCTCAGCACAGAAAATTTTCTAAAATCTAGGGATTGAGTACATAAATTTATAAAAATATAATGGAATTTTATACCAGAAATAGTTCTACTTTCAAACAGATTTAGCCCTGGTCTGTCGGTTAAGGCGTCTGACTAGAAATCAGATTCTCTATGGCAGCGTAGGTTCGAAACTCACCTACTGCAAGCGGCCATTGTTTTGCTTGAAATATATATTTTTTAATTAACAGCTCAGCCCAGAAATTTTTCTCAAATATGGGGATTGACTACATAAATTTAAAAATATATAATGGCCTTATATTTCAACGCATGGCACATCACCAGAAATAGTTCGACTTTCAAACAGATTTAGCCTTGGTCTGTCGGTTAAGGCGTCTGACTAGAAATCAGATTCTCTATGGCAGCGTAGGTTCGAAACCTACCTACTGCTAACGGCCATTGTTTTGCCTGAAATATATAATTTTTAGTTAACAGCTCAGCCCAGAAATTTTTCTCAAATATGGGAATTGATTACATAAATTTAAAAAAATATAATGGCCTTATATTTCAACGCATGGCACATCACCAGAAATAGTTCGACTTTCAAACAGATTTAGCCTTGTTCTGTCGGTTAAGGCGTCTGACTTGAAATCAGATTCTCTATGGTAGCGTAGGTTCGAAACCTACCCACTGCAAACGGCCATTGTTTTGCTTGAAATATATATTTTTTAATTAACAGCTCAGCCCAGAAATTTTTCTCAAATATGGGGATTGACTACATAAATTTAAAAACATATAATGGCCTTATATTTCAACGCATGGCACATCACCAGAAATAGTTCGACTTTCAAACAGATTTAGCCTTGGTCTGTCGGTTAAGGCGTCTGACTAGAAATCAGATTCTCTATGGCAGCGTAGGTTCGAAACCTACCTACTGCTAACGGCCATTGTATTGCTTGAAATATATAATTTTTAGTTAACAGCTCAGCCCAGAAATTTTTCTCAAATATGGGAATTGATTACATAAATTTAAAAAAATATAATGGCCTTATATTTCAACGCATGGCACATCACCAGAAATAGTTCGACTGTCAAACAGATTTAGCCTTGGTCTGTCGGATAAGGCGTATGACTAGAAATCAGATTCTCTATCAGCATACGTTCGAAACCTACCTACTGCAAACGACCATTGTTTTGCTTGAAATATAATTTTTGTAATTAGCAGCTCAGCCAAGAAAATTTTGTCAATTATGGGGATTGAGTGCATAAATTTATAACAATATAATGCCCTTATATTTCAAAGCATGGCACATCACCAGAAATGGTTCTACTTTCAAACAGATTTAGCCTTGGTCTGTCCGTTGAAGCGTCTGTCTAGAAATCAGATTCCCCATGGCAGCGCAGGTTCGAAACCTACCTAATGCAAACGGCCATTGTTTTGCTTGAAATATATATTTTCTAATTAACAGCTCAGCCTAGAAAATTTTCTCAAATATGGGGATTGAATACATAAATTTATAAAAATATAATGGACTTATATTTCAACGCATGGCACATCACCAGAAATAGTTCGACTTTCAAACAGATTTAGCTTTGTTCGGTCGGTTAAGGCGTCTGACTAGAAATCAGATTCTCTATCAGTATAGGTTCGAAACTTACCTACTGCAAACGAAAATTTGTTTTGCTTGAAATTTAATTTTTGTAATTAGCAGCTCTGCCCAAAAAATGTGGTCAATTATGGGGATTGAGTGCATAAATTTACAACAATAAAATGCCCTTATATTTCAAATGGCACATCATCAGAAATAGTTCTACTTTCAAACAGATTTAGCCCTTGTCTGTCGGTTAAGGCCTCTGACTAGAAACCAGATTCTCTATGGCAGCGTATTTTCGAAACCCACCTACTGCAAACGGCCATTGTTTTGCTTGAAATATATAATTTTTAATTAACAGCTCAGAACAGAAATTTTTCTTAAATTAAGGATTGAGTACATAAATTTATAAAAATATAATTTACTTATATTTCAACGTATGGCACATCACCAGAAATAGTGCGACATTCAAACAGATTTAGCCTTGTTCTGTCGGTTAAGGCGTCTGACTTGAAATCAGATTCTCTATGGCAGCGTAGGTTCGAAAGCTACCCACTGCAAACCGCCATTGTTTTGCTTGAAATATATATTTTTTAATTAACAGCTCAGCCCAGAAATTTTTCTCAAATATGGGGATTGGCTACATAAATTTAAAAAAATATAATGGACTTATATTGCAACGCCTGGCACATCACCAGAAATAGTTCGACTTTCAAACAGATTTAGCCTTGGTCTGTCGGTTAAGGGGTCTGACTAGAAATCAGATTCTCCATGGCAGCGTAGGTTCGAAATCTACCTACTGCAAACGACCATTTGTTTTGCTTGAAATATAATTTTTGTAATTAGCAGCTCAGCCCAGAAAATTTTGTCAATTATAGGGATTGAGTGCATACATATAAAACAATATAATGCCCTTAAATTTAAAATGGCACATCACCAGAAATAGTTCGACTTTCAAACAGATTTAGCTTTGGTCTGTCGTTTAAGGCGTCTGACTAGAAATCAGATTCTCTATAGCAGCGTAGGTTCGAAACCTACCTACTGCTAACGGCCATTGTTTTGCTTGAAATATATAATTTTTAGTTAACAGCTCAGAACAGAAATTTTTCTTAAATATGGGGATTGAGTACATAAATTTATAAAAATATAATTTACTTATATTTCAACGCATGGCACATCACCAGAAATAGTTCGACTTTCAAACAGATTTAGGCTTGTTCTGTCGGTTAAGGCGTCTGACTTGAAATCAGATTCTCTATGGTAGCGTAGGTTCGAAACCTACCCACTGCAAACGGCCATTGTTTTGCTTGAAATATATATTTTTTAATTAACAACTCAGCACAGAAATTTTTCTCAAATATGGGGATTGACTACATAAATTTAAAAATATATAATGGCCTTATATTCCAACGCATGGCACATCACCAGAAATAGTTCGACTTTCAAACAGATTTAGCCTTGGTCTGTCGGTTAAGGCGTCTGACTAGAAATCAGATTCTCTATGGCAGCGTAGGTTCGAAACCTACCTACTGCTAACGGCCATTGTTTTGCTTGAAATATATAATTTTTAGTTAACAGCTCAGCCCAGAAATTTTTCTCAAATATGGGAATTGATTACATAAATTTAAAAAAATATAATGGCCTTATATTTCAACGCATGGCACATCACCAGAAATAGTTCGACTGTCAAACAGATTTAGCCTTGGTCTGTCGGATAAGGCGTATGACTAGAAATCAGATTCTCTATCAGCATAGGTTCGAAACCTACCTACTGCAAACGACCATTGTTTTGCTTGAAATATAATTTTTGTAATTAGCAGCTCAGCCAAGAAAATTTTGTCAATTATGGGGATTGAGTGCATAAATTTATAACAATATAATGCCCTTATATTTCAAAGCATGGCACATCACCAGAAATGGTTCTACTTTCAAACAGATTTAGCCATGGTCTGTCCGTTAAAGCGTCTGTCTAGAAATCAGATTCCCCATGGCTGCGCAGGTTCGAAACCTACCTAATGCAAACGGCCATTGTTTTGCTTGAAATATATATTTTCTAATTAACAGCTCAGCCTAGAAATTTTTCTCAAATATGGGGATCGAATACATAAATTTATAAAAATATAATGGACTTATATTTCAACGCATGGCACATCACCAAAAATAGTTCTACTTTCAAACAGATTTAGCCCTGGTCTGTCGGTTAAGGCGTCTGACTAGAAATGAGATTCTCCATGGCAGCGTAGATTCGAAACCTACCTACTGCAAACGAAAATTTGTTTTGCTTGAAATTTAATTTTTGTAATTAGCAGCTCTGCCCAAAAAATGTGGCCAATTATGGGGATTGAGTGCATAAATTTACAACAATAAAATGCCCTTATATTTCAAATGGCACATCATCAGAAATAGTTCTACTTTCAAACAGATTTAGCCCTGGTCTGTCGGTTAAGGCATCTGACTAGAAACCAGATTCTCTATGGCAGCGTAGGTTCGAAACCCACCTACTGCAAACGGCCATTGTTTTGCTTGAAATATATAATTTTTAATTAACAGCTCAGAACAGAAATTTTTCTTAAATTAAGGATTGAGTACATAAATTTATAAAAATGTAATTTACTTATATTTGAACGTATGGCACATCACCAGAAATAGTGCGACATTCAAACAGATTTGGCCTTGTTCTGTCGGTTAAGGCGTCTGACTTGAAATCAGATTCTCTATGGCAGCGTAGGTTCGAAACCTACCCACTGCAAACCGCCATTGTTTTACTTGAAATATATATTTTTTAATTAACAGCTCAGCCCAGAAATTTTTCTCAGATATGGGGATTGAGTACATAAATTTATAAAAATATAATGGCCTTATATTTCAACGCATGGCACATCACCAAAAATAGTTCCACTTTCAAACAAATTTAGATTTGGTCTGTCGGTAAAGGCGTCTGACTAGAAATCAGATTCTCTATCAGCATAGGTTCCAAACCTACCTACTGCATACGACCATTTGTTTTGCTTGAAATATAATTTTTGTAATTAGCAGCTCAGTCCAGAAAATTTTGTCAATTATGGGGATTGAGTGCATACATTTAAAACAATATAATGTCCTTATATTTCAAATGGCACATCAAAAGAAATAGTTCTACTTTCAAACAGATTTAGCCCTGGTCTGTGGGTTAAGGCGTCTGACTACAAATCAGATTCTCCATGGCAGCGTAGGTATGAAACCTACATACTGCAAACAACCATTTGTTTTGCGTGAAATATAATTTTTGTAATTAGCAGCTCAGTCCAGAAAATTTTGTCAATTATGGGGATTGAGTGCATACATTTAAAACCATATAATGCTCTTATATTTCAAATGGCATATCACCAGAAATAGTTCTTCTTTCAAACAGATTTAGCCCTGGTCTGTCGGTTAAGGCGTCTGACTAGAAATCAGATTCTCCATGGCAGCGTAGATTCGAAACCTACCTACTGCAAACGGAAATTGTTTTGCTTGAAATATATATTTTTTAATTAACAGCTCAGCCCAGAAATTTTTCTCAGATATGGGGATTGAGTACATAAATTTATAAAAATATAAGGGCCTTATATTTCAACGCATGGCACATCACCAGAAATAGTACCACTTTCAAACAAATTTAGATTTGGTCTCTCGGTAAAAGCGTCTGACTAGAAATCAGATTCTCCATATCAGCGTAGGTTGGAAACCTACCTACTGCAAACGGCCATTTGTTTTGCTTGAAATATAATTTTTATAATTAGCAGCTCAGTCCAGAAAATTTTGTCAATTATGGGGATTGAGTTCGAAACCTACCTACTGCAAACGGCCATTGTTTTGCTTGAAATATATATTTTTTAATTTACAGCTCAGCCCAGAAATTTTTTCAAATATGAAGATTGGATACATAAATTTATAAAAATATAATGGCCTTATATTTCAACGCATGGCACATCACCAAAAATAGTTCCACTTTCAAACAAATTTAGATTTGGTCTGTCGGTAAAGGCGTCTGACTAGATATCAGATTCTCTATCAGCATAGGTTCCAAACCTACCTACTGCAAACGACCATTTGTTTTGCTTGAAATATAATTCTTGTAATTAGCAGCTCAGTCCAGAAAATTTTGTCAATTATGGGGATTGAGTGCATACATTTAAAACAATATAATGTCCTTATATTTCAAATGGCACATCAAAAGAAATTGTTCTACTTTCAAACAGATTTAGCCCTGGTCTGTCAATTAAGGCGCCTGACGAGAAATCAGATTCTCCATGGCAGCGTAAGTTCGAAACCTACTTACTGCAAACGGAAATTGTTTTGTTTGAAATATAATTTTTGTAATTAGCAGCTCAGTCCAGAAAATTTTGTCAATTATGGGGATTGAGTTCGAAACCTACCTACTGCAAACGGCCATTGTTTTGCTTGAAATATATATCTTTTAATTAACAGCTCAGCCCAGAAATTTTTCTCTGGAATCTGTTTGAAGTGACAAAGAAAAACCTATTATCAATTCAAGGAAGTGAATTTTTAAGTAGTTATCTGCAGTTTTAATGTAGATTTCAGTTCGCTAAGTTATGAAAATGCATGTTTTGGCTATAATCTTCCGTAAATCAAGGGCGAAAACCAATTATTTGTCCCAAAAGAAGGTGTTTTAAGTATATATCTGCATTTCTAAGGTAGATTTGGGTACAATAAGAGGCGAAAAAGCAGATTCTGACTAGGATTTTTTCGAAATCGGCAACTATTTGACTCAGAAAGGTTGCCTTACGTCGAAATCTAATACTTTATTAAGGTTTTCGTTACTAAAATGCCCAAAGACGCCGATTTTGACTAGAATTTGAAAGATATTGACATGAATATATAACTGTTTGTATCAAAAAATGATAGTTTAAACTGATATTTGCAGTTTTGATGCGGTTTTAGATGCGATATGAATCGAAGAAGCCGATTTTGACTGGAATCTGTTTAAAATGACAAAGAAAAACCTATAATCAATTCAAGGAAGTGAATTTTTAAGTAGTTATCTGCAGTTTTAATGTAGATTTCAGTTCGCTAAGTTATGAAAATGCATGTTTTGGGTATAATCTTCCGTAAATCAAGGGCGAAAACCAATTATTTGTCCCAAAAGAAGGTGTTCTGAGTATATATCTGCATTTCTAAGGTAGATTTGGGTACAATAAGAGGCGAAAAAGCAGATTCTGTCTAAGATTTTATCGAAATCGGCAACTATTTGACTCAGAATGGTTGCCTTACGTCGAAATCTAATAGTTTATTAAGGTTTTCGTTACTAGAATGCCCAAAGACGCACATTTTGACTAGAATTTGTAAGATATTGACATGAATATATAACTGTTTGTATCAAAAAATGATAGTTTAAACTGATATTTGCAGTTTTGATGCGGTTTTAGGTACGATATGAGTCGAAGAAGCCGATTTTGACTGGAATCTGTTTAAAATGACAAAGAAAAACCTATTATCAATTCAAGGAAGTGAATTTTTAAGTAGTTATCTGCAGTTTTAATGTAGATTTCAGTTCGCTAAGTTATGAAAATGCATGTTTTGGCTATAATCTTCCGTAAATCAAGGGCGAAAACCAATTATTTGTCCCAAAAGAAGGTGTTTTAAGTATATATCTGCATTTCTAAGGTAGATTTGGGTACAATAAGAGGCGAAAAAGCAGATTCTGACTAAGATTTTATCGAAATCGGCAACTATTTGACTCAGAAAGGTTGCCTTACGTCGAAATCTAATAGTTTATTAAGGTTTTCGTTACTAAAATGCCCAAAGACGCCGATTTTGACTAGAATTTGAAAGATATTGACATGAATATATAACTGTTTGTATCAAAAAATGATAGTTTAAACTGATATTTGCAGTTTTGATGCGGTTTTAGATACGATATGAATCGAAGAAGCCGATTTTGACTGGAATCTGTTTAAAATGACAAAGAAAAACCTATTATCAATTCAAGGAAGTGAATTTTTAAGTAGTTATCTGCAGTTTTAATGTAGATTTCAGTTCGCTAAGTTATGAAAATGCATGTTTTGGCTATAATCTTCCGTAAATCAAGTGCGAAAACCAATTATTTGTCCCAAAAGAAGGTGTTTTAAGTATATATCTGCATTTCTAAGGTAGATTTGGGTACAATAAGAGGCGAAAAAGCAGATTCTGACTAAGATTTTATCGAAATCGGCAACTATTTGACTCAGAATGGTTGCCTTACGTCGAAATCTAATAGTTTATTAAGGTTTTCGTTACTAAAATGCCCAAAGACGCCGATTTTGACTAGAATTTGAAAGATATTGACATGAATATATAACTGTTTGTATCAAAAAATGATAGTTTAAACTGATATTTGCAGTTTTGATGCGGTTTTAGATACGATATGAATCGAAGAAGCCGATTTTGACTGGAATCTGTTTAAAATGACAAAGAAAAACCTATTATCAATTCAAGGAAGTGAATTTTTAAGTAGTTATCTGCAGTTTTAATGTAGATTTCAGTTCGCTAAGTTATGAAAATGCATGTTTTGGCTATAATCTTCCGTAAATCAAGGGCCAAGACCAGTTATTTGTCCCAAAAGAAGGTGTTTTAAGTATATATCTGCATTTCTAAGGTAGATTTGGGTACAATAAGAGACGAAAAAGCAGATTCTGACTAAGATTTTATCGAAATCGGCAACTATTTGACTCAGAATGGTTGCCTTACGTCGAAATCTAATAGTTTATTAAGGTTTTCGTTACTAAAATGCCCAAAGACGCCGATTTTTACTAGAATTTGAAAGATATTGACATAAATATATAACTGTTTGTATCAAAAAATGATAGTTTAAACTGATATTTGCAGTTTTGATGCGGTTTTAGATACGATATGAAGTTTGAAAGAAATTAATAAACTATTAGATTTCGACGTAAGGCAACCATTCTGAGTCAAATAGTTGCCGATTTCGATAAAATCTTAGTCAGAATCTGCTTTTTCGCCTCTTATTGTACCCAAATCTACCTTAGAAATGCAGATATATACTTAAAACACCTTCTTTTGGGACAAATAATTGGTTTTCGCCCTTGATTTACGGAAGATTATAGCCAAAACATGCATTTTCATAACTTAGCGAACTGAAATCTACATTACAACTGCAAATAACTACTTAAAAATTCACTTCCTTGAATTGATAATAGGTTTTTCTTTGTCATTTTAAACAGATTCCAGTCAAAATCGGCTTCTTCGATTCATATCGTATCTAAAACCGCATCAAAACTGCAAATATCAGTTTAAACTATCATTTTTTGATACAAACAGTTATATATTCATGTCAATATCTTTCAAATTCTAGTCAAAATCGGCGTCTTTGGGCATTTTAGTAACGAAAACCTTAACAAACTATTAGATTTCGACGTAAGGCAACCATTCTGAGTCAAATAGTTGCCGATTTCGATAAAATCTTAGTCAGAATCTGCTTTTTCGCCTCTTATTGTACCCAAATCTAATTTAGAAATGCAGATATATACTTAAAACACCTTCTTTTGGGACAAATAATTGGTTTTCGCCCTTGATTTACGGAAGATTATAGCCAAAACATGCATTTTCATAACTTAGCGAACTGAAATCTACATTAAAACTGCAGATAACTACTTAAAAATTCACTTCCTTGAATTGATAATAGCTTTTTCTTTGTCATTTTAAACAGATTCCAGTCAAAATCGGCTTCTTCGACTCATATCGTACCTAAAACCGCATCAAAACTGCAAATATCAGTTTAAACTATCATTTTTTGATACAAACAGTTATATATTCATGTCAATATCTTTCAAATTCTAGTCAAAATCGGCGTCTTTGGGCATTTTAGTAACGAAAACCTTAAAAAACTATTAGATTTCGACGTAAGGCAACCATTCTGAGTCAATTAGTTGAAGATTTCGATAAAATCTTAGTCAGAATCTGCTTTTTCGTCTCTTATTGTACCCAAATCTATCTTAGAAATGTAGATATATACTTAAAACACCTTCTTTTGGGACAAATAATTGGTTTTCGCCCTTGATTAACGGAAGATTATAGCCAAAACATGCATTTTCATAACTTAGCGAACTGAAATCTACATTAGAACTGCAGATAACTACTTAAAAATTCACTTCCTTGAATTGATAATTGGTTTTTCTTTGTCATTTTAAACAGATTAAAATCAAAATCGGCTTCTTCGATTCATATCGTATCTAAAACCGCATCAAAACTGCAAATATCAGTTTAAACTATCATTTTTTGATACAAACAGTTATATATTCATGTCAATATCTATCAAATTCTAGTCAAAATCGGCGTCTTTGGGCATTTTAGTAACGAAAACCTTAATAAACTATTAGATTTTGACGTAAGGCAACCTTTCTGAGTCAAATAGTTGAAGATTTCGATAAAATCCTAGTCAGAATCTGCTTTTTCGCCTCTTATTGTACCCAAGTCTACCTTAGAAATGCAGATATATACTTAAAACACCTTCTTTTGGGACAAATAATTGGTTTTCGCCCTTGATTTACGGAAGATTATAGCCAAAACATGCATTATCATAACTTAGCGAACTGAAATCTACATTAAAACTGCAGATAACTACTTAAAAATTCACTTCCTTGAATTGATAATAGGTTGTTCTTTGTCATTTTAAACAGATTCCAGACAATATCGGCTTCTTCGACTCATATCGTACCTAAAACCGAATCAAAACTGCAAATATCAGTTTAAACTATCATTTTTTGACACAAACAGTTATATATTCATGTCAATATCTTTCAAATTCTAGTCAAAATCGGCGTCTTTGGGCATTTTAGTAACGAAAACCTTATTAAACTATTAGATTTCGACGTAAGGCAACCATTCTGAGTCAAATAGTTGCCGATTTCGATAAAATCTTAATCAGAATCTGCTTTTTCGTCTCTTATTGTTCCCAAATCTACCTTAGAAATGTAGATATATACTTAAAACACCTTTTTTGGGACAAATAATTGGTTTTCGCCCTTGATTTACGGAAGATTATAGCCAAAACATGCATTTTCATAACTTAGCGAACTGAAATATACATTAAAACTGCAGATAACTACTTAAAAATTCACTTCCTTGAATTGATAATAGGTTTTTCTTTGTCATTTTAAACAGATTCCAATCAAAATCGGCTTCTTCGACTCATATCGTACCTAAAACCGCATCAAAACTGCAAATATCAGTTTAAACTATCATTTTTTGACACAAACAGTTATATATTCATGTCAATATCTTTCAAATTCTAGTCAAAATCGGCGTCTTTGGGCATTTTAGTAACGAAAACCTTAATAAACTATTAGATTTCGACGTAAGGCAACCATTCTGAGTCAAATAGTTGCCGATTTCGATAAAATTTTAGTCAGAATCTGCTTTTTCGCCTCTTATTGTACCCAAATCTACCTTAGAAATGCAGATATATACTTAAAACACCTTCTTTTGGGACAAATAATTGGTTTTCGCCCTTGATTTACGGAAGATTATGGCCAAAACATGCATTTTCATAACTAAGCGAACTTATTTGTCCCAAAAGAAGGTGTTTTAAGTATATATCTACATTTCTAAGGTAGATTTGGGTACAATAAGAGGCGAAAAAGCAGATTCTGACTAAGATTTTATCGAAATCGGCAACTATTTGACTCAGAATGGTTGCCTTACGTCGAAATCTAATAGTTTATTAAGGTTTTCGTTACTAAAATGCCCAAAGACGCCGATTTTGACTAGAATTTGAAAGATATTGACATGAATATATAACTGTTTGTATCAAAAAATGATAGTTTAAACTGATATTTGCAGTTTTGATGCGGTTTTAGGTACGATATGAGTCGAAGAAGCCGATTTTGACTGGAATCTGTTTAAAATGATAAAGAACAACCTATTATCAATTCAAGGAAGTGAATTTTTAAGTAGTTATCTGCAGTTTTAATGTAGATTTCAGTTCGCTAAGTTATGAAAATGCATGTTTTGGCTATAATCTTCCATAAATCAAGGGCGAAAACCAATTATTTGTCCCAAAAGAAGGCGTTTTAAGTATATATCTGCATTTCTAAGGTAGATTTGGGTACAATAAGAGGCGAAAAAGCAGATTCTGACTAGGATTTTTTCGAAATCGGCAACTATTTGACTCAGAAAGGTTGCCTTACGTCGAAATCTAATAGTTTATTAAGGTTTTCGTTACTAAAATGCCCAAAGACGCCGATTTTGACTAGAATTTGAAAGGTATTGACATAAATATTTAACTGTTTGTATCAAAAAATGATAGTTTAAACTGATAATTGCAGTTTTGATGCGGTTTTAGATGCGATATGAATCGAAGAAGCCGATTTTGACTGGAATCTGTTTAAAATGACAAAGAAAAACCTATTATCAATTCAAGGAAGTGAATTTTTAAGTAGTTATCTGCAGTTTTAATGTAGATTTCAGTTCGCTAAGTTATGAAAATGCATGTTTTGGCTATAATCTTCCGTAAATCAAGGGCGAAAACCAATTATTTGTCCCAAAAGAAGGTGTTTTAAGTATATATCTACATTTCTAAGGTAGATTTGGGTACAATAAGAGGCGAAAAAGCAGATTCTGACTAAGATTTTATCGAAATCGGCAACTATTTGACTCAGAATGGTTGCCTTACGTCGAAATCTAATAGTTTATTAAGGTTTTCGTTACTAAAATGCCCAAAGACGCCGATTTTGAATAGAATTTGAAAGATATTGACATGAATATATAACTGTTTGTATCAAAAAATGATAGTTTAAACTGATATTTGCAGTTTTGATGCGGTTTTAGGTACGATATGAGTCGAAGAAGCCGATTTTGACTGGAATCTGTTTAAAATGACAAAGAACAACCTATTATCAATTCAAGGAAGTGAATTTTTAAGTAGTTATCTGCAGTTTTAATGTAGATTTCAGTTCGCTAAGTTATGAAAATGCATATTTTGGCTATAATCTTCTGTAAATGAAGAGCGAAAACCAATTATTTGTCAAAAAAGAAGGTGTTTTAAGTATATATCTGCATTTCTAAGGTAGATTTGGGTACAATAAGAGACGAAAAAGCAGATTCTGACTAGGATTTTATCGAAATCGGCAACTATTTGACTCAGAATGGTTGCCTTACGTCGAAATCTAATAGTTTATTAAGGTTTTCGTTCGTGCCCAAAGACGCCGATTTTGACTAGAATTTGAAAGATATTGACATGAATATATAACTGTTTGTATCAAAAAATGATAGTTTAAACTGATATTTGCAGTTTTGATGCGGTTTTAGATACGATATGAATCGAAGAAGCCGATTTTGACTGGAATCTGTTTAAAATGACAGAGAAAAACCTATTATCAATTCAAGGAAGTGAATTTTTAAGTAGTTATCTGCAGTTTTAATGTAGATTTCAGTTCGCTAAGTTATGAAAATGCATGTTTTGGCTATAATCTTCCGTAAATCAAGGGCGAAAACCAATTATTTGTCCCAAAAGAAGGTGTTTTAAGTATATATCTACATTTCTAAGGTAGATTTGGGTACAATAAGAGGCGAAAAAGCAGATTCTGACTAAGATTTTATCGAAATCGGCAACTATTTGACTCAGAATGGTTGCCTTACGTCGAAATCTAATAGTTTATTAAGGTTTTCGTTACTAAAATGCCCAAAGACGCCGATTTTGACTAGAATTTGAAAGATATTGACATGAATATTTAACTGTTTGTATCAAAAAATGATAGTTTAAACTGATATTTGCAGTTTTGATGCGGTTTTAGGTACGATATGAGTCGAAGAAGCCGATTTTGACTGGAATCTGTTTAAAATGACAAAGAACAACCTATTATCAATTCAAGGAAGTGAATTTTTAAGTAGTTATCTGCAGTTTTAATGTAGATTTCAGTTCGCTAAGTTATGAAAATGCATGTTTTGGCTATAATCTTCCGTAAATCAAGGGCGAAAACCAATTATTTGTCCCAAAAGAAGGTGTTTTAAGTATATATCTACATTTCTAAGGTAGATTTGGGTACAATAAGAGGCGAAAAAGCAGATTCTGACTAAGATTTTATCGAAATCGGCAACTATTTGACTCAGAATGGTTGCCTTACGTCGAAATCTAATAGTTTATTAAGGTTTTCGTTACTAAAATGCCCAAAGACGCCGATTTTGACTAGAATTTGAAAGATATTGACATGAATATATAACTGTTTGTATCAAAAAATGATAGTTTAAACTGATATTTGCAGTTTTGATGCGGTTTTAGGTACTATATGAGTCGAATAAGCCGATTTTGACTGGAATCTGTTTAAAATGACAAAGAACAACCAATTATCAATTCAAGGAAATGAATTTTTAAGTAGTTATCTGCAGTTTTAATGTAGATTTCAGTTCGCTAAGTTATGAAAATGCATGTTTTGGCTATAATCTTCTGTAAATGAAGGGCGAAAACCAATTATTTGTCAAAAAAGAAGGTGTTTTATGTATATATCTGCATTTCTAAGGTAGATTTGGGTACAATAAGAGGCGAAAAAGCAGATTCTGACTAGGATTTTATCGAAATCGGCAACTATTTGACTCAGAATGGTTGGCTTACGTCGAAATCTAATAGTTTATTAAGGTTTTCGTTACTAAAATGCCCAAAGACGCCGATTTTGACTAGAATTTGAAAGATATTGACATGAATATATAACTGTTTGTATCAAAAAATGATAGTTTAAACTGATATTTGCAGTTTTGATGCGGTTTTAGATACGATATGAATCGAAGAAGCCGATTTTGACTGGAATCTGTTTAAAATGACAAAGAAAAACCTATTATCAATTCAAGGAAGTGAATTTTTAAGTAGTTATCTGCAGTTGTAATGTAGATTTCAGTTCGCTAAATTATGAAAATGCATGTTTTGGCTATAATCTTCCGTAAATCAAGGGCGAAAACCAATTATTTGTCCCAAAAGAAGGTGCTTTAAGTATATATCTGCATTTCTAAGGTAGATTTGGGTACAATAAGAGGCGAAAAAGCAGATTCTGACTAAGATTTTATCGAAATCGGCAACTATTTGACTCAGAATGGTTGCCTTACGTCGAAATCTAATAGTTTATTAAGGTTTTCGTTACTAAAATACCCAAAGACGCCGATTTTGACTAGAATTTGAAAGATATTGACATGAATATATAACTGTTTGTATCAAAAAATGATAGTTAAAACTGATATTTGCAGTTTTGATGCGGTTTTAGGTACGATATGAGTCGAAGAAGCCGATTTTGACTGGAATCTGTTTAAAATGACAAAGAAAAACCTATTATCAATTCAAGGAAGTGAATTTTTAAGTAGTTATCTGCAGTTTTAATGTAGATTTCAGTTCGCTAAGTTATGAAAATGCATGTTTTGGCTATAATCTTCCGTAAATCAAGGGCGAAAACCAATTATTTGTCCCAAAAGAAGGTGTTTTAAGTATATATCTACATTTCTAAGGTAGATTTGGGTACAATAAGAGGCGAAAAAGCAGATTCTGACTAAGATTTTATCGAAATCGGCAACTATTTGACTCAGAATGGTTGCCTTACGTCGAAATCTAATAGTTTATTAAGGTTTTCGTTACTAAAATGCCCAAAGACGCCGATTTTGACTAGAATTTGAAAGATATTGACATGAATATATAACTGTTTGTATCAAAAAATGATAGTTTAAACTGATATTTGCAGTTTTGATGCGGTTTTAGGTACTATATGAGTCGAATAAGCCGATTTTGACTGGAATCTGTTTAAAATGACAAAGAACAACCAATTATCAATTCAAGGAAGTGAATTTTTAAGTAGTTATCTGCAGTTTTAATGTAGATTTCAGTTCGCTAAGTTATGAAAATGCATGTTTTGGCTATAATCTTCTGTAAATGAATGGCGAAAACCAATTATTTGTCAAAAAAGAAGGTGTTTTAAGTATATATCTGCATTTCTAAGGTAGATTTGGGTACAATAAGAGGCGAAAAAGCAGATTCTGACTAGGATTTTATCGAAATCGGCAACTATTTGACTCAGAATGGTTGGCTTACGTCGAAATCTAATAGTTTATTAAGGTTTTCGTTACTAAAATGCCCAAAGACGCCGATTTTGACTAGAATTTGAAAGATATTGACATGAATATATAACTGTTTGTATCAAAAAATGATAGTTTAAACTGATATTTGCAGTTTTGATGCGGTTTTAGATACGATATGAATCGAAGAAGCCGATTTTGACTGGAATCTGTTTAAAATGACAAAGAAAAACCTATTATCAATTCAAGGAAGTGAATTTTTAAGTAGTTATCTGCAGTTGTAATGTAGATTTCAGTTCGCTAAATTATGAAAATGCATGTTTTGGCTATGATCTTCCGTAAATCAAGGGCGAAAACCAATTATTTGTCCCAAAAGAAGGTGCTTTAAGTATATATCTGCATTTCTATGGTAGATTTGGGTACAATAAGAGGCGAAAAAGCAGATTCTGACTAAGATTTTATCGAAATCGGCAACTATTTGACTCAGAATGGTTGCCTTACGTCGAAATCTAATAGTTTATTAAGGTTTTCGTTACTAAAATGCCCAAAGACGCCGATTTTGACTAGAATTTGAAAGATATTGATATGAATATATAACTGTTTGTATCAAAAAATGATAGTTTAAACTGATATTTGCAGTTTTGATGCGGTTTTAGGTACGATATGAGTCGAAGAAGCCGATTTTGACTGGAATCTGTTTAAAATGACAAAGAAAAACCTATTATCAATTCAAGGAAGTGAATTTTTAAGTAGTTATCTGCAGTTTTAATGTAGATTTCAGTTCGCTAAGTTATGAAAATGCATGTTTTGGCTATAATCTTCTGTAAATCAAGGGCGAAAACCAATTATTTGTCCCAAAAGAAGGTGTTTTAAGTATATATCTGCATTTCTAAGGTAGATTTGGGTACAATAAGAGGCGAAAAAGTAGATTCTGACTAAGATTTTATCGAAATCGGCAACTATTTGACTCAGAAAGGTTGCCTTACGTCGAAATCTAATAGTTTATTAAGGTTTTCGTTACTAAAATACCCAAAGACGCCGATTTTGACTAGAATTTGAAAGATATTGACATGAATATATAACTGTTTGTATCAAAAAATGATAGTTTAAACTGATATTTGCAGTTTTGATGCGGTTTTAGATACGATATGAATCGAAGAAGCCGATTTTGACTGGAATCTGTTTAAAATGACAAAGAAAAACCTATTATCAATTCAAGGAAGTGAATTTTTAAGTAGTTATCTGCAGTTTTAATGTAGATTTCAGTTCGCTAAGTTATGAAAATGCATGTTTTGGCTATAATCTTCCGTAAATCAAGGGCGAAAACCAATTATTTGTCCCAAAAGAAGGTGTTTTAAGTATATATCTGCATTTCTAAGGTAGATTTGGGTACAATAAGAGGCGAAAAAGCAGATTCTGACTAAGATTTTATCGAAATCGGCAACTATTTGACTCAGAATGGTTGCCTTACGTCGAAATCTAATAGTTTATTAAGGTTTTCGTTACTAAAATGCCCAAAGACGACGATTTTGACTAGAATTTGAATGATATTGACATGAATATATAACTGTTTGTATCAAAAAATGATAGTTTAAACTGATATTTGCAGTTTTGATGCGGTTTTAGATACGATATGAATCGAAGAAGCCGATTTTGACTGGAATCTGTTTAAAATGACAAAGAAAAACCTATTATCAATTCAAGGAAGTGAATTTTTAAGTAGTTATCTGCAGTTTTAATGTAGATTTCAGTTCGCTAAGTTATGAAAATGCATGTTTTGGCTATAATCTTCCGTAAATCAAGGGCGAAAACCAATTATTTGTCCCAAAAGAAGGTGTTTTAAGTATATATCTGCATTTCTAAGGTAGATTTGGGTACAATAAGAGGCCAAAAAGCAGATTCTGACTAAGATTTCATCGAAATCGGCAACTATTTGACTCAGAAAGGTTGCCTTACGTCGAAATCTAATAGTTTATTAAGGTTTTCGTTACGAAAATGCCCAAAGACGCCGATTTTGACTAGAATTTGAAAGATATTGACATGAATATATAACTGTTTGTATCAAAAAATGATAGTTTAAACTGATATTTGCAGTTTTGATGCGGTTTTAGATACGATATGAATCGAAGAAGCCGATTTTGACTGGAATCTGTTTAAAATGACAAAGAAAAACCTATTATCAATTCAAGGAAGTGAATTTTTAAGTAGTTATCTGCAGTTTTAATGTAGATTTCAGTTCGCTAAATTATGAAAATGCATGTTTTGGCTATAATCTTCCGTAAATCAAGGGCGAAAACCAATTATTTGTCCCAAAAGAAGGTGCTTTAAGTATATATCTGCATTTCTAAGGTAGATTTGGGTACAATAAGAGGCGAAAAAGCAGATTCTGACTAAGATTTTATCGAAATCGGCAACTATTTGACTCAGAATGGTTGCCTTACGTCGAAATCTAATAGTTTATTAAGGTTTTCGTTACTAAAATGCCCAAAGACGCCGATTTTGACTAGAATTTGAAAGATATTGACATGAATATATAACTGTTTGTATCAAAAAATGATAGTTAAAACTGATATTTGCAGTTTTGATGCGGTTTTAGGTACGATATGAGTCGAAGAAGCCGATTTTGACTGGAATCTGTTTAAAATGACAAAGAAAAACCTATTATCAATTCAAGGAAGTGAATTTTTAAGTAGTTATCTGCAGTTTTAATGTAGATTTCAGTTCGCTAAGTTATGAAAATGCATGTTTTGGCTATAATCTTCCGTAAATCAAGGGCGAAAACCAATTATTTGTCCCAAAAGAAGGTGTTTTAAGTATATATCTACATTTCTAAGGTAGATTTGGGTACAATAAGAGGCGAAAAAGCAGATTCTGACTAAGATTTTATCGAAATCGGCAACTATTTGACTCAGAATGGTTGCCTTACGTCGAAATCTAATAGTTTATTAAGGTTTTCGTTACTAAAATGCCCAAAGACGCCGATTTTGACTAGAATTTGAAAGATATTGACATGAATATATAACTGTTTGTATCAAAAAATGATAGTTTAAACTGATATTTGCAGTTTTGATGCGGTTTTAGGTACGATATGAGTCGAATAAGCCGATTTTGACTGGAATCTGTTTAAAATGACAAAGAACAACCAATTATCAATTCAAGGAAGTGAATTTTTAAGTAGTTATCTGCAGTTTTAATGTAGATTTCAGTTCGCTAAGTTATGAAAATGCATGTTTTGGCTATAATCTTCTGTAAATGAAGGGCGAAAACCAATTATTTGTCAAAAAAGAAGGTGTTTTAAGTATATATCTGCATTTCTAAGGTAGATTTGGGTACAATAAGAGGCGAAAAAGCAGATTCTGACTAGGATTTTATCGAAATCGGCAACTATTTGACTCAGAATGGTTGGCTTACGTCGAAATCTAATAGTTCATTAAGGTTTTCGTTACTAAAATGCCCAAAGACGCCGATTTTGACTAGAATTTGAAAGATATTGACATGAATATATAACTGTTTGTATCAAAAAATGATAGTTTAAACTGATATTTGCAGTTTTGATGCGGTTTTAGATACGATATGAATCGAAGAAGCCGATTTTGACTGGAATCTGTTTAAAATGACAAAGAAAAACCTATTATCAATTCAAGGAAGTGAATTTTTAAGTAGTTATCTGCAGTTGTAATGTAGATTTCAGTTCGCTAAATTATGAAAATGCATGTTTTGGCTATGATCTTCCGTAAATCAAGGGCGAAAACCAATTATTTGTCCCAAAAGAAGGTGCTTTAAGTATATATCTGCATTTCTAAGGTAGATTTGGGTACAATAAGAGGCGAAAAAGCAGATTCTGACTAAGATTTTATCGAAATCGGCAACTATTTGACTCAGAATGGTTGCCTTACGTCGAAATCTAATAGTTTATTAAGGTTTTCGTTACTAAAATGCCCAAAGACGCCGATTTTGACTAGAATTTGAAAGATATTGACATGAATATATAACTGTTTGTATCAAAAAATGATAGTTTAAACTGATATTTGCAGTTTTGATGCGGTTTTAGGTACGATATGAGTCGAAGAAGCCGATTTTGACTGGAATCTGTTTAAAATGACAAAGAAAAACCTATTATCAATTCAAGGAAGTGAATTTTTAAGTAGTTATCTGCAGTTTTAATGTAGATTTCAGTTCGCTAAGTTATGAAAATGCATGTTTTGGCTATAATCTTCCGTAAATCAAGGGCGAAAACCAATTATTTGTCCCAAAAGAAGGTGTTTTAAGTATATATCTGCATTTCTAAGGTAGATTTGGGTACAATAAGAGGCGAAAAAGTAGATTCTGACTAAGATTTTATCGAAATCGGCAACTATTTGACTCAGAAAGGTTGCCTTACGTCGAAATCTAATAGTTTATTAAGGTTTTCGTTACTAAAATACCCAAAGACGCCGATTTTGACTAGAATTTGAAAGATATTGACATGAATATATAACTGTTTGTATCAAAAAATGATAGTTTAAACTGATATTTGCAGTTTTGATGCGGTTTTAGATACGATATGAATCGAAGAAGCCGATTTTGACTGGAATCTGTTTAAAATGACAAAGAAAAACCTATTATCAATTCAAGGAAGTGAATTTTTAAGTAGTTATCTGCAGTTTTAATGTAGATTTCAGTTCGCTAAGTTATGAAAATGCATGTTTTGGCTATAATCTTCCGTAAATCAAGGGCGAAAACCAATTATTTGTCCCAAAAGAAGGTGTTTTAAGTATATATCTGCATTTCTAAGGTAGATTTGGGTACAATAAGAGGCGAAAAAGCAGATTCTGACTAAGATTTTATCGAAATCGGCAACTATTTGACTCAGAATGGTTGCCTTACGTCGAAATCAAATAGTTTATTAAGGTTTTCGTTACTAAAATGCCCAAAGACGACGATTTTGACTAGAATTTGAATGATATTGACATGAATATATAACTGTTTGTATCAAAAAATGATAGTTTAAACTGATATTTGCAGTTTTGATGCGGTTTTAGATACGATATGAATCGAAGAAGCCGATTTTGACTGGAATCTGTTTAAAATGACAAAGAAAAACCTATTATCAATTCAAGGAAGTGAATTTTTAAGTAGTTATCTGCAGTTTTAATGTAGATTTCAGTTCGCTAAGTTATGAAAATGCATGTTTTGGCTATAATCTTCCGTAAATCAAGGGCGAAAACCAATTATTTGTCCCAAAAGAAGGTGTTTTAAGTATATATCTGCATTTCTAAGGTAGATTTGGGTACAATAAGAGGCGAAAAAGCAGATTCTGACTAAGATTTTATCGAAATCGGCAACTATTTGACTCAGAAAGGTTGCCTTACGTCGAAATCTAATAGTTTATTAAGGTTTTCGTTACTAAAATGCCCAAAGACGCCGATTTTGACTAGAATTTGAAAGATATTGACATGAATATATAACTGTTTGTATCAAAAAATGATAGTTTAAACTGATATTTGCAGTTTTGATGCGGTTTTAGATACGATATGAATCGAAGAAGCCGATTTTGACTGGAATCTGTTTAAAATGACAAAGAAAAACCTATTATCAATTCAAGGAAGTGAATTTTTAAGTAGTTATCTGCAGTTTTAATGTAGATTTCAGTTCGCTAAGTTATGAAAATGCATGTTTTGGCTATAATCTTCCGTAAATCAAGGGCGAAAACCAATTATTTGTCCCAAAAGAAGGTGTTTTAAGTATATATCTGCATTTCTAAGGTAGATTTGGGTACAATAAGAGGCGAAAAAGCAGATTCTGACTAAGATTTTATCGAAATCGGCAACTATTTGACTCAGAATGGTTGCCTTACGTCGAAATCTAATAGTTTATTAATTTCTTTCAAACTTCATATCGTATCTAAAACCGCATCAAAACTGTAAATATCAGTTTAAACTATCATTTTTTGATACAAATAGTTATATATTCATGTCAATATCTTTCAAATTCTAGTCAAAATCGGCGTCTTTGGGCATTTTAGTAACGAAAACCTTAATAAACTATTAGATTTCGACGTAAGGCAACAATTCTGAGTGAAATAGTTGCCGATTTCGATAAAATCTTAGTCAGAATCTGCTTTTTCGCCTCTTATTGTACCCAAATCTACCTTAGAAATGCAGATATATACTTAAAACACCTTCTTTTGGGACAAATAACTCCTTGATTTACGGAAGATTATAGCCAAAACATGCATTTTCATAACTTAGCGAACTGAAATCTACATTAAAACTGCAGATAACTACTTAAAAATTCACTTCCTTGAATTGATAATATGTTTTTCTTTGTCATTTTAAACAGATTCCAGTCAAAATCGGCTTCTTCGACTCATATCGTACCTAAAACCGCATCAAAACTGCAAATATCAGTTTAAACTATCATTTTTTGATACAAACAGTTATATATTCATGTCAATATCTTTCAAATTCTAGTCAAAATCGGCGTCTTTGGGCATTTTAGTAACGAAAACCTTAATAAACTATTAGATTTCGACGTAAGGCAACCATTCTGAGTCAAATAGTTGCCGATTTCGATAAAATCTTAGTCAGAATCTGCTTTTTCGCCTCTTATTGTACCCAAATCTACCTTAGATATGCAGATATATATTTAAAACACCTTCTTTTGGGACAAATAATTGGTTTTCGCCCTTGATTTACGGAAGATTATAGCCAAAACATGCATTTTCATAACTTAGCGAACTGAAATCTACATTAAAACTGCAGATAACTACTTAAAAATTCACTTCCTTGAATTGATAATAGGTTTTTCTTTGTCATTTTAAACAGATTCCAGTCAAAATCGGCTTCTTCGACTCATATCGTACCTAAAACCGCATCAAAACTGCAAATATCAGTTTAAACTATCATTTTTTGATACAAACATAATATATTCATGTCAATATCTTTCAAATTCTAGTCAAAATCGGCGTCTTTGGGCATTTTAGTAACGAAAACCTTAATAAACTATTAGATTTCGACGTAAGGCAACCATTCTGAGTCAAATAGTTGCCGATTTCGATAAAATCTTAGTCAGAATCTGCTTTTTCGCCTCTTATTGTACCCAAATCTACCTTAGAAATGCAGATATATACTTAAAACACCTTCTTTTGGGACAAATAATTGGTTTTCGCCCTTGATTTACGGAAGATTATAGCCAAAACATGCATTTTCACAACTAAGCGAACTTATTTGTCCAAAAGAAGGTGTTTTAAGTATATATCTACATTTCTAAGGTAGATTTGGGTACAATAAGAGGCGAAAAAGCAGATTCTGACTAAGATTTTATCGAAATCGGCAACTAATTGACTCAGAATGGTTGCCTTACGTCGAAATCTAATAGTTTATTAAGGTTTTCGTTACTAAAATGCCCAAAGACGCCGATTTTGACTAGAATTTGAAAGATATTGGCATGAATATATAACTGTTTGTATCAAAAAATGATAGTTTAAACTGATATTTGCAGTTTTGATGCGGTTTTAGATACGATATGAATCGAAGAAGCAGATTTTGACTGGAATCTGTTTAAAATGACAAAGAAAAACCTATTATCAATTCAAGGAAGTGAATTTTTAAGTAGTTATCTGCAGTTTAAATGTAGATTTCAGTTCGCTAAGTTATGAAAATGCATGTTTTTACTATAATCTTCCGTAAATCAAGGGCGAAAACCAATTATTTGTCCCAAAAGAAGGTGTTTTAAGTATATATCTGCATTTCTAAGGTAGATTTGGGTACAATAAGAGGCGAAAAAGCAGATTCTGACTAAGATTTTATCGAAATCGGCAACTATTTGACTCAGAATGGTTGCCTTACGTCGAAATCTAATAGTTTATTAAGGTTTTCGTTACTAAAATGCCCAAAGACGCCGATTTTGACTAGAATTTGAAAGATATTGACATGAATATATAACTGTTTGTATCAAAAAATGATAGTTTAAACTGATATTTGCAGTTTTGATGCGGTTTTAGGTACGATATGAGTCGAAGAAGCCGATTTTGACTGGAATCTGTTTAAAATGACAAAGAAAAACCTATTATCAAGTCAAGGAAGTGAATTTTTAAGTAGTTATCTGCAGTTTTAATGTTGATTTCAGTTCGCTAAGTTATGAAAATGCATGTTTTGGCTATAATCTTCCGTAAATCAAGGGCGAAAACCAATTATTTGTCCCAAAAGAAGGTGTTTTAAGTATATATCTGCATTTCTAAGGTAGATTTGGGTACAATAAGATGCGAAAAAGCAAATTCTGACTAAGATTTTATCGAAATCGGCAACTATTTGACTCAGAAAGGTTGCCTCACGTCGAAATCTAATAGTTTAATTAGGTTTTCGTTACTAAAATGCCCAAAGACGCCGATTTTGACTAGAATTTGAAAGATATTGACATGAATATATAACTGTTTGTATCAAAAAATGATAGTTTAAACTGATATTTGCAGTTTTGATGCGGTTTTAGATACGATATGAATCGAAGAAGCCGATTTTGACTGGAATCTGTTTAAAATGACGAAGAAAAACCTATTATCAATTCAAGGAAGTGAATTTTTAAGTAGTTATCTGCAGTTTTAATGTAGATTTTAGTTCGCTAAATTATGAAAATGCATGTTTTGGCTATAATCTTCCGTAAATCAAGGGCGAAAACCAATTATTTGTCCCAAAAGAAGGTGCTTTAAGTATATATCTGCATTTCTAAGGTAGATTTGGGTACAATAAGACTCGAAAAAGCAGATTCTGACTAAGATTTTATCGAAATCGGCAACTATTTGACTCAGAATGGTTGCCTTACGTCGAAATCTAATAGTTTATTAATTTCTTTCAAACTTCATATCGTATCTAAAACCGCATCAAAACTGCAAATATCAGTTTAAACTATCATTTTTTGATACAAATAGTTATATATTCATGTCAATATCTTTCAAATTCTAGTCAAAATCGGAGTCTTTGGGCATTTTAGTAACGAAAACCTTAATAAACAATTAGATTTCGACGTAAGGCAACCATTCTGAGTCAAATAGTTGCCGATTTCGATAAAATCTTAGTCAGAATCTGCTTTATCGCCTCTTATTGTACCCAAATCTACCTTAGAAATGCAGATATATACTTAAAACACCTTCTTTTGGGACAAATAACTGGTCTTGGCCCTTGATTTACGGAAGATTATAGCCAAAACATGCATTTTCATAACTTAGCGAACTGAAATCTACATTAAAACTGCAGATAACTACCTAAAAATTCACTTCCTTGAATTGATAATATGTTTTTGTCATTTTAAACAGATTCCAGTCAAAATCGGCTTCTTCGACTCATATCGTACCTAAAACTGCATCAAAACTGCAAATATCAGTTTAAACTATCATTTTTTGATACAAACAGTTATATATTCATGTCAATATCTTCCAAATTCTAGTCAAAATCGGCGTCTTTGGGCATTTTAGTAACGAAAACCTTAATTAACTATTAGATTTCGACGTAAGGCAACCATTCTGAGTCAAATAGTTGCCGATTTCGATAAAATCTTAGTCAGAATCTGCTTTTTCGCCTCTTATTGTACCCAAATCTACCTTAGAAATGCAGATATATACTTAAAACACCTTCTTTTGGGACAAATAATTGGTTTTCGCGCTTGATTTACGGAAGATTATAGCCAAAACATGCATTTTCATAACTTAGCGAACTGAAATCTACATTAAAACTGCAGATAACTACTTAAAAATTCACTTCCTTGAATTGATAATAGGTTTTTCTTTGTCATTTTAAACAGATTCCAGTCAAAATCGGCTTCTTCGATTCATATCGTATCTAAAACCGCATCAAAACTGCAAATATCAGTTTAAACTATCATTTTTTGATACAAACAGTTATATATTCATGTCAATATCTTTCAAATTCTAGTCAAAATCGGCGTCTTTGGGCATTTTAGTAACGAAAACCTTAAAAAACTATTAGATTTCGACGTAAGGCAACCATTCTGAGTAAAATAGTTGCCGATTTCGATAAAATCTTAGTCAGAATCTGCTTTTTCGCCTCTTATTGTACCCAAATCTACCTTAGAAATGTAGATATATACTTAAAACACCTTCTTTTTGGACAAATAATTGGTTTTCGCCCTTGATTTACGGAAGATTATAGCCAAAACATGCATTTTCATAACTTAGCGAACTGAAATCTACATTAAAACTGCAGATAACTACTTAAAAATTCACTTCCTTGAATTGATAATAGGTTGCTCTTTGTCATTTTAAACAGATTCCAGACAAAATCGGCTTCTTCGACTCATATCGTACCTAAAACCGCATCAAAACTGCAAATATCAGTTTAAACTATCATTTTTTGATACAAACAGTTATATATTCATGTCAATATCTTTCAAATTCTAGTCAAAATCGGCGTCTTTGGGCATTTTAGTAACGAAAACCTTAATAAACCATTAGATTTCGACGTAAGGCAACCATTCTGAGTCAAATAGTTGCCGATTTCGATAAAATCTTAGTCAGAATCTGCTTTTTCGCCTCTTATTGTACCCAAATCTACCTTAGAAATGTAGATATATACTTAAAACACCTTCTTTTGGGAGAAATAATTGGTTTTCGCCCTTGATTTACGGAAGATTATAGCCAAAACATGCATTTTCATAACTTAGCGAACTGAAATATACATTAAAACTGCAGATAACTACTTAAAAATTCACTTCCTTGAATTGATAATAGGTTTTTCTTTGTCATTTTAAACAGATTCCAATCAAAATCGGCTTCTTCGACTCATATCGTACCTAAAACCGCATCAAAACTGCAAATATCAGTTTAAACTATCATTTTTTGATACAAACAGTTATATATTCATGTCAATATCTTTCAAATTCTAGTCAAAATCGGCGTCTTTGGGCATTTTAGTAACGAAAACCTTAATAAACTATTAGATTTCGACGTAAGGCAACCATTCTGAGTCAAATGGTTGCCGATTTCGATAAAATCTTAGTCAGAATCTGCTTTTTCGCCTCTTATTGTACCCAAATCTACCTTAGAAATGCAGATATATACTTAAAACACCTTCTTTTGGGACAAATAATTGGTTTTCGCCCTTGATTTACGGAAGACTATAGCCAAAACATGCATTTTCATAACTAAGCGAACTTATTTGTCCCAAAAGAAGGTGTTTTAAGTATATATCTACATTTCTAAGGTAGATTTGGGTACAATAAGAGGCGAAAAAGCAGATTCTGACTAAGATTTTATCGAAATCGGCAACTATTTGACTCAGAATGGTTGCCTTACGTCGAAATCTAATAGTTTATTAAGGTTTTCGTTACCAAAATGCCCAAAGACGCCGATTTTGACTAGAATTTGAAAGATATTGACATGAATATATAACTGTTTGTATCAAAAAATGATAGTTTAAACTGATATTTGCAGTTTTGAAGCGGTTTTAGGTACGATATGGGTCGAAGAAGCCGATTTTGACTGGAATCTGTTTAAAATGACAAAGAACAACCTATTATCAATTCAAGGAAGTGAATTTTTAAGTAGTTATCTGCAGTTTTAATGTAGATTTCAGTTCGCTAAGTTATGAAAATGCATGTTTTGGCTATAATCTTCCGTAAATCAAGGGCGAAAACCAATTATTTGTCCCAAAAGAAGGTGTTCTGAGTATATATCTGCATTTCTAAAGTAGATTTGGGTACAATAAGAGGCGAAAAAGCAGATTCTGTCTAAGATTTTATCGAAATCGGCAACTATTTGACTCAGAATGGTTGCCTTACGTCGAAATCTAATAGTTTATTAAGGTTTTCGTTACTAGAATGCCCAAAGACGCACATTTTGACTAGAATTTGTAAGATATTGACATGAATATATAACTGTTTGTATCAAAAAATGATAGTTTAAACTGATATTTGCAGTTTTGATGCGGTTTTAGGTACGATATGAGTCGAAGAAAGCCGATTTTGACTGGAATCTGTTTAAAATGACAAAGGAAAACCTATTATCAATTCAAGGAAGTGAATTTTTAAGTAGTTATCTGCAGTTTTAATGTAGATCTCAGTTCGCTAAGTTATGAAAATGCATGTTTTGGCTATAATCTTCCGTAAATCAAGGGCGAAATCCAATTATTTGTCCCAAAAGAAGGTGTTTTAAGTATATATCTGCATTTCTAAGGTAGATTTGGGTACAATAAGAGGCGAAAAAGCAGATTCTGACTGAGATTTTATCGAAATCGGCAACTATTTGACTCAAAAAGTTTGCCTTACGTCGAAATCTAATAGTTTATTAAGGTTTTCGTTACTAAAATGCCCAAAGACGCCGATTTTGACTAGAATTTGAAAGATATTGACATGAATATATAACTGTTTGTATCAAAAAATGATAGTTTAAACTGATATTTGCAGTTTTGATGCGGTTTTAGATACGATATGAATCGAAGAAGCCGATTTTGACTGGAATCTGTTTAAAATGACAAAGAAAAACCTATTATCAATTCAAGGAAGTGAATTTTTAAGTAGTTATCTGCAGTTTTAATGTAGATTTCAGTTCGCTAAGTTATGAAAATGCATGTTTTGGCTATAATCTTCCGTAAATCAAGGGCGAAAACCAATTATTTGTCCCAAAAGAAGGTGTTTTAAGTATATATCTGCATTTCTAAGGTAGATTTGGGTACAATAAGAGGCGAAAAAGCAGATTCTGACTAAGATTTTATCGAAATCGGCAACTATTTGACTCAGAATGGTTGCCTTACGTCGAAATCTAATAGTTTATTAAGGTTTTCGTTACTAAAATGCCCAAAGACGCCGATTTTGACTAGAATTTGAATGATATTGACATGAATATATAACTGTTTGTATCAAAAAATTATAGTTTAAACTGATATTTGCAGTTTTGATGCGGTTTTAGATACGATATGAATCGAAGAAGCCGATTCTGACTGGAATCTGTTTAAAATGACAAAGAAAAACCTATTATCAATTCAAGGAAGTGAATTTTTAAGTAGTTATCTGGAGTTTTAATGCAGATTTCAGTTCGCTAAGTTATGAAAATGCATGTTTTGGCTATAATCTTCGGTAAATCAAGGGCGAAAACCAATTATTTGTCCCAAAAGAAGGTGTTTTAAGTATATATCTGCATTTCTAAGGTAGATTTGGGTACAATAAGAGGCGAAAAAGCAGATTCTGACTAAGATTTTATCGAAATCGGCAACTATTTGACTCAGAAAGGTTGCCTTACGTCGAAATCTAATAGTTTATTAAGGTTTTAGTTACTAAAATGCCCAAAGACGCCGATTTTGACTAGAATTTGAAAGATATTGACATGAATATATAACTGTTTGTATCAAAAAATGATAGTTTAAACTGATATTTGCAGTTTTGATGCGGTTTTAGATACGATATGAATCGAAGAAGCCGATTTTGACTGGAATCTGTTTAAAATGACAAAGAAAAACCTATTATCAATTCAAGGAAGTGAATTTTTAAGTAGTTATCTGCAGTTTTAATGTAGATTTCAGTTCGCTAAGTTATGAAAATGCATGTTTTGGCTATAATCTTCCGTAAATCAAGGGCGAAAACCAATTATTTGTCCCAAAAGAAGGTGTTTTAAGTATATATCTGCATTTCTAAGGTAGATTTGGGTACAATAAGAGGCGAAAAAGCAGATTCTGACTAAGATTTTATCGAAATCGGCAACTATTTAACTCAGAAAGGTTGCCTTACGTCGAAATCTAATAGTTTATTAAGGTTTTCGTTACTAAAATGCCCAAAGACGCCGATTTTGACTAGAATTTGAAAGATATTGACATGAATATATAACTGTTTGTATCAAAAAATGATAGTTTAAACTGATATTTGCAGTTTTGATGCGGTTTTAGATACGATATGAATCGAAGAAGCCGATTTTGACTGGAATCTGTTTAAAATGACAAAGAAAAACCTATTATCAATTCAAGGAAGTGAATTTTTAAGTAGTTATCTGCAGTTTTAATGTAGATTTCAGTTCGCTAAGTTATGAAAATGCATGTTTTGGCTATAATCTTCCGTAAATCAAGGGCGAAAACCAATTATTTGTCCCAAAAGAAGGTGTTTTAAGTATATATCTGCATTTCTAAGGTAGATTTGGGTACAATAAGAGGCGAAAAAGCAGATTCTGACTAAGATTTTATCGAAATCGGCAACTATTTGACTCAGAAAAGTTGCCTCACGTCGAAATCTAATAGTTTATTAAGGTTTTCCTTACTAAAATGTCCAAAGACGCCGATTTTGACTAGAATTTGAAAGATATTGACATGAATATATAACTGTTTGTATCAAAAAATGATAGTTTAAACTGATATTTGCAGTTTTGATGCGGTTTAAGATACGATATGAATCGAAGAAGCCGATTTTGACTGGAATCTGTTTAAAATGACAAAGAAAAACCTATTATCAATTCAAGGTAGTGAATTTTTAAGTAGTTATCTGCAGTTTTAATGTAGATTTCAGTTCGCTAAATTATGAAAATGCATGTTTTGGCTATAATCTTCCGTAAATCAAGGGCGAAAACCAATTATTTGTCACAAAAGAAGGTGCTTTAAGTATGTATCTGCATTTCTAAGGTAGATTTGGGTACAATAAGATGCGAAAAAGCAGATTCTGACTAAGATTTTATCGAAATCGGCAACTATTTGACTCAGAATGGTTGCCTTACGTCGAAATCTAATAGTTTATTAAGGTTTTCGTTACTAAAATGCCCAAAGACGCCGATTTTGACTAGAATTTGAAAGATATTGACATGAATATGTAACTGTTTGTATCAAAAAATGATAGTTTAAACTGATATTTGCAGTTTTGATGCGGTGTTAGGTACGATATGAGTCGAAGAAGCCGATTTTGACTAAAATCTGTTTAAAATGACAAAGAAAAACCTATTATCAATTCAAGGAAGTGAATTTTTAAGTAGTTATCTGCAGTTTTAATGTAGATTTTAGTTCGCTAAGTTATGAAAATACATGTTTTGGCTATAATCTTCCGTAAATCAAGGGCGAAAACCAATTATTTGTCCCAAAAGAAGGTGTTTTAAGTATATATCTGCATTTCTAAGGTAGATTTGGGTACAATAAGAGGCGAAAAAGCAGATTCTGACTAAGATTTTATCGAAATCGGCAACTATTTGACTCAGAAAGGTTGCCTTACGTCGAAATCTAATAGTTTATTAAGGTTTTCGTTACTAAAATGCCCAAAGACGCCGATTTTGACTAGAATTTGAAAGATATTGACATGAACATATAACTGTTTGTATCAAAAAATGATAGTTTAAACTGATATTTGCAGTTTTGATGCGGCTTTAGATACGATATGAATCGAAGAAGCCGATTTTGACTGGAATCTGTTTAAAATGACAAAGAAAAACCTATTATCAATTCAAGGAAGTGAATTTTTAAGTAGTTATCTGCAGTTTTAATGTAGATTTCCCTACCTAATGCAAACGGCCATTGTTTTGCTTGAAATATATATTTTCAAATTAACAGCTCAGCCTAGAAATTTTTCTCAAATATGGGGATTGAATACATAAATTTATAAAAATATAATGGACTTATATTTCAACGCATGGCACATCACCAGAAATAGTTCGACTTTCAAACAGATTTAGCTTTGGTCGGTCGGTTAAGGCGTCTGACTAGAAATCAGATTCTCTATCAGCATAGGTTCGAAACCTACCTGCTGCAAACGAACATTGTTTTGCTTGAAATATAATTTTTGTAATTAGCAGCTCAGCCAAGAAAATTTTGTCAATTATGGGGATTGAGTGCATAAATTTATAACAATATAATGCCCTTATATTTCAAAGCATGGCACATCACCAGAAATGGTTCTACTTTCAAACAGATTTAGCCATGGTCTGTCCGTTAAAGCGTCTGTCTAGAAATCAGATTCCCCATGGCAGCGCAGTTTCGAAACCTACCTAATGCAAACGGCCATTGTTTTGCTTAAAATATATATTTTCTAATTAACAGCTCAGCCTAGAAATTTTTCTCAAATATGGGGATTGAATACATAAATTTATAAAAATATAATGGACTTATATTTCAACGCATGGCACATCACCAGAAATAGTTCGACTTTCAAACAGATTTAGCTTTGGTCGGTCGGTTAAGGCGTCTGACTAGAAATCAGATTCTCTATCAGCATAGGTTCGAAACCTACCTACTGCAAACGACCATTTGTTTTGCTTGAAATATAATTTTTGTTATTAGCAGTTCAGTCCAGAAAACATGCATTTTCATAACTTAGCGAACTGAAATCTACATTAAAACTGCAGATAACTAATTAAAAATTCACTTCCTTGAATTGATAATAGGTTTTTCTTTGTCATTTTAAACAGATTCCAGTCAAAATCGGCTTCTTCGATTCATATCGTATCTAAAACCGCATCAAAACTGCAAATATCAGTTTAAACTATCATTTTTTGATACAAACAGTTATATATTCATGTCAATATCTTTTAAATTCTAGTCAAAATCGGCGTCTTTGGGCATTTTAGTAACGAAAACCTTAATGAACTATTAGATTTCGACGTAAGGCAACCTTTCTGAGTCAAATAGTTGCCGATTTCGATAAAATCTTAGTCAGAATCTGCTTTTTCGCCTCTTATTGTACCCAAATCTACCTTAGAAATGCAGATATATACTTAAAACACCTTCTTTTGGGACAAATAATTGGTTTTCGCCCTTGATTTACGGAAGATTATAGCCAAAACATGCATTTTCATAACTTAGCGAACTGAAATCTACATTAAAACTGCAGATAACTACTTAAAAATTCACTTCCTTGAATTGATAATAGGTTTTTCTTTGTCATTTTAAACAGATTCCAGTCAAAATGGGCTTCTTCGACTCATATCGTACCTAAAACCGCATCAAAACTGGAAATACCAGTTTAAACTATCATTTTTTGATACAAACAGTTATATATTCATGGCAATATCTTTCAAATTCTAGTCAAAATCGGCGTCTTTGGGCATTTTAGTAACGAAAACCTTAATAAACTATTAGATTTCGACGTAAGGCAACCATTCTGAGTCAAATAGTTGCCGATTTCGATAAAATCTTAGTCAGAATCTGCTTTTTCGCCTCTTATTGTACCCAAATCTACCTTAGAAATGCAGATATATACTTAGAACACCTTCTTTTGGGACAAATAATTGGTTTTCGCTCTTGATTTACGGAAGATTATAGCCAAAACATGCATTATCATAACTTAGCGAACTGAAATCTACATTAAAACTGCAGATAACTACTTAAAAATTCACTTCCTTGAATTGATAATAGGTTTTTCTTTGTCATTTTAAACAGACTCCAGTCAAAATCGGCTTCTTCGACTCATATCGTACCTAAAACCGCATCAAAACTGCAAATATCAGTTTAAACTATCATTTTTTGATACAAACAGTTATATATTCATGTCAATATCTTACAAATTCTAGTCAAAATGTGCGTCTTTGGGCATTCTAGTAACGAAAACCTTAATAAACTATTAGATTTCGAAGTAAGGCAACCATTCTGAGTCAAATAGTTGCCGATTTCGATAAAATCTTAGTCAGAATCTGCTTTTTCGCCTCTTATTGTACCCAAATCTACCTTAGAAATGCAGATATATACTTAAAACACCTTCTTATGGGACAAATAATTGGTTTTCGCCCTTGATTTATGGAAGATTATAGCCAAAACATGCATTTTCATAACTTAGCGAACTGAAATCTACATTAAAACTGCAGATAACTACTTAAAAATTCACTTCCTTGAATTGATAATAGGTTTTTCTTTGTCATTTTAAACAGATTCCAGTCAAAATGGGCTTCTTCGACTCATATCGTACCTAAAACCGCATCAAAACTGGAAATACCAGTTTAAACTATCATTTTTTGATACAAACAGTTATATATTCATGGCAATATCTTTCAAATTCTAGTCAAAATCGGCGTCTTTGGGCATTTTAGTAACGAAAACCTTAATAAACTATTAGATTTCGACGTAAGGCAACCATTCTGAGTCAAATAGTTGCCGATTTCGATAAAATCTTAGTCAGAATCTGCTTTTTCGCCTCTTATTGTACCCAAATCTACCTTAGAAATGCAGATATATACTTAGAACACCTTCTTTTGGGACAAATAATTGGTTTTCGCTCTTGATTTACGGAAGATTATAGCCAAAACATGCATTATCATAACTTAGCGAACTGAAATCTACATTAAAACTGCAGATAACTACTTAAAAATTCACTTCCTTGAATTGATAATAGGTTTTTCTTTGTCATTTTAAACAGACTCCAGTCAAAATCGGCTTCTTCGACTCATATCGTACCTAAAACCGCATCAAAACTGCAAATATCAGTTTAAACTATCATTTTTTGATACAAACAGTTATATATTCATGTCAATATCTTTCAAATTCTAGTCAAAATCGGTGTCTTTGGGCATTTTAGTAACGAAAACCTTAATAAACTATTAGATTTCGACGTAAGGCAACCATTCTGAGTCAAATAGTTGCCGATTTCGATAAAATCCTAGTCAGAATCTGCTTTTTCGCCTCTTATTGTACCCAAATCTACCTTAGAAATGCAGATATATACTTAAAACACCTTCTTTTGGGACAAATAATTGGTTTTCGCCCTTGATTTACGGAAGATTATAGCCAAAACATGCATTTTCATAACTTAGCGAACTGAAATCTACATTAGAACTGCAGATAACTACTTAAAAATTCACTTCCTTGAATTGATAATAGGTTTTTCTTTGTCATTTTAAACAGATTCCAGTCAAAATCGGCTTCTTCGATTCATATCGTATCTAAAACCGCATCAAAACTGCAAATATCAGTTTAAACTATCCTTTTTTGATACAAACAGTTATATATTCATGTCAATATCTTTCAAATTCTAGTCAAAATCGGCGTCTTTGGGCATTTTAGTAACGAAAACCTTAATAAACTATTAGATTTCGACGTAAGGCAACCTTTCTGAGTCAAATAGTTGCCGATTTCGATAAAATCTTAGTCAGAATCTGCTTTTTCGCCTCTTATTGTACCCAAATCTACCTTAGAAATGCAGATATATACTTAGAACACCTTCTTTTGGGACAAATAATTGGTTTTCGCCCTTGATTTACGGAAAATTATAGCCAAAACATGCATTTTCATAACTTAGCGAACTGAAATCTACATTAAAACTGCGGATAACTACCTAAAAATTCACTTCCTTGAATTGATAATAGGTTTTTCTTTGTCATTTTAAACAGACTCCAGTCAAAATCGGCTTCTTCGACTCATATCGTACCTAAAACCGCATCAAAACTGCAAATATCAGTTTAAACTATCATTTTTTGATACAAACAGTTATATATTCATGTCAATATCTTTCAAATTCTAGTCAAAATCGGCGTCTTTGGGCATTTTAGTAACGAAAACCTTAATAAACTATTAGATTTCGACGTAAGGCAACCATTCTGAGTCAAATAGTTGCCGATTTCGATAAAATCCTAGTCAGAATCTGCTTTTTCGCCTCTTATTGTACCCAAATCTACCTTAGAAATGCAGATATATACTTAAAACACCTTCTTTTGGGACAAATAATTGATTTTCGCCCTTGATTTACGGAAGATTATAGCCAAAACATGCATTTTCATAACTTAGCGAACTGAAATCTACATTAGAACTGCAGATAACTACTTAAAAATTCACTTCCTTGAATTGATAATAGGTTTTTCTTTGTCATTTTAAACAGATTCCAGTCAAAATCGGCTTCTTCGATTCATATCGTACATAAAACCGCATCAAAACTGCAAGTATCAGTTTAAACTATCATTTTTTGATACAAACAGTTATATATTCATGTCAATATCTTTCAAATTCTAGTCAAAATCGTCGTCTTTGGGCATTTTAGTAACGAAAACATTAATAAACTATTAGATTTCGACGTAAGGCAACCATTCTGAGTCAAATAGTTGCCGATTTCGATAAAATTTTAGTCAGAATCTGCTTTTTCGCCTCTTATTGTACCCAAATCTACCTTAGAAATGTAGATATATACTTAAAACACCTTCTTTTGGGACAAATAATTGGTTTTCGCCCTTGATTTACGGAAGATTATAGCCAAAACATGCATTTTCATAACTTAGCGAACTGAAATATACATTAAAACTGCAGATAACTACTTAAAAATTCACTTCCTTGAATTGATAATAGGTTTTTCTTTGTCATTTTAAACAGATTAAAATCAAAATCGGCTTCTTCGACTCATATCGTACCTAAAACCGCATCAAAACTGCAAATATCAGTTTAAACTATCATTTTTTGATACAAACAGTTATATATTCATGTCAATATCTTTCAAATTCTAGTCAAAATCGGCGTCTTTGGGCATTTTAGTAACGAAAACCTTAATAAACTATTAGATTTCGACGTAAGGCACCCATTCTGAGTCAAATAGTTGCCGATTTCGATAAAATCTTAGTCAGAATCTGCTTTTTCGCCTCTTATTGTACCCATATCTACCTTAGAAATGCAGATATATACTTAAAACCCCTTCTTTTGGGACAAATAGTTGGTTTTCGCCCTTGATTTACGGAAGATTATAGCCAAAACATGCATTTTCATAACTAAGCGAACTTATTTGTCCCAAAAGAAGATTTACGGAAGATTATAGCCAAAACATGCATTTTCATAACTTAGCGAACTGAAATCTACATTAAAACTGCAGATAACTACTTAAAAATTCACTTCCTTGAATTGATAATAGGTTTTTCTTTGTCATTTTAAACAGATTCCAGTCAAAATCGGCTTCTTCGATTCATATCGTATCTAAAACCGCATCAAAACTGCAAATATCAGTTTAAACTATCATTTTTTGATACAAACAGTTATATATTCATGTCAATATCTTTTAAATTCTAGTCAAAATCGGCGTCTTTGGGCATTTTAGTAACGAAAACCTTAATAAACTATTAGATTTCGACGTAAGGCAACCTTTCTGAGTCAAATAGTTGCCGATTTCGATAAAATCTTAGTCAGAATCTGCTTTTTCGCCTCTTATTGTACCCAAATCTACCTTAGAAATGCAGATATATACTTAAAACACCTTCTTTTGGGACAAATAATTGGTTTTCGCCCTTGATTTACGGAAGATTATAGCCAAAACATGCATTTTCATAACTTAGCGAACTGAAATCTACATTAAAACTGCAGATAACTACTTAAAAATTCACTTCCTTGAATTGATAATAGGTTGTTCTTTGTCATTTTAAACAGATTCCAGTCAAAATCGGCTTCTTCGACTCATATCGTACCTAAAACCGCATCAAAACTGCAAATATCAGTTTAAACTATCATTTTTTGATACAAACAGTTATATATTCATGTCAATATCTTACAAATTCTAGTCAAAATGTGCGTCTTTGGGCATTCTAGTAACGAAAACCTTAATAAACTATTAGATTTCGACGTAAGGCAACCATTCTGAGTCAAATAGTTGCCGATTTCGATAAAATCTTAGTCAGAATCTGCTTTTTCGCCTCTTATTGTACCCAAATCTACCTTAGAAATGCAGATATATACTTAGAACACCTTCTTTTTTGACAAATAATTGGTTTTCGCCCTTGATTTACGGAAGATTATAGCCAAAACATGCATTATCATAACTTAGCGAACTGAAATCTACATTAAAACTGCAGATAACTACTTAAAAATTCACTTCCTTGAATTGATAATAGGTTTTTCTTTGTCATTTTAAACAGACTCCAGTCAAAATCGGCTTCTTCGACCCATATCGTACCTAAAACCGCATCAAAACTGCAAATATCAGTTTAAACTATCATTTTTTGATACAAACAGTTATATATTCATGTCAATATCTTTCAAATTCTAGTCAAAATCGGCGTCTTTGGGCATTTTAGTAAAGAAAACCTTAATAAACTATTAGATTTCGACGTAAGGCAACCATTCTGAGTCAAATAGTTGCCGATTTCGATAAAATCCTAGTCAGAATCTGCTTTTTCGCCTCTTATTGTACCCAAATCTACCTTAGAAATGCAGATATATACTTAAAACACCTTCTTTTGGGACAAATAATTGGTTTTCGCCCTTGATTTACGGAAGATTATAGCCTAAACATGCATTTTCATAACTTAGCGAACTGAAATCTACATTAGAACTGCAGATAACTACTTAAAAATTCACTTCCTTGAATTGATAATAGGTTTTTCTTTGTCATTTTAAACAGATTCCAGTCAAAATCGGCTTCTTCGATTCATATCGTATCTAAAACCGCATCAAAACTGCAAATATCAGTTTAAACTATCCTTTTTTGATACAAACAGTTATATATTCATGTCAATATCTTTCAAATTCTAGTCAAAATCGGCGTCTTTGGGCATTTTAGTAACGAAAACCTTAATAAACTATTAGATTTCGACGTAAGGCAACCTTTCTGAGTCAAATAGTTGCCGATTTCGATAAAATCTTAGTCAGAATCTGCTTTTTCGCCTCTTATTGTACCCAAATCTACCTTAGAAATGCAGATATATACTTAGAACACCTTCTTTTGGGACAAATAATTGGTTTTCGCCCTTGATTTACGGAAGATTATAGCCAAAACATGCATTTTCATAACTTAGCGAACTGAAATCTACATTAAAACTGCAGATAACTACCTAAAAATTTACTTCCTTGAATTGATAATAGGTTTTTCTTTGTCATTTTAAACAGACTCCAGTCAAAATCGGCTTCTTCGACTCATATCGTACCTAAAACCGCATCAAAACTGCAAATATCAGTTTAAACTATCATTTTTTGATACAAACAGTTATATATTCATGTCAATATCTTTCAATTTCTAGTCAAAATCGGCGTCTTTGGGCATTTTAGTAACGAAAACCTTAATAAACTATTAGATTTCGACGTAAGGCAACCTTTCTGAGTCAAATAGTTGCCGATTTCGATAAAATCCTAGTCAGAATCTGCTTTTTCGCCTCTTATTGTACCCAAATCTACCTTAGAAATGCAGATATATACTTAAAACACCTTCTTTTGGGACAAATAATTGGTTTTCGCCCTTGATTTACAGAAGATTATAGACAAAACATGCATTTTCATAACTTAGCGAACTGAAATCTACATTAAAACTGCAGATAACTACTTAAAAATTCACTTCCTTGAATTGATAATAGGTTGTTCTATGTCATTTTAAACAGATTCCAGACAAAATCGGCTTCTTCGACTCATATCGTACATAAAACCGCATCAAAACTGCAAGTATCAGTTTAAACTATCATTTTTTGATACAAACAGTTATATATTCATGTCAATATCATTCAAATTCTAGTCAAAATCGTCGTCTTTGGGCATTTTAGTAACGAAAACATTAATAAACTATTAGATTTCGACGTAAGGCAACCATTCTGAGTCAAATAGTTGCCGATTTCGATAAAATTTTAGTCAGAATCTGCTTTTTCGCCTCTTATTGTACCCAAATCTACCTTAGAAATGTAGATATATACTTAAAACACCTTCTTTTGGGACAAATAATTGGTTTTCGCCCTTGATTTACGGAAGATTATAGCCAAAACATGCATTTTCATAACTTAGCGAACTGAAATATACATTAAAACTGCAGATAACTACTTAAAAATTCACTTCCTTGAATTGATAATAGGTTTTTCTTTGTCATTTTAAACAGATTAAAATCAAAATCGGCTTCTTCGACTCATATCGTACCTAAAACCGCATCAAAACTGCAAATATCAGTTTAAACTATCATTTTTTGATACAAACAGTTATATATTCATGTCAATATCTTTCAAATTCTAGTCAAAATCGGCGTCTTTAATAAACTATTAGATTTCGACGTAAGGCACCCATTCTGAGTCAAATAGTTGCCGATTTCGATAAAATCTTAGTCAGAATCTGCTTTTTCGCCTCTTATTGTACCCAAATCTACCTTAGAAATGCAGATATATACTTAAAACCCCTTCTTTTGGGACAAATAGTTGGTTTTCGCCCTTGATTTACGGAAGATTATAGCCAAAACATGCATTTTCATAACTAAGCGAACTTATTTGTCCCAAAAGAAGATTTACGGAAGATTATAGCCAAAACATGCATTTTCATAACTTAGCGAACTGAAATCTACATTAAAACTGCAGATAACTACTTAAAAATTCACTTCCTTGAATTGATAATAGGTTTTTCTTTGTCATTTTAAACAGATTCCAGTCAAAATCGGCTTCTTCGATTCATATCGTATCTAAAACCGCATCAAAACTGCAAATATCAGTTTAAACTATCATTTTTTAATACAAACAGTTATATATTCATGTCAATATCTTTCAAATTCTAGTCAAAATCGGCGTCTTTGGGCATTTTAGTAACGAAAACCTTAATAAACTATTAGATTTCGACGTAAGGCAACCATTCTGAGTCAAATAGTTGCCGATTTCGATAAAATCTTAGTCAGAATCTGCTTTTTCGCCTCTTATTGTACCCAAATCTACCTTAGAAATGCAGATATATACTTAAAACACCTTCTTTTGGGACAAATAATTGGTTTTCGCCCTTGATTTACGGAAGATTATAGCCAAAACATGCATTTTCATAACTTAGCGAACTGAAATCTACATTAAAACTGCAGATAACTACCTAAAAATTCACTTCCTTGAATTGATAATAGGTTTTTCTTTGTCATTTTAAACAGATTCCAGTTAAAATCGGCTTCTTCGATTCATATCGTATCTAAAACCGCATCAAAACTGCAAATATCAGTTTAAACTATCATTTTTTGAAACAAACAGTTATATATTATATTCATGTCAATATCTTTCAAATTCTAGTCAAAATCGGCGTCTTTGGGCATTTTGGTAACGAAAACCTTAATAAACTATTAGATTTCGACGTAAGGCAACCTTTCTGAGTCAAATAGTTGCCGATTTCGATAAAATCTTAGTCAGAATCTGCTTTTTCGCCTCTTATTGTACCCAAATCTACCTTACAAATGCAGATATATACTTAAAACACCTTCTTTTGGAACAAATAATTGGTTTTCGCCCTTGATTTACGGAAGATTATAGCCAAAACATGCATTTTCATAACTTAGCGAACTGAAATCTACATTAAAACTGCAGATAACTACTTAAAAATTCACTTCCTTGAATTGATAATAGGTTTTTTTTTGTCATTTTAAACAGATTCCAGTCAAAATCGGCTTCTTCGATTCATATCGTATCTAAAACCACATCAAAACTGCAAAAATCAGTTTAAACTATCATTTTTTGATACAAACAGTTATATATTCATGTCAATATCTTTCAAATTCTAGTCAAAATCGGCGTCTTTGGGCATTTTAGTAACGAAAACCTTAATAAACTATTAGATTTCGACGTAAGGCAACCATTCTGAGTCAAATAGTTGCCGATTTCGATAAAATCTTAGTCAGAATCTGCTTTTTCGCCTCTTATTGTACCCAAATCTACCTTAGAAATGCAGATATATATTTAAAACACCTTCTTTTGGGACAAATAATTGGTTTTCGCCCTTGATTTACGGAAGATTATAGCCAAAACATGCATTTTCATAACTTAGCGAACTGAAATCTACATTAAAACTGCAGATAACTACTTAAAAATTCACTTCCTTGAATTGATAATAGGTTGTTCTTTGTCATTTTAAACAGATTCCAGTCAAAATCGGCTTCTTCGACTCATATCGTACCTAAAACCGCATCAAAACTGCAAATATCAGTTTAAACTATCATTTTTTGATACAAACAGTTATATATTCATGTCAATATCTTTCAAATTCTAGTCAAAATCGGCGTCTTTGGGCATTTTAGTAACGAAAACCTTAATAAACTATTAGATTTCGACGTAAGGCAACCATTCTGAGTCAAATAGTTGCCGATTTCGATAAAATCTTAGTCAGAATCTGCTTTTTCGCCTCTTATTGTACCCAAATCTACCTTAGAAATGTAGATATATACTTAAAACACCTTCTTTTGGGACAAATAAGTTCGCTTAGTTATGAAAATGCATGTTTTGGCTATAATCTTCCGTAAATCAAGGGCGAAAACCAATTATTTGTCCCAAAAGAAGGTGTTTTTAGAAGGTGTGTTTTGATATCTGCATTTCTAAGGTAGATTTGGGTACAATAAGAGGCGAAAAAGCAGATTCTGACTAAGATTTTATCGAAATCGGCAACTATTTGACTCAGAATGGTTGCCTTACGTCGAAATCTAATAGTTTATTAAGGTTTTCGTTACTAAAATGCCCAAAGACGCAGATTTTGACTAAAATTTGAAAGATATTGACATGAATATATAACTGTTTGTATCAAAAAATGATAGTTTAAACTGATATTTGCAGTTTTGATGCGGTTTTAGGTACGATATGAGTCGAAGAAGCAGATTTTGACTGGAATCTGTTTAAAATGACAAAGAAAAACCTATTATCAATTCAAGGAAGTGAATTTTTAAGTAGTTATCTGCAGTTTAAATGTAGATTTCAGTTCGCTAAGTTATGAAAATGCATGTTTTGGCTATAATCTTCCGTAAATCAAGGGCGAAAACCAATTATTTGTCCCAAAAGGTGTTTTAAATATATATCTGCATTTCTAAGGTAGATTTGGGTACAATAAAAGGCGAAAAAGCAGATTCTGACTAAGATTTTATCGAAATCGGCAACTATTTGACTCAGAATGGGTGCCTTACGTCGAAATCTAATAGTTTATTAAGGTTTTCGTTACTAAAATGCCCAAAGACGCCGATTTTGACTAGAATTTGAAAGATATTGACATGAATATATAACTGTTTGTATCAAAAAATGATAGTTTAAACTGATATTTGCAGTTTTGATGCGGTTTTAGGTACGATATGAGTCGAAGAAGCCGATTTTGACTGGAATCTGTTTAAAATGACAAAGAAAAACATATTATCAATTCAAGGAAGTGAATTTTTAAGTAGTTATCTGCAGTTTTAATGTAGATTTCAGTTCGCTAAGTTATGAAAATGCATGTTTTGGCTATAATCTTCCGTAAATCAAGGGCCAAGACCAGTTATTTGTCCCAAAAGAAGGTGTTTTAAGTATATATCTGCATTTCTAAGGTAGATTTGGGTACAATAAGAGGCGAAAAAGCAGATTCTGACTAAGATTTTATCGAAATCGGCAACTATTTGACTCAGAATGGTTGCCTTACGTCGAAATCTAATAGTTTATTAAGGTTTTCGTTACTAAAATGCCCAAAGAAGCCGATTTTGACTAGAATTTGAAAGATATTGACATGAATATATAACTATTTGTATCAAAAAATGATAGTTTAAACTGATATTTGCAGTTTTGATGCGGTTTTAGATACGATATGAAGTTTGAAAGAAATTAATAAACTATTAGATTTCGACGTAAGGCAACCATTCTGAGTCAAATAGTTGCCGATTTCGATAAAATCTAAGTCAGAATCTGCTTTTTCGCCTCTTATTGTACCCAAATCTACCTTAGAAATGCAGATATATACTTAAAACACCTTCTTTTGGGACAAATAATTGGTTTTCGCCCTTGATTTACCTAAGATTATAGCCAAAACATGCATTTTCATAACTTAGCGAACTGAAATCTACATTAAAACTGCAGATAACTACTTAAAAATTCACTTCCTTGAATTGATAATAGATTTTTCTTTGTCATTTTAAACAGATTCCAGTCAAAATCGGCTTCTTCGATTCATATCGTATCTAAAACCGCATCAAAACTGCAAATATCAGTTTAAACTATCATTTTTTGATACAAACAGTTATATATTCATGTCAATATCTTTCAAATTCTAGTCAAAATCGGCGTCTTTGGGCATTTTAGTAACGAAAACCTTAATAAACTATTAGATTTCGACGTAAGGCAACCTTTCTGAGTCAAATAGTTGCCGATTTCGATAAAATCTTAGTCAGAATCTGCTTTTTCGCCTCTTATTGTACCCAAATCTACCTTAGAAATGCAGATATATACTTAAAACACCTTCTTTTGGAACAAATAATTGGTTTTCGCCCTTGATTTACGGAAGATTATAGCCAAAACATGCATTTTCATAACTTAGCGAACTGAAATCTACATTAAAACTGCAGATAACTACTTAAAAATTCACTTCCTTGAATTGATAATAGGTTTTTCTTTGTCATTTTAAACAGATTCCAGTCAAAATCGGCTTCTTCGATTCATATCGTATCTAAAACCGCATCAAAACTGCAAAAATCAGTTTAAACTATCATTTTTTGATACAAACAGTTATATATTCATGTCAATATCTTTCAAATTCTAGTCAAAATCGGCGTCTTTGGGCATTTTAGTAACGAAAACCTTAATAAACTATTAGATTTCGACGTAAGGCAACCATTCTGAGTCAAATAGTTGCCGATTTCGATAAAATCTTAGTCAGAATCTGCTTTTTCGCCTCTTATTGTACCCAAATCTACCTTAGAAATGCAGATATATATTTAAAACACCTTCTTTTGGGACAAATAATTGGTTTTCGCCCTTGATTTACGGAAGATTATAGCCAAAACAGGCATTTTCATAACTTAGCGAACTGAAATCTACATTAAAACTGCAGATAACTACTTAAAAATTCACTTCCTTGAATTGATAATAGGTTGTTCTTTGTCATTTTAAACAGATTCCAGTCAAAATCGGCTTCTTCGACTCATATCGTACCTAAAACCGCATCAAAACTGCAAATATCAGTTTAAACTATCATTTTTTGATACAAACAGTTATATATTCATGTCAATATCTTTCAAATTCTAGTCAAAATCGGCGTCTTTGGGCATTTTAGTAACGAAAACCTTAATAAACTATTAGATTTCGACGTAAGGCAACCATTCTGAGTCAAATAGTTGCCGATTTCGATAAAATCTTAATCAGAATCTGCTTTTTCGCCTCTTATTGTACCCAAATCTACCTTAGAAATGTAGATATATACTTAAAACACCTTCTTTTGGGACAAATAAGTTCGCTTAGTTATGAAAATGCATGTTTTGGCTATAATCTTCCGTAAATCAAGGGCGAAAACCAATTATTTGTCCCAAAAGAAGGTGTTTTAAGTATATATCTGCATTTCTAAGGTAGATTTGGGTACAATAAGAGGCGAAAAAGCAGATTCTGACTAAGATTTTATCGAAATCGGCAACTATTTGACTCAGAATGGTTGCCTTACGTCGAAATCTAATAGTTTATTAAGGTTTTCGTTACTAAAATGCCCAAAGACGCCGATTTTGACTAGAATTTGAAAGATATTGACATAAATATATAACTGTTTGTATCAAAAAATGATAGTTTAAACTGATATTTGCAGTTTTGATGCGGTTTTAGGTACGATATGAGTCGAAGAAGCCGATTTTGACTGGAATCTGTTTAAAATGACAAAGAAAAACCTATTATCAATTCAAGGAAGTGAATTTTTAAGTAGTTATCTGCAGTTTTAATGTAGATTTCAGTTCGCTAAGTTATGAAAATGCATGTTTTGGCTATAATCTTCCGTAAATCAAGGGCGAAAACCAATTATTTGTCCCAAAAAAAGGTGTTTTAAATATATATCTGCATTTCTAAGGTAGATTTGGGTACAATAAGAGGCGAAAAAGCAGATTCTGACTAAGATTTTATCGAAATCGGCAACTATTTGACTCAGAATGGTTGCCTTACGTCGAAATCTAATAGTTTATTAAGGTTTTCGTTACTAAAATGCCCAAAGACGCCGATTTTGACTAGAATTTGAAAGATATTGACATGAATATATAACTGTTTGTATCAAAAAATGATAGTTTAAACTGATTTTTGCAGTTTTGATGCGGTTTTAGATACGATATGAATCGAAGAAGCCGATTTTGACTGGAATCTGTTTAAAATGACAAAGAAAAACCTATTATCAATTCAAGGAAGTGAATTTTTAAGTAGTTATCTGCAGTTTTAATGTAGATTTCAGTTCGCTAAGTTACGAAAATGCATGTTTTGGCTATAATCTTCCGTAAATCAAGGGCGAAAACCAATTATTTGTTCCAAAAGAAGGTGTTTTAAGTATATATCTGCATTTCTAAGGTAGATTTGGGTACAATAAGAGCCGAAAAAGCAGATTCTGACTAAAATTTTATCGAAATCGGCAACTATTTGACTCAGAATGGTTGCCTTACGTCGAAATCTAATAGTTTATTAAGGTTTTCGTTACTAAAATGCCCAAAGACGCCGATTTTGACTAGAATTTAAAACCGCATCAAAACTGCAAATATCAGTTTAAACTATCATTTTTTGATACAAACAGTTATATATTCATGTCAATATCTTTCAAATTCTAGTCAAAATCGGCGTCTTTGGGCATTTTAGTAACGAAAACCTTAATAAACTATTAGATTTCGACGTGAGGCAACCTTTCTGAGTCAAATAGTTGCCGATTTCGATAAAATCTTAGTCAGAATCTGCTTTTTCGCCTCTTATTGTACCCAAATCTACCTTAGAAATGCAGATATATACTTAAAACACCTTCTTTTGGGACAAATAATTGGTTTTCGCCCTTGATTTACGAAAGATTATAGCCAAAACATGCATTTTCATAACTTAGCGAACTGAAATCTACATTAAAACTGCAGATAACTACTTAAAAATTCACTTCCTTGAATTGATAATAGGTTTTTCTTTGTCATTTTAAACAGATTCCAGTCAAAATCGGCTTCTTCGACTCATATCGTACATAAAACCGCATCAAAACTGCAAATATCAGTTTAAACTATCATTTTTTGATACAAACAGTTATATATTCATCTGAATATCTTTCAAATTCTAGTCAAAAGCGGCGTCTTTGGGCATTTTAGTAACGAAAACCTTAATAAACTATTAGATTTCGACGTAAGGCAACCATTCTGAGTCAAATAGTTGCCGATTTCGATAAATTCTTAGTCAGAATCTGCTTTTTCGCTTCTTATTGTACCCTAATCTACCTTAGAAATGCAGATATATACTTAAAACACCTTCTTTTGGGAAAAATAATTGGTTTTCGCCCTTGATTTACGGAAGATTATAGCCAAAACATGCATTTTCATAACTTAGCGAACTGGAATCTACATTAAAACTGCAGATAACTACTTAAAAATTCACTTCCTTGAATTGATAATAGGTTTTTCTTTGTCATTTTAAACAGATTCCAGTCAAAATCGGCTTCGTCGATTCATATCGTATCTAAAACCGCATCAAAACTGCAAATATCAGTTTAAACTATCATTTTTTGATACAAAGAGTTATATATTCATGTCAATATCTTTCAAATTCTAGTCAAAATCGGCGTCTTTGGGCATTTTAGTAACGAAAACCTTAATAAACTATTAGATTTCGACGTAAGGCTACCTTTCTGAGTCAAATAGTTGCCGATTTCGATAAAATCTTAGTCAGAATCTGCTTTTTCGCCTCTTATTGTACCCAAATCTACCTTAGAAATGCAGATATATACTTAAAACACCTTCTTTTGGAACAAATAATTGGTTTTCGCCCTTGATTTACTAAAGATTATAGCCAAAACATGCATTTTCATAACTTAGCGAACTGAAATCTACATTAAAACTGCAGATAACTACTTAAAAATTCACTTCCTTGAACTGATAATAGGTTTTTCTTTGTCATTTTAAACAGATTCCAGTCAAAATCGGCTTCTTCGATTCATATCGTATCTAAAACCGCATCAAAACTGCAAAAATCAGTTTAAACTATCATTTTTTGATACAAACAGTTATATATTCATGTCAATATCTTTCAAATTCTAGTCAAAATCGGCGTCTTTGGGCATTTTAGTAACGAAAACCTTAATAAACTATTAGATTTCGACGTAAGGCAACCATTCTGAGTCAAATAGTTGCCGATTTCGATAAAATCTTAGTCAGAATCTGCTTTTTCGCCTCTTATTTACCCAAATCTACCTTAGAAATGCAGATATATATTTAAAACACCTTCTTTTGGGACAAATAATTGGTTTTTGCCCTTGATTTACGGAAGATTATAGCCAAAACATGCATTTTCATAACTTAGCGAACTGAAATCTACATTAAAACTGCAGATAACTACTTAAAAATTCACTTCCTTGAATTGATAATAGGTTGTTCTTTGTCATTTTAAACAGATTCCAGTCAAAATCGGCTTCTTCGACTCATATCGTACCTAAAACCGCATCAAAACTGCAAATATCAGTTTAAACTATCATTTTTTGATACAAACAGTTATATATTCATGTCAATATCTTTCAAATTCTAGTCAAAATCGGCGTCTTTGGGCATTTTAGTAACGAAAACCTTAATAAACTATTAGATTTCGACGTAAGGCAACCATTCTGAGCCAAATAGTTGCCGATTTCGATAAAATCTTAGTCAGAATCTGCTTTTTCGCCTCTTATTGTACCCAAATCTACCTTAGAAATGTAGATATATACTTAAAACACCTTCTTTTGGGACAAATAAGTTCGCTTAGTTATGAAAATGCATGTTTTGGCTATAATCTTCCGTAAATCAAGGGCGAAAACCAATTATTTGTCCCAAAAGAAGGTGTTTTAAGTATATATCTGCATTTCTAAGGTAGATTTGGGTACAATAAGAGGCGAAAAAGCAGATTCTGACTAAGATTTTATCGAAATCGGCAACTATTTGACTCAGAATGGTTGCCTTACGTCGAAATCTAATAGTTTATTAAGGTTTTCGTTACTAAAATGCCCAAAGACGCCGATTTTGACTAGAATTTGAAAGATATTGACATGAATATATAACTGTTTGTATCAAAAAATGATAGTTTAAACTGATATTTGCAGTTTTGATGCGGTTTTAGGTACGATATGAGTCGAAGAAGCCGATTTTGACTGGAATCTGTTTAAAATGACAAAGAAAAACCTATTATCAATTCAAGGAAGTGAATTTTTAAGTAGTTATCTGCAGTTTTAATGTAGATTTCAGTTCGCTAAGTTATGAAAATGCATGTTTTGGCTATAATCTTTTTGATGCGGCTTTAGATACGATATGAATCGAAGAAGCCGATTTTGACTGGAATCTGTTTAAAATGACAAAGAAAAACCTATTATCAATTCAAGGAAGTGAATTTTTAAGTAGTTATCTGCAGTTTTAATGTAGATTTCCCTACCTAATGCAAACGGCCATTGTTTTGCTTGAAATATATATTTTCAAATTAACAGCTCAGCCTAGAAATTTTTCTCAAATATGGGGATTGAATACATAAATATATAAAAATATAATGGACTTATATTTCAACGCATGGCACATCACCAGAAATAGTTCGACTTTCAAACAGATTTAGCTTTGGTCGGTCGGTTAAGGCGTCTGACTAGAAATCAGATTCTCTATCAGCATAGGTTCGAAACCTACCTGCTGCAAACGAACATTGTTTTGCTTGAAATATAATTTTTGTAATTAGCAGCTCAGCCAAGAAAATTTTGTCAATTATGGGGATTGAGTGCATAAATTTATAACAATATAATGCCCTTATATTTCAAAGCATGGCACATCACCAGAAATGGTTCTACTTTCAAACAGATTTAGCCATGGTCTGTCCGTTAAAGCGTCTGTCTAGAAATCAGATTCCCCATGGCAGCGCAGTTTCGAAACCTACCTAATGCAAACGGCCATTGTTTTGCTTAAAATATATATTTTCTAATTAACAGCTCAGCCTAGAAATTTTTCTCAAATATGGGGATTGAATACATAAATTTATAAAAATATAATGGACTTATATTTCAACGCATGGCACATCACCAGAAATAGTTCGACTTTCAAACAGATTTAGCTTTGGTCGGTCGGTTAAGGCGTCTGACTAGAAATCAGATTCTCTATCAGCATAGGTTCGAAACCTACCTACTGCAAACGACCATTTGTTTTGCTTGAAATATAATTTTTGTTATTAGCAGTTCAGTCCAGAAAACATGCATTTTCATAACTTAGCGAACTGAAATCTACATTAAAACTGCAGATAACTAATTAAAAATTCACTTCCTTGAATTGATAATAGGTTTTTCTTTGTCATTTTAAACAGATTCCAGTCAAAATCGGCTTCTTCGATTCATATCGTATCTAAAACCGCATCAAAACTGCAAATATCAGTTTAAACTATCATTTTTTGATACAAACAGTTATATATTCATGTCAATATCTTTTAAATTCTAGTCAAAATCGGCGTCTTTGGGCATTTTAGTAACGAAAACCTTAATAAACTATTAGATTTCGACGTAAGGCAACCTTTCTGAGTCAAATAGTTGCCGATTTCGATAAAATCTTAGTCAGAATCTGCTTTTTCGCCTCTTATTGTACCCAAATCTACCTTAGAAATGCAGATATATACTTAAAACACCTTCTTTTGGGACAAATAATTGGTTTTCGCCCTTGATTTACGGAAGATTATAGCCAAAACATGCATTTTCATAACTTAGCGAACTGAAATCTACATTAAAACTGCAGATAACTACTTAAAAATTCACTTCCTTGAATTGATAATAGGTTGTTCTTTGTCATTTTAAACAGATTCCAGTCAAAATCGGATTCTTCGACTCATATCGTACCTAAAACCGCATCAAAACTGCAAATATCAGTTTAAACTATCATTTTTTGATACAAACAGTTATATATTCATGTCAATATCTTACAAATTCTAGTCAAAATGTGCGTCTTTGGGCATTCTAGTAACGAAAACCTTAATAAACTATTAGATTTCGACGTAAGGCAACCATTCTGAGTCAAATAGTTGCCGATTTCGATAAAATCTTAGTCAGAATCTGCTTTTTCGCCTCTTATTGTACCCAAATCTACCTTAGAAATGCAGATATATACTTAAAACACCTTCTTTTGGGACAAATAATTGGTTTTCGCCCTTGATTTATGGAAGATTATAGCCAAAACATGCATTTTCATAACTTAGCGAACTGAAATCTACATTAAAACTGCAGATAACTACTTAAAAATTCACTTCCTTGAATTGATAATAGGTTTTTCTTTGTCATTTTAAACAGATTCCAGTCAAAATGGGCTTCTTCGACTCATATCGTACCTAAAACCGCATCAAAACTGGAAATACCAGTTTAAACTATCATTTTTTGATACAAACAGTTATATATTCATGGCAATATCTTTCAAATTCTAGTCAAAATCGGCGTCTTTGGGCATTTTAGTAACGAAAACCTTAATAAACTATTAGATTTCGACGTAAGGCAACCATTCTGAGTCAAATAGTTGCCGATTTCGATAAAATCTTAGTCAGAATCTGCTTTTTCGCCTCTTATTGTACCCAAATCTACCTTAGAAATGCAGATATATACTTAGAACACCTTCTTTTGGGACAAATAATTGGTTTTCGCCCTTGATTTACGGAAGATTATAGCCAAAACATGCATTATCATAACTTAGCGAACTGAAATCTACATTAAAACTGCAGATAACTACTTAAAAATTCACTTCCTTGAATTGATAATAGGTTTTTCTTTGTCATTTTAAACAGACTCCAGTCAAAATCGGCTTCTTCGACTCATATCGTACCTAAAACCGCATCAAAACTGCAAATATCAGTTTAAACTATCATTTTTTGATACAAACAGTTATATATTCATGTCAATATCTTTCAAATTCTAGTCAAAATCGGCGTCTTTGGGCATTTTAGTAACGAAAACCTTAATAAACTATTAGATTTCGACGTAAGGCAACCATTCTGAGTCAAATAGTTGCCGATTTCGATAAAATCCTAGTCAGAATCTGCTTTTTCGCCTCTTATTGTACCCAAATCTACCTTAGAAATGCAGATATATACTTAAAACACCTTCTTTTGGGACAAATAATTGGTTTTCGCCCTTGATTTACGGAAGATTATAGCCAAAACATGCATTTTCATAACTTAGCGAACTGAAATCTACATTAGAACTGCAGATAACTACTTAAAAATTCACTTCCTTGAATTGATAATAGGTTTTTCTTTGTCATTTTAAACAGATTCCAGTCAAAATCGGCTTCTTCGATTCATATCGTATCTAAAACCGCATCAAAACTGCAAATATCAGTTTAAACTATCCTTTTTTGATACAAACAGTTATATATTCATGTCAATATCTTTCAAATTCTAGTCAAAATCGGCGTCTTTGGGCATTTTAGTAACGAAAACCTTAATAAACTATTAGATTTCGACGTAAGGCAACCTTTCTGAGTCAAATAGTTGCCGATTTCGATAAAATCTTAGTCAGAATCTGCTTTTTCGCCTCTTATTGTACCCAAATCTACCTTAGAAATGCAGATATATACTTAGAACACCTTCTTTTGGGACAAATAATTGGTTTTCGCCCTTGATTTACGGAAGATGCCAAAACATGCATTTTCATAACTTAGCGAACTGAAATCTACATTAAAACTGCAGATAACTACCTAAAAATTCACTTCCTTGAATTGATAATAGGTTTTTCTTTGTCATTTTAAACAGACTCCAGTCAAAATCGGCTTCTTCGACTCATATCGTACCTAAAACCGCATCAAAACTGCAAGTATCAGTTTAAACTATCATTTTTTGATACAAACAGTTATATATTCATGTCAATATCTTTCAAATTCTAGTCAAAATCGTCGTCTTTGGGCATTTTAGTAACGAAAACATTAATAAACTATTAGATTTCGACGTAAGGCAACCATTCTGAGTCAAATAGTTGCCGATTTCGATAAAATCCTAGTCAGAATCTGCTTTTTCGCCTCTTATTGTACCCAAATCTACCTTAGAAATGCAGATATATACTTAAAACACCTTCTTTTGGGACAAATAATTGGTTTTCGCCCTTGATTTACGGAAGATTATAGCCAAAACATGCATTTTCATAACTTAGCGAACTGAAATCTACATTAGAACTGCAGATAACTACTTAAAAATTCACTTCCTTGAATTGATAATAGGTTTTTCTTTGTCATTTTAAACAGATTCCAGTCAAAATCGGCTTCTTCGATTCATATCGTACATAAAACCGCATCAAAACTGCAAGTATCAGTTTAAACTATCATTTTTTGATACAAACAGTTATATATTCATGTCAATATCTTTCAAATTCTAGTCAAAATCGTCGTCTTTGGGCATTTTAGTAACGAAAACATTAATAAACTATTAGATTTCGACGTAAGGCAACCATTCTGAGTCAAATAGTTGCCGATTTCGATAAAATTTTAGTCAGAATCTGCTTTTTCGCCTCTTATTGTACCCAAATCTACCTTAGAAATGTAGATATATACTTAAAACACCTTCTTTTGGGACAAATAATTGGTTTTCGCCCTTGATTTACGGAAGATTATAGCCAAAACATGCATTTTCATAACTTAGCGAACTGAAATATACATTAAAACTGCAGATAACTACTTAAAAATTCACTTCCTTGAATTGATAATAGGTTTTCCTTTGTCATTTTAAACAGATTAAAATCAAAATCGGCTTCTTCGACTCATATCGTACCTAAAACCGCATCAAAACTGCAAATATCAGTTTAAACTATCATTTTTTGATACAAACAGTTATATATTCATGTCAATATCTTTCAAATTCTAGTCAAAATCGGCGTCTTTGGGCATTTTAGTAACGAAAACCTTAATAAACTATTAGATTTCGACGTAAGGCACCCATTCTGAGTCAAATAGTTGCCGATTTCGATAAAATCTTAGTCAGAATCTGCTTTTTCGCCTCTTATTGTACCCAAATCTACCTTAGAAATGCAGATATATACTTAAAACCCCTTCTTTTGGGACAAATAGTTGGTTTTCGCCCTTGATTTACGGAAGATTATAGCCAAAACATGCATTTTCATAACTAAGCGAACTTATTTGTCCCAAAAGAAGATTTACGGAAGATTATAGCCAAAACATGCATTTTCATAACTTAGCGAACTGAAATCTACATTAAAACTGCAGATAACTACTTAAAAATTCACTTCCTTGAATTGATAATAGGTTTTTCTTTGTCATTTTAAACAGATTCCAGTTAAAATCGGCTTCTTCGATTCATATCGTATCTAAAACCGCATCAAAACTGCAAATATCAGTTTAAACTATCATTTTTTGATACAAACAGTTATATATTCATGTCAATATATTTTAAATTCTAGTCAAAATCGGCGTCTTTGGGCATTTTAGTAACGAAAACCTTAATAAACTATTAGATTTCGACGTAAGGCAACCTTTCTGAGTCAAATAGTTGCCGATTTCGATAAAATCTTAGTCAGAATCTGCTTTTTCGCCTCTTATTGTACCCAAATCTACCTTAGAAATGCAGATATATACTTAAAACACCTTCTTTTGGGACAAATAATTGGTTTTCGCCATTGATTTACGGAAGATTATAGCCAAAACATGCATTTTCATAACTTAGGGAACTGAAATCTACATTAAAACTGCAGATAACTACTTAAAAATTCACTTCCTTGAATTGATAATAGGTTGTTCTTTGTCATTTTAAACAGATTCCAGTCAAAATCGGCTTCTTCGACTCATATCGTACCTAAAACCGCATCAAAACTGCAAATATCAGTTTAAACTATCATTTTTTGATACAAACAGTTATATATTCATGTCAATATCTTACAAATTCTAGTCAGAATGTGCGTCTTTGGGCATTCTAGTAACGAAAACCTTAATAAACTATTAGATTTCGACGTAAGGCAACCATTCTGAGTCAAATAGTTGCCGATTTCGATAAAATCTTAGTCAGAATCTGCTTTTTCGCCTCTTATTGTACCCAAATCTACCTTAGAAATGCAGATATATACTTAGAACACCTTCTTTTGGGACAAATAATTGGTTTTCGCCCTTGATTTACGGAAGATTATAGCCAAAACATGCATTATCATAACTTAGCGAACTGAAATCTACATTAAAACTGCAGATAACTACTTAAAAATTCACTTCCTTGAATTGATAATAGGTTTTTCTTTGTCATTTTAAACAGACTCCAGTCAAAATCGGCTTCTTCGACTCATATCGTACCTAAAACCGCATCAAAACTGCAAATATCAGTTTAAACTATCATTTTTTGATACAAACAGTTATATATTCATGTCAATATCTTTCAAATTCTAGTCAAAATCGGCGTCTTTGGGCATTTTAGTAACGAAAACCTTAATAAACTATTAGATTTCGACGTAAGGCAACCATTCTGAGTCAAATAGTTGCCGATTTCGATAAAATCCTAGTCAGAATCTGCTTTTTCGCCTCTTATTGTACCCAAATCTACCTTAGAAATGCAGATATATACTTAAAACACCTTCTTTTGGGACAAATAATTGGTTTTCGCCCTTGATTTACGGAAGATTATAGCCAAAACATGCATTTTCATAACTTAGCGAACTGAAATCTACATTAGAACTGCAGATAACTACTTAAAAATTCACTTCCTTGAATTGATCATAGGTTTTTCTTTGTCATTTTAAACAGATTCCAGTCAAAATCGGCTTCTTCGATTCATATCGTATCTAAAACCGCATCAAAACTGCAAATATCAGTTTAAACTATCCTTTTTTGATACAAACAGTTATATATTCATGTCAATATCTTTCAAATTCTAGTCAAAATCGGCGTCTTTGTTCATTTTAGTAACGAAAACCTTAATAAACTATTAGATTTCGACGTAAGGCAACCTTTCTGAGTCAAATAGTTGCCGATTTCGATAAAATCTTAGTCAGAATCTGCTTTTTCGCCTCTTATTGTACCCAAATCTACCTTAGAAATGCAGATATATACTTAGAACACCTTCTTTTGGGACAAATAATTGGTTTTCGCCCTTGATTTACGGAAGATTATAGCCAAAACATGCATTTTCATAACTTAGCGAACTGAAATCTACATTAAAACTGCAGATAACTACCTAAAAATTCACTTCCTTGAATTGATAATAGGTTTTTCTTTGTCATTTTAAACAGACTCCAGTCAAAATCGGCTTCTTCGACTCATATCGTACCTAAAACCGCATCAAAACTGCAAATATCAGTTTAAACTATCATTTTTTGATACAAACAGTTATATATTCATGTCAATATCTTTCAAATTCTAGTCAAAATCGTCGTCTTTGGGCATTTTAGTAACGAAAACATTAATAAACTATTAGATTTCGACGTAAGGCAACCATTCTGAGTCAAATAGTTGCCGATTTCGATAAAATTTTAGTCAGAATCTGCTTTTTCGCCTCTTATTGTACCCAAATCTACCTTAGAAATGTAGATATATACTTAAAACACCTTCTTTTGGGACAAATAATTGGTTTTCGCCCTTGATTTACGGAAGATTATAGCCAAAACATGCATTTTCATAACTTAGCGAACTGAAATATACATTAAAACTGCAGATAACTACTTAAAAATTCACTTCCTTGAATTGATAATAGGTTTTTCTTTGTCATTTTAAACAGATTAAAATCAAAATCGGCTTCTTCGACTCATATCGTACCTAAAACCGCATCAAAACTGCAAATATCAGTTTAAACTATCATTTTTTGATACAAACAGTTATATATTCATGTCAATATCTTTCAAATTCTAGTCAAAATCGGCGTCTTTAATAAACTATTAGATTTCGACGTAAGGCACCCATTCTGAGTCAAATAGTTGCCGATTTCGATAAAATCTTAGTCAGAATCTGCTTTTTCGCCTCTTATTGTACCCAAATCTACCTTAGAAATGCAGATATATACTTAAAACCCCTTCTTTTGGGACAAATAGTTGGTTTTCGCCCTTGATTTACGGAAGATTATAGCCAAAACATGCATTTTCATAACTAAGCGAACTTATTTGTCCCAAAAGAAGATTTACGGAAGATTATAGCCAAAACATGCATTTTCATAACTTAGCGAACTGAAATCTACATTAAAACTGCAGATAACTACTTAAAAATTCACTTCCTTGAATTGATAATAGGTTTTTCTTTGTCATTTTAAACAGATTCCAGTCAAAATCGGCTTCTTCGATTCATATCGTATCTAAAACCGCATCAAAACTGCAAATATCAGTTTAAACTATCATTTTTTGATACAAACAGTTATATATTCATGTCAATATCTTTCAAATTCTAGTCAAAATCGGCGTCTTTGGGCATTTTAGTAACGAAAACCTTAATAAACTATTAGATTTCGACGTAAGGCAACCATTCTGAGTCAAATAGTTGCCGATTTCGATAAAATCTTAGTCAGAATCTGCTTTTTCGCCTCTTATTGTACCCAAATCTACCTTAGAAATGCAGATATATACTTAAAACACCTTCTTTTGGGACAAATAATTGGTTTTCGCCCTTGATTTACGGAAGATTATAGCCAAAACATGCATTTTCATAACTTAGCGAACTGAAATCTACATTAAAACTGCAGATAACTACTTAAAAATTCACTTCCTTGAATTGATAATAGGTTTTTCTTTGTCATTTTAAACAGATTCCAGTTAAAATCGGCTTCTTCGATTCATATCGTATCTAAAACCGCATCAAAACTGCAAATATCAGTTTAAACTATCATTTTTTGATACAAACAGTTATATATTATATTCATGTCAATATCTTTCAAATTCTAGTCAAAATCGGCGTCTTTGGGCATTTTAGTAACGAAAACCTTAATAAACTATTAGATTTCGACGTAAGGCAACCTTTCTGAGTCAAATAGTTGCCGATTTCGAAAAAATCTTAGTCAGAATCTGCTTTTTCGCCTCTTATTGTACCCAAATCTACCTTACAAATGCAGATATATACTTAAAACACCTTCTTTTGGAACAAATAATTGGTTTTCGCCCTTGATTTACGGAAGATTATAGCCAAAACATGCATTTTCATAACTTAGCGAACTGAAATCTACATTAAAACTGCAGATAACTACTTAAAAATTCACTTCCTTGAATTGATAATAGGTTTTTTTTTGTCATTTTAAACAGATTCCAGTCAAAATCGGCTTCTTCGATTCATATCGTATCTAAAACCACATCAAAACTGCAAAAATCAGTTTAAACTATCATTTTTTGATACAAACAGTTATATATTCATGTCAATATCTTTCAAATTCTAGTCAAAATCGGCGTCTTTGGGCATTTTAGTAACGAAAACCTTAATAAACTATTAGATTTCGACGTAAGGAAACCATTCTGAGTCAAATAGTTGCCGATTTCGATAAAATCTTAGTCAGAATCTGCTTTTTCGCCTCTTATTGTACCCAAATCTACCTAAGAAATGCAGATATATATTTAAAACACCTTCTTTTGGGACAAATAATTGGTTTTCGCCCTTGATTTACGGAAGATTATAGCCAAAACATGCATTTTCATAACTTAGCGAACTGAAATCTACATTAAAACTGCAGATAACTACTTAAAAATTCACTTCCTTGAATTGATAATAGGTTGTTCTTTGTCATTTTAAACAGATTCCAGTCAAAATCGGCTTCTTCGACTCATATCGTACCTAAAACCGCATCAAAACTGCAAATATCAGTTTAAACTATCATTTTTTGATACAAACAGTTATATATTCATGTCAATATCTTTCAAATTCTAGTCAAAATCGGCGTCTTTGGGCATTTTAGTAACGAAAACCTTAATAAACTATTAGATTTCGACGTAAGGCACCCATTCTGAGTCAAATAGTTGCCGATTTCGATAAAATCTTAGTCAGAATCTGCTTTTTCGCCTCTTATTGTACCCAAATCTACCTAAGAAATGCAGATATATATTTAAAACACCTTCTTTTGGGACAAATAATTGGTTTTCGCCCTTGATTTACGGAAGATTATAGCCAAAACATGCATTTTCATAACTTAGCGAACTGAAATCTACATTAAAACTGCAGATAACTACTTAAAAATTCACTTCCTTGAATTGATAATAGGTTGTTCTTTGTCATTTTAAACAGATTCCAGTCAAAATCGGCTTCTTCGACTCATATCGTACCTAAAACCGCATCAAAACTGCAAATATCAGTTTAAACTATCATTTTTTGATACAAACAGTTATATATTCATGTCAATATCTTTCAAATTCTAGTCAAAATCGGCGTCTTTGGGCATTTTAGTAACGAAAACCTTAATAAACTATTAGATTTCGACGTAAGGCAACCATTCTGAGTCAAATAGTTGCCGATTTCGATAAAATCTTAGTCAGAATCTGCTTTTTCGCCTCTTATTGTACCCAAATCTACCTTAGAAATGTAGATATATACTTAAAACACCTTCTTTTGGGACAAATAAGTTCGCTTAGTTATGAAAATGCATGTTTTGGCTATAATCTTCCGTAAATCAAGGGCGAAAACCAATTATTTGTCCCAAAAGAAGGTGTTTTAAGTATATATCTGCATTTCTAAGGTAGATTTGGGTACAATAAGAGGCGAAAAAGCAGATTCTGACTAAGATTTTATCGAAATCGGCAACTATTTGACTCAGAATGGTTGCCTTACGTCGAAATCTAATAGTTTATTAAGGTTTTCGTTACTAAAATGCCCAAAGACGCAGATTTTGACTAGAATTTGAAAGATATTGACATGAATATATAACTGTTTGTATCAAAAAATGATAGTTTAAACTGATATTTGCAGTTTTGATGCGGTTTTAGGTACGATATGAGTCGAAGAAGCAGATTTTGACTGGAATCTGTTTAAAATGACAAAGAAAAACCTATTATCAATTCAAGGAAGTGAATTTTTAAGTAGTTATCTGCAGTTTAAATGTAGATTTCAGTTCGCTAAGTTATGAAAATGCATGTTTTGGCTATAATCTTCCGTAAATCAAGGGCGAAAACCAATTATTTGTCCCAAAAGGTGTTTTAAATATATATCTGCATTTCTAAGGTAGATTTGGGTACAATAAAAGGCGAAAAAGCAGATTCTGACTAAGATTTTATCGAAATCGGCAACTATTTGACTCAGAATGGTTGCCTTACGTCGAAATCTAATAGTTTATTAAGGTTTTCGTTACTAAAATGCCCAAAGACGCCCATTTTGACTAGAATTTGAAAGATATTGACATGAATATATAACTGTTTGTATCAAAAAATGATAGTTTAAACTGATATTTGCAGTTTTGATGCGGTTTTAGGTACGATATGAGTCGAAGAAGCCGATTTTGACTGGAATCTGTTTAAAATGACAAAGAAAAACATATTATCAATTCAAGGAAGTGAATTTTTAAGTAGTTATCTGCAGTTTTAATGTAGATTTCAGTTCGCTAAGTTATGAAAATGCATGTTTTGGCTATAATCTTCCGTAAATCAAGGGCCAAGACCAGTTATTTGTCCCAAAAGAAGGTGTTTTAAGTATATATCTGCATTTCTAAGGTAGATTTGGGTACAATAAGAGGCGAAAAAGCAGATTCTGACTAAGATTTTATCGAAATCGGCAACTATTTGACTCAGAATGGTTGCCTTACGTCGAAATCTAATAGTTTATTAAGGTTTTCGTTACTAAAATGCCCAAAGAAGCCGATTTTGACTAGAGTTTGAAAGATATTGACATGAATATATAACTATTTGTATCAAAAAATGATAGTTTAAACTGATATTTGCAGTTTTGATGCGGTTTTAGATACGATATGAAGTTTGAAAGAAATTAATAAACTATTAGATTTCGACGTAAGGCAACCATTCTGAGTCAAATAGTTGCCGATTTCGATAAAATCTAAGTCAGAATCTGCTTTTTCGCCTCTTATTGTACCCAAATCTACCTTAGAAATGCAGATATATACTTAAAACACCTTCTTTTGGGACAAATAATTGGTTTTCGCCCTTGATTTACGGAAGATTATAGCCAAAACATGCATTTTCATAACTTAGCGAACTGAAATCTACATTAAAACTGCAGATAACTACTTAAAAATTCACTTCCTTGAATTGATAATAGATTTTTCTTTGTCATTTTAAACAGATTCCAGTCAAAATCGGCTTCTTCGATTCATATCGTATCTAAAACCGCATCAAAACTGCAAATATCAGTTTAAACTATCATTTTTTGATACAAACAGTTATATATTCATGTCAATATCTTTCAAATTCTAGTCAAAATCGGCGTCTTTGGGCATTTTAGTAACGAAAACCTTAATAAACTATTAGATTTCGACGTAAGGCAACCTTTCTGAGTCAAATAGTTGCCGATTTCGATAAAATCTTAGTCAGAATCTGCTTTTTCGCCTCTTATTGTACCCAAATCTACCTTAGAAATGCAGATATATACTTAAAACACCTTCTTTTGGAACAAATAATTGGTTTTCGCCCTTGATTTACGGAAGATTATAGCCAAAACATGCATTTTCATAACTTAGCGAACTGAAATCTACATTAAAACTGCAGATAACTACTTAAAAATTCACTTCCTTGAATTGATAATAGGTTTTTCTTTGTCATTTTAAACAGATTCCAGTCAAAATCGGCTTCTTCGATTCATATCCTATCTAAAACCGCATCAAAACTGCAAAAATCAGTTTAAACTATCATTTTTTGATACAAACAGTTATATATTCATGTCAATATCTTTCAAATTCTAGTCAAAATCGGCGTCTTTGGGCATTTTAGTAACGAAAACCTTAATAAACTATTAGATTTCGACGTAAGGCAACCATTCTGAGTCAAATAGTTGCCGATTTCGATAAAATCTTAGTCAGAATCTGCTTTTTCGCCTCTTATTGTACCCAAATCTACCTTAGAAATGCAGATATATATTTAAAACACCTTCTTTTGGGACAAATAATTGGTTTTCGCCCTTGATTTACGGAAGATTATAGCCAAAACATGCATTTTCATAACTTAGCGAACTGAAATCTACATTAAAACTGCAGATAACTACTTAAAAATTCACTTCCTTGAATTGATAATAGGTTGTTCTTTGTCATTTTAAACAGATTCCAGTCAAAATCGGCTTCTTCGACTCATATCGTGCCTAAAACCGCATCAAAACTGCAAATATCAGTTTAAACTATCATTTTTTGATACAAACAGTTATATATTCATGTCAATATCTTTCAAATTCTAGTCAAAATCGGCGTCTATGGGCATTTTAGTAACGAAAACCTTAATAAACTATTAGATTTCGACGTAAGGCAACCATTCTGAGTCAAATAGTTGCCGATTTCGATAAAATCTTAATCAGAATCTGCTTTTTCGCCTCTTATTGTACCCAAATCTACCTTAGAAATGTAGATATATACTTAAAACACCTTCTTTTGGGACAAATAAGTTCGCTTAGTTATGAAAATGCATGTTTTGGCTATAATCTTCCGTAAATCAAGGGCGAAAACCAATTATTTGTCCCAAAAGAAGGTGTTTTAAGTATATATCTGCATTTCTAAGGTAGATTTGGGTACAATAAGAGGCGAAAAAGCAGATTCTGACTAAGATTTTATCGAAATCGGCAACTATTTGACTCAGAATGGTTGCCTTACGTCGAAGTCTAATAGTTTATTAAGGTTTTCGTTACTAAAATGCCCAAAGACGCCGATTTTGACTAGAATTTGAAAGATATTGACATGAATATATAACTGTTTGTATCAAAAAATGATAGTTTAAACTGATATTTGCAGTTTTGATGCGGTTTTAGGTACGATATGAGTCGAAGAAGCCGATTCTGACTGGAATCTGTTTAAAATGACAAAGAAAAACCTATTATCAATTCAAGGAAGTGAATTTTTAAGTAGTTATCTGCAGTTTTAATGTAGATTTCAGTTCGCTAAGTTATGAAAATGCATGTTTTGGCTATAATCTTCCGTAAATCAAGGGCGAAAACCAATTATTTGTCCCAAAAAAAGGTGTTTTAAATATATATCTGCATTTCTAAGGTAGATTTGGGTACAATAAGAGGCGAAAAAGCAGATTCTGACTAAGATTTTATCGAAATCGGCAACTATTTGACTCAGAATGGTTGCCTTACGTCGAAATCTAATAGTTTATTAAGGTTTTCGTTACTAAAATGCCCAAAGACGCCGATTTTGACTAGAATTTGAAAGATATTGACATGAATATATAACTGTTTGTATCAAAAAATGATAGTTTAAACTGATTTTTGCAGTTTTGATGCGGTTTTAGATACGATATGAATCGAAGAAGCCGATTTTGACTGGAATCTGTTTAAAATGACAAAGAAAAACCTATTATCAATTCAAGGAAGTGAATTTTTAAGTAGTTATCTGCAGTTTTAATGTAGGTTTCAGTTCGCTAAGTTACGAAAATGCATGTTTTGGCTATAATCTTCCGTAAATCAAGGGCGAAAACCAATTATTTGTTCCAAAAGAAGGTGTTTTAAGTATATATCTGCATTTCTAAGGTAGATTTGGGTACAATAAGAGCCGAAAAAGCAGATTCTGACTAAAATTTTATCGAAATCGGCAACTATTTGACTCAGAATGGTTGCCTTACGTCGAAATCTAATAGTTTATTAAGGTTTTCGTTACTAAAATGCCCAAAGACGCCGATTTTGACTAGAATTTGAAAGATATTGACATGAATATATAACTATTTGTATCAAAAAATGATAGTTTAAACTGATATTTGCAGTTTTGATGCGGTTTTAGATACGATATGAAGTTTGAAAGAAATTAATAAACTATTACATTTCGACGTAAGGCAACCATTCTGAGTCAAATAGTTGCCGATTTCGATAAAATCTTAGTAAGAATCTGCTTTTTCGCCTCTTATTGTACCCAAATCTACCTTAGAAATGCAGATATATACTTAAAGCACCTTCTTTTGGGACAAATAATTGGTTTTCGCCCTTGATTTACGGAAGATTATAGCCAAAACATGCATTTTCATAATTTAGCGAACTGAAATCTACATTAAAACTGCAGATAACTACTTAAAAATTCACTTCCTTGAATTGATAATAGGTTTTTCTTTGTCATTTTAAACAGATTCCAGTCAAAATCGGCTTCTTCGATTCATATCGTATCTAAAACCGCATCAAAACTGCAAATATCAGTTTAAACTATCATTTTTTGATACAAACAGTTATATATTCATGTCAATATCTTTCAAATTCTAGTCAAAATCGGCGTCTTTGGGCATTTTAGTAACGAAAACCTTAATAAACTATTAGATTTCGACGTGAGGCAACCTTTCTGAGTCAAATAGTTGCCGATTTCGATAAAATCTTAGTCAGAATCTGCTTTTTCGCCTCTTATTGTACCCAAATCTACCTTAGAAATGCAGATATATACTTAAAACACCTTCTTTTGGAACAAATAATTGGTTTTCGCCCTTGATTTACTAAAGATTATAGCCAAAACATGCATTTTCATAACTTAGCGAACTGAAATCTACATTAAAACTGCAGATAACTACTTAAAAATTCACTTCCTTGAACTGATAATAGGTTTTTCTTTGTAATTTTAAACAGATTCCAGTCAAAATCGGCTTCTTCGATTCATATCGTATCTAAAACCGCATCAAAACTGCAAAAATCAGTTTAAACTATCATTTTTTGATACAAACAGTTATATATTCATGTCAATATCTTTCAAATTCTAGTCAAAATCGGCGTCTTTGGGCATTTTAGTAACGAAAACCTTAATAAACTATTAGATTTCGACGTAAGGCAACCATTCTGAGTCAAATAGTTGCCGATTTCGATAAAATCTTAGTCAGAATCTGCTTTTTCGCCTCTTATTTACCCAAATCTACCTTAGAAATGCAGATATATATTTAAAACACCTTCTTTTGGGACAAATAATTGGTTTTCGCCCTTGATTTACGGAAGATTATAGCCAAAACATGCATTTTCATAACTTAGCGAACTGAAATCTACATTAAAACTGCAGATAACTACTTAAAAATTCACTTCCTTGAATTGATAATAGGTTGTTCTTTGTCATTTTAAACAGATTCCAGTCAAAATCGGCTTCTTCGACTCATATCGTACCTAAAACCGCATCAAAACTGCAAATATCAGTTTAAACTAACATTTTTTGATACAAACAGTTATATATTCATGTCAATATCTTTCAAATTCTAGTCAAAATCGGCGTCTTTGGGCATTTTAGTAACGAAAACCTTAATAAACTATTAGATTTCGACGTAAGGCAACCATTCTGAGTCAAATAGTTGCCGATTTCGATAAAATCTTAGTCAGAATCTGCTTTTTCGCCTCTTATTGTACCCAAATCTACCTTAGAAATGTAGATATATACTTAAAACACCTTCTTTTGGGACAAATAAGTTCGCTTAGTTATGAAAATGCATGTTTTGGCTATAATCTTCCGTAAATCAAGGGCGAAAACCAATTATTTGTCCCAAAAGAAGGTGTTTTAAGTATATATCTGCATTTCTAAGGTAGATTTGGGTACAATAAGAGGCGAAAAAGCAGATTCTGACTAAGATTTTATCGAAATCGGCAACTATTTGACTCAGAATGGTTGCCTTACGTCGAAATCTAATAGTTTATTAAGGTTTTCGTTACTAAAATGCCCAAAGACGCCGATTTTGACTAGAATTTGAAAGATATTGACATGAATATATAACTGTTTGTATCAAAAAATGATAGTTTAAACTGATATTTGCAGTTTTGATGCGGTTTTAGGTACGATATGAGTCGAAGAAGCCGATTTTGACTGGAATCTGTTTAAAATGACAAAGAAAAACCTATTATCAATTCAAGGAAGTGAATTTTTAAGTAGTTATCTGCAGTTTTAATGTAGATTTCAGTTCGCTAAGTTATGAAAATGCATGTTTTGGCTATAATCTTCAGTAAATCAAGGGCGAAAACCAATTATTTGTCCCAAAAGAAGGTGTTTTAAGTATATATCTGCATTTCTAAGGTAGATTCGGGTACAATAAGAGGCGAAAAAGCAGATTCTGACTAAGATTTTATCGAAATCGGCAACTATTTGACTCAGAATGGTTGCCTTACGTCGAAATCTAATAGTTTATTAAGGTTTTCGTTACTAAAATGCCCAAAGACGCCGATTTTGACTAGAATTTGAAAGATATTGACATGAATATATAACTGTTTGTATCAAAAAATGATAGTTTAAACTGATATTTGCAGTTTTGATGCGGTTTTAGGTACGATATGAGTCGAAGAAGCCGATTTTGACTGGAATCTGTATAAAATGAGAAAGAAAAACCTATTATCAATTCAAGGAAGTGAATTTTTAAGTAGTTATCTGCAGTTTTAATGTAGATTTCAGTTCGCTAAGTAATGAAAATGCATGTTTTGGCTATAATCTTCCGTAAATCAAGGGCGAAAACCAATTATTTGTCCCAAAAGAAGGTGTTTTAAGTATATATCTGCATTTCTAAGGTAGATCTGGGTACAATAAGAGGCGAAAAAGCAGATTCTGACTAAGATTTTATCGAAATCGGCAACTATTTGACTCAGAAAGGTTGCCTCACGTCGAAATCTAATAGTTTATTAAGGTTTTCGTTACTAAAATGCCCAAAGACGCCGATTTTGACTAGAATTTGAAAGATATTGACATGAATATATAACTTTTTGTATCAAAAAATGATAGTTTAAACTGATATTTGCAGTTATGATGCGGTTTTAGATACGATATGAATCGAAGAAGCCGATTTTGACTGGAATCTGTTTAAAATGACAAAGAAAAACCTATTATCAATTCAAGGAAGTGAATTTTTAAGTAGTTATCTGCAGTTTTAATGTAGATTTCAGTTCGCTAAATTATGAAAATGCAGGTTTTGGCTATAATCTTTCGTATATCAAGGGCGAAAACCAATTATTTGTCCCAAAAGAAATTGCTTTAAGTATATATCTGCATTTCTAAGGTAGATTTGGGTACAATAAGAGGCGAAAAAGCAGATTCTGACTAAGTTTTTATCGAAATCGGCAACTATTTGACTCAGAAAGGTTGCCTTACGTCGAAATCTAATAGTTTATTAAGGTTTTCGTTACTAAAATGCCCAAAGACGCCGATTTTGACTAGAATTTGAAAGATATTGACATGAATATATAACTGTTTGTATCAAAAAATGATAGTTTAAACTGATATTTGCAGTTTTGATGCGGTTTTAGATACGATATGAATCGAAGAAGCCGATTTTGACTGGAATCTGTTTAAAATGACAAAGAAAAACCTATTATCAATTCAAGGAAGTGAATTTTTAAGTAGTTATCTGCAGTTTTAATGTAGATTTCAGTTCGCTAAGTTATGAAAATGCATGTTATGGCTATAATCTTCCGTAAATCAAGGGCGAAAACCAATTATTTGTCCCAAAAGAAGGTGTTTTAAGTATATATCTGCATTTCTAAGGTAGATTTGGGTACAATAAGAGGCGAAAAAGCAGATTCTGACTAAGATTTTATCGAAATCGGCAACTATTTGACTCAGAAAGGTTGCCTTACGTCGAAATCTAATAGTTTATTAAGGTTTTCGTTACTAAAATGCCCAAAGACGCCGATTTTGACTAGAATTTGAAAGATATTGACATGAATATATAACTGTTTGTATCAAAAAATGATAGTTTAAACTGATATTTGCAGTTTTGATGCGGTTTTAGATACGATATCAATCGAAGAAGCCGATTTTGACTGGAATCTGTTTAAAATGACAAAGAAAAACCTATTATCAATTCAAGGAAGTGAATTTTTAAGTAGTTATCTGCAGTTTTAATGTAGATTTCTGTTCGCTAAGTTATGAAAATTCATGTTTTGGCTATAATCTTCCGTAAATCAAGGGCGAAAACCAATTATTTGTCCCAAAGGAAGGTGTTTTAAGTATATATCTGCATTTCTAAGGTAGATTTGGGTACAATAAGAGGCGAAAAAGCAGATTCTGACTAAGATTTTATCGAAATCGGCAACTATTTGACTCAGAAAGGTTGCCTTAAGTCGAAATCTAATAGTTTATTAAGGTTTTCGTTACTAAAATGCCCAAAGACGCCGATTTTGACTAGAATTTGAAAGATATTGACATGAATATATAACTGTTTGTATCAAAAAATGATAGTTTAAACTGATATTTGCAGTTTTGATGCGGTTTTAGATACGATATGAATCGAAGAAGCCGATTTTGACTGGAATCTGTTTAAAATGACAAAGATAAACCTATTATCAATTCAAGGAAGTGAATTTTTAAGTAGTTATCTGCATTTTTAATGTAGATTTCAGTTCGCTAAGTAATGAAAATGCATGTTTTGGCTATAATCTTCCGTAAATCAAGGGCGAAAACCAATTATTTGTCCCAAAAGAAGGTGTTTTAAGTATATATCTGCATTTCTAAGGTAGATTTGGGTACAATAAGAGGCGAAAAAGCAGATTCTGACTAAGATTTTATCGAAATCGGCAACTATTTGACTCAGAATGGTTGCCTTACGTCGAAATCTAATAGTTTATTAAGGTTTTCGTTACTAAAATGCCCAAAGACGCCGATTTTGACTAGAATTTGAAAGATATTGACATGAATATGTAACTGTTTGTATCAAAAAATGATAGTTTAAACTGATATTTGCAGTTTTGATGCGGTTTTGATACGATATGAATCGAAGAAGCCGATTTTGACTGGAATCTGTTTAAAATGACAAAGATAAACCTATTATCAATTAGAGGAAGTGAATTTTTAAGTAGTTATCTGCAGTTTTAATGTAGATTTCAGTTCGCTAAGTTATGAAAATGCATGTTTTGGCTATAATCTTCCGTAAATCAAGGGCGAAAACCAATTAATTGTCCCAAAGGAAGGTGTTTTAAGTATATATCTGCATTTCTAAGGTAGATTTGGGTACAATAAGAGGCGAAAAAGCAGATTCTGACTAAGATTTTATCGAAATCGGCAACTATTTGACTCAGAATGGTTGCCTTACGTCGAAATCTGATAGTTTATTAAGGTTTTCGTTACTAAAATGCCCAAAGACGCCGATTTTGACTAGAATTTGAAAGATATTGACATGAATATATAACTGTTTGTATCAAAAAATGATAGTTTAAACTGATATTTGCAGTTTTGATGCGGTTTTAGGTACGATATGAGTCGAAGAAGCCGATTTTGACTGGAATCTGTTTAAAATGACAAAGAAAAACCTATCATCAATTCAAGGAAGTGAATTTTTAAGTAGTTATCTGCAGTTTTAATGTAGATTTCAGTTCGCTAAGTTATGAAAATGCATGTTTTGGCTATAATCTTCCGTAAATCAAGGGCGAAAACCAATTCTTTGTCCCAAAAGAAGGTGTTTTAAGTATATATCTGCATTTCTAAGGTAGATTTGGGTACAATAAGAGGCGAAAAAGCAGATTCTGACTAAGATTTTATCGAAATCGGCAACTATTTGACTCAGAAAGGTTGCCTTACGTCGAAATCTAATAGTTTATTAAGGTTTTTGTTACTAAAATGCCCAAAGACGCCGATTTTGACTAGAATTTGAAATATATTGACATGAATATATAACTGTTTGTATCAAAAAATGATAGTTTAAACTGATATTTGCAGTTTTGATGCGGTTTTAGATACGATATGAATAGAAGAAGCCGATTTTGACTGGAATCTGTTTAAAATGACAAAGAAAAACCTATTATCAATTCAAGGAAGTGAATTTTTAAGTAGTTATCTGCAGTTTTAATGTAGATTTCAGTTCGCTAAGTTATGAAAATGCATGTTTTGGCTATAATCTTCCGTAAATCAAGGGCGAAAACCAATTATTTGTCCCAAAAGAAGGTGTTTTAAGTATATATCTGCATTTCTAAGGTTGATTTGGGTACAATAAGAGGCGAAAAAGCAGATTCTGACTAAGATTTTATCGAAATCGGCAACTATTTGACTCAGAATGGTTGCCTTACGTCGAAATCTAATAGTTTATTAAGGTTTTCGTTACTAAAATGCCCAAAGACGCCGATTTTGACTGGAATTTGAAAGATATTGACATGAATATATAACTGTTTGTATCAAAAAATGATAGTTTAAACTGATATTTGCAGTTTTGATGCGGTTTTAGGTACGATATGAGTCGAAGAAGCCGATTTTGACTGGAATCTGTTTAAAATGACAAAGAAAAACCTATTATCAATTCAAGGAAGTGAATTTTTAAGTAGTTATCTGCAGTTTTAATGTAGATTTCAGTTCGCTAAGTTATGAAAATGCATGTTTTGGCTATAATCTTCCGTAAATCAAGGGCGAAAACCAATTATTTTTCCCAAAAGAAGGTGTTTTAAGTATATACCTGCATTTCTAAGGTAGATTTGGGTACAATAAGAGGCGAAAAAGCAGATTCTGACTAAGATTTTATCGAAATCGGCAACTATTTGACTCAGAATGGTTGCCTTACGTCGAAATCTAGTAGTTTATTAAGGTTTTCGTTACTAAAATGCCCAAAGACGCCGATTTTGACTAGAATTTGAAAGATATTGACATGAATATATAACTGTTTGTATCAAAAAATGATAGTTTAAACTGATATTTGCTATTCTATGATTCTATTTGACTCAGAATGGTTGCCTTACGTCGAAATCTAATAGTTTATTAAGCTTTTCGTTACTAGAATGCCCAAAGACGCCGATTTTGACCAGAATTTGTAAGATATTGACATGAATATATAACTGTTTGTATCAAAAAATGATAGTTTAAACTGATATTTGCAGTTTTGATGCGGTTTTAGATTCGATATGAATCGAAGAAGCCGATTTTGACTTGAATAATGGACTTATATTTCAACGCATGACACATCACCAGAAATAGTTCTACTTTCAAACAGATTTAGCCCTGGTCTGTCGGTTAAGCCGTCTGACTAGAAATCAGATTCTCTATGGCAGCGTAGTTTCGAAACCCACCTACTAAAAACGGCCATTGTTTTGCTTGAAATATATAATTTTTAATTAACAGCTCAGAACAGAAATTTTTCTTAAATATGGGGATTGAGTACATAAATTTATAAAAATATAATTTACTTATATTTCAACGCATGGCACATCACCAGAAATAGTTCGACTTTCAAACAGATTTAGCATTGTTCTGTCGGTTAAGGCGTCTGACTTGAAATCAGATTCTCTATGGTAGCGTAGTTTCGAAACCTACCCACTGCAAACGGCCATTGTTTTGCTTGAAATATATATTTTTTAATTAACAACTCAGCACAGAAATTTTTCTCAAATATGGGGATTGACTACATAAATTTAAAAATATATAATGGCCTTATATTTCAACGCATGGCACATCACCAGAAATAGTTCGACTTTCAAACAGATTTAGCCTAGGTCTGTCGGTTAAGGCGTCTGACTAGAAATCAGATTCTCTATGGCAGCGTAGGTTCGAAACCTACCTACTGCTAACGGCCATTGTTTTGCTTGAAATATATAATTTTTATTTAACAGCTCAGCCCAGAAATTTTTCTCAAATATGGGAATTGATTACATAAATTTAAAAAAATATAATGGCCTTATATTTCAACGCATGGCACATCACCAGAAATTGTTCGACTGTCAAACAGATTTAGCCTTGGTCTGTCGGATAAGGCGTATGACTAGAAATCAGATTCTCTATCAGCATAGGTTCGAAACCTACCTACTGCAAACGACCATTGTTTTGCTTGAAATATAATTTTTGTAATTAGCAGCGCAGCCAAGAAAATTTTGTCAATTATGGGGTTTGAGTGCATAAATTTATAACAATATAATGCCCTTATATTTCAAAGCATGGCACATCACCAGAAATGATTCTACTTTCAAACAGATTTAGCCTTGGTCTGTCCGTTAAAGCGTCTGTCTAGAAATCAGATTCCCCATGGCAGCGCAGGTTCGAAACCTACCTAATGCAAACGGCCATTGTTTTGCTTGAAATATATATTTTCTAATTAACAGCTCAGCCTAGAAATTTTTCTCAAATATGGGGATTGAATACATAAATTTATAAAAATATAATGGACTTATATTTCAACGCATGACACATCACCAGAAATAGTTCGACTTTCAAACAGATTTAGCTTTGGTCGGTCGGTTAAGGCGTCTGACTAGAAATCAGATTCTCTATCAGCATAGGTTCGAAACCTACCTGCTGCAAACGAACATTGTTTTGCTTGAAATATAATTTTTGTAATTAGCAGCTCAGCCAAGAAAATTTTGTCAATTATGAGGATTTAGTGCATAAATTTATAACAACATAATGCCCTTATCTTTCAAATAGCACGTCACCAGAAATAGTTCTACTTTAAAACAGATTTAGCCCTGGTCTGTCGGTTAAGTCGCTTGACTGGAAATCAGATTCACTATGGCAGCGTATGTTCGAAACCTACCTACTGCAAACGGAAATTGTTTTGCTTGAAATATATATTTTTTAATTAACAGCTCAGCCCAGAAAATTTTCTAAAATCTAGGGATTGAGTACATAAATTTATAAAAATATAATGGAATTTTATACCAGAAATAGTTCTACTTTCAAACAGATTTAGCCCTGGTCTGTCGGTTAAGGCGTCTGACTAGAAATCAGATTCTCTATGGCAGCGTAGGTTCGAAACCCACCTACTGCAAACGGCCATTGTTTTGCTTGAAATATATAATTTTTAATTAACAGCTCAGAACAGAAATTTTTCTTAAATTAAGGATTGAGTACATAAATTTATAAAAATATAATTTACTTATATTTCAACGTATGGCACATCACCAGAAATAGTGCGACATTCAAACAGATTTAGCCTTGTTCTGTCGGTTAAGGCGTCTGACTTGAAATCAGATTCTCTATGGCAGCGTAGGTTCGAAACCTACCCACTGCAAACCGCCATTGTTTTGCTTGAAATATAAATTTTTTAATTAACAGCTCAGCCCAGAAATTTTTCTCAAATATGGGGATTGAATACATAAATTTATAAAAATATAATGGACTTATATTTCAACGCATGGCACATCACCAGAAATAGTTCGACTTTCAAACAGATTTAGCTTTGGTCGGTCGGTTAAGGCGTCTGACTAGAAATCAGATTCTCTATCAGCATAGGTTCGAAACCTACCTACTGCAAACGACCATTTGTTTTGCTTGAAATATAATTTTTGTTATTAGCAGTTCAGTCCAGAAAATTTTGTCAATTATGGGGATTGAGGGCATAAATTTAAAACAATATAATGCCCTTATATTTCAAATGGCACATCACCAAAAATAGTTCTACTTTCAAACAGATTTAGCCCTGGTCTGTCGGTTAACGCGTCTGACTAGAAATGAGATTCTCCATGGCAGCGTAGATTCGAAACCTACCTACTGCAAACGAAAATTTGTTTTGCTTGAAATTTAATTTTTGTAATTAGCAGCTCTGCCCAAAAAATGTGGTCAATTATGGGGATTGAGTGCATAAATTTACAACAATAAAATGCCCTCATATTTCAAATGGCACATCATCAGAAATAGTTCTACTTTCAAACAGATTTAGCCCTCGTCTGTCGGTTAAGGCATCTGACTAGAAACCAGATTCTCTATGGCAGCGTAGGTTCGAAACCCACCTACTGCAAACGGCCATTGTTTTGCTTGAAATATATAATTTTTAATTAACAGCTCAGAACAGAAATTTTTCTTAAATTAAGGATTGAGTACATAAATTTATAAAAATATAATTTACTTATATTTCAACGTATGGCACATCACCAGAAATAGTGCGACATTCAAACAGATTTAGCCTTGTTCTGTCGGTTAAGGCGTCTGACTTGAAATCAGATTCTCTATGGCAGCGTAGGTTCGAAACCTACCCACTGCAAACCGCCATTGTTTTGCTTGAAATATAAATTTTTTAATTAACAGCTCAGCCCAGAAATTTTTCTCAAATATGGGGATTGGCTACATAAATTTAAAAAAATATAATGGACTTATATTGCAACGCCTGGCACATCACCAGAAATAGTTCGACTTTCAAACAGATTTAGCCTTGGTCTGTCGGTTAAGGGGTCTGACTAGAAATCAGATTCTCCATGGCAGCGTAGGTTCGAAACCTACCTACTGCAAACGACCATTTGTTTTGCTTGAAATATAATTTTTGTAATTAGCAGCTCAGCCCAGAAAATTTTGTCAATTATAGGGATTGAGTGCATACATATAAAACAATATAATGCCCTTAAATTTCAAATAGCACATCACCAGAAATAGTTCGACTTTCAAACAGATTTAGCTTTGGTCTGTCGTTTAAGGCGTCTGACTAGAAATCAGATTCTCCATGGCAGCGTAGATTCGAAACCTACCTACTGCAAACGGAAATTGTTTTGCTTGAAATATATATTTTTTAATTAACAGCTCAGCCCAGAAATTTTTCTCTGATATGGGGATTGAGTACATAAATTTATAAAAATATAATGGCCTTATATTTCAACGCATGGCACATCACCAAAAATAGTTCCACTTTCAAACAAATTTAGATTTGGTCTGTCGGTAAAGGCGTCTGACTAAAAATCAGATTCTCTATCAGCGTAGGTTCCAAACCTACCTACTGCAAACGACCATTTGTTTTGCTTGAAATATAATTTTTGTAATTAGCAGCTCAGTCCAGAAAATTTTGTCAATTATGGGGATTGAGTGCATACATTTAAAACAATATAATGTCCTTATATTTCAAATGGCACATCAAAAGAAATAGTTCTACTTTCAAACAGATTTAGCCCTGGTCTGTGGGTTAAGGCGTCTGACTACAAATCAGATTCTCCATGGCAGCGTAGGTATGAAACCTACATACTGCAAACAACCATTTGTTTTGCGTGAAATATAATTTTTGTAATTAGCAGCTTAGTCCAGAAAATTTTGTCAATTATGGGGATTGAGTGCATACATTTAAAACCATATAACGCTGTTATATTTCAAATGGCATATCACCAGAAATAGTTCTTCTTTCAAACAGATTCAGAACTGGTCTGTCGGTTAAGGCGTCTGACTAGAAATCAGATTCTCCATGGCAGCGTAGATTCGAAACCTACCTTCTGCAAACGGAAATTGTTTTGCTTGAAATATATATTTTTTAATTAACAGCTCAGCCCAGAAAATTTTCTAAAATCTAGGGATTGAGTACATAAATTTATAAAAATATAATGGAATTTTATACCAGAAATAGTTCTACTTTCAAACAGATTTAGCCCTGGTCTGTCGGTTAAGGCGTCTGACTAGAAATCAGATTCTCTATGGCAGCGTAGGTTCGAAACTCACCTACTGCAAGCGGCCATTGTTTTGCTTGAAATATATATTTTTTAATTAACAGCTCAGCCCAGAAATTTTTCTCAAATATGGGGATTGACTACATAAATTTAAAAATATATAATGGCCTTATATTTCAACGCATGGCACATCACCAGAAATAGTTCCACTTTCAAACAGATTTAGCCTTGGTCTGTCGGTTAAGGCGTCTGACTAGAAATCAGATTCTCTATGGCAGCGTAGGTTCGAAACCTACCTACTGCTAACGGCCATTGTTTTGCCTGAAATATATAATTTTTAGTTAACAGCTCAGCCCAGAAATTTTTCTCAAATATGGGAATTGATTACATAAATTTAAAAAAATATAATGGCCTTATATTTCAACGCATGGCACATCACCAGAAATAGTTCGACTTTCAAACAGATTTAGCCTTGTTCTGTCGGTTAAGGCGTCTGACTTGAAATCAGATTCTCTATGGTAGCGTAGGTTCGAAACCTACCCACTGCAAACGGCCATTGTTTTGCTTGAAATATATATTTTTTAATTAACAGCTCAGCCCAGAAATTTTTCTCAAATATGGGGATTGACTACATAAATTTAAAAACATATAATGGCCTTATATTTCAACGAATGGCACATCACCAGAAATAGTTCGACTTTCAAACAGATTTAGCCTTGGTCTGTCGGTTAAGGCGTCTGACTAGAAATCAGATTCTCTATGGCAGCGTAGGTTCGAAACCTACCTACTGCTAACGGCCATTGTATTGCTTGAAATATATAATTTTTAGTTAACAGCTCAGCCCAGAAATTTTTCTCAAATATGGGAATTGATTACATAAATTTAAAAAAATATAATGGCCTTATATTTCAACGCATGGCACATCACCAGAAATAGTTCGACTGTCAAACAGATTTAGCCTTGGTCTGTCGGATAAGGCGTATGACTAGAAATCAGATTCTCTATCAGCATACGTTCGAAACCTACCTACTGCAAACGACCATTGTTTTGCTTGAAATATAATTTTTGTAATTAGCAGCTCAGCCAAGAAAATTTTGTCAATTATGGGGATTGAGTGCATAAATTTATAACAATATAATGCCCTTATATTTCAAAGCATGGCACATCACCAGAAATGGTTCTACTTTCAAACAGATTTAGCCTTGGTCTGTCCGTTGAAGCGTCTGTCTAGAAATCAGATTCCCCATGGCAGCGCAGGTTCGAAACCTACCTAATGCAAACGGCCATTGTTTTGCTTGAAATATATATTTTCTAATTAACAGCTCAGCCTAGAAAATTTTCTCAAATATGGGGATTGAATACATAAATTTATAAAAATATAATGGACTTATATTTCAACGCATGGCACATCACCAGAAATAGTTCGACTTTCAAACAGATTTAGCTTTGTTCGGTCGGTTAAGGCGTCTGACTAGAAATCAGATTCTCTATCAGTATAGGTTCGAAACTTACCTACTGCAAACGAAAATTTGTTTTGCTTGAAATTTAATTTTTGTAATTAGCAGCTCTGCCCAAAAAATGTGGTCAATTATGGGGATTGAGTGCATAAATTTACAACAATAAAATGCCCTTATATTTCAAATGGCACATCATCAGAAATAGTTCTACTTTCAAACAGATTTAGCCCTTGTCTGTCGGTTAAGGCATCTGACTAGAAACCAGATTCTCTATGGCAGCGTAGGTTCGAAACCCACCTACTGCAAACGGCCATTGTTTTGCTTGAAATATATAATTTTTAATTAACAGCTCAGAACAGAAATTTTTCTTAAATTAAGGATTGAGTACATAAATTTATAAAAATATAATTTACTTATATTTCAACGTATGGCACATCACCAGAAATAGTGCGACATTCAAACAGATTTAGCCTTGTTCTGTCGGTTAAGGCGTCTGACTTGAAATCAGATTCTCTATGGCAGCGTAGGTTCGAAAGCTACCCACTGCAAACCGCCATTGTTTTGCTTAAAATATATATTTTTTAATTAACAGCTCAGCCCAGAAATTTTTCTTAAATATGGGGATTGGCTACATAAATTTAAAAAAATATAATGGACTTATATTGCAACGCCTGGCACATCACCAGAAATAGTTCGACTTTCAAACAGATTTAGCCTTGGTCTGTCGGTTAAGGGGTCTGACTAGAAATCAGATTCTCCATGGCAGCGTAGGTTCGAAACCTACCTACTGCAAACGACCATTTGTTTTGCTTGAAATATAATTTTTGTAATTAGCAGCTCAGCCCAGAAAATTTTGTCAATTATAGGGATTGAGTGCATACATATAAAACAATATAATGCCCTTAAATTTAAAATGGCACATCACCAGAAATAGTTCGACTTTCAAACAGATTTAGCTTTGGTCTGTCGTTTAAGGCGTCTGACTAGAAATCAGATTCTCTATGGCAGCGTAGGTTCGAAACCTACCTACTGCTATCGGCCATTGTTTTGCTTGAAATATATAATTTTTAGTTAACAGCTCAGAACAGAAATTTTTCTTAAATATGGGGATTGAGTACATAAATTTATAAAAATATAATTTACTTATATTTCAACGCATGGCACATCACCAGAAATAGTTCGACTTTCAAACAGATTTAGGCTTGTTCTGTCGGTTAAGGCGTCTGACTTGAAATCAGATTCTCTATGGTAGCGTAGGTTCGAAACCTATCCACTGCAAACGGCCATTGTTTTGCTTGAAATATATATTTTTTAATTAACAACTCAGCACAGAAATTTTTCTCAAATATGGGGATTGACTACATAAATTTAAAAATATATAATGGCCTTATATTTCAACGCATGGCACATCACCAGAAATAGTTCGACTTTCAAACAGATTTAGCCTTGGTCTGTCGGTTAAGGCGTCTGACTAGAAATCAGATTCTCTATGGCAGCGTAGGTTCGAAACCTACCTACTGCTAACGGCCATTGTTTTGCTTGAAATATATAATTTTTAGTTAACAGCTCAGCCCAGAAATTTTTCTCAAATATGGGAATTGATTACATAAATTTAAAAAAATATAATGGCCTTATATTTCAACGCATGGGACATCACCAGAAATAGTTCGACTGTCAAACAGATTTAGCCTTGGTCTGTCGGATAAGGCGTATGACTAGAAATCAGATTCTCTATCAGCATAGGTTCGAAACCTACCTACTGCAAATGACCATTGTTTTGCTTGAAATATAATTTTTGTAATTAGCAGCTCAGCCAAGAAAATTTTGTCAATTATGGGGATTGAGTGCATAAATTTATAACAATATAATGCCCTTATATTTCAAAGCATGGCACATCACCAGAAATGGTTCTACTTTCAAACAGATTTAGCCATGGTCTGTCCGTTAAAGCGTCTGTCTAGAAATCAGATTCCCCATGGCTGCGCAGGTTCGAAACCTACCTAATGCAAACGGCCATTGTTTTGCTTGAAATATATATTTTCTAATTAACAGCTCAGCCTAGAAATTTTTCTCAAATATGGGGATCGAATACATAAATTTATAAAAATATAATGGACTTATATTTCAACGCATGGCACATCACCAAAAATAGTTCTACTTTCAAACAGATTTAGCCCTGGTCTGTCGGTTAAGGCGTCTGACTAGAAATGAGATTCTCCATGGCAGCGTAGATTCGAAACCTACCTACTGCAAACGAAAATTTGTTTTGCTTGAAATTTAATTTTTGTAATTAGCAGCTCTGCCCAAAAAATGTGGTCAATTATGGGGATTGAGTGCATAAATTTACAACAATAAAATGCCCTTATATTTCAAATGGCACGTCATCAGAAATAGTTCTACTTTCAAACAGATTTAGCCCTGGTCTGTCGGTTAAGGCATCTGACTAGAAACCAGATTCTCTATGGCAGCGTAGGTTCGAAACCCACCTACTGCAAACGGCCATTGTTTTGCTTGAAATATATAATTTTTAATTAACAGCTCAGAACAGAAATTTTTCTTAAATTAAGGATTGAGTACATAAATTTATAAAAATGTAATTTTCTTATATTTGAACGTATGGCACATCACCAGAAATAGTGCGACATTCAAACAGATTTGGCCTTGTTCTGTCGGTTAAGGCGTCTGACTTGAAATCAGATTCTCTATGGCAGCGTAGGTTCGAAACCTACCCACTGCAAACCGCCATTGTTTTACTTGAAATATATATTTTTTAATTAACAGCTCAGCCCAGAAATTTTTCTCAGATATGGGGATTGAGTACATAAATTTATAAAAATATAATGGCCTTATATTTCAACGCATGGCACATCACCAAAAATAGTTCCACTTTCAAACAAATTTAGATTTGGTCTGTCGGTAAAGGCGTCTGACTAGAAATCAGATTCTCTATCAGCATAGGTTCCAAACCTACCTACTGCATACGACCATTTGTTTTGCTTGAAATATAATTTTTGTAATTAGCAGCTCAGTCCAGAAAATTTTGTCAATTATGGGGATTGAGTGCATACATTTAAAACAATATAATGTCCTTATATTTCAAATGGCACATCAAAAGAAATAGTTCTACTTTCAAACAGATTTAGCCCTGGTCTGTGGGTTAAGGCGTCTGACTACAAATCAGATTCTCCATGGCAGCGTAGGTATGAAACCTACATACTGCAAACGGAAATTGTTTTGCTTGAAATATATATTTTTTAATTAACAGCTCAGCCCAGAAATTTTTCAAAACAAACAAATTTAGATTTGGTCTCTCGGTAAAAGCGTCCGACTAGAAATCAGATTCTCCATATCAGCGTAGGTTGGAAACCTACCTACTGCAAACGGCCATTTGTTTTGCTTGAAATATAATTTTTATAATTAGCAGCTCAGTCCAGAAAATTTTGTCAATTATGGGGATTGAGTTCGAAACCTACCTACTGCAAACGGCCATTGTTTTGCTTGAAATATATATTTTTTAATTTACAGCTCAGCCCAGAAATTTTTTCAAATATGAAGATTGGATACATAAATTTATAAAAATATAATGGCCTTATATTTCAACGCATGGCACATCACCAAAAATAGTTCCACTTTCAAACAAATTTAGATTTGGTCTGTCGGTAAAGGCGTCTGACTAGATATCAGATTCTCTATCAGCATAGGTTCCAAACCTACCTACTGCAAACGACCATTTGTTTTGCTTGAAATATAATTCTTGTAATTAGCAGCTCAGTCCAGAAAATTTTGTCAATTATGGGGATTGAGTGCATACATTTAAAACAATATAATGTCCTTATATTTCAAATGGCACATCAAAAGAAATAGTTCTACTTTCAAACAGATTTAGCCCTGGTCTGTCAATTAAGGAGCCTGACGAGAAATCAGATTCTCCATGGCAGCGTAGGTTCGAAACCTACTTACTGCAAACGGAAATTGTTTTGTTTGAAATATAATTTTTGTAATTAGCAGCTCAGTCCAGAAAATTTTGTCAATTATGGGGATTGAGTTCGAAACCTACCTACTGCAAACGGCCATTGTTTTGCTTGAAATATATATCTTTTAATTAACAGCTCAGCCCAGAAATTTTTCTCTGGAATCTGTTTAAAGTGACAAAGAAAAACCTATTATCAATTCAAGGAAGTGAATTTTTAAGTAGTTATCTGCAGTTTTAATGTAGATTTCAGTTCGCTAAGTTATGAAAATGCATGTTTTGGCTAGAATATAATCTTCCGTAAATCAAGGGCGAAAACCAATTATTTGTCCCAAAAGAAGGTGTTTTAAGTATATATCTGCATTTCTAAGGTAGATTTGGGTACAATAAGAGGCGAAAAAGCAGATTCTGACTAGGATTTTTTCGAAATCGGCAACTATTTGACTCAGAAAGGTTGCCTTACGTCGAAATCTAATACTTTATTAAGGTTTTCGTTACTAAAATGCCCAAAGACGCCGATTTTGACTAGAATTTGAAAGATATTGACATGAATATATAACTGTTTGTATCAAAAAATGATAGTTTAAACTGATATTTGCAGTTTTGATGCGGTTTTAGATGCGATATGAATCGAAGAAGCCGATTTTGACTGGAATCTGTTTAAAATGACAAAGAAAAACCTATAATCAATTCAAGGAAGTGAATTTTTAAGTAGTTATCTGCAGTTTTAATGTAGATTTCAGTTCGCTAAGTTATGAAAATGCATGTTTTGGGTATAATCTTCCGTAAATCAAGGGCGAAAACCAATTATTTGTCCCAAAAGAAGGTGTTCTGAGTATATATCTGCATTTCTAAGGTAGATTTGGGTACAATAAGAGGCGAAAAAGCAGATTCTGTCTAAGATTTTATCGAAATCGGCAACTATTTGACTCAGAATGGTTGCCTTACGTCGAAATCTAATAGTTTATTAAGGTTTTCGTTACTAGAATGCCCAAAGACGCACATTTTGACTAGAATTTGTAAGATATTGACATGAATATATAACTGTTTGTATCAAAAAATGATAGTTTAAACTGATATTTGCAGTTTTGATGCGGTTTTAGGTACGATATGAGTCGAAGAAGCCGATTTTGACTGGAATCTGTTTAAAATGACAAAGAAAAACCTATTATCAATTCAAGGAAGTGAATTTTTAAGTAGTTATCTGCAGTTTTAATGTAGATTTCAGTTCGCTAAGTTATGAAAATGCATGTTTTGGCTATAATCTTCCGTAAATCAAGGGCGAAAACCAATTATTTGTCCCAAAAGAAGGTGTTTTAAGTATATATCTGCATTTCTAAGGTAGATTTGGGTACAATAAGAGGCAAAAAGCAGATTCTGACTAAGATTTTATCGAAATCGGCAACTATTTGACTCAGAAAGGTTGCCTTACGTCGAAATCTAATAGTTTATTAAGGTTTTCGTTACTAAAATGCCCAAAGACGCCGATTTTGACTAGAATTTGAAAGATATTGACATGAATATATAACTGTTTGTATCAAAAAATGATAGTTTAAACTGATATTTGCAGTTTTGATGCGGTTTTAGATACGATATGAATCGAAGAAGCCGATTTTGACTGGAATCTGTTTAAAATGACAAAGAAAAACCTATTATCAATTCAAGGAAGTGAATTTTTAAGTAGTTATCTGCAGTTTTAATGTAGATTTCAGTTCGCTAAGTTATGAAAATGCATGTTTTGGCTATAATCTTCCGTAAATCAAGTGCGAAAACCAATTATTTGTCCCAAAAGAAGGTGTTTTAAGTATATATCTGCATTTCTAAGGTAGATTTGGGTACAATAAGAGTCGAAAAAGCAGATTCTGACTAAGATTTTATCGAAATCGGCAACTATTTGACTCAGAATGGTTGCCTTACGTCGAAATCTAATAGTTTATTAAGGTTTTCGTTACTAAAATGCCCAAAGACGCCGATTTTGACTAGAATTTGAAAGATATTGACATGAATATATAACTGTTTGTATCAAAAAATGATAGTTTAAACTGATATTTGCAGTTTTGATGCGGTTTTAGATACGATATGAATCGAAGAAGCCGATTTTGACTGGAATCTGTTTAAAATGACAAAGAAAAACCTATTATCAATTCAAGGAAGTGAATTTTTAAGTAGTTATCTGCAGTTTTAATGTAGATTTTAGTTCGCTAAGTTATGAAAATGCATGTTTTGGCTATAATCTTCCGTAAATCAAGGGCCAAGACCAGTTATTTGTCCCAAAAGAAGGTGTTTTAAGTATATATCTGCATTTCTAAGGTAGATTTGGGTACAATAAGAGACGAAAAAGCAGATTCTGACTAAGATTTTATCGAAATCGGCAACTATTTGACTCAGAATGGTTGCCTTACGTCGAAATCTAATAGTTTTTTAAGGTTATTATTATTAAACAGATTCCAGTCAAAATCGGCTTCTTCGATTCATATCGTATCTAAAACCGCATCAAAACTGCAAATATCAGTTTAAACTATCATTTTTTGATACAAACAGTTATATATTCATGTCAATATCTTTCAAATTCTAGTCAAAATCGGCATCTTTGGGCATTTTAGTAACGAAAACCTTAACAAACTATTAGATTTCGACGTAAGGCAACCATTCTGAGTCAAATAGTTGCCGATTTCGATAAAATCTTAGTCAGAATCTGCTTTTTCGCCTCTTATTGTACCCAAATCTAATTTAGAAATGCAGATATATACTTAAAACACCTTCTTTTGGGACAAATAATTGGTTTTCGCCCTTGATTTACGGAAGATTATAGCCAAAACATGCATTTTCATAACTTAGCGAACTGAAATCTACATTAAAACTGCAGATAACTACTTAAAAATGTACTTCCTTGAATTGATAATAGCTTTTTCTTTGTCATTTTAAACAGATTCCAGTCAAAATCGGCTTCTTCGACTCATATCGTACCTAAAACCGCATCAAAACTGCAAATATCAGTTTAAACTATCATTTTTTGATACAAACAGTTATATATTCATGTCAATATCTTTCAAATTCTAGTCAAAATCGGCGTCTTTGGGCATTTTAGTAACGAAAACCTTAAAAAACTATTAGATTTCGACGTAAGGCAACCATTCTGAGTCAATTAGTTGAAGATTTCGATAAAATCTTAGTCAGAATCTGCTTTTTCGTCTCTTATTGTACCCAAATCTACCTTAGAAATGTAGATATATACTTAAAACACCTTCTTTTGGGACAAATAATTGGTTTTCGCCCTTGATTAACGGAAGATTATAGCCAAAACATGCATTTTCATAACTTAGCGAACTGAAATCTACATTAGAACTGCAGATAACTACTTAAAAATTCACTTCCTTGAATTGATAATTGGTTTTTCTTTGTCATTTTAAACAGATTAAAATCAAAATCGGCTTCTTCGATTCATATCGTATCTAAAACCGCATCAAAACTGCAAATATCAGTTTAAACTATCATTTTTTGATACAAACAGTTATATATTCATGTCAATATCTATCAAATTCTAGTCAAAATCGGCGTCTTTGGGCATTTTAGTAACGAAAACCTTAATAAACTATTAGATTTCGGCGTAAGGCAACCTTTCTGAGTCAAATAGTTGAAGATTTCGATAAAATCCTAGTCAGAATCTGCTTTTTCGCCTCTTATTGTACCCAAGTCTACCTTAGAAATGCAGATATATACTTAAAACACCTTCTTTTGGGACAAATAATTGGTTTTCGCCCTTGATTTACGGAAGATTATAGCCAAAACATGCATTATCATAACTTAGCGAACTGAAATATACATTTAAACTGCAGATAACTACTTAAAAATTCACTTCCTTGAATTGATAATAGGTTTTTCTTTGTCATTTTAAACAGATTCCAATCAAAATCGGCTTCTTCGACTCATATCGTACCTAAAACCGCATCAAAACTGCAAATATCAGTTTAAACTATCATTTTTTGATACAAACAGTTATATATTCATGTCAATATCTTTCAAATTCTAGTCAAAATCGGCGTCTTTGGGCATTTTAGTAACGAAAACCTTAATAAACTATTAGATTTCGACGTAAGGCAACCATTCTGAGTCAAATAGTTGCCGATTTCGATAAAATTTTAGTCAGAATCTGCTTTTTCGCCTCTTATTGTACCCAAATCTACCTTAGAAATGCAGATATATACTTAAAACACCTTCTTTTGGGACAAATAATTGGTTTTCGCCCTTGATTTACGGAAGATTATGGCCAAAACATGCATTTTCATAACTAAGCGAACTTATTTGTCCCAAAAGAAGGTGTTTTAAGTATATATCTACATTTTTAAGGTAGATTTGGGTACAATAAGAGGCGAAAAAGCAGATTCTGACTAAGATTTTATCGAAATCGGCAACTATTTGACTCAGAATGGTTGCCTTACGTCGAAATCTAATAGTTTATTAAGGTTTTCGTTACTAAAATGCCCAAAGACGCCGATTTTGACTAGAATTTGAAAGATATTGACATGAATATATAACTGTTTGTATCAAAAAATGATAGTTTAAACTGATATTTGCAGTTTTGATGCGGTTTTAGGTACGATATGAGTCGAAGAAGCCGATTTTGACTGGAATCTGTTTAAAATGATAAAGAACAACCTATTATCAATTCAAGGAAGTGAATTTTTAAGTAGTTATCTGCAGTTTTAATGTAGATTTCAGTTCGCTAAGTTATGAAAATGCATGTTTTGGCTATAATCTTCCATAAATCAAGGGCGAAAACCAATTATTTGTCCCAAGAGAAGGCGTTTTAAGTATATATCTGCATTTCTAAGGTAGATTTGGGTACAATAAGAGGCGAAAAAGCAGATTCTGACTAGGATTTTTTCGAAATCGGCAACTATTTGACTCAGAAAGGTTGCCTTACGTCGAAATCTAATAGTTTATTAAGGTTTTCGTTACTAAAATGCCCAAAGACGCCGATTTTGACTAGAATTTGAAAGGTATTGACATAGATATTTAACTGTTTGTATCAAAAAATGATAGTTTAAACTGATAATTGCAGTTTTGATGCGGTTTTAGATGCGATATGAATCGAAGAAGCCGATTTTGACTGGAATCTGTTTAAAATGACAAAGAAAAACCTATTATCAATTCAAGGAAGTGAATTTTTAAGTAGTTATCTGCAGTTTTAATGTAGATTTCAGTTCGCTAAGTTATGAAAATGCATGTTTTGGCTATAATCTTCCGTAAATCAAGGGCGAAAACCAATTATTTGTCCCAAAAGAAGGTGTTTTAAGTATATATCTACATTTCTAAGGTAGATTTGGGTACAATAAGAGGCGAAAAAGCAGATTCTGACTAAGATTTTATCGAAATCGGCAACTATTTGACTCAGAATGGTTGCCTTACGTCGAAATCTAATAGTTTATTAAGGTTTTCGTTACTAAAATGCCCAAAGACGCCGATTTTGACTAGAATTTGAAAGATATTGACATGAATATATAACTGTTTGTATCAAAAAATGATAGCTTAAACTGATATTTGCAGTTTTGATGCGGTTTTAGGTACGATATGAGTCGAAGAAGCCGATTTTGACTGGAATCTGTTTAAAATGACAAAGAACAACCTATTATCAATTCAAGGAAGTGAATTTTTAAGTAGTTATCTGCAGTTTTAATGTAGATTTCAGTTCGCTAAGTTATGAAAATGCATATTTTGGCTATAATCTTCTGTAAATGAAGAGCGAAAACTAATTATTTGTCAAAAAAGAAGGTGTTTTAAGTATATATCTGCATTTCTAAGGTAGATTTGGGTACAATAAGAGACGAAAAAGCAGATTCTGACTAGGATTTTATCGAAATCGGCAACTATTTGGCTCAGAATGGTTGCCTTACGTCGAAATCTAATAGTTTATTAAGGTTTTCGTTCGTGCCCAAAGACGCCGATTTTGACTAGAATTTGAAAGATATTGACATGAATATATAACTGTTTGTATCAAAAAATGATAGTTTAAACTGATATTTGCAGTTTTGATGCGGTTTTAGATACGATATGAATCGAAGAAGCCGATTTTGACTGGAATCTGTTTAAAATGACAAAGAAAAACCTATTATCAATTCAAGGAAGTGAATTTTTAAGTAGTTATCTGCAGTTTTAATGTAGATTTCAGTTCGCTAAGTTATGAAAATGCATGTTTTGGCTATAATCTTCCGTAAATCAAGGGCGAAAACCAATTATTTGTCCCAAAAGAAGGTGTTTTAAGTATATATCTACATTTCTAAGGTAGATTTGGGTACAATAAGAGGCGAAAAAGCAGATTCTGACTAAGATTTTATCGAAATCGGCAACTATTTGACTCAGAATGGTTGCCTTACGTCGAAATCTAATAGTTTATTAAGGTTTTCGTTACTAAAATGCCCAAAGACGCCGATTTTGACTAGAATTTGAAAGATATTGACATGAATATATAACTGTTTGTATCAAAAAATGATAGTTTAAACTGATATTTGCAGTTTTGATGCGGTTTTAGGTACGATATGAGTCGAAGAAGCCGATTTTGACTGGAATCTGTTTAAAATGACAAAGAACAACCTATTATCAATTCAAGGAAGTGAATTTTTAAGTAGTTATCTGCAGTTTTAATGTAGATTTCAGTTCGCTAAGTTATGAAAATGCATGTTTTGGCTATAATCTTCTGTAAATGAAGGGCGAAAACCAATTATTTGTCAAAAAAGAAGGTGTTTTAAGTATATATCTGCATTTCTAAGGTAGATTTGGGTACAATAAGACGCGAAAAAGCAGATTCTGACTAGGATTTTATCGAAATCGGCAACTATTTGACTCAGAATGGTTGGCTTACGTCGAAATCTAATAGTTTATTAAGGTTTTCGTTACTAAAATGCCCAAAGACGCCGATTTTGACTAGAATTTGAAAGATATTGACATGAATATATAACTGTTTGTATCAAAAAATGATAGTTTAAACTGATATTTGCAGTTCTGATGCGGTTTTAGGTACGATATGAGTCGAAGAAGCCGATTTTGACTGGAATCTGTTTAAAATGACAAAGAAAAACCTATTATCAATTCAAGGAAGTGAATTTTTAAGTAGTTATCTGCAGTTTTAATGTAGATTTCAGTTCGCTAAGTTATGAAAATGCATGTTTTGGCTATAATCTTCCGTAAATCAAGGGCGAAAACCAATTATTTGTCTCAAAAGAAGGTGTTTTAAGTATATATCTACATTTCTAAGGTAGATTTGGGTACAATAAGAGGCGAAAAAGCAGATTCTGACTAAGATTTTATCGAAATCGGCAACTATTTGACTCAGAATGGTTGCCTTACGTCGAAATCTAATAGTTTATTAAGGTTTTCGTTACTAAAATGCCCAAAGACGCCGATTTTGACTAGAATTTGAAAGATATTGACATGAATATATAACTGTTTGTATCAAAAAATGATAGTTTAAACTGATATTTGCAGTTTTGATGCGGTTTTAGGTACGATATGAGTCGAATAAGCCGATTTTGACTGGAATCTGTTTAAAATGACAAAGAACAACCAATTATCAATTCAAGGAAGTGAATTTTTAAGTAGTTATCTGCAGTTTTAATGTAGATTTCAGTTCGCTAAGTTATGAAAATGCATGTTTTGGCTATAATCTTCTGTAAATGAAGGGCGAAAACCAATTATTTGTCAAAAAAGAAGGTGTTTTAAGTATATATCTGCATTTCTAAGGTAGATTTGGGTACAATAAGAGGCGAAAAAGCAGATTCTGACTAGGATTTTATCGAAATCGGCAACTATTTGACTCAGAATGGTTGGCTTACGTCGAAATCTAATAGTTTATTAAGGTTTTCGTTACTAAAATGCCCAAAGACGCCGATTTTGACTAGAATTTGAAAGATATTGACATGAATATATAACTGTTTGTATCAAAAAATGATAGTTTAAACTGATATTTGCAGTTTTGATGCGGTTTTAGATACGATATGAATCGAAGAAGCCGATTTTGACTGGAATCTGTTTAAAATGACAAAGAAAAACCTATTATCAATTCAAGGAAGTGAATTTTTAAGTAGTTATCTGCAGTTGTAATGTAGATTTCAGTTCGATAAATTATGAAAATGCATGTTTTGGCTATGATCTTCCGTAAATCAAGGGCGAAAACCAATTATTTGTCCCAAAAGAAGGTGCTTTAAGTATATATCTGCATTTCTAAGGTAGATTTGGGTACAATAAGAGGCGAAAAAGCAGATTCTGACTAAGATTTTATCGAAATCGGCAACTATTTGACTCAGAATGGTTGCCTTACGTCGAAATCTAATAGTTTATTAAGGTTTTCGTTACTAAAATGCCCAAAGACGCCGATTTTGACTAGAATTTGAAAGATATTGACATGAATATATAACTGTTTGTATCAAAAAATGATAGTTTAAACTGATATTTGCAGTTTTGATGCGGTTTTAGATACGATATGAATCGAAGAAGCCGATTTTGACTGGAATCTGTTTAAAATGACAAAGAAAAACCTATTATCAATTCAAGGAAGTGAATTTTTAAGTAGTTATCTGCAGTTTTAATGTAGATTTCAGTTCGCTAAGTTATGAAAATGCATGTTTTGGCTATAATCTTCCGTAAATCAAGGGCGAAAACCAATTATTTGTCCCAAAAGAAGGTGTTTTAAGTATATATCTGCATTTCTAAGGTAGATTTGGGTACAATAAGAGGCGAAAAAGCAGATTCTGACTAAGATTTTATCGAAATCGGCAACTATTTGACTCAGAATGGTTGCCTTACGTCGAAATCTAATAGTTTATTAAGGTTTTCGTTACTAAAATGCCCAAAGACGACGATTTTGACTAGAATTTGAATGATATTGACATGAATATATAACTGTTTGTATCAAAAAATGATAGTTTAAACTGATATTTGCAGTTTTGATGCGGTTTTAGATACGATATGAATCGAAGAAGCCGATTTTGACTGGAATCTGTTTAAAATGACAAAGAAAAACCTATTATCAATTCAAGGAAGTGAATTTTTAAGTAGTTATCTGCAGTTTTAATGTAGATTTCAGTTCGCTAAGTTATGAAAATGCATGTTTTGGCTATAATCTTCCGTAAATCAAGGGCGAAAACCAATTATTTGTCCCAAAAGAAGGTGTTTTAAGTATATATCTGCATTTCTAAGGTAGATTTGGGTACAATAAGAGGCGAAAAAGCAGATTCTGACTAAGATTTTATCGAAATCGGCAACTATTTGACTCAGAAAGGTTGCCTTACGTCGAAATCTAATAGTTTATTAAGGTTTTCGTTACTAAAATGCCCAAAGACGCCGATTTTGACTAGAATTTGAAAGATATTGACATGAATATATAACTGTTTGTATCAAAAAATGATAGTTTAAACTGATATTTGCAGTTTTGATGCGGTTTTAGATACGATATGAATCGAAGAAGCCGATTTTGACTGGAATCTGTTTAAAATGACAAAGAAAAACCTATTATCAATTCAAGGAAGTGAATTTTTAAGTAGTTATCTGCAGTTTTAATGTAGATTTCAGTTCGCTAAGTTATGAAAATGCATGTTTTGGCTATAATCTTCCGTAAATCAAGGGCGAAAACCAATTATTTGTCCCAAAAGAAGGTGTTTTAAGTATATATCTGCATTTCTAAGGTAGATTTGGGTACAATAAGAGGCGAAAAAGCAGATTCTGACTAAGATTTTATCGAAATCGGCAACTATTTGACTCAGAATGGTTGCCTTACGTCGAAATCTAATAGTTTATTAAGGTTTTCGTTACTAAAATGCCCAAAGACGACGATTTTGACTAGAATTTGAATGATATTGACATGAATATATAACTGTTTGTATCAAAAAATGATAGTTTAAACTGATATTTGCAGTTTTGATGCGGTTTTAGATACGATATGAATCGAAGAAGCCGATTTTGACTGGAATCTGTTTAAAATGACAAAGAAAAACCTATTATCAATTCAAGGAAGTGAATTTTTAAGTAGTTATCTGCAGTTTTAATGTAGATTTCAGTTCGCTAAGTTATGAAAATGCATGTTTTGGCTATAATCTTCCGTAAATCAAGGGCGAAAACCAATTATTTGTCCCAAAAGAAGGTGTTTTAAGTATATATCTGCATTTCTAAGGTAGATTTGGGCACAATAAGAGGCGAAAAAGCAGATTCTGACTAAGATTTTATCGAAATCGGCAACTATTTGACTCAGAAAGGTTGCCTTACGTCGAAATCTAATAGTTTATTAAGGTTTTCGTTACTAAAATGCCCAAAGACGCCGATTTTGACTAGAATTTGAAAGATATTGACATGAATATATAACTGTTTGTATCAAAAAATGATAGTTTAAACTGATATTTGCAGTTTTGATGCGGTTTTAGATACGATATGAATCGAAGAAGCCGATTTTGACTGGAATCTGTTTAAAATGACAAAGAAAAACCTATTATCAATTCAAGGAAGTGAATTTTTAAGTAGTTATCTGCAGTTTTAATGTAGATTTCAGTTCGCTAAGTTATGAAAATGCATGTTTTGGCTATAATCTTCCGTAAATCAAGGGCGAAAACCAATTATTTGTCCCAAAAGAAGGTGTTTTAAGTATATATCTGCATTTCTAAGGTAGATTTGGGTACAATAAGAGGCGAAAAAGCAGATTCTGACTAAGATTTTATCGAAATCGGCAACTATTTGACTCAGAATGGTTGCCTTACGTCGAAATCTAATAGTTTATTAATTTCTTTCAAACTTCATATCGTATCTAAAACCGCATCAAAACTGTAAATATCAGTTTAAACTATCATTTTTTGATACAAATAGTTATATATTCATGTCAATATCTTTCAAATTCTAGTCAAAATCGGCGTCTTTGGGCATTTTAGTAACGAAAACCTTAATAAACTTTTAGATTTCGACGTAAGGCAACAATTCTGAGTGAAATAGTTGCCGATTTCGATAAAATCTTAGTCAGAATCTGCTTTTTCGCCTCTTATTGTACCCAAATCTACCTTAGAAATGCAGATATATACTTAAAACACCTTCTTTTGGGACAAATAACTCCTTGATTTACGGAAGATTATAGCCAAAACATGCATTTTCATAACTTAGCGAACTGAAATCTACATTAAAACTGCAGATAACTACTTAAAAATTCACTTCCTTGAATTGATAATATGTTTTTCTTTGTCATTTTAAACAGATTCCAGTCAAAATCGGCTTCTTCGACTCATATCGTACCTAAAACCGCATCAAAACTGCAAATATCAGTTTAAACTATCATTTTTTGATACAAACAGTTATATATTCATGTCAATATCTTTCAAATTCTAGTCAAAATCGGCGTCTTTGGGCATTTTAGTAACGAAAACCTTAATAAACTATTAGATTTCGACGTAAGGCAACCATTCTGAGTCAAATAGTTGCCGATTTCGATAAAATCTTAGTCAGAATCTGCTTTTTCGCCTCTTATTGTACCCAAATCTACCTTAGAAATGCAGATATATATTTAAAACACCTTCTTTTGGGACAAATAATTGGTTTTCGCCCTTGATTTACGGAAGATTATAGCCAAAACATGCATTTTCATAACTTAGCGAACTGAAATCTACATTAAAACTGCAGATAACTACTTAAAAATTCACTTCCTTGAATTGATAATAGGTTTTTCTTTGTCATTTTAAACAGATTCCAGTCAAAATCGGCTTCTTCGACTCATATCGTACCTAAAACCGCATCAAAACTGCAAATATCAGTTTAAACTATCATTTTTTGATACAAACATAATATATTCATGTCAATATCTTTCAAATTCTAGTCAAAATCGGCGTCTTTGGGCATTTTAGTAACGAAAACCTTAATAAACTATTAGATTTCGACGTAAGGCAACCATTCTGAGTCAAATAGTTGCCGATTTCGATAAAATCTTAGTCAGAATCTGCTTTTTCGCCTCTTATTGTACCCAAATCTACCTTAGAAATGCAGATATATACTTAAAACACCTTCTTTTGGGACAAATAATTGGTTTTCGCCCTTGATTTACGGAAGATTATAGCCAAAACATGCATTTTCATAACTAAGCGAACTTATTTGTCCAAAAGAAGGTGTTTTAAGTATATATCTACATTTCTAAGGTAGATTTGGGTACAATAAGAGGCGAAAAAGCAGATTCTGACTAAGATTTTATCGAAATCGGCAACTATTTGACTCAGAAAGGTTGCCTTACGTCGAAATCTAATAGTTTATTAAGGTTTTCGTTACTAAAATGCCCAAAGACGCCGATTTTGACTAGAATTTGAAAGATATTGACATGAATATATAACTGTTTGTATCAAAAAATGATAGTTTAAACTGATATTTGCAGTTTTGATGCGGTTTTAGATACGATATGAATCGAAGAAGCCGATTTTGACTGGAATCTGTTTAAAATGACAAAGAAAAACCTATTATCAATTCAAGGAAGTGAATTTTTAAGTAGTTATCTGCAGTTTAAATGTAGATTTCAGTTCGCTAAGTTATGAAAATGCATGTTTTTACTATAATCTTCCGTAAATCAAGGGCGAAAACCAATTATTTGTCCCAAAAGAAGGTGTTTTAAGTATATATCTGCATTTCTAAGGTGGATTTGGGTACAATAAGAGGCGAAAAAGCAGATTCTGACTAAGATTTTATCGAAATCGGCAACTATTTGACTCAGAAAGGTTGCCTTACGTCGAAATCTAATAGTTTATTAAGGTTTTCGTTACTAAAATGCCCAAAGACGCCGATTTTGACTAGAATTTGAAAGATATTGACATGAATATATAACTGTTTGTATCAAAAAATGATAGTTTAAACTGATATTTGCAGTTTTGATGCGGTTTTAGATACGATATGAATCGAAGAAGCCGATTTTGACTGGAATCTGTTTAAAATGACAAAGAAAAACCTATTATCAATTCAAGGAAGTGAATTTTTAAGTAGTTATCTGCAGTTTAAATGTAGATTTCAGTTCGCTAAGTTATGAAAATGCATGTTTTTACTATAATCTTCCGTAAATCAAGGGCGAAAACCAATTATTTGTCCCAAAAGAAGGTGTTTTAAGTATATATCTGCATTTCTAAGGTAGATTTGGGTACAATAAGAGGCGAAAAAGCAGATTCTGACTAAGATTTTATCGAAATCGGCAACTATTTGACTCAGAATGGTTGCCTTACGTCGAAATCTAATAGTTTATTAAGGTTTTCGTTACTAAAATGCCCAAAGACGCCGATTTTGACTAGAATTTGAAAGATATTGACATGAATATATAACTGTTTGTATCAAAAAATGATAGTTTAAACTGATATTTGCAGTTTTGATGCGGTTTTAGGTACGATATGAGTCGAAGAAGCCGATTTTGACTGGAATCTGTTTAAAATGACAAAGAAAAACCTATTATCAAGTCAAGGAAGTGAATTTTTAAGTAGTTATCTGCAGTTTTAATGTTGATTTCAGTTCGCTAAGTTATGAAAATGCATGTTTTGGCTATAATCTTCCGTAAATCAAGGGCGAAAACCAATTATTTGTCCCAAAAGAAGGTGTTTTAAGTATATATCTGCATTTCTAAGGTAGATTTGGGTACAATAAGAGGCGAAAAAGCAAATTCTGACTAAGATTTTATCGAAATCGGCAACTATTTGACTCAGAAAGGTTGCCTCACGTCGAAATCTAATAGTTTAATTAGGTTTTCGTTACTAAAATGCCCAAAGACGCCGATTTTGACTAGAATTTGAAAGATATTGACATGAATATATAACTGTTTGTATCAAAAAATGATAGTTTAAACTGATATTTGCAGTTTTGATGCGGTTTTAGATACGATATGAATCGAAGAAGCCGATTTTGACTGGAATCTGTTTAAAATGACGAAGAAAAACCTATTATCAATTCAAGGAAGTGAATTTTTAAGTAGTTATCTACAGTTTTAATGTAGATTTTAGTTCGCTAAATTATGAAAATGCATGTTTTGGCTATAATCTTCCGTAAATCAAGGGCGAAAACCAATTATTTGTCCCAAAAGAAGGTGCTTTAAGTATATATCTGCATTTCTAAGGTAGATTTGGGTACAATAAGACTCGAAAAAGCAGATTCTGACTAAGATTTTATCGAAATCGCAACTATTTGACTCAGAATGGTTGCCTTACGTCGAAATCTAATAGTTTATTAATTTCTTTCAAACTTCATATCGTATCTAAAACCGCATCAAAACTGCAAATATCAGTTTAAACTATCATTTTTTGATACAAATAGTTATATATTCATGTCAATATCTTTCAAATTCTAGTCAAAATCGGAGTCTTTGGGCATTTTAGTAACGAAAACCTTAATAAACAATTAGATTTCGACGTAAGGCAACCATTCTGAGTCAAACAGTTGCCGATTTCGATAAAATCTTAGTCAGAATCTGCTTTATCGCCTCTTATTGTACCCAAATCTACCTTACAAATGCAGATATATACTTAAAACACCTTCTTTTGGGACAAATAACTGGTCTTGGCCCTTGATCTACGGAAGATTATAGTCAAAACATGCATTTTCATAACTTAGCGAACTGAAATCTACATTAAAACTGCAGATAACTACCTAAAAATTCACTTCCTTGAATTGATAATATGTTTTTGTCATTTTAAACAGATTCCAGTCAAAATCGGCTTCTTCGACTCATATCGTACCTAAAACCGCATCAAAACTGCAAATATCAGTTTAAACTATCATTTTTTGATACAAACAGCTATATATTCATGTCAATATCTTTCAAATTCTAGTCAAAATCGGCGTCTTTGGGCATTTTAGTAACGAAAACCTTAATTAACTATTAGATTTCGACGTAAGGCAACCATTCTGAGTCAATAAGTTGCCGATTTCGATAAAATCTTAGTCAGAATCTGCTTTTTTCGCCTCTTATTGTACCCAAATCTACCTTAGAAATGCAGATATATACTTAAAACACCTTCTTTTGGGACAAATAATTGGTTTTCGCGCTTGATTTACGGAAGATTATAGCCAAAACATGCATTTTCATAACTTAGCGAACTGAAATCTACATTAAAACTGCAGATAACTACTTAAAAATTCACTTCCTTGAATTGATAATAGGTTTTTCTTTGTCATTTTAAACAGATTCCAGTCAAAATCGGCTTCTTCGATTCATATCGTATCTAAAACCGCATCAAAACTGCAAATATCAGTTTAAACTATCATTTTTTGATACAAACAGTTATATATTCATGTCAATATCTTTCAAATTCTAGTCAAAATCGGCGTCTTTGGGCATTTTAGTAACGAAAACCTTAAACAACTATTAGATTTCGACGTAAGGCAACCATTCTGAGTCAAATAGTTGCCGATTTCGATAAAATCTTAGTCAGAATCTGCTTTTTCGCCTCTTATTGTACCCAAATCTACCTTAGAAATGTAGATATATACTTAAAACACCTTCTTTTGGGACAAATAATTGGTTTTCGCCCTTGATTTACGGAAGATTATAGCCAAAACATGCATTTTCATAACTTAGCGAACTGAAATCTACATTAAAACTGCAGATAACTACTTAAAAATTCACTTCCTTGAATTGATAATAGGTTGCTCTTTGTCATTTTAAACAGATTCCAGACAAAATCGGCTTCTTCGACTCATATCGTACCTAAAACCGCATCAAAACTGCAAATATCAGTTTAAACTATCATTTTTTGATACAAACAGTTATATATTCATGTCAATATTTTTCAAATTCTAGTCAAAATCGGCGTCTTTGGGCATTTTAGTAACGAAAACCTTAATAAACCATTAGATTTCGACGTAAGGCAACCATTCTGAGTCAAATAGTTGCCGATTTCGATAAAATCTTAGTCAGAATCTGCTTTTTCGCCTCTTATTGTATCCAAATCTACCTTAGAAATGTAGATATATACTTAAAACACCTTCTTTTGGGAGAAATAATTGGTTTTCGCCCTTGATTTACGGAAGATTATAGCCAAAACATGCATTTTCATAACTTAGCGAACTGAAATATACATTAAAACTGCAGATAACTACTTAAAAATTCACTTCCTTGAATTGATAATAGGTTTTTCTTTGTCATTTTAAACAGATTCCAATCAAAATCGGCTTCTTCGACTCATATCGTACCTAAAACCGCATCAAAACTGCAAATATCAGTTTAAACTATCATTTTTTGATACAAACAGTTATATATTCATGTCAATATCTTTCAAATTCTAGTCAAAATCGGCGTCTTTGGGCATTTTAGTAACGAAAACCTTAATAAACTATTAGATTTCGACGTAAGGCAACCATTCTGAGTCAAATGGTTGCCGATTTCGATAAAATCTTAGTCAGAATCTGATTTTTCGCCTCTTATTGTACCCAAATCTACCTTAGAAATGCAGATATATACTTAAAACACCTTCTTTTGGGACAAATAATTGGTTTTCGCCCTTGATTTACGGAAGACTATAGCCAAAACATGCATTTTCATAACTAAGCGAACTTATTTGTCCCAAAAGAAGGTGTTTTAAGTATATATCTACATTTCTAAGGTAGATTTGGGTACAATAAGAGGCGAAAAAGCAGATTCTGACTAAGATTTTATCGAAATCGGCAACTATTTGACTCAGAATGGTTGCCTTACGTCGAAATCTAATAGTTTATTAAGGTTTTCGTTACCAAAATGCCCAAAGACGCCGATTTTGACTAGAATTTGAAAGATATTGACATGAATATATAACTGTTTGTATCAGAAAATGATAGTTTAAACTGATATTTGCAGTTTTGAAGCGGTTTTAGGTACGATATGGGTCGAAGAAGCCGATTTTGACTGGAATCTGTTTAAAATGACAAAGAACAACCTATTATCAATTCAAGGAAGTGAATTTTTAAGTAGTTATCTGCAGTTTTAATGTAGATTTCAGTTCGCTAAGTTATGAAAATGCATGTTTTGGCTATAATCTTCCGTAAATCAAGGGCGAAAACCAATTATTTGTCCCAAAAGAAGGTGTTCTGAGTATATATCTGCATTTCTAAAGTAGATTTGGGTACAATAAGAGGCGAAAAAGCAGATTCTGTCTAAGATTTTATCGAAATCGGCAACTATTTGACTCAGAATGGTTGCCTTACGTCGAAATCTAATAGTTTATTAAGGTTTTCGTTACTAGAATGCCCAAAGACGCACATTTTGACTAGAATTTGTAAGATATTGACATGAATATATAACTGTTTGTATCAAAAAATGATAGTTTAAACTGATATTTGCAGTTTTGATGCGGTTTTAGGTACGATATGAGTCGAAGAAAGCCGATTTTGACTGGAATCTGTTTAAAATGACAAAGGAAACCCTATTATCAATTCAAGGAAGTGAATTTTTAAGTAGTTATCTGCAGTTTTAATGTAGATCTCAGTTCGCTAAGTTATGAAAATGCATGTTTTGGCTATAATCTTCCGTAAATCAAGGGCGAAAACCAATTATTTGTCCCAAAAGAAGGTGTTTTAAGTATATATCTGCATTTCTAAGGTAGATTTGGGTACAATAAGAGGCGAAAAAGCAGATTCTGACTGAGATTTTATCGAAATCGGCAACTATTTGACTCAGAAAGTTTGCCTTACGTCGAAATCTAATAGTTTATTAAGGTTTTCGTTACTAAAATGCCCAAAGACGCCGATTTTGACTAGAATTTGAATGATATTGACATGAATATATAACTGTTTGTATCAAAAAATTATAGTTTAAACTGATATTTGCAGTTTTGATGCGGTTTTAGATACGATATGAATCGAAGAAGCCGATTTTGACTGGAATCTGTTTAAAATGACAAAGAAAAACCTATTATCAATTCAAGGAAGTGAATTTTTAAGTAGTTATCTGCAGTTTTAATGCAGATTTCAGTTCGCTAAGTTATGAAAATGCATGTTTTGGCTATAATCTTCCGTAAATCAAGGGCGAAAACCAATTATTTGTCCCAAAAGAAGGTGTTTTAAGTATATATCTGCATTTCTAAGGTAGATTTGGGTACAATAAGAGGCGAAAAAGCAGATTCTGACTAAGATTTTATCGAAATCGGCAACTATTTGACTCAGAATGGTTGCCTTACGTCGAAATCTAATAGTTTATTAAGGTTTTCGTTACTAAAATGCCCAAAGACGCCGATTTTGACTAGAATTTGAATGATATTGACATGAATATATAACTGTTTGTATCAAAAAATGATAGTTTAAACTGATATTTGCAGTTTTGATGCGGTTTTAGATACGATATGAATCGAAGAAGCCGATTTTGACTGGAATCTGTTTAAAATGACAAAGAAAAACCTATTATCAATTCAAGGAAGTGAATTTTTAAGTAGTTATCTGCAGTTTTAATGCAGATTTCAGTTCGCTAAGTTATGAAAATGCATGTTTTGGCTATAATCTTCGGTAAATCAAGAGCGAAAAAAAATTATTTGTCCCAAAAGAAGGTGTTTTAAGTATATATCTGCATTTCTAAGGTAGATTTGGGTACAATAAGAGGCGAAAAAGCAGATTCTGACTAAGATTTTATAGAAATCGGCAACTATTTGACTCAGAAAGGTTGCCTTACGTCGAAATCTAATAGTTTATTAAGGTTTTCGTTACTAAAATGCCCAAAGACGCCGATTTTGACTAGAATTTGAAAGATATTGACATGAATATATAACTGTTTGTATCAAAAAATGATAGTTTAAACTGATATTTGCAGTTTTGATGCGGTTTTAGATACCATATGAATCGAAGAAGCCGATTTTGACTGGAATCTGTTTAAAATGACAAAGAAAAACCTATTATCAATTCAAGGAAGTGAATTTTTAAGTAGTTATCTGCAGTTTTAATGTAGATTTCAGTTCGCTAAGTTATGAAAATGCATGTTTTGGCTATAATCTTCGGTAAATCAAGCGCGAAAACCAATTATTTGTCCCAAAAGAAGGTGTTTTAAGTATATATCTGCATTTCTAAGGTAGATTTGGGTACAATAAGAGGCGAAAAAGCAGATTCTGACTAAGATTTTATCGAAATCGGCAACTATTTAACTCAGAAAGGTTGCCTTACGTCGAAATCTAATAGTTTATTAAGGTTTTCGTTACTAAAATGCCCAAAGACGCCGATTTTGAATAGAATTTGAAAGATATTGACATGAATATATAACTGTTTGTATCAAAAAATGATAGTTTAAACTGATATTTGCAGTTTTGATGCGGTTTTAGATACGATGTGAATCGAAGAAGCCGATTTTGACTGGAATCTGTTTAAAATGACAAAGAAAAACCTATTATCAATTCAAAGAAGTGAATTTTTAAGTAGTTATCTGCAGTTTTAATGTAGATTTCAGTTCGCTAAGTTATGAAAATGCATGTTTTGGCTATAATCTTCCGTAAATCAAGGGCGAAAACCAATTATTTGTCACAAAAGAAGGTGCTTTAAGTATGTATCTGCATTTCTAAGGTAGATTTGGGTACAATAAGAGGCGAAAAAGCAGATTCTGACTAAGATTTTATCGAAATCGGCAACTATTTGACTCAGAAAAGTTGCCTCACGTCGAAATCTAATAGTTTATTAAGGTTTTCCTTACTAAAATGTCCAAAGACGCCGATTTTGACTAGAATTTGAAAGATATTGACATGAATATATAACTGTTTGTATCAAAAAATGATATCGAAGAAGCCGATTTTGACTGGAATCTGTTTAAAATGACAAAGAAAAACCTATTATCAATTCAAGGAAGTGAATTTTTAAGTAGTTATCTGCAGTTTTAATGTAGATTTCAGTTCGCTAAATTATGAAAATGCATGTTTTGGCTATAATCTTCCGTAAATCAAGGGCGAAAACCAATTATTTGTCACAAAAGAAGGTGCTTTAAGTATGTATCTGCATTTCTAAGGTAGATTTGGGTACAATAAGTGGCGAAAAAGCAGATTCTGACTAAGATTTTATCGAAATCGGCAACTATTTGACTCAGAATGGTTGCCTTACGTCGAAATCTAATAATTTATTAAGGTTTTCGTTACTAAAATTCCCAAAGACGCCGATTTTGACTAGAATTTGAAAGATATTGACATGAATATGTAACTGTTTGTATCAAAAAATGATAGTTTAAACTGATATTTGCAGTTTTGATGCGGCTTTAGATACGATATGAATCGAAGAAGCCGATTTTGACTGGAATCTGTTTAAAATGACAAAGAAAAACCTATTATCAATTCAAGGAAGTGAATTTTTAAGTAGTTATCTGCAGTTTTAATGTAGATTTCCCTACCTAATGCAAACGGCCATTGCTTTGCTTGAAATATATATTTTCAAATTAACAGCTCAGCCTAGAAATTTTTCTCAAATATGGGGATTGAATACATAAATTTATAAAAATATAATGGACTTATATTTCAACGCATGGCACATCACCAGAAATAGTTCGACTTTCAAACAGATTTAGCTTTGGTCGGTCGGTTAAGGCGTCTGACTAGAAATCAGATTCTCTATCAGCATAGGTTCGAAACCTACCTGCTGCAAACGAACATTGTTTTGCTTGAAATATAATTTTTGTAATTAGCAGCTCAGCCAAGAAAATTTTGTCAATTATGGGGATTGAGTGCATAAATTTATAACAATATAATGCCCTTATATTTCAAAGCATGGCACATCACCAGAAATGGTTCTACTTTCAAACAGATTTAGCCATGGTCTGTCCGTTAAAGCGTCTGTCTAGAAATCAGATTCCCCATGGCAGCGCAGTTTCGAAACCTACCTAATGCAAACGGCCATTGTTTTGCTTAAAATATATATTTTCTAATTAACAGCTCAGCCTAGAAATTTTTCTCAAATATGGGGATTGAATACATAAATTTATAAAAATATAATGGACTTATATTTCAACGCATGGCACATCACCAGAAATAGTTCGACTTTCAAACAGATTTAGCTTTGGTCGGTCGGTTAAGGCGTCTGACTAGAAATCAGATTCTCTATCAGCATAGGTTCGAAACCTACCTACTGCAAACGACCATTTGTTTTGCTTGAAATATAATTTTTGTTATTAGCAGTTCAGTCCAGAAAACATGCATTTTCATAACTTAGCGAACTGAAATCTACATTAAAACTGCAGATAACTAATTAAAAATTCACTTCCTTGAATTGATAATAGGTTTTTCTTTGTCATTTTAAACAGATTCCAGTCAAAATCGGCTTCTTCGATTCATATCGTATCTAAAACCGCATCAAAACTGCAAATATCAGTTTAAACTATCATTTTTTGATACAAACAGTTATATATTCATGTCAATATCTTTTAAATTCTAGTCAAAATCGGCGTCTTTGGGCATTTTAGTAACGAAAACCTTAATAAACTATTAGATTTCGACGTAAGGCAACCTTTCTGAGTCAAATAGTTGCCGATTTCGATAAAATCTTAGTCAGAATCTGCTTTTTCGCCTCTTATTGTACCCAAATCTACCTTAGAAATGCAGATATATACTTAAAACACCTTCTTTTGGGACAAATAATTGGTTTTCGCCCTTGATTTATGGAAGATTATAGCCAAAACATGCATTTTCATAACTTAGCGAACTGAAATCTACATTAAAACTGCAGATAACTACTTAAAAATTCACTTCCTTGAATTGATAATAGGTTTTTCTTTGTCATTTTAAACAGATTCCAGTCAAAATGGGCTTCTTCGACTCATATCGTACCTAAAACCGCATCAAAACTGGAAATACCAGTTTAAACTATCATTTTTTGATACAAACAGTTATATATTCATGGCAATATCTTTCAAATTCTAGTCAAAATCGGCGTCTTTGGGCATTTTAGTAACGAAAACCTTAATAAACTATTAGATTTCGACGTAAGGCAACCATTCTGAGTCAAATAGTTGCCGATTTCGATAAAATCTTAGTCAGAATCTGCTTTTTCGCCTCTTATTGTACCCAAATCTACCTTAGAAATGCAGATATATACTTAGAACACCTTCTTTTGGGACAAATAATTGGTTTTCGCCCTTGATTTACGGAAGATTATAGCCAAAACATGCATTATCATAATTTAGCGAACTGAAATCTACATTAAAACTGCAGATAACTACTTAAAAATTCACTTCCTTGAATTGATAATAGGTTTTTCTTTGTCATTTTAAACAGACTCCAGTCAAAATCGGCTTCTTCGACTCATATCGTACCTAAAAATGCATTAAAACTGCAAATATCAGTTTAAACTATCAGTTTTTGATACAAACAGTTATATATTCATGTCAATATCTTTCAAATTCTAGTCAAAATCTGCGTTTTTGGGCATTTTAGTAACGAAAACCTTAATAACCTATTAGATTTCGACGTAAGGCAACCATTCTGAGTCAAATAGTTGCCGATTTCGATAAAATCCTAGTCAGAATCTGCTTTTTCGCCTCTTATTGTACCCAAATCTACCTTAGAAATGCAGATATATACTTAAAACACCTTCTTTTGGGACAAATAATTGGTTTTCGCCCTTGATTTACGGAAGATTTTAGCCAAAACATGCATTTTCATAACTTAGCGAACTGAAATCTACATTAGAACTGCAGATAACTACTTAAAAATTCACTTCCTTGAATTGATAATAGGTTTTTCTTTGTCATTTTAAACAGATTCCAGTCAAAATCGGCTTCTTCGATTCATGTCGTATCTAAAACCGCATCAAAACTGCAAATATCAGTTTAAACTATCCTTTTTTGATACAAACAGTTATATATTCATGTCAATATCTTTCAAATTCTAGTCAAAATCGGCGTCTTTGGGCATTTTAGTAACGAAAACCTTAATAAACTATTAGATTTCGACGTAAGGCAACCTTTCTGAGTCAAATAGTTGCCGATTTCGATAAAATCTTAGTCAGAATCTGCTTTTTCGCCTCTTATTGTACCCAAATCTACTTTAGAAATGCAGATATATACTTAGAACACCTTCTTTTGGGACAAATAATTGGTTTTCGCCCTTGATTTACGGAAGATTATAGCCAAAACATGCATTTTCATAACTTAGCGAACTGAAATCTACATTAAAACTGCAGATAACTACCTAAAAATTCACTTCCTTGAATTGATAATAGGTTTTTCTTTGTCATTTTAAACAGACTCCAGTCAAAATCGGCTTTTTCGACTCATATCGTACCTAAAACCGCATCAAAACTGCAAATATCAGTTTAAACAATCATTTTTTGATACAAACAGTTATATATTCATGTCAATATCTTTGATGCGGTTTTAGATACGATATGAATCGAAGAAGCCGATTTTGACTGGAATCTGTTTAAAATGACAAAGATAAACCTATTATCAATTCAAGGAAGTGAATTTTTAAGTAGTTATCTGCATTTTTAATGTAGATTTCAGTTCGCTAAGTAATGAAAATGCATGTTTTGGCTATAATCTTCCGTAAATCAAGGGCGAAAACCAATTATTTGTCCCAAAAGAAGGTGTTTTAAGTATATATCTGCATTTCTAAGGTAGATTTGGGTACAATAAGAGGCGAAAAAGCAGATTCTGACTAAGATTTTATCGAAATCGGCAACTATTTGACTCAGAATGGTTGCCTTACGTCGAAATCTAATAGTTTATTAAGGTTTTCGTTACTAAAATGCCCAAAGACGCCGATTTTGACTAGAATTTGAAAGATATTGACATGAATATGTAACTGTTTGTATCAAAAAATGATAGTTTAAACTGATATTTGCAGTTTTGATGCGGTTTTGATACGATATGAATCGAAGAAGCCGATTTTGACTGGAATCTGTTTAAAATGACAAAGATAAACCTATTATCAATTAGAGGAAGTGAATTTTTAAGTAGTTATCTGCAGTTTTAATGTAGATTTCAGTTCGCTAAGTTATGAAAATGCATGTTTTGGCTATAATCTTCCGTAAATCAAGGGCGAAAACCAATTAATTGTCCCAAAGGAAGGTGTTTTAAGTATATATCTGCATTTCTAAGGTAGATTTGGGTACAATAAGAGGCGAAAAAGCAGATTCTGACTAAGATTTTATCGAAATCGGCAACTATTTGACTCAGAATGGTTGCCTTACGTCGAAATCTGATAGTTTATTAAGGTTTTCGTTACTAAAATGCCCAAAGACGCCGATTTTGACTAGAATTTGAAAGATATTGACATGAATATATAACTGTTTGTATCAAAAAATGATAGTTTAAACTGATATTTGCAGTTTTGATGCGGTTTTAGGTACGATATGAGTCGAAGAAGCCGATTTTGACTGGAATCTGTTTAAAATGACAAAGAAAAACCTATCATCAATTCAAGGAAGTGAATTTTTAAGTAGTTATCTGCAGTTTTAATGTAGATTTCAGTTCGCTAAGTTATGAAAATGCATGTTTTGGCTATAATCTTCCGTAAATCAAGGGCGAAAACCAATTCTTTGTCCCAAAAGAAGGTGTTTTAAGTATATATCTGCATTTCTAAGGTAGATTTGGGTACAATAAGAGGCGAAAAAGCAGATTCTGACTAAGATTTTATCGAAATCGGCAACTATTTGACTCAGAAAGGTTGCCTTACGTCGAAATCTAATAGTTTATTAAGGTTTTTGTTACTAAAATGCCCAAAGACGCCGATTTTGACTAGAATTTGAAATATATTGACATGAATATATAACTGTTTGTATCAAAAAATGATAGTTTAAACTGATATTTGCAGTTTTGATGCGGTTTTAGATACGATATGAATAGAAGAAGCCGATTTTGACTGGAATCTGTTTAAAATGACAAAGAAAAACCTATTATCAATTCAAGGAAGTGAATTTTTAAGTAGTTATCTGCAGTTTTAATGTAGATTTCAGTTCGCTAAGTTATGAAAATGCATGTTTTGGCTATAATCTTCCGTAAATCAAGGGCGAAAACCAATTATTTGTCCCAAAAGAAGGTGTTTTAAGTATATATCTGCATTTCTAAGGTTGATTTGGGTACAATAAGAGGCGAAAAAGCAGATTCTGACTAAGATTTTATCGAAATCGGCAACTATTTGACTCAGAATGGTTGCCTTACGTCGAAATCTAATAGTTTATTAAGGTTTTCGTTACTAAAATGCCCAAAGACGCCGATTTTGACTAGAATTTGAAAGATATTGACATGAATATATAACTGTTTGTATCAAAAAATGATAGTTTAAACTGATATTTGCAGTTTTGATGCGGTTTTAGGTACGATGTGAGTCGAAGAAGCCGATTTTGACTGGAATCTGTTTAAAATGACAAAGAAAAACCTATTATCAATTCAAGGAAGTGAATTTTTAAGTAGTTATCTGCAGTTTTAATGTAGATTTCAGTTCGCTAAGTTATGAAAATGCATGTTTTGGCTATAATCTTCCGTAAATCAAGGGCGAAAACCAATTATTTTTCCCAAAAGAAGGTGTTTTAAGTATATACCTGCATTTCTAAGGTAGATTTGGGTACAATAAGAGGCGAAAAAGCAGATTCTGACTAAGATTTTATCGAAATCGGCAACTATTTGACTCAGAATGGTTGCCTTACGTCGATATCTAGTAGTTTATTAAGGTTTTCGTTACTAAAATGCCCAAAGACGCCGATTTTGACTAGAATTTGAAAGATATTGACATGAATATATAACTGTTTGTATCAAAAAATGATAGTTTAAACTGATATTTGCTATTCTATGATTCTATTTGACTCAGAATGGTTGCCTTACGTCGAAATCTAATAGTTTATTAAGGTTTTCGTTACTAGAATGCCCAAAGACGCCGATTTTGACCAGAATTTGTAAGATATTGACATGAATATATAACTGTTTGTATCAAAAAATGATAGTTTAAACTGATATTTGCAGTTTTGATGCGGTTTTAGATTCGATATGAATCGAAGAAGCCGATTTTGACTTGAATAATGGACTTATATTTCAACGCATGACACATCACCAGAAATAGTTCTACTTTCAAACAGATTTAGCCCTGGTCTGTCGGTTAAGCCGTCTGACTAGAAATCAGATTCTCTATGGCAGCGTAGTTTCGAAACCCACCTACTAAAAACGGCCACTGTTTTGCTTGAAATATATAATTTTTAATTAACAGCTCAGAACAGAAATTTTTCTTAAATATGGGGATTGAGTACATAAATTTATAAAAATATAATTTACTTATATTTCAACGCATGGCACATCACCAGAAATAGTTCGACTTTCAAACAGATTTAGCATTGTTCTGTCGGTTAAGGCGTCTGACTTGAAATCAGATTCTCTATGGTAGCGTAGTTTCGAAACCTACCCACTGCAAACGGCCATTGTTTTGCTTGAAATATATATTTTTTAATTAACAACTCAGCACAGAAATTTTTCTCAAATATGGGGATTGACTACATAAATTTAAAAATATATAATGGCCTTATATTTCAACGCATGGCACATCACCAGAAATAGTTCGACTTTCAAACAGATTTAGCCTAGGTCTGTCGGTTAAGGCGTCTGACTAGAAATCAGATTCTCTATGGCAGCGTAGGTTCGAAACCTACCTACTGCTAACGGCCATTGTTTTGCTTGAAATATATAATTTTTATTTAACAGCTCAGCCCAGAAATTTTTCTCAAATATGGGAATTGATTACATAAATTTAAAAAAATATAATGGCCTTATATTTCAACGCATGGCACATCACCAGAAATTGTTCGACTGTCAAACAGATTTAGCCTTGGTCTGTCGGATAAGGCGTATGACTAGAAATCAGATTCTCTATCAGCATAGGTTCGAAACCTACCTACTGCAAACGACCATTGTTTTGCTTGAAATATAATTTTTGTAATTAGCAGCTCAGCCAAGAAAATTTTGTCAATTATGGGGTTTGAGTGCATAAATTTATAACAATATAATGCCCTTATATTTCAAAGCATGGCACATCACCAGAAATGATTCTACTTTCAAACAGATTTAGCCTTGGTCTGTCCGTTAAAGCGTCTGTCTAGAAATCAGATTCCCCATGGCAGCGCAGGTTCGAAACCTACCTAATGCAAACGGCCATTGTTTTGCTTGAAATATATATTTTCTAATTAACAGCTCAGCCTAGAAATTTTTCTCAAATATGGGGATTGAATACATAAATTTATAAAAATATAATGGACTTATATTTCAACGCATGACACATCACCAGAAATAGTTCGACTTTCAAACAGATTTAGCTTTGGTCGGTCGGTTAAGGCGTCTGACTAGAAATCAGATTCTCTATCAGCATAGGTTCGAAACCTACCTGCTGCAAACGAACATTGTTTTGCTTGAAATATAATTTTTGTAATTAGCAGCTCAGCCAAGAAAATTTTGTCAATTATGAGGATTTAGTGCATAAATTTATAACAACATAATGCCCTTATCTTTCAAATAGCACATCACCAGAAATAGTTCTACTTTAAAACAGATTTAGCCCTGGTCTGTCGGTTAAGTCGCTTGACTGGAAATCAGATTCACTATGGCAGCGTATGTTCGAAACCTACCTACTGCAAACGGAAATTGTTTTGCTTGAAATATATATTTTTTAATTAACAGCTCAGCCCAGAAAATTTTCTAAAATCTAGGGATTGAGTACATAAATTTATAAAAATATAATGGAATTTTATACCAGAAATAGTTCTACTTTCAAACAGATTTAGCCCTGGTCTGTCGGTTAAGGCGTCTGACTAGAAATCAGATTCTCTATGGCAGCGTAGGTTCGAAACCCACCTACTGCAAACGGCCATTGTTTTGCTTGAAATATATAATTTTTAATTAACAGCTCAGATCAGAAATTTTTCTTAAATTAAGGATTGAGTACATAAATTTATAAAAATATAATTTACTTATATTTCAACGTATGGCACATCACCAGAAATAGTGCGACATTCAAACAGATTTAGCCTTGTTCTGTCGGTTAAGGCGTCTGACTTGAAATCAGATTCTCTATGGCAGCGTAGGTTCGAAACCTACCCACTGCAAACCGCCATTGTTTTGCTTGAAATATAAATTTTTTAATTAACAGCTCAGCCCAGAAATTTTTCTCAAATATGGGGATTGAATACATAAATTTATAAAAATATAATGGACTTATATTTCAACGCATGGCACATCACCAGAAATAGTTCGACTTTCAAACAGATTTAGCTTTGGTCGGTCGGTTAAGGCGTCTGACTAGAAATCAGATTCTCTATCAGCATAGGTTCGAAACCTACCTACTGCAAACGACCATTTGTTTTGCTTGAAATATAATTTTTGTTATTAGCAGTTCAGTCCAGAAAATTTTGTCAATTATGGGGATTGAGGGCATAAATTTAAAACAATATAATGCCCTTATATTTCAAATGGCACATCACCAAAAATAGTTCTACTTTCAAACAGATTTAGCCCTGGTCTGTCGGTTAACGCGTCTGACTAGAAATGAGATTCTCCATGGCAGCGTAGATTCGAAACCTACCTACTGCAAACGAAAATTTGTTTTGCTTGAAATTTAATTTTTGTAATTAGCAGCTCTGCCCAAAAAATGTGGTCAATTATGGGGATTGAGTGCATAAATTTACAACAATAAAATGCCCTCATATTTCAAATGGCACATCATCAGAAATAGTTCTACTTTCAAACAGATTTAGCCCTCGTCTGTCGGTTAAGGCATCTGACTAGAAACCAGATTCTCTATGGCAGCGTAGGTTCGAAACCCACCTACTGCAAACGGCCATTGTTTTGCTTGAAATATATAATTTTTAATTAACAGCTCAGAACAGAAATTTTTCTTAAATTAAGGATTGAGTACATAAATTTATAAAAATATAATTTACTTATATTTCAACGTATGGCACATCACCAGAAATAGTGCGACATTCAAACAGATTTAGCCTTGTTCTGTCGGTTAAGGCGTCTGACTTGAAATCAGATTCTCTATGGCAGCGTAGGTTCGAAACCTACCCACTGCAAACCGCCATTGTTTTGCTTGAAATATAAATTTTTTAATTAACAGCTCAGCCCAGAAATTTTTCTCAAATATGGGGATTGGCTACATAAATTTAAAAAAATATAATGGACTTATATTGCAACGCCTGGCACATCACCAGAAATAGTTCGACTTTCAAACAGATTTAGCCTTGGTCTGTCGGTTAAGGGGTCTGACTAGAAATCAGATTCTCCATGGCAGCGTAGGTTCGAAACCTACCTACGGCAAACGACCATTTGTTTTGCTTGAAATATAATTTTTGTAATTAGCAGCTCAGCCCAGAAAATTTTGTCAATTATAGGGATTGAGTGCATACATATAAAACAATATAATGCCCTTAAATTTCAAATGGCACATCACCAGAAATAGTTCGACTTTCAAACAGATTTAGCTTTGGTCTGTCGTTTAAGGCGTCTGACTAGAAATCAGATTCTCCATGGCAGCGTAGATTCGAAACCTACCTACTGCAAACGGAAATTGTTTTGCTTGAAATATATATTTTTTAATTAACAGCTCAGCCCAGAAATTTTTCTCTGATATGGGGATTGAGTACATAAATTTATAAAAATATAATGGCCTTATATTTCAACGCATGGCACATCACCAAAAATAGTTCCACTTTCAAACAAATTTAGATTTGGTCTGTCGGTAAAGGCGTCTGACTAAAAATCAGATTCTCTATCAGCGTAGGTTCCAAACCTACCTACTGCAAAAGACCATTTGTTTTGCTTGAAATATAATTTTTGTAATTAGCAGCTCAGTCCAGAAAATTTTGTCAATTATGGGGATTGAGTGCATACATTTAAAACAATATAATGTCCTTATATTTCAAATGGCACATCAAAAGAAATAGTTCTACTTTCAAACAGATTTAGCCCTGGTCTGTGGGTTAAGGCGTCTGACTACAAATCAGATTCTCCATGGCAGCGTAGGTATGAAACCTACATACTGCAAACAACCATTTGTTTTGCGTGAAATATAATTTTTGTAATTAGCAGCTTAGTCCAGAAAATTTTGTCAATTATGGGGATTGAGTGCATACATTTAAAACCATATAACGCTGTTATATTTCAAATGGCATATCACCAGAAATAGTTCTTCTTTCAAACAGATTCAGCCCTGGTCTGTCGGTTAAGGCGTCTGACTAGAAATCAGATTCTCCATGGCAGCGTAGATTCGAAACCTACCTTCTGCAAACGGAAATTGTTTTGCTTGAAATATATATTTTTTAATTAACAGCTCAGCCCAGAAAATTTTCTAAAATCTAGGGATTGAGTACATAAATTTATAAAAATATAATGGAATTTTATACCAGAAATAGTTCTACTTTCAAACAGATTTAGCCCTGGTCTGTCGGTTAAGGCGTCTGACTAGAAATCAGATTCTCTATGGCAGCGTAGGTTCGAAACTCACCTACTGCAAGCGGCCATTGTTTTGCTTGAAATATATATTTTTTAATTAACAGCTCAGCCCAGAAATTTTTCTCAAATATGGGGATTGACTACATAAATTTAAAAATATATAATGGCCTTATATTTCAACGCATGGCACATCACCAGAAATAGTTCGACTTTCAAACAGATTTAGCCTTGGTCTGTCGGTTAAGGCGTCTGACTAGAAATCAGATTCTCTATGGCAGCGTAGGTTCGAAACCTACCTACTGCTAACGGCCATTGTTTTGCCTGAAATATATAATTTTTAGTTAACAGCTCAGCCCAGAAATTTTTCTCAAATATGGGAATTGATTACATAAATTTAAAAAAATATAATGGCCTTATATTTCAACGCATGGCACATCACCAGAAATAGTTCGACTTTCAAACAGATTTAGCCTTGTTCTGTCGGTTAAGGCGTCTGACTTGAAATCAGATTCTCTATGGTAGCGTAGGTTCGAAACCTACCCACTGCAAACGGCCATTGTTTTGCTTGAAATATATATTTTTTAATTAACAGCTCAGCCCAGAAATTTTTCTCAAATATGGGGATTGACTACATAAATTTAAAAACATATAATGGCCTTATATTTCAACGCATGGCACATCACCAGAAATAGTTCGACTTTCAAACAGATTTAGCCTTGGTCTGTCGGTTAAGGCGTCTGACTAGAAATCAGATTCTCTATGGCAGCGTAGGTTCGAAACCTACCTACTGCTAACGGCCATTGTATTGCTTGAAATATATAATTTTTAGTTAACAGCTCAGCCCAGAAATTTTTCTCAAATATGGGAATTGATTACATAAATTTAAAAAAATATAATGGCCTTATATTTCAACGCATGGCACATCACCAGAAATAGTTCGACTGTCAAACAGATTTAGCCTTGGTCTGTCGGATAAGGCGTATGACTAGAAATCAGATTCTCTATCAGCATACGTTCGAAACCTACCTACTGCAAACGACCATTGTTTTGCTTGAAATATAATTTTTGTAATTAGCAGCTCAGCCAAGAAAATTTTGTCAATTATGGGGATTGAGTGCATAAATTTATAACAATATAATGCCCTTATATTTCAAAGCATGGCACATCACCAGAAATGGTTCTACTTTCAAACAGATTTAGCCTTGGTCTGTCCGTTGAAGCGTCTGTCTAGAAATCAGATTCCCCATGGCAGCGCAGGTTCGAAACCTACCTAATGCAAACGGCCATTGTTTTGCTTGAAATATATATTTTCTAATTAACAGCTCAGCCTAGAAAATTTTCTCAAATATGGGGATTGAATACATAAATTTATAAAAATATAATGGACTTATATTTCAACGCATGGCACATCACCAGAAATAGTTCGACTTTCAAACAGATTTAGCTTTGTTCGGTCGGTTAAGGCGTCTGACTAGAAATCAGATTCTCTATCAGTATAGGTTCGAAACTTACCTACTGCAAACGAAAATTTGTTTTGCTTGAAATTTAATTTTTGTAATTAGCAGCTCTGCCCAAAAAATGTGGTCAATTATGGGGATTGAGTGCATAAATTTACAACAATAAAATGCCCTTATATTTCAAATGGCACATCATCAGAAATAGTTCTACTTTCAAACAGATTTAGCCCTTGTCTGTCGGTTAAGGCATCTGACTAGAAACCAGATTCTCTATGGCAGCGTAGGTTCGAAACCCACCTACTGCAAACGGCCATTGTTTTGCTTGAAATATATAATTTTTAATTAACAGCTCAGAACAGAAATTTTTCTTAAATTAAGGATTGAGTACATAAATTTATAAAAATATAATTTACTTATATTTCAACGTATGGCACATCACCAGAAATAGTGCGACATTCAAACAGATTTAGCCTTGTTCTGTCGGTTAAGGCGTCTGACTTGAAATCAGATTCTCTATGGCAGCGTAGGTTCGAAAGCTACCCACTGCAAACCGCCATTGTTTTGCTTAAAATATATATTTTTTAATTAACAGCTCAGCCCAGAAATTTTTCTTAAATATGGGGATTGGCTACATAAATTTAAAAAAATATAATGGACTTATATTGCAACGCCTGGCACATCACCAGAAATAGTTCGACTTTCAAACAGATTTAGCCTTGGTCTGTCGGTTAAGGGGTCTGACTAGAAATCAGATTCTCCATGGCAGCGTAGGTTCGAAACCTACCTACTGCAAACGACCATTTGTTTTGCTTGAAATATAATTTTTGTAATTAGCAGCTCAGCCCAGAAAATTTTGTCAATTATAGGGATTGAGTGCATACATATAAAACAATATAATGCCCTTAAATTTAAAATGGCACATCACCAGAAATAGTTCGACTTTCAAACAGATTTAGCTTTGGTCTGTCGTTTAAGGCGTCTGACTAGAAATCAGATTCTCTATGGCAGCGTAGGTTCGAAACCTACCTACTGCTATCGGCCATTGTTTTGCTTGAAATATATAATTTTTAGTTAACAGCTCAGAACAGAAATTTTTCTTAAATATGGGGATTGAGTACATAAATTTATAAAAATATAATTTACTTATATTTCAACGCATGGCACATCACCAGAAATAGTTCGACTTTCAAACAGATTTAGGCTTGTTCTGTCGGTTAAGGCGTCTGACTTGAAATCAGATTCTCTATGGTAGCGTAGGTTCGAAACCTACCCACTGCAAACGGCCATTGTTTTGCTTGAAATATATATTTTTTAATTAACAACTCAGCACAGAAATTTTTCTCAAATAGGGGGATTGACTACATAAATTTAAAAATATATAATGGCCTTATATTTCAACGCATGGCACATCACCAGAAATAGTTCGACTTTCAAACAGATTTAGCCTTGGTCTGTCGGTTAAGGCGTCTGACTAGAAATCAGATTCTCTATGGCAGCGTAGGTTCGAAACCTACCTACTGCTAACGGCCATTGTTTTGCTTGAAATATATAATTTTTAGTTAACAGCTCAGCCCAGAAATTTTTCTCAAATATGGGAATTGATTACATAAATTTAAAAAAATATAATGGCCTTATATTTCAACGCATGGCACATCACCAGAAATAGTTCGACTGTCAAACAGATTTAGCCTTGGTCTGTCGGATAAGGCGTATGACTAGAAATCAGATTCTCTATCAGCATAGGTTCGAAACCTACCTACTGCAAATGACCATTGTTTTGCTTGAAATATAATTTTTGTAATTAGCAGCTCAGCCAAGAAAATTTTGTCAATTATGGGGATTGAGTGCATAAATTTATAACAATATAATGCCCTTATATTTCAAAGCATGGCACATCACCAGAAATGGTTCTACTTTCAAACAGATTTAGCCATGGTCTGTCCGTTAAAGCGTCTGTCTAGAAATCAGATTCCCCATGGCTGCGCAGGTTCGAAACCTACCTAATGCAAACGGCCATTGTTTTGCTTGAAATATATATTTTCTAATTAACAGCTCAGCCTAGAAATTTTTCTCAAATATGGGGATCGAATACATAAATTTATAAAAATATAATGGACTTATATTTCAACGCATGGCACATCACCAAAAATAGTTCTACTTTCAAACAGATTTAGCCCTGGTCTGTCGGTTAAGGCGTCTGACTAGAAATGAGATTCTCCATGGCAGCGTAGATTCGAAACCTACCTACTGCAAACGAAAATTTGTTTTGCTTGAAATTTAATTTTTGTAATTAGCAGCTCTGCCCAAAAAATGTGGTCAATTATGGGGATTGAGTGCATAAATTTACAACAATAAAATGCCCTTATATTTCAAATGGCACGTCATCAGAAATAGTTCTACTTTCAAACAGATTTAGCCCTGGTCTGTCGGTTAAGGCATCTGACTAGAAACCAGATTCTCTATGGCAGCGTAGGTTCGAAACCCACCTACTGCAAACGGCCATTGTTTTGCTTGAAATATATAATTTTTAATTAACAGCTCAGAACAGAAATTTTTCTTAAATTAAGGATTGAGTACATAAATTTATAAAAATGTAATTTTCTTATATTTGAACGTATGGCACATCACCAGAAATAGTGCGACATTCAAACAGATTTGGCCTTGTTCTGTCGGTTAAGGCGTCTGACTTGAAATCAGATTCTCTATGGCAGCGTAGGTTCGAAACCTACCCACTGCAAACCGCCATTGTTTTACTTGAAATATATATTTTTTAATTAACAGCTCAGCCCAGAAATTTTTCTCAGATATGGGGATTGAGTACATAAATTTATAAAAATATAATGGCCTTATATTTCAACGCATGGCACATCACCAAAAATAGTTCCACTTTCAAACAAATTTAGATTTGGTCTGTCGGTAAAGGCGTCTGACTAGAAATCAGATTCTCTATCAGCATAGGTTCCAAACCTACCTACTGCATACGACCATTTGTTTTGCTTGAAATATAATTTTTGTAATTAGCAGCTCAGTCCAGAAAATTTTGTCAATTATGGGGATTGAGTGCATACATTTAAAACAATATAATGTCCTTATATTTCAAATGGCACATCAAAAGAAATAGTTCTACTTTCAAACAGATTTAGCCCTGGTCTGTGGGTTAAGGCGTCTGACTACAAATCAGATTCTCCATGGCAGCGTAGGTATGAAACCTACATACTGCAAACGGAAATTGTTTTGCTTGAAATATATATTTTTTAATTAACAGCTCAGCCCAGAAATTTTTCAAAACAAACAAATTTAGATTTGGTCTCTCGGTAAAAGCGTCCGACTAGAAATCAGATTCTCCATATCAGCGTAGGTTGGAAACCTACCTACTGCAAACGGCCATTTGTTTTGCTTGAAATATAATTTTTATAATTAGCAGCTCAGTCCAGAAAATTTTGTCAATTATGGGGATTGAGTTCGAAACCTACCTACTGCAAACGGCCATTGTTTTGCTTGAAATATATATTTTTTAATTTACAGCTCAGCCCAGAAATTTTTTCAAATATGAAGATTGGATACATAAATTTATAAAAATATAATGGCCTTATATTTCAACGCATGGCACATCACCAAAAATAGTTCCACTTTCAAACAAATTTAGATTTGGTCTGTCGGTAAAGGCGTCTGACTAGATATCAGATTCTCTATCAGCATAGGTTCCAAACCTACCTACTGCAAACGACCATTTGTTTTGCTTGAAATATAATTCTTGTAATTAGCAGCTCAGTCCAGAAAATTTTGTCAATTATGGGGATTGAGTGCATACATTTAAAACAATATAATGTCCTTATATTTCAAATGGCACATCAAAAGAAATAGTTCTACTTTCAAACAGATTTAGCCCTGGTCTGTCAATTAAGGAGCCTGACGAGAAATCAGATTCTCCATGGCAGCGTAGGTTCGAAACCTACTTACTGCAAACGGAAATTGTTTTGTTTGAAATATAATTTTTGTAATTAGCAGCTCAGTTCAGAAAATTTTGTCAATTATGGGGATTGAGTTCGAAACCTACCTACTGCAAACGGCCATTGTTTTGCTTGAAATATATATCTTTTAATTAACAGCTCAGCCCAGAAATTTTTCTCTGGAATCTGTTTAAAGTGACAAAGAAAAACCTATTATCAATTCAAGGAAGTGAATTTTTAAGTAGTTATCTGCAGTTTTAATGTAGATTTCAGTTCGCTAAGTTATGAAAATGCATGTTTTGGCTAGAATATAATCTTCCGTAAATCAAGGGCGAAAACCAATTATTTGTCCCAAAAGAAGGTGTTTTAAGTATATATCTGCATTTCTAAGGTAGATTTGGGTACAATAAGAGGCGAAAAAGCAGATTCTGACTAGGATTTTTTCGAAATCGGCAACTATTTGACTCAGAAAGGTTGCCTTACGTCGAAATCTAATACTTTATTAAGGTTTTCGTTACTAAAATGCCCAAAGACGCCGATTTTGACTAGAATTTGAAAGATATTGACATGAATATATAACTGTTTGTATCAAAAAATGATAGTTTAAACTGATATTTGCAGTTTTGATGCGGTTTTAGATGCGATATGAATCGAAGAAGCCGATTTTGACTGGGATCTGTTTAAAATGACAAAGAAAAACCTATAATCAATTCAAGGAAGTGAATTTTTAAGTAGTTATCTGCAGTTTTAATGTAGATTTCAGTTCGCTAAGTTATGAAAATGCATGTTTTGGGTATAATCTTCCGTAAATCAAGGGCGAAAACCAATTATTTGTCCCAAAAGAAGGTGTTCTGAGTATATATCTGCATTTCTAAGGTAGATTTGGGTACAATAAGAGGCGAAAAAGCAGATTCTGTCTAAGATTTTATCGAAATCGGCAACTATTTGACTCAGAATGGTTGCCTTACGTCGAAATCTAATAGTTTATTAAGGTTTTCGTTACTAGAATGCCCAAAGACGCACATTTTGACTAGAATTTGTAAGATATTGACATGAATATATAACTGTTTGTATCAAAAAATGATAGTTTAAACTGATATTTGCAGTTTTGATGCGGTTTTAGGTACGATATGAGTCGAAGAAGCCGATTTTGACTGGAATCTGTTTAAAATGACAAAGAAAAACCTATTATCAATTCAAGGAAGTGAATTTTTAAGTAGTTATCTGCAGTTTTAATGTAGATTTCAGTTCGCTAAGTTATGAAAATGCATGTTTTGGCTATAATCTTCCGTAAATCAAGGGCGAAAACCAATTATTTGTCCCAAAAGAAGGTGTTTTAAGTATATATCTGCATTTCTAAGGTAGATTTGGGTACAATAAGAGGCGAAAAAGCAGATTCTGACTAAGATTTTATCGAAATCGGCAACTATTTGACTCAGAAAGGTTGCCTTACGTCGAAATCTAATAGTTTATTAAGGTTTTCGTTACTAAAATGCCCAAAGACGCCGATTTTGACTAGAATTTGAAAGATATTGACATGAATATATAACTGTTTGTATCAAAAAATGATAGTTTAAACTGATATTTGCAGTTTTGATGCGGTTTTAGATACGATATGAATCGAAGAAGCCGATTTTGACTGGAATCTGTTTAAAATGACAAAGAAAAACCTATTATCAATTCAAGGAAGTGAATTTTTAAGTAGTTATCTGCAGTTTTAATGTAGATTTCAGTTCGCTAAGTTATGAAAATGCATGTTTTGGCTATAATCTTCCGTAAATCAAGTGCGAAAACCAATTATTTGTCCCAAAAGAAGGTGTTTTAAGTATATATCTGCATTTCTAAGGTAGATTTGGGTACAATAAGAGGCGAAAAAGCAGATTCTGACTAAGATTTTATCGAAATCGGCAACTATTTGACTCAGAATGGTTGCCTTACGTCGAAATCTAATAGTTTTTTAAGGTTATTATTATTAAACAGATTCCAGTCAAAATCGGCTTCTTCGATTCATATCGTATCTAAAACCGCATCAAAACTGCAAATATCAGTTTAAACTATCATTTTTTGATACAAACAGTTATATATTCATGTCAATATCTTTCAAATTCTAGTCAAAATCGGCGTCTTTGGGCATTTTAGTAACGAAAACCTTAACAAACTATTAGATTTCGACGTAAGGCAACCATTCTGAGTCAAATAGTTGCCGATTTCGATAAAATCTTAGTCAGAATCTGCTTTTTCGCCTCTTATTGTACCCAAATCTAATTTAGAAATGCAGATATATACTTAAAACACCTTCTTTTGGGACAAATAATTGGTTTTCGCCCTTGATTTACGGAAGATTATAGCCAAAACATGCATTTTCATAACTTAGCGAACTGAAATCTACATTAAAACTGCAGATAACTACTTAAAAATGTACTTCCTTGAATTGATAATAGCTTTTTCTTTGTCATTTTAAACAGATTCCAGTCAAAATCGGCTTCTTCGACTCATATCGTACCTAAAACCGCATCAAAACTGCAAATATCAGTTTAAACTATCATTTTTTGATACAAACAGTTATATATTCATGTCAATATCTTTCAAATTCTAGTCAAAATCGGCGTCTTTGGGCATTTTAGTAACGAAAACCTTAAAAAACTATTAGATTTCGACGTAAGGCAACCATTCTGAGTCAATTAGTTGAAGATTTCGATAAAATCTTAGTCAGAATCTGCTTTTTCGTCTCTTATTGTACCCAAATCTACCTTAGAAATGTAGATATATACTTAAAACACCTTCTTTTGGGACAAATAATTGGTTTTCGCCCTTGATTAACGGAAGATTATAGCCAAAACATGCATTTTCATAACTTAGCGAACTGAAATCTACATTAGAACTGCAGATAACTACTTAAAAATTCACTTCCTTGAATTGATAATTGGTTTTTCTTTGTCATTTTAAACAGATTAAAATCAAAATCGGCTTCTTCGATTCATATCGTATCTAAAACCGCATCAAAACTGCAAATATCAGTTTAAACTATCATTTTTTGATACAAACAGTTATATATTCATGTCAATATCTATCAAATTCTAGTCAAAATCGGCGTCTTTGGGCATTTTAGTAACGAAAACCTTAATAAACTATTAGATTTCGGCGTAAGGCAACCTTTCTGAGTCAAATAGTTGAAGATTTCGATAAAATCCTAGTCAGAATCTGCTTTTTCGCCTCTTATTGTACCCAAGTCTACCTTAGAAATGCAGATATATACTTAAAACACCTTCTTTTGGGACAAATAATTGGTTTTCGCCCTTGATTTACGGAAGATTATAGCCAAAACATGCATTATCATAACTTAGCGAACTGAAATCTACATTAAAACTGCAGATAACTACTTAAAAATTCACTTCCTTGAATTGATAATAGGTTGTTCTTTGTCATTTTAAACAGATTCCAGACAATATCGGCTTCTTCGACTCATATCGTACCTAAAACCGAATCAAAACTGCAAATATCAGTTTAAACTATCATTTTTTGACACAAACAGTTATATATTCATGTCAATATCTTTCAAATTCTAGTCAAAATCGGCGTCTTTGGGCATTTTAGTAACGAAAACCTTATTAAACTATTAGATTTCGACGTAAGGCAACCATTCTGAGTCAAATAGTTGCCGATTTCGATAAAATCTTAATCAGAATCTGCTTTTTCGTCTCTTATTGTTCCCAAATCTACCTTAGAAATGTAGATATATACTTAAAACACCTTTTTTGGGACAAATAATTGGTTTTCGCCCTTGATTTACGGAAGATTATAGCCAAAACATGCATTTTCATAACTTAGCGAACTGAAATATACATTTAAACTGCAGATAACTACTTAAAAATTCACTTCCTTGAATTGATAATAGGTTTTTCTTTGTCATTTTAAACAGATTCCAATCAAAATCGGCTTCTTCGACTCATATCGTACCTAAAACCGCATCAAAACTGCAAATATCAGTTTAAACTATCATTTTTTGATACAAACAGTTATATATTCATGTCAATATCTTTCAAATTCTAGTCAAAATCGGCGTCTTTGGGCATTTTAGTAACGAAAACCTTAATAAACTATTAGATTTCGACGTAAGGCAACCATTCTGAGTCAAATAGTTGCCGATTTCGATAAAATTTTAGTCAGAATCTGCTTTTTCGCCTCTTATTGTACCCAAATCTACCTTAGAAATGCAGATATATACTTAAAACACCTTCTTTTGGGACAAATAATTGGTTTTCGCCCTTGATTTACGGAAGATTATGGCCAAAACATGCATTTTCATAACTAAGCGAACTTATTTGTCCCAAAAGAAGGTGTTTTAAGTATATATCTACATTTTTAAGGTAGATTTGGGTACAATAAGAGGCGAAAAAGCAGATTCTGACTAAGATTTTATCGAAATCGGCAACTATTTGACTCAGAATGGTTGCCTTACGTCGAAATCTAATAGTTTATTAAGGTTTTCGTTACTAAAATGCCCAAAGACGCCGATTTTGACTAGAATTTGAAAGATATTGACATGAATATATAACTGTTTGTATCAAAAAATGCTAGTTTAAACTGATATTTGCAGTTTTGATGCGGTTTTAGGTACGATATGAGTCGAAGAAGCCGATTTTGACTGGAATCTGTTTAAAATGATAAAGAACAACCTATTATCAATTCAAGGAAGTGAATTTTTAAGTAGTTATCTGCAGTTTTAATGTAGATTTCAGTTCGCTAAGTTATGAAAATGCATGTTTTGGCTATAATCTTCCATAAATCAAGGGCGAAAACCAATTATTTGTCCCAAAAGAAGGCGTTTTAAGTATATATCTGCATTTCTAAGGTAGATTTGGGTACAATAAGAGGCGAAAAAGCAGATTCTGACTAGGATTTTTTCGAAATCGGCAACAATTTGACTCAGAAAGGTTGCCTTACGTCGAAATCTAATAGTTTATTAAGGTTTTCGTTACTAAAATGCCCAAAGACGCCGATTTTGACTAGAATTTGAAAGGTATTGACATAAATATTTAACTGTTTGTATCAAAAAATGATAGTTTAAACTGATAATTGCAGTTTTGATGCGGTTTTAGATGCGATATGAATCGAAGAAGCCGATTTTGACTGGAATCTGTTTAAAATGACAAAGAAAAACCTATTATCAATTCAAGGAAGTGAATTTTTAAGTAGTTATCTGCAGTTTTAATGTAGATTTCAGTTCGCTAAGTTATGAAAATGCATGTTTTGGCTATAATCTTCCGTAAATCAAGGGCGAAAACCAATTATTTGTCCCAAAAGAAGGTGTTTTAAGTATATATCTACATTTCTAAGGTAGATTTGGGTACAATAAGAGGCGAAAAAGCAGATTCTGACTAAGATTTTATCGAAATCGGCAACTATTTGACTCAGAATGGTTGCCTTACGTCGAAATCTAATAGTTTATTAAGGTTTTCGTTACTAAAATGCCCAAAGACGCCGATTTTGACTAGAATTTGAAAGATATTGACATGAATATATAACTGTTTGTATCAAAAAATGATAGCTTAAACTGATATTTGCAGTTTTGATGCGGTTTTAGGTACGATATGAGTCGAAGAAGCCGATTTTGACTGGAATCTGTTTAAAATGACAAAGAACAACCTATTATCAATTCAAGGAAGTGAATTTTTAAGTAGTTATCTGCAGTTTTAATGTAGATTTCAGTTCGCTAAGTTATGAAAATGCATATTTTGGCTATAATCTTCTGTAAATGAAGAGCGAAAACTAATTATTTGTCAAAAAAGAAGGTGTTTTAAGTATATATCTGCATTTCTAAGGTAGATTTGGGTACAATAAGAGACGAAAAAGCAGATTCTGACTAGGATTTTATCGAAATCGGCAACTATTTGACTCAGAATGGTTGCCTTACGTCGAAATCTAATAGTTTATTAAGGTTTTCGTTCGTGCCCAAAGACGCCGATTTTGACTAGAATTTGAAAGATATTGACATGAATATATAACTGTTTGTATCAAAAAATGATAGTTTAAACTGATATTTGCAGTTTTGATGCGGTTTTAGATACGATATGAATCGAAGAAGCCGATTTTGACTGGAATCTGTTTAAAATGACAAAGAAAAACCTATTATCAATTCAAGGAAGTGAATTTTTAAGTAGTTATCTGCAGTTTTAATGTAGATTTCAGTTCGCTAAGTTATGAAAATGCATGTTTTGGCTATAATCTTCCGTAAATCAAGGGCGAAAACCAATTATTTGTCCCAAAAGAAGGTGTTTTAAGTATATATCTACATTTCTAAGGTAGATTTGGGTACAATAAGAGGCGAAAAAGCAGATTCTGACTAAGATTTTATCGAAATCGGCAACTATTTGACTCAGAATGGTTGCCTTACGTCGAAATCTAATAGTTTATTAAGGTTTTCGTTACTAAAATGCCCAAAGACGCCGATTTTGACTAGAATTTGAAAGATATTGACATGAATATATAACTGTTTGTATCAAAAAATGATAGTTTAAACTGATATTTGCAGTTTTGATGCGGTTTTAGGTACGATATGAGTCGAAGAAGCCGATTTTGACTGGAATCTGTTTAAAATGACAAAGAACAACCTATTATCAATTCAAGGAAGTGAATTTTTAAGTAGTTATCTGCAGTTTTAATGTAGATTTCAGTTCGCTAAGTTATGAAAATGCATGTTTTGGCTATAATCTTCTGTAAATGAAGGGCGAAAACCAATTATTTGTCAAAAAAGAAGGTGTTTTAAGTATATATCTGCATTTCTAAGGTAGATTTGGGTACAATAAGAGGCGAAAAAGCAGATTCTGACTAAGATTTTATCGAAATCGGCAACTATTTGACTCAGAATGGTTGCCTTACGTCGAAATCTAATAGTTTATTAAGGTTTTCGTTACTAAAATGCCCAAAGACGCCGATTTTGACTAGAATTTGAAAGATATTGACATGAATATATAACTGTTTGTATCAAAAAATGATAGTTTAAACTGATATTTGCAGTTTTGATGCGGTTTTAGGTACGATATGAGTCGAAGAAGCCGATTTTGACTGGAATCTGTTTAAAATGACAAAGAAAAACCTATTATCAATTCAAGGAAGTGAATTTTTAAGTAGTTATCTGCAGTTTTAATGTAGATTTCAGTTCGCTAAGTTATGAAAATGCATGTTTTGGCTATAATCTTCCGTAAATCAAGGGCGAAAACCAATTATTTGTCCCAAAAGAAGGTGTTTTAAGTATATATCTACATTTCTAAGGTAGATTTGGGTACAATAAGAGGCGAAAAAGCAGATTCTGACTAAGATTTTATCGAAATCGGCAACTATTTGACTCAGAATGGTTGCCTTACGTCGAAATCTAATAGTTTATTAAGGTTTTCGTTACTAAAATGCCCAAAGACGCCGATTTTGACTAGAATTTGAAAGATATTGACATGAATATATAACTGTTTGTATCAAAAAATGATAGTTTAAACTGATATTTGCAGTTTTGATGCGGTTTTAGGTACGATATGAGTCGAATAAGCCGATTTTGACTGGAATCTGTTTAAAATGACAAAGAACAACCAATTATCAATTCAAGGAAGTGAATTTTTAAGTAGTTATCTGCAGTTTTAATGTAGATTTCAGTTCGCTAAGTTATGAAAATGCATGTTTTGGCTATAATCTTCTGTAAATGAAGGGCGAAAACCAATTATTTGTCAAAAAAGAAGGTGTTTTAAGTATATATCTGCATTTCTAAGGTAGATTTGGGTACAATAAGAGGCGAAAAAGCAGATTCTGACTAGGATTTTATCGAAATCGGCAACTATTTGACTCAGAATGGTTGGCTTACGTCGAAATCTAATAGTTTATTAAGGTTTTCGTTACTAAAATGCCCAAAGACGCCGATTTTGACTAGAATTTGAAAGATATTGACATGAATATATAACTGTTTGTATCAAAAAATGATAGTTTAAACTGATATTTGCAGTTTTGATGCGGTTTTAGATACGATATGAATCGAAGAAGCCGATTTTGACTGGAATCTGTTTAAAATGACAAAGAAAAACCTATTATCAATTCAAGGAAGTGAATTTTTAAGTAGTTATCTGCAGTTTTAATGTAGATTTCAGTTCGCTAAGTTATGAAAATGCATGTTTTGGCTATAATCTTCCGTAAATCAAGGGCGAAAACCAATTATTTGTCCCAAAAGAAGGTGTTTTAAGTATATATCTGCATTTCTAAGGTAGATTTGGGTACAATAAGAGGCGAAAAAGTAGATTCTGAGTAAGATTTTATCGAAATCGGCAACTATTTGACTCAGAAAGGTTGCCTTACGTCGAAATCTAATAGTTTATTAAGGTTTTCGTTACTAAAATACCCAAAGACGCCGATTTTGACTAGAATTTGAAAGATATTGACATGAATATATAACTGTTTGTATCAAAAAATGATAGTTTAAACTGATATTTGCAGTTTTGATGCGGTTTTAGATACGATATGAATCGAAGAAGCCGATTTTGACTGGAATCTGTTTAAAATGACAAAGAAAAACCTATTATCAATTCAAGGAAGTGAATTTTTAAGTAGTTATCTGCAGTTTTAATGTAGATTTCAGTTCGCTAAGTTATGAAAATGCATGTTTTGGCTATAATCTTCCGTAAATCAAGGGCGAAAACCAATTATTTGTCCCAAAAGAAGGTGTTTTAAGTATATATCTGCATTTCTAAGGTAGATTTGGGTACAATAAGAGGCGAAAAAGCAGATTCTGACTAAGATTTTATCGAAATCGGCAACTATTTGACTCAGAATGGTTGCCTTACGTCGAAATCTAATAGTTTATTAAGGTTTTCGTTACTAAAATGCCCAAAGACGACGATTTTGACTAGAATTTGAATGATATTGACATGAATATATAACTGTTTGTATCAAAAAATGATAGTTTAAACTGATATTTGCAGTTTTGATGCGGTTTTAGATACGATATGAATCGAAGAAGCCGATTTTGACTGGAATCTGTTTAAAATGACAAAGAAAAACCTATTATCAATTCAAGGAAGTGAATTTTTAAGTAGTTATCTGCAGTTTTAATGTAGATTTCAGTTCGCTAAGTTATGAAAATGCATGTTTTGGCTATAATCTTCCGTAAATCAAGGGCGAAAACCAATTATTTGTCCCAAAAGAAGGTGTTTTAAGTATATATCTGCATTTCTAAGGTAGATTTGGGTACAATAAGAGGCGAAAAAGCAGATTCTGACTAAGATTTTATCGAAATCGGCAACTATTTGACTCAGAAAGGTTGCCTTACGTCGAAATCTAATAGTTTATTAAGGTTTTCGTTACTAAAATGCCCAAAGACGCCGATTTTGACTAGAATTTGAAAGATATTGACATGAATATATAACTGTTTGTATCAAAAAATGATAGTTTAAACTGATATTTGCAGTTTTGATGCGGTTTTAGATACGATATGAATCGAAGAAGCCGATTTTGACTGGAATCTGTTTAAAATGACAAAGAAAAACCTATTATCAATTCAAGGAAGTGAATTTTTAAGTAGTTATCTGCAGTTTTAATGTAGATTTCAGTTCGCTAAGTTATGAAAATGCATGTTTTGGCTATAATCTTCCGTAAATCAAGGGCGAAAACCAATTATTTGTCCCAAAAGAAGGTGTTTTAAGTATATATCTGCATTTCTAAGGTAGATTAGGGTACAATAAGAGGCGAAAAAGCAGATTCTGACTAAGAATTTATCGAAATCGGCAACTATTTGACTCAGAATGGTTGCCTTACGTCGAAATCTAAGAGTTTATTAAGGTTTTCGTTACTAAAATGCCCAAAGACGCCGCTTTTGACTAGAATTTGAAAGATATTGACATGAATATATAACTGTTTGTATCAAAAAATGATAGTTTAAACTGATATTTGCAGTTTTGATGCGGTTTTAGGTACGATATGAGTCGAAGAAGCCGATTTTGACTGGAATCTGTTTAAAATGACAAAGAAAAACCTATTATCAATTCAAGGAAGTGAATTTTTAAGTAGTTATCTGCAGTTTTAATGTAGATTTCAGTTCGCTAAGTTATGAAAATGCATGTTTTGGCTATAATCTTCCGTAAATCAAGGGCGAAAACCAATTATTTGTCCCAAAAGAAGGTGTTTTAAGTATATATCTGCATTTCTAAGGTAGATTTGGGTACAATAAGAGGCGAAAAAGTAGATTCTGAGTAAGATTTTATCGAAATCGGCAACTATTTGACTCAGAAAGGTTGCCTTACGTCGAAATCTAATAGTTTATTAAGGTTTTCGTTACTAAAATACCCAAAGACGCCGATTTTGACTAGAATTTGAAAGATATTGACATGAATATATAACTGTTTGTATCAAAAAATGATAGTTTAAACTGATATTTGCAGTTTTGATGCGGTTTTAGATACGATATGAATCGAAGAAGCCGATTTTGACTGGAATCTGTTTAAAATGACAAAGAAAAACCTATTATCAATTCAAGGAAGTGAATTTTTAAGTAGTTATCTGCAGTTTTAATGTAGATTTCAGTTCGCTAAGTTATGAAAATGCATGTTTTGGCTATAATCTTCCGTAAATCAAGGGCGAAAACCAATTATTTGTCCCAAAAGAAGGTGTTTTAAGTATATATCTGCATTTCTAAGGTAGATTTGGGTACAATAAGAGGCGAAAAAGCAGATTCTGACTAAGATTTTATCGAAATCGGCAACTATTTGACTCAGAATGGTTGCCTTACGTCGAAATCTAATAGTTTATTAAGGTTTTCGTTACTAAAATGCCCAAAGACGACGATTTTGACTAGAATTTGAATGATATTGACATGAATATATAACTGTTTGTATCAAAAAATGATAGTTTAAACTGATATTTGCAGTTTTGATGCGGTTTTAGATACGATATGAATCGAAGAAGCCGATTTTGACTGGAATCTGTTTAAAATGACAAAGAAAAACCTATTATCAATTCAAGGAAGTGAATTTTTAAGTAGTTATCTGCAGTTTTAATGTAGATTTCAGTTCGCTAAGTTATGAAAATGCATGTTTTGGCTATAATCTTCCGTAAATCAAGGGCGAAAACCAATTATTTGTCCCAAAAGAAGGTGTTTTAAGTATATATCTGCATTTCTAAGGTAGATTTGGGTACAATAAGAGGCGAAAAAGCAGATTCTGACTAAGATTTTATCGAAATCGGCAACTATTTGACTCAGAAAGGTTGCCTTACGTCGAAATCTAATAGTTTATTAAGGTTTTCGTTACTAAAATGCCCAAAGACGCCGATTTTGACTAGAATTTGAAAGATATTGACATGAATATATAACTGTTTGTATCAAAAAATGATAGTTTAAACTGATATTTGCAGTTTTGATGCGGTTTTAGATACGATATGAATCGAAGAAGCCGATTTTGACTGGAATCTGTTTAAAATGACAAAGAAAAACCTATTATCAATTCAAGGAAGTGAATTTTTAAGTAGTTATCTGCAGTTTTAATGTAGATTTCAGTTCGCTAAGTTATGAAAATGCATGTTTTGGCTATAATCTTCCGTAAATCAAGGGCGAAAACCAATTATTTGTCCCAAAAGAAGGTGTTTTAAGTATATATCTGCATTTCTAAGGTAGATTAGGGTACAATAAGAGGCGAAAAAGCAGATTCTGACTAAGAATTTATCGAAATCGGCAACTATTTGACTCAGAATGGTTGCCTTACGTCGAAATCTAAGAGTTTATTAAGGTTTTCGTTACTAAAATGCCCAAAGACGCCGCTTTTGACTAGAATTTGAAAGATATTGACATGAATATATAACTGTTTGTATCAAAAAATGATAGTTTAAACTGATATTTGCAGTTTTGATGCGGTTTTAGGTACGATATGAGTCGAAGAAGCCGATTTTGACTGGAATCTGTTTAAAATGACAAAGAAAAACCTATTATCAATTCAAGGAAGTGAATTTTTAAGTAGTTATCTGCAGTTTTAATGTAGATTTCAGTCCGCTAAGTTATGAAAATGCATGTTTTGGCTATAATCTTCCGTAAATTAAGGGCGAAAACCCTTGTCCCAAAAGAAGGTGTTTTAAGTATATATCTGCATTTCTAAGGTAGATTTGGGTACAATAAGAGGCGAAAAAGTAGATTCTGACTAAGATTTTATCGAAATCGGCAACTATTTGACTCAGAAAGGTTGCCTTACGTCGAAATCTAATAGTTTATTAAGGTTTTCGTTACTAAAATACCCAAAGACGCCGATTTTGACTAGAATTTGAAAGATATTGACATGAATATATAACTGTTTGTATCAAAAAATGATAGTTTAAACTGATATTTGCAGTTTTGATGCGGTTTTAGATACGATATGAATCGAAGAAGCCGATTTTGACTGGAATCTGTTTAAAATGACAAAGAAAAACCTATTATCAATTCAAGGAAGTGAATTTTTAAGTAGTTATCTGCAGTTTTAATGTAGATTTCAGTTCGCTAAGTTATGAAAATGCATGTTTTGGCTATAATCTTCCGTAAATCAAGGGCGAAAACCAATTATTTGTCCCAAAAGAAGGTGTTTTAAGTATATATCTGCATTTCTAAGGTAGATTTGGGTACAATAAGAGGCGAAAAAGCAGATTCTGACTAAGATTTTATCGAAATCGGCAACTATTTGACTCAGAATGGTTGCCTTACGTCGAAATCTAATAGTTTATTAAGGTTTTCGTTACTAAAATGCCCAAAGACGACGATTTTGACTAGAATTTGAATGATATTGACATGAATATATAACTGTTTGTATCAAAAAATGATAGTTTAAACTGATATTTGCAGTTTTGATGCGGTTTTAGATACGATATGAATCGAAGAAGCCGATTTTGACTGGAATCTGTTTAAAATGACAAAGAAAAACCTATTATCAATTCAAGGAAGTGAATTTTTAAGTAGTTATCTGCAGTTTTAATGTAGATTTCAGTTCGCTAAGTTATGAAAATGCATGTTTTGGCTATAATCTTCCGTAAATCAAGGGCGAAAACCAATTATTTGTCCCAAAAGAAGGTGTTTTAAGTATATATCTGCATTTCTAAGGTAGATTTGGGCACAATAAGAGGCGAAAAAGCAGATTCTGACTAAGATTTTATCGAAATCGGCAACTATTTGACTCAGAAAGGTTGCCTTACGTCGAAATCTAATAGTTTATTAAGGTTTTCGTTACTAAAATGCCCAAAGACGCCGATTTTGACTAGAATTTGAAAGATATTGACATGAATATATAACTGTTTGTATCAAAAAATGATAGTTTAAACTGATATTTGCAGTTTTGATGCGGTTTTAGATACGATATGAATCGAAGAAGCCGATTTTGACTGGAATCTGTTTAAAATGACAAAGAAAAACCTATTATCAATTCAAGGAAGTGAATTTTTAAGTAGTTATCTGCAGTTTTAATGTAGATTTCAGTTCGCTAAGTTATGAAAATGCATGTTTTCGCTATAATCTTCCGTAAATCAAGGGCGAAAACCAATTATTTGTCCCAAAAGAAGGTGTTTTAAGTATATATCTGCATTTCTAAGGTAGATTAGGGTACAATAAGAGGCGAAAAAGCAGATTCTGACTAAGAATTTATCGAAATCGGCAACTATTTGACTCAGAATTGTTGCCTTACGTCGAAATCTAAGAGTTTATTAAGGTTTTCGTTACTAAAATGCCCAAAGACGCCGCTTTTGACTAGAATTTGAAAGATATTGACATGAATATATAACTGTTTGTATCAAAAAATGATAGTTTAAACTGATATTTGCAGTTTTGATGCGGTTTTAGGTACGATATGAGTCGAAGAAGCCGATTTTGACTGGAATCTGTTTAAAATGACAAAGAAAAACCTATTATCAATTCAAGGAAGTGAATTTTTAAGTAGTTATCTGCAGTTTTAATGTAGATTTCAGTCCGCTAAGTTATGAAAATGCATGTTTTGGCTATAATCTTCCGTAAATCAAGGGCGAAAACCAATTATTTGTCCCAAAAGAAGGTGTTTTAAGTATATATATGCATTTCTAAGGTAGATTTGGGTACAATAAGAGGCGAAAAAGCAGATTCTGACTAAGATTTTATCGAAATCGGCAACTATTTGACTCAGAATGGTTGCCTTACGTCGAAATCTAATAGTTTATTAATTTCTTTCAAACTTCATATCGTATCTAAAACCGCATCAAAACTGTAAATATCAGTTTAAACTATCATTTTTTGATACAAATAGTTATATATTCATGTCAATATCTTTCAAATTCTAGTCAAAATCGGCGTCTTTGGGCATTTTAGTAACGAAAACCTTAATAAACTTTTAGATTTCGACGTAAGGCAACAATTCTGAGAGAAATAGTTGCCGATTTCGATAAAATCTTAGTCAGAATCTGCTTTTTCGCCTCTTATTGTACCCAAATCTACCTTAGAAATGCAGATATATACTTAAAACACCTTCTTTTGGGACAAATAACTCCTTGATTTACGGAAGATTATAGCCAAAACATGCATTTTCATAACTTAGCGAACTGAAATCTACATTAAAACTGCAGATAACTACTTAAAAATTCACTTCCTTGAATTGATAATATGTTTTTCTTTGTCATTTTAAACAGATTCCAGTCAAAATCGGCTTCTTCGACTCATATCGTACCTAAAACCGCATCAAAACTGCAAATATCAGTTTAAACTATCATTTTTTGATACAAACAGTTATATATTCATGTCAATATCTTTCAAATTCTAGTCAAAATCGGCGTCTTTGGGCATTTTAGTAACGAAAACCTTAATAAACTATTAGATTTCGACGTAAGGCAACCATTCTGAGTCAAATAGTTGCCGATTTCGATAAAATCTTAGTCAGAATCTGCTTTTTCGCCTCTTATTGTACCCAAATCTACCTTAGAAATGCAGATATATATTTAAAACACCTTCTTTTGGGACAAATAATTGGTTTTCGCCCTTGATTTACGGAAGATTATAGCCAAAACATGCATTTTCATAACTTAGCGAACTGAAATCTACATTAAAACTGCAGATAACTACTTAAAAATTCACTTCCTTGAATTGATAATAGGTTTTTCTTTGTCATTTTAAACAGATTCCAGTCAAAATCGGCTTCTTCGACTCATATCGTACCTAAAACCGCATCAAAACTGCAAATATCAGTTTAAACTATCATTTTTTGATACAAACATAATATATTCATGTCAATATCTTTCAAATTCTAGTCAAAATCGGCGTCTTTGGGCATTTTAGTAACGAAAACCTTAATAAACTATTAGATTTCGACGTAAGGCAACCATTCTGAGTCAAATAGTTGCCGATTTCGATAAAATCTTAGTCAGAATCTGCTTTTTCGCCTCTTATTGTACCCAAATCTACCTTAGAAATGCAGATATATACTTAAAACACCTTCTTTTGGGACAAATAATTGGTTTTCGCCCTTGATTTACGGAAGATTATAGCCAAAACATGCATTTTCATAACTAAGCGAACTTATTTGTCCAAAAGAAGGTGTTTTAAGTATATATCTACATTTCTAAGGTAGATTTGGGTACAATAAGAGGCGAAAAAGCAGATTCTGACTAAGATTTTATCGAAATCGGCAACTAATTGACTCAGAATTGTTGCCTTACGTCGAAATCTAATAGTTTATTAAGGTTTTCGTTACTAAAATGCCCAAAGACGCCGATTTTGACTAGAATTTGAAAGATATTGACATGAATATATAACTGTTTGTATCAAAAAATGATAGTTTAAACTGATATTTGCAGTTTTGATGCGGTTTTAGGTACGATATGAGTCGAAGAAGCCGATTTTGACTGGAATCTGTTTAAAATGACAAAGAACAACCTATTATCAATTCAAGGAAGTGAATTTTTAAGTAGTTATCTGCAGTTTTAATGTAGATTTCAGTTCGCTAAGTTATGAAAATGCATGTTTTGGCTATAATCTTCCGTAAATCAAGGGCGAAAACCAATTATTTGTCCCAAAAGAAGGTGTTTTAAGTATATATCTGCATTTCTAAGGTGGATTTGGGTACAATAAGAGGCGAAAAAGCAGATTCTGACTAAGATTTTATCGAAATCGGCAACTATTTGACTCAGAAAGGTTGCCTTACGTCGAAATCTAATAGTTTATTAAGGTTTTCGTTACTAAAATGCCCAAAGACGCCGATTTTGACTAGAATTTGAAAGATATTGACATGAATATATAACTGTTTGTATCAAAAAATGATAGTTTAAACTGATATTTGCAGTTTTGATGCGGTTTTAGGTACGATATGAGTCGAAGAAGCCGATTTTGACTGGAATCTGTTTAAAATGACAAAGAAAAACCTATTATCAAGTCAAGGAAGTGAATTTTTAAGTAGTTATCTGCAGTTTTAATGTTGATTTCAGTTCGCTAAGTTATGAAAATGCATGTTTTGGCTATAATCTTCCGTAAATCAAGGGCGAAAACCAATTATTTGTCCCAAAAGAAGGTGTTTTAAGTATATATCTGCATTTCTAAGGTAGATTTGGGTACAATAAGAGGCGAAAAAGCAAATTCTGACTAAGATTTTATCGAAATCGGCAACTATTTGACTCAGAAAGGTTGCCTCACGTCGAAATCTAATAGTTTAATTAGGTTTTCGTTACTAAAATGCCCAAAGACGCCGATTTTGACTAGAATTTGAAAGATATTGACATGAATATATAACTGTTTGTATCAAAAAATGATAGTTTAAACTGATATTTGCAGTTTTGATGCGGTTTTAGATACGATATGAATCGAAGAAGCCGATTTTGACTGGAATCTGTTTAAAATGACGAAGAAAAACCTATTATCAATTCAAGGAAGTGAATTTTTAAGTAGTTATCTACAGTTTTAATGTAGACTTTAGTTCGCTAAATTATGAAAATGCATGTTTTGGCTATAATCTTCCGTAAATCAAGGGCGAAAACCAATTATTTGTCCCAAAAGAAGGTGCTTTAAGTATATATCTGCATTTCTAAGGTAGATTTGGGTACAATAAGACTCGAAAAAGCAGATTCTGACTAAGATTTTATCGAAATCGCAACTATTTGACTCAGAATGGTTGCCTTACGTCGAAATCTAATAGTTTATTAATTTCTTTCAAACTTCATATCGTATCTAAAACCGCATCAAAACTGCAAATATCAGTTTAAACTATCATTTTTTGATACAAATAGTTATATATTCATGTCAATATCTTTCAAATTCTAGTCAAAATCGGAGTCTTTGGGCATTTTAGTAACGAAAACCTTAATAAACAATTAGATTTCGACGTAAGGCAACCATTCTGAGTCAAACAGTTGCCGATTTCGATAAAATCTTAGTCAGAATCTGCTTTATCGCCTCTTATTGTACCCAAATCTACCTTACAAATGCAGATATATACTTAAAACACCTTCTTTTGGGACAAATAACTGGTCTTGGCCCTTGATTTACGGAAGATTATAGTCAAAACATGCATTTTCATAACTTAGCGAACTGAAATCTACATTAAAACTGCAGATAACTACCTAAAAATTCACTTCCTTGAATTGATAATATGTTTTTGTCATTTTAAACAGATTCCAGTCAAAATCGGCTTCTTCGACTCATATCGTACCTAAAACCGCATCAAAACTGCAAATATCAGTTTAAACTATCATTTTTTGATACAAACAGCTATATATTCATGTCAATATCTTTCAAATTCTAGTCAAAATCGGCGTCTTTGGGCATTTTAGTAACGAAAACCTTAATAAACAATTAGATTTCGACGTAAGGCAACCATTCTGAGTCAAACAGTTGCCGATTTCGATAAAATCTTAGTCAGAATCTGCTTTTTCGCCTCTTATTGTACCCAAATCTACCTTAGAAATGCAGATATATACTTAAAACACCTTCTTTTGGGACAAATAATTGGTTTTCGCGCTTGATTTACGGAAGATTATAGCCAAAACATGCATTTTCATAACTTAGCGAACTGAAATCTACATTAAAACTGCAGATAACTACTTAAAAATTCACTTCCTTGAATTGATAATAGGTTTTTCTTTGTCATTTTAAACAGATTCCAATCAAAATCGGCTTCTTCGATTCATATCGTATCTAAAACCGCATCAAAACTGCAAATATCAGTTTAAACTATCATTTTTTGATACAAACAGTTATATATTCATGTCAATATCTTTCAAATTCTAGTCAAAATCGGCGTCTTTGGGCATTTTAGTAACGAAAACCTTAAAAAACTATTAGATTTCGACGTAAGGCAACCATTCTGAGTCAAATAGTTGCCGATTTCGATAAAATCTTAGTCAGAATCTGCTTTTTCGCCTCTTATTGTACCCAAATCTACCTTAGAAATGTAGATATATACTTAAAACACCTTCTTTTGGGACAAATAATTGGTTTTCGCCCTTGATTTACGGAAGATTATAGCCAAAACATGCATTTTCATAACTTAGCGAACTGAAATCTACATTAAAACTGCAGATAACTACTTAAAAATTCACTTCCTTGAATTGATAATAGGTTGCTCTTTGTCATTTTAAACAGATTCCAGACAAAATCGGCTTCTTCGACTCATATCGTACCTAAAACCGCATCAAAACTGCAAATATCAGTTTAAACTATCATTTTTTGATACAAACAGTTATATATTCATGTCAATATTTTTCAAATTCTAGTCAAAATCGGCGTCTTTGGGCATTTTAGTAACGAAAACCTTAATAAACCATTAGATTTCGACGTAAGGCAACCATTCTGAGTCAAATAGTTGCCGATTTCGATAAAATCTTAGTCAGAATCTGCTTTTTCGCCTCTTATTGTATCCAAATCTACCTTAGAAATGTAGATATATACTTAAAACACCTTCTTTTGGGAGAAATAATTGGTTTTCGCCCTTGATTTACGGAAGATTATAGCCAAAACATGCATTTTCATAACTTAGCGAACTAAAATATACATTAAAACTGCAGATAACTACTTAAAAATTCACTTCCTTGAATTGATAATAGGTTTTTCTTTGTCATTTTAAACAGATTCCAATCAAAATCGGCTTCTTCGACTCATATCGTACCTAAAACCGCATCAAAACTGCAAATATCAGTTTAAACTATCATTTTTTGATACAAACAGTTATATATTCATGTCAATATCTTTCAAATTCTAGTCAAAATCGGCGTCTTTGGGCATTTTAGTAACGAAAACCTTAATAAACTATTAGATTTCGACGTAAGGCAACCATTCTGAGTCAAATGGTTGCCGATTTCGATAAAATCTTAGTCAGAATCTGCTTTTTCGCCTCTTATTGTACCCAAATCTACCTTAGAAATGCAGATATATACTTAAAACACCTTCTTTTGGGACAAATAATTGGTTTTCGCCCTTGATTTACGGAAGACTATAGCCAAAACATGCATTTTCATAACCAATTATTTGTCCCAAAAGAAGGTGTTTTAAGTATATATCTGCATTTCTAAGGTAGATTTGGGTACAATAAGAGGCGAAAAAGCAGATTCTGACTGAGATTTTATCGAAATCGGCAACTATTTGACTCAGAAAGTTTGCCTTACGTCGAAATCTAATAGTTTATTAAGGTTTTCGTTACTAAAATGCCCAAAGACGCCGATTTTGACTAGAATTTGAAAGATATTGACATGAATATATAACTGTTTGTATCAAAAAATGATAGTTTAAACTGATATTTGCAGTTTTGATGCGGTTTTAGATACGATATGAATCGAAGAAGCCGATTTTGACTGGAATCTGTTTAAAATGACAAAGAAAAACCTATTATCAATTCAAGGAAGTGAATTTTTAAGTAGTTATCTGCAGTTTTAATGTAGATTTCAGTTCGCTAAGTTATGAAAATGCATGTTTTGGCTATAATCTTCCGTAAATCAAGGGCGAAAACCAATTATTTGTCCCAAAAGAAGGTGTTTTAAGTATATATCTGCATTTCTAAGGTAGATTTGGGTACAATAAGAATCGAAAAAGCAGATTCTGACTAAGATTTTATCGAAATCGGCAACTATTTTACTCAGAATGGTTGCCTTACGTCGAAATCTAATAGTTTATTAAGGTTTTCGTTACTAAAATGCCCAAAGACGCCGATTTTGACTAGAATTTGAATGATATTGACATGAATATATAACTGTTTGTATCAAAAAATTATAGTTTAAACTGATATTTGCAGTTTTGATGCGGTTTTAGATACGATATGAATCGAAGAAGCCGATTTTGACTGGAATCTGTTTAAAATGACAAAGAAAAAGCTATTATCAATTCAAGGAAGTGAATTTTTAAGTAGTTATCTGCAGTTTTAATGCAGATTTCAGTTCGCTAAGTTATGAAAATGCATGTTTTGGCTATAATCTTCCGTAAATCAAGGGCGAAAACCAATTATTTGTCCCAAAAGAAGGTGTTTTAAGTATATATCTGCATTTCTAAGGTAGATTTGGGTACAATAAGAGGCGAAAAAGCAGATTCTGACTAAGATTTTATCGAAATCGGCAACTATTTGACTCAGAATGGTTGCCTTACGTCGAAATCTAATAGTTTATTAAGGTTTTCGTTACTAAAATGCCCAAAGACGCCGATTTTGACTAGAATTTGAATGATATTGACATGAATATATAACTGTTTGTATCAAAAAATGATAGTTTAAACTGATATTTGCAGTTTTGATGCGGTTTTAGATACGATATGAATCGAAGAAGCCGATTTTGACTGGAATCTGTTTAAAATGACAAAGAAAAACCTATTATCAATTCAAGGAAGTGAATTTTTAAGTAGTTATCTGCAGTTTTAATGCAGATTTCAGTTCGCTAAGTTATGAAAATGCATGTTTTGGCTATAATCTTCGGTAAATCAAGCGCGAAAACCAATTATTTGTCCCAAAAGAAGGTGTTTTAAGTATATATCTGCATTTCTAAGGTAGATTTGGGTACAATAAGAGGCGAAAAAGCAGATTCTGACTAAGATTTTATCGAAATCGGCAACTATTTGACTCAGAAAGGTTGCCTTACGTCGAAATCTAATAGTTTATTAAGGTTTTCGTTACTAAAATGCCCAAAGACGCCGATTTTGACTAGAATTTGAAAGATATTGACATGAATATATAACTGTTTGTATCAAAAAATGATAGTTTAAACTGATATTTGCAGTTTTGATGCGGTTTTAGATACCATATGAATCGAAGAAGCCGATTTTGACTGGAATCTGTTTAAAATGATAAAGAAAAACCTATTATCAATTCAAGGAAGTGAATTTTTAAGTAGTTATCTGCAGTTTTAATGTAGATTTCAGTTCGCTAAGTTATGAAAATGCATGTTTTGGCTATAATCTTCGGTAAATCAAGCGCGAAAACCAATTATTTGTCCCAAAAGAAGGTGTTTTAAGTATATATCTGCATTTCTAAGGTAGATTTGGGTACAATAAGAGGCGAAAAAGCAGATTCTGACTAAGATTTTATCGAAATCGGCAACTATTTAACTCAGAAAGGTTGCCTTACGTCGAAATCTAATAGTTTATTAAGGTTTTCGTTACTAAAATGCCCAAAGACGCCGATTTTGACTAGAATTTGAAAGATATTGACATGAATATATAACTGTTTGTATCAAAAAATGATAGTTTAAACTGATATTTGCAGTTTTGATGCGGTTTTAGATACGATATGAATCGAAGAAGCCGATTTTGACTGGAATCTGTTTAAAATGACAAAGAAAAACCTATTATCAATTCAAAGAAGTGAATTTTTAAGTAGTTATCTGCAGTTTTAATGTAGATTTCAGTTCGCTAAGTTATGAAAATGCATGTTTTGGCTATAATCTTCCGTAAATCAAGGGCGAAAACCAATTATTTGTCCCAAAAGAAGGTGTTTTAAGTATATATCTGCATTTCTAAGGTAGATTTGGGTACAATAAGAGGCGAAAAAGCAGATTCTGACTAAGATTTTATCGAAATCGGCAACTATTTGACTCAGAAAAGTTGCCTCACGTCGAAATCTAATAGTTTATTAAGGTTTTCCTTACTAAAATGTCCAAAGACGCCGATTTTGACTAGAATTTGAAAGATATTGACATGAATATATAACTGTTTGTATCAAAAAATGATATCGAAGAAGCCGATTTTGACTGGAATCTGTTTAAAATGACAAAGAAAAACCTATTATCAATTCAAGGAAGTGAATTTTTAAGTAGTTATCTGCAGTTTTAATGTAGATTTCAGTTCGCTAAATTATGAAAATGCATGTTTTGGCTATAATCTTCCGTAAATCAAGGGCGAAAACCAATTATTTGTCACAAAAGAAGGTGCTTTAAGTATGTATCTGCATTTCTAAGGTAGATTTGGGTACAATAAGTGGCGAAAAAGCAGATTCTGACTAAGATTTTATCGAAATCGGCAACTATTTGACTCAGAATGGTTGCCTTACGTCGAAATCTAATAATTTATTAAGGTTTTCGTTACTAAAATTCCCAAAGACGCCGATTTTGACTAGAATTTGAAAGATATTGACATGAATATGTAACTGTTTGTATCAAAAAATGATAGTTTAAACTGATATTTGCAGTTTTGATGCGGTGTTAGGTACGATATGAGTCGACGAAGCCGATTTTGACTAAAATCTGTTTAAAATGACAAAGAAAAACCTATTATCAATTCAAGGAAGTGAATTTTTAAGTAGTTATCTGCAGTTTTAATGTAGATTTTAGTTCGCTAAGTTATGAAAATACATGTTTTGGCTATAATCTTCCGTAAATCAAGGGCGAAAACCAATTATTTGTCCCAAAAGAAGGTGTTTCAAGTATATATCTGCATTTCTAAGGTAGATTTGGGTACAATAAGAGGCGAAAAAGCAGATTCTGACTAAGATTTTATCGAAATCGGCAACTATTTGACTCAGAAAGGTTGCATTACGTCGAAATCTAATAGTTTATTAAGGTTTTCGTTACTAAAATGCCCAAAGACGCCGATTTTGACTAGAATTTGAAAGATATTGACATGAATATATAACTGTTTGTATCAAAAAATGATAGTTTAAACTGATATTTGCAGTTTTGATGCGGCTTTAGATACGATATGAATCGAAGAAGCCGATTTTGACTGGAATCTGTTTAAAATGACAAAGAAAAACCTATTATCAATTCAAGGAAGTGAATTTTTAAGTAGTTATCTGCAGTTTTAATGTAGATTTCCCTACCTAATGCAAACGGCCATTGCTTTGCTTGAAATATATATTTTCAAATTAACAGCTCAGCCTAGAAATTTTTCTCAAATATGGGGATTGAATACATAAATTTATAAAAATATAATGGACTTATATTTCAACGCATGGCACATCACCAGAAATAGTTCGACTTTCAAACAGATTTAGCTTTGGTCGGTCGGTTAAGGCGTCTGACTAGAAATCAGATTCTCTATCAGCATAGGTTCGAAACCTACCTGCTGCAAACGAACATTGTTTTGCTTGAAATATAATTTTTGTAATTAGCAGCTCAGCCAAGAAAATTTTGTCAATTATGGGGATTGAGTGCATAAATTTATAACAATATAATGCCCTTATATTTCAAAGCATGGCACATCACCAGAAATGGTTCTACTTTCAAACAGATTTAGCCATGGTCTGTCCGTTAAAGCGTCTGTCTAGAAATCAGATTCCCCATGGCAGCGCAGTTTCGAAACCTACCTAATGCAAACGGCCATTGTTTTGCTTAAAATATATATTTTCTAATTAACAGCTCAGCCTAGAAATTTTTCTCAAATATGGGGATTGAATACATAAATTTATAAAAATATAATGGACTTATATTTCAACGCATGGCACATCACCAGAAATAGTTCGACTTTCAAACAGATTTAGCTTTGGTCGGTCGGTTAAGGCGTCTGACTAGAAATCAGATTCTCTATCAGCATAGGTTCGAAACCTACCTACTGCAAACGACCATTTGTTTTGCTTGAAATATAATTTTTGTTATTAGCAGTTCAGTCCAGAAAACATGCATTTTCATAACTTAGCGAACTGAAATCTACATTAAAACTGCAGATAACTAATTAAAAATTCACTTCCTTGAATTGATAATAGGTTTTTCTTTGTCATTTTAAACAGATTCCAGTCAAAATCGGCTTCTTCGATTCATATCGTATCTAAAACCGCATCAAAACTGCAAATATCAGTTTAAACTATCATTTTTTGATACAAACAGTTATATATTCATGTCAATATCTTTTAAATTCTAGTCAAAATCGGCGTCTTTGGGCATTTTAGTAACGAAAACCTTAATAAACTATTAGATTTCGACGTAAGGCAACCTTTCTGAGTCAAATAGTTGCCGATTTCGATAAAATCTTAGTCAGAATCTGCTTTTTCGCCTCTTATTGTACCCAAATCTACCTTAGAAATGCAGATATATACTTAAAACACCTTCTTTTGGGACAAATAATTGGTTTTCGCCCTTGATTTACGGAAGATTATAGCCAAAACATGCATTTTCATAACTTAGCGAACTGAAATCTACATTAAAACTGCAGATAACTACTTAAAAATTCACTTCCTTGAATTGATAATAGTGTGTTCTTTGTCATTTTAAACAGATTCCAGTCAAAATCGGCTTCTTCGACTCATATCGTACCTAAAACCGCATCAAAACTGCAAATATCAGTTTAAACTATCATTTTTTGATACAAACAGTTATATATTCATGTCAATATCTTACAAATTCTAGTCAAAATGTGCGTCTTTGGGCATTCTAGTAACGAAAACCTTAATAAACTATTAGATTTCGACGTAAGGCAACCATTCTGAGTCAAATAGTTGCCGATTTCGATAAAATCTTAGTCAGAATCTGCTTTTTCGCCTCTTATTGTACCCAAATCTACCTTAGAAATGCAGATATATACTTAAAACACCTTCTTTTGGGACAAATAATTGGTTTTCGCCCTTGATTTATGGAAGATTATAGCCAAAACATGCATTTTCATAACTTAGCGAACTGAAATCTACATTAAAACTGCAGATAACTACTTAAAAATTCACTTCCTTGAATTGATAATAGGTTTTTCTTTGTCATTTTAAACAGATTCCAGTCAAAATGGGCTTCTTCGACTCATATCGTACCTAAAACCGCATCAAAACTGGAAATACCAGTTTAAACTATCATTTTTTGATACAAACAGTTATATATTCATGGCAATATCTTTCAAATTCTAGTCAAAATCGGCGTCTTTGGGCATTTTAGTAACGAAAACCTTAATAAACTATTAGATTTCGACGTAAGGCAACCATTCTGAGTCAAATAGTTGCCGATTTCGATAAAATCTTAGTCAGAATCTGCTTTTTCGCCTCTTATTGTACCCAAATCTACCTTAGAAATGCAGATATATACTTAGAACACCTTCTTTTGGGACAAATAATTGGTTTTCGCCATTGATTTACGGAAGATTATAGCCAAAACATGCATTATCATAATTTAGCGAACTGAAATCTACATTAAAACTGCAGATAACTACTTAAAAATTCACTTCCTTGAATTGATAATAGGTTTTTCTTTGTCATTTTAAACAGACTCCAGTCAAAATCGGCTTCTTCGACTCATATCGTACCTAAAAATGCATTAAAACTGCAAATATCAGTTTAAACTATCAGTTTTTGATACAAACAGTTATATATTCATGTCAATATCTTTCAAATTCTAGTCAAAATCGGCGTTTTTGGGCATTTTAGTAACGAAAACCTTAATAACCTATTAGATTTCGACGTAAGGCAACCATTCTGAGTCAAATAGTTGCCGATTTCGATAAAATCCTAGTCAGAATCTGCTTTTTCGCCTCTTATTGTACCCAAATCTACCTTAGAAATGCAGATATATACTTAAAACACCTTCTTTTGGGACAAATAATTGGTTTTCGCCCTTGATTTACGGAAGATTTTAGCCAAAACATGCATTTTCATAACTTAGCGAACTGAAATCTACATTAGAACTGCAGATAACTACTTAAAAATTCACTTCCTTGAATTGATAATAGGTTTTTCTTTGTCATTTTAAACAGATTCCAGTCAAAATCGGCTTCTTCGATTCATGTCGTATCTAAAACCGCATCAAAACTGCAAATATCAGTTTAAACTATCCTTTTTTGATACAAACAGTTATATATTCATGTCAATATCTTTCAAATTCTAGTCAAAATCGGCGTCTTTGGGCATTTTAGTAACGAAATCCTTAATAAACTATTAGATTTCGACGTAAGGCAACCTTTCTGAGTCAAATAGTTGCCGATTTCGATAAAATCTTAGTCAGAATCTGCTTTTTCGCCTCTTATTGTACCCAAATCTACTTTAGAAATGCAGATATATACTTAGAACACCTTCTTTTGGGACAAATAATTGGTTTTCGCCCTTGATTTACGGAAGATTATAGCCAAAACATGCATTTTCATAACTTAGCGAACTGAAATCTACATTAAAACTGCAGATAACTACCTAAAAATTCACTTCCTTGAATTGATAATAGGTTTTTCTTTGTCATTTTAAACAGACTCCAGTCAAAATCGGCTTCTTCGACTCATATCGTACCTAAAACCGCATCAAAACTGCAAATATCAGTTTAAACTATCATTTTTTGATACAAACAGTTATATATTCATGTCAATATCTTTCAAATTCTAGTCAAAATCGGCGTCTTTGGGCATTTTAGTATCGAAAACCTTAATAAACTATTAGATTTCGACGTAAGGCAACCATTCTGAGTCAAATAGTTGCCGATTTCGATAAAATCCTAGTCAGAATCTGCTTTTTCGCCTCTTATTGTACCCAAATCTACCTTAGAAATGCAGATATATACTTAAAACACCTTCTTTTGGGACAAATAATTGGTTTTCGCCCTTGATTTACGGAAGATTATAGCCAAAACATGCATTTTCATAACTTAGCGAACTGAAATCTACATTAGAACTGCAGATAACTACTTAAAAATTCACTTCCTTGAATTGATAATAGGTTTTTCTTTGTCATTTTAAACAGATTCCAGTCAAAATCGGCTTCTTCGATTCATATCGTACATAAAACCGCATCAAAACTGCAAGTATCAGTTTAAACTATCATTTTTTGATACAAACAGTTATATATTCATGTCAATATCTTTCAAATTCTAGTCAAAATCGTCGTCTTTGGGCATTTTAGTAACGAAAACATTAATAAAATATTAGATTTCGACGTAAGGCAAATTTTAGTCAGAATCTGCTTTTTCGCCTCTTATTGTACCCAAATCTACCTTAGAAATGTAGATATATACTTAAAACACCTTCTTTTGGGACAAATAATTGGTTTTCGCCCTTGATTTACGGAAGATTATAGCCAAAACATGCATTTTCATAACTTAGCGAACTGAAATATACATTAAAACTGCAGATAACTACTTAAAAATTCACTTCCTTGAATTGATAATAGGTTTTTCTTTGTCATTTTAAACAGATTAAAATCAAAATCGGCTTCTTCGATTCATATCGTACCTAAAACCGCATCAAAACTGCAAATATCAGTTTAAACTATCATTTTTTGATACAAACAGTTATATATTCATGTCAATATCTTTCAAATTCTAGTCAAAATCGGCGTCTTTGGGCATTTTAGTAACGAAAACCTTAATAAACTATTAGATTTCGACGTAAGGCACCCATTCTGAGTCAAATAGTTGCCGATTTCGATAAAATCTTAGTCAGAATCTGCTTTTTCGCCTCTTATTGTACCCAAATCTACCTTAGAAATGCAGATATATACTTAAAACCCCTTCTTTTGGGACAAATAGTTGGTTTTCGCCCTTGATTTACGGAAGATTATAGCCAAAACATGCATTTTCATAACTAAGCGAACTTATTTGTCCCAAAAGAAGATTTACGGAAGATTATAGCCAAAACATGCATTTTCATAACTTAGCGAACTGAAATCTACATTAAAACTGCAGATAACTACTTTAAAATTCACTTCCTTGAATTGATAATAGGTTTTTCTTTGTCATTTTAAACAGATTCCAGTCAAAATCGGCTTCTTCGATTCATATCGTATCTAAAACCGCATCAAAACTGCAAATATCAGTTTAAACTATCATTTTTTGATACAAACAGTTATATATTCATGTCAATATCTTTTAAATTCTAGTCAAAATCGGCGTCTTTGGGCATTTTAGTAACGAAAACCTTAATAAACTATTAGATTTCGACGTAAGGCAACCTTTCTGAGTCAAATAGTTGCCGATTTCGATAAAATCTTAGTCAGAATCTGCTTTTTCGCCTCTTATTGTACCCAAATCTACCTTAGAAATGCAGATATATACTTAAAACACCTTCTTTTGGGACAAATAATTGGTTTTCGCCCTTGATTTACGGAAGATTATAGCCAAAACATGCATTTTCATAACTTAGCGAACTGAAATCTACATTAGAACTGCAGATAACTACTTAAAAATTCACTTCCTTGAATTGATAATAGGTTTTTCTTTGTCATTTTAAACAGATTCCAGTCAAAATCGGCTTCTTCGATTCATATCGTATCTAAAACCGCATCAAAACTGCAAATATCAGTTTAAACTATCCTTTTTTGATACAAACAGTTATATATTCATGTCAATATCTTTCAAATTCTAGTCAAAATCGGCGTCTTTGGGCATTTTAGTAACGAAAACCTTAATAAACTATTAGATTTCGACGTAAGGCAACCTTTCTGAGTCAAATAGTTGCCGATTTCGATAAAATCTTAGTCAGAATCTGCTTTTTCGCCTCTTATTGTACCCAAATCTACCTTAGAAATGCAGATATATACTTAGAACACCTTCTTTTGGGACAAATAATTGGTTTTCGCCCTTGATTTACGGAAGATTATAGCCAAAACATGCATTATCATAACTTAGCGAACTGAAATCTACATTAAAACTGCAGATAACTACTTAAAAATTCACTTCCTTGAATTGATAATAGGTTTTTCTTTGTCATTTTAAACAGACTCCAGTCAAAATCGGCTTCTTCGACTCATATCGTACCTAAAACCGCATCAAAACTGCAAATATCAGTTTAAACTATCATTTTTTGATACAAACAGTTATATATTCATGTCAATATCTTACAAATTCTAGTCAAAATGTGCGTCTTTGGGCATTCTAGTAACGAAAACCTTAATAAACTATTAGATTTCGACGTAAGGCAACCATTCTGAGTCAAATAGTTGCCGATTTCGATAAAATCTTAGTCAGAATCTGCTTTTTCGCCTCTTATTGTACCCAAATCTACCTTAGAAATGCAGATATATACTTAGAACACCTTCTTTTGGGACAAATAATTGGTTTTCGCCCTTGATTTACGGAAGATTATAGCCAAAACATGCATTATCATAACTTAGCGAACTGAAATCTACATTAAAACTGCAGATAACTACTTAAAAATTCACTTCCTTGAATTGATAATAGGTTTTTCTTTGTCATTTTAAACAGACTCCAGTCAAAATCGGCTTCTTCGACTCATATCGTACCTAAAACCGCATCAAAACTGCAAATATCAGTTTAAACTATCATTTTTTGACACAAACAGTTATATATTCATGTCAATATCTTTCAAATTCTAGTCAAAATCGGCGTCTTTGGGCATTTTAGTAACGAAAACCTTAATAAACTATTAGATTTCGACGTAAGGCAACCATTCTGAGTCAAATAGTTGCCGATTTCGATAAAATCCTAGTCAGAATCTGCTTTTTCGCCTCTTATTGTACCCAAATCTACCTTAGAAATGCAGATATATACTTAAAACACCTTCTTTTGGGACAAATAATTGGTTTTCGCCCTTGATTTACGGAAGATTATAGCCAAAACATGCATTTTCATAACTTAGCGAACTGAAATCTACATTAGAACTGCAGATAACTACTTAAAAATTCACTTCCTTGAATTGATAATAGGTTTTTCTTTGTCATTTTAAACAGATTCCAGTCAAAATCGGCTTCTTCGATTCATATCGTATCTAAAACCGCATCAAAACTGCAAATATCAGTTTAAACTATCATTTTTTGATACAAACAGTTATATATTCATGTCAATATCTTTCAAATTCTAGTCAAAATCGGCGTCTTTGGGCATTTTAGTAACGAAAACCTTAATAAACTATTAGATTTCGACGTAAGGCAACCATTCTGAGTCAAATAGTTGCCGATTTCGATAAAATCCTAGTCAGAATCTGCTTTTTCGCCTCTTATTGTACCCAAATCTACCTTAGAAATGCAGATATATACTTAAAACACCTTCTTTTGGGACAAATAATTGGTTTTCGCCCTTGATTTACGGAAGATTATAGCCAAAACATGCATTTTCATAACTTAGCGAACTGAAATCTACATTAGAACTGCAGATAACTACTTAAAAATTCACTTCCTTGAATTGATAATAGGTTTTTCTTTGTCATTTTAAACAGATTCCAGTCAAAATCGGCTTCTTCGATTCATATCGTATCTAAAACCGCATCAAAACTGCAAATATCAGTTTAAACTATCCTTTTTTGATACAAACAGTTATATATTCATGTCAATATCTTTCAAATTCTAGTCAAAATCGGCGTCTTTGGGCATTTTAGTAACGAAAACCTTAATAAACTATTAGATTTCGACGTAAGGCAACCATTCTGAGTCAAATAGTTGCCGATTTCGATAAAATCTTAGTCAGAATCTGCTTTTTCGCCTCTTATTGTACCCAAATCTACCTTAGAAATGTAGATATATACTTAAAACACCTTCTTTTGGGACAAATAAGTTCGCTTAGTTATGAAAATGCATGTTTTGGCTATAATCTTCCGTAAATCAAAGGCGAAAACCAATTATTTGTCCCAAAAGAAGGTGTTTTAAGTATATATCTGCATTTCTAAGGTAGATTTGGGTACAATAAGAGGCCAAAAGCAGATTCTGACTAAGATTTTATCGAAATCGGCAACTATTTGACTCAGAATGGTTGCCTTACGTCGAAATCTAATAGTTTATTAAGGTTTTCGTTACTAAAATGCCCAAAGTCGCAGATTTTGACTAGAATTTGAAAGATATTGACATGAATATATAACTGTTTGTATCAAAAAATGATAGTTTAAACTGATATTTGCAGTTTTGATGCGGTTTTAGGCACGATATGAGTCGAAGAAGCAGATTTTGACTGGAATCTGTTTAAAATGACAAAGAAAAACCTATTATCAATTCAAGGAAGTGAATTTTTAAGTAGTTATCTGCAGTTTAAATGTAGATTTCAGTTCGCTAAGTTATGAAAATGCATGTTTTGGCTATAATCTTCCGTAAATCAAGGGCGAAAACCAATTATTTGTCCCAAAAGGTGTTTTAAATATATATCTGCATTTCTAAGGTAGATTTGGGTACAATAAAAGGCGAAAAAGCAGATTCTGACTAAGATTTTATCGAAATCGGCAACTATTTGACTCAGAATGGTTGCCTTACGTCGAAATCTAATAGTTTATTAAGGTTTTCGTTACTAAAATGCCCAAAGACGCCGATTTTGACTAGAATTTGAAAGATATTGACATGAATATATAACTGTTTGTATCAAAAAATGATAGTTTAAACTGATATTTGCAGTTTTGATGCGGTTTTAGGTACGATATGAGTCGAAGAAGCCGATTTTGACTGGAATCTGTTTAAAATGACAAAGAAAAACATATTATCAATTCAAGGAAGTGAATTTTTAAGTAGTTATCTGCAGTTTTAATGTAGATTTCAGTTCGCTAAGTTATGAAAATGCATGTTTTGGCTATAATCTTCCGTAAATCAAGGGCCAAGACCAGTTATTTGTCCCAAAAGAAGGTGTTTTAAGTATATATCTGCATTTCTAAGGTAGATTTGGGTACAATAAGAGGCGAAAAAGCAGATTCTGACTAAGATTTTATCGAAATCGGCAACTATTTGACTCAGAATGGTTGCCTTACGTCGAAATCTAATAGTTTATTAAGGTTTTCGTTACTAAAATGCCCAAAGAAGCCGATTTTGACTAGAATTTGAAAGATATTGACATGAATATATAACTATTTGTATCAAAAAATGATAGTTTAAACTGATATTTGCAGTTTTGATGCGGTTTTAGATACGATATGAAGTTTGAAAGAAATTAATAAACTATTAGATTTCGACGTAAGGCAACCTTTCTGAGTCAAATAGTTGCCGATTTCGATAAAATCCTAGTCAGAATCTGCTTTTTCGCCTCTTATTGTACCCAAATCTACCTTAGAAATGCAGATATATACTTAAAACACCTTCTTTTGGGACAAATAATTGGTTTTCGCCCTTGATTTACGGAAGATTATAGACAAAACATGCATTTTCATAACTTAGCGAACTGAAATCTACATTAAAACTGCAGATAACTACTTAAAAATTCACTTCCTTGAATTCATAATAGGTTTTTCTTTGTCATTTTAAATAGATTCCAGTTAAAATCGGCTTCTTCGATTCATATCGTATCTAAAACCGCATCAAAACTGCAAATATCAGTTTAAACTATCATTTTTTGATACAAACAGTTATATATTATATTCATGTCAATATCTTTCAAATTCTAGTCAAAATCGGCGTCTTTGGGCATTTTAGTAACGAAAACCTTAATAAACTATTAGATTTCGACGTAAGGCAACCATTCTGAGTCAAATAGTTGCCGATTTCGATAAAATCTTAGTCAGAATCTGCTTTTTCGCCTCTTATTGTACCCAAATCTACCTTAGAAATGTAGATATATACTTAAAACACCTTCTTTTGGGACAAATAAGTTCGCTTAGTTATGAAAATGCATGTTTTGGCTATAATCTTCCGTAAATCAAAGGCGAAAACCAATTATTTGTCCCAAAAGAAGGTGTTTTAAGTATATATCTGCATTTCTAAGGTAGATTTGGGTACAATAAGAGGCCAAAAGCAGATTCTGACTAAGATTTTATCGAAATCGGCAACTATTTGACTCAGAATGGTTGCCTTACGTCGAAATCTAATAGTTTATTAAGGTTTTCGTTACTAAAATGCCCAAAGTCGCAGATTTTGACTAGAATTTGAAAGATATTGACATGAATATATAACTGTTTGTATCAAAAAATGATAGTTTAAACTGATATTTGCAGTTTTGATGCGGTTTTAGGCACGATATGAGTCGAAGAAGCAGATTTTGACTGGAATCTGTTTAAAATGACAAAGAAAAACCTATTATCAATTCAAGGAAGTGAATTTTTAAGTAGTTATCTGCAGTTTAAATGTAGATTTCAGTTCGCTAAGTTATGAAAATGCATGTTTTGGCTATAATCTTCCGTAAATCAAGGGCGAAAACCAATTATTTGTCCCAAAAGGTGTTTTAAATATATATCTGCATTTCTAAGGTAGATTTGGGTACAATAAAAGGCGAAAAAGCAGATTCTGACTAAGATTTTATCGAAATCGGCAACTATTTGACTCAGAATGGTTGCCTTACGTCGAAATCTAATAGTTTATTAAGGTTTTCGTTACTAAAATGCCCAAAGACGCCGATTTTGACTAGAATTTGAAAGATATTGACATGAATATATAACTGTTTGTATCAAAAAATGATAGTTTAAACTGATATTTGCAGTTTTGATGCGGTTTTAGGTACGATATGAGTCGAAGAAGCCGATTTTGACTGGAATCTGTTTAAAATGACAAAGAAAAACATATTATCAATTCAAGGAAGTGAATTTTTAAGTAGTTATCTGCAGTTTTAATGTAGATTTCAGTTCGCTAAGTTATGAAAATGCATGTTTTGGCTATAATCTTCCGTAAATCAAGGGCCAAGACCAGTTATTTGTCCCAAAAGAAGGTGTTTTAAGTATATATCTGCATTTCTAAGGTAGATTTGGGTACAATAAGAGGCGAAAAAGCAGATTCTGACTAAGATTTTATCGAAATCGGCAACTATTTGACTCAGAATGGTTGCCTTACGTCGAAATCTAATAGTTTATTAAGGTTTTCGTTACTAAAATGCCCAAAGAAGCCGATTTTGACTAGAATTTGAAAGATATTGACATGAATATATAACTATTTGTATCAAAAAATGATAGTTTAAACTGATATTTGCAGTTTTGATGCGGTTTTAGATACGATATGAAGTTTGAAAGAAATTAATAAACTATTAGATTTCGACGTAAGGCAACCATTCTGAGTCAAATAGTTGCCGATTTCGATAAAATCTAAGTCAGAATCTGCTTTTTCGCCTCTTATTGTACCCAAATCTACCTTAGAAATGCAGATATATACTTAAAACACCTTCTTTTGGGACAAATAATTGGTTTTCGCCCTTGATTTACGGAAGATTATAGCCAAAACATGCATTTTCATAACTTAGCGAACTGAAATCTACATTAAAACTGCAGATAACTACTTAAAAATTCACTTCCTTGAATTGATAATAGATTTTTCTTTGTCATTTTAAACAGATTCCAGTCAAAATCGGCTTCTTCGATTCATATCGTATCTAAAACCGCATCAAAACTGCAAATATCAGTTTAAACTATCATTTTTTGATACAAACAGTTATATATTCATGTCAATATCTTTCAAATTCTAGTCAAAATCGGCGTCTTTGGGCATTTTAGTAACGAAAACCTTAATAAACTATTAGATTTCGACGTAAGGCAACCTTTCTGAGTCAAATAGTTGCCGATTTCGATAAAATCTTAGTCAGAATCTGCTTTTTCGCCTCTTATTGTACCCAAATCTACCTTAGAAATGCAGATATATACTTAAAACACCTTCTTTTGGAACAAATAATTGGTTTTCGCCCTTGATTTACGGAAGATAATAGCCAAAACATGCATTTTCATAACTTAGCGAACTGAAATCTACATTAAAACTGCAGATAACTACTTAAAAATTCACTTCCTTGAATTGATAATAGGTTTTTCTTTGTCATTTTAAACAGATTCCAGTCAAAATCGGCTTCTTCGATTCATATCGTATCTAAAACCGCATCAAAACTGCAAAAATCAGTTTAAACTATCATTTTTTGATACAAACAGTTATATATTCATGTCAATATCTTTCAAATTCTAGTCAAAATCGGCGTCTTTGGGCATTTTAGTAACGAAAACCTTAATAAACTATTAGATTTCGACGTAAGGCAACCATTCCGAGTCAAATAGTTGCCGATTTCGATAAAATCTTAGTCAGAATCTGCTTTTTCGCCTCTTATTGTACCCAAATCTACCTTAGAAATGCAGATATATATTTAAAACACCTTCTTTTGGGACAAATAATTGGTTTTCGCCCTTGATTTACGGAAGATTATAGCCAAAACATGCATTTTCATAACTTAGCGAACTGAAATCTACATTAAAACTGCAGATAACTACTTAAAAATTCACTTCCTTGAATTGATAATAGGTTGTTCTTTGTCATTTTAAACAGATTCCAGTCAAAATCGGCTTCTTCGACTCATATCGTACCTAAAACCGCATCAAAACTGCAAATATCAGTTTAAACTATCATTTTTTGATACAAACAGTTATATATTCATGTCAATATCTTTCAAATTCTAGTCAAAATCGGCGTCTTTGGGCATTTTAGTAACGAAAACCTTAATAAACTATTAGATTTCGACGTAAGGCAACCATTCTGAGTCAAATAGTTGCCGATTTCGATAAAATCTTAATCAGAATCTGCTTTTTCGCCTCTTATTGTACCCAAATCTACCTTAGAAATGTAGATATATACTTAAAACACCTTCTTTTGGGACAAATAAGTTCGCTTAGTTATGAAAATGCATGTTTTGGCTATAATCTTCCGTAAATCAAGGGCGAAAACCAATTATTTGTCCCAAAAGAAGGTGTTTTAAGTATATATCTGCATTTCTAAGGTAGATTTGGGTACAATAAGAGGCGAAAAAGCAGATTCTGACTAAGATTTTATCGAAATCGGCAACTATTTGACTCAGAATGGTTGCCTTACGTCGAAATCTAATAGTTTATTAAGGTTTTCGTTACTAAAATGCCCAAAGACGCCGATTTTGACTAGAATTTGAAAGATATTGACATGAATATATAACTGTTTGTATCAAAAAATGATAGTTTAAACTGATATTTGCAGTTTTGATGCGGTTTTAGGTACGATATGAGTCGAAGAAGCCGATTTTGACTGGAATCTGTTTAAAATGACAAAGAAAAACCTATTATCAATTCAAGGAAGTGAATTTTTAAGTAGTTATCTGCAGTTTTAATGTAGATTTCAGTTCGCTAAGTTATGAAAATGCATGTTTTGGCTATAATCTTCCGTAAATCAAGGGCGAAAACCAATTATTTGTCCCAAAAAAAGGTGTTTTAAATATATATCTGCATTTCTAAGGTAGATTTGGGTACAATAAGAGGCGAAAAAGCAGATTCTGACTAAGATTTTATCGAAATCGGCAACTATTTGACTCAGAAAGGTTGCCTTACGTCGAAATCTAATAGTTTATTAAGGTTTTCGTTACTAAAATGCCCAAAGACGCCGATTTTGACTAGAATTTGAAAGATATTGACATGAATATATAACTGTTTGTATCAAAAAATGATAGTTTAAACTGATATTTGCAGTTTTGATGCGGTTTTAGATACGATATGAATCGAAGAAGCCGATTTTGACTGGAATCTGTTTAAAATGACAAAGAAAAATCTATTATCAATTCAAGGAAGTGAATTTTTAAGTAGTTATCTGCAGTTTTAATGTAGATTTCAGTTCGCTAAGTTATGAAAATGCATGTTTTGGCTATAATCTTCCGTAAATCAAGGGCGAAAACCAATTATTTGTCCCAAAAGAAGGTGTTTTAAGTATATATCTGCATTTCTAAGGTAGATTTGGGTACAATAAGAGGCGAAAAAGCAGATTCTGACTTAGATTTTATCGAAATCGGCAACTATTTGACTCAGAATGGTTGCCTTACGTCGAAATCTAATAGTTTATTAATTTCTTTCAAACTTCATATCGTATCTAAAACCGCATCAAAACTGCAAATATCAGTTTAAACTATCATTTTTTGATACAAATAGATATATATTTATGTCAATATCTTTCAAATTCTAGTCAAAATCGGCTTCTTTGGGCATTTTAGTAACGAAAACCTTAATAAACTATTAGATTTCGACGTAAGGCAACCATTCTGAGTCAAATAGTTGCCGATTTCGATAAAATCTTAGTAAGAATCTGCTTTTTCGCCTCTTATTGTACCCAAATCTACCTTAGAAATGCAGATATATACTTAAAGCACCTTCTTTTGGGACAAATAATTGGTTTTCGCCCTTGATTTACGGAAGATTATAGCCAAAACATGCATTTTCATAATTTAGCGAACTGAAATCTACATTAAAACTGCAGATAACTACTTAAAAATTCACTTCCTTGAATTGATAATAGGTTTTTCTTTGTCATTTTAAACAGATTCCAGTCAAAATCGGCTTCTTCGATTCATATCGTATCTAAAACCGCATCAAAACTGCAAATATCAGTTTAAACTATCATTTTTTGATACAAACAGTTATATATTCATGTCAATATCTTTCAAATTCTAGTCAAAATCGGCGTCTTTGGGCATTTTAGTAACGAAAACCTTAATAAACTATTAGATTTCGACGTGAGGCAACCTTTCTGAGTCAAATAGTTGCCGATTTCGATAAAATCTTAGTCAGAATCTGCTTTTTCGCCTCTTATTGTACCCAAATCTACCTTAGAAATGCAGATATATACTTAAAACACCTTCTTTTGGGACAAATAATTGGTTTTCGCCCTTGATTTACGGAAGATTATAGCCAAAACATGCATTTTCATAACTTAGCGAACTGAAATCTACATTAAAACTGCAGATAACTACTTAAAAATTCACTTCCTTGAATTGATAATAGGTTTTTCTTTGTCATTTTAAACAGATTCCAGTCAAAATCGGCTTCTTCGACTCATATCGTACATAAAACCGCATCAAAACTGCAAATATCAGTTTAAACTATCATTTTTTGATACAAACAGTTATATATTCATCTGAATATCTTTCAAATTCTAGTCAAAAGCGGCGTCTTTGGGCATTTTAGTAACGAAAACCTTAATAAACTATTAGATTTCGACGTAAGGCAACCATTCTGAGTCAAATAGTTGCCGATTTCGATAAATTCTTAGTCAGAATCTGCTTTTTCGCCTCTTATTGTACCCTAATCTACCTTAGAAATGCAGATATATACTTAAAACACCTTCTTTTGGGAAAAATAATTGGTTTTCGCCCTTGATTTACGGAAGATTATAGCCAAAACATGCATTTTCATAACTTAGCGAACTGAAATCTACATTAAAACTGCAGATAACTACTTAAAAATTCACTTCCTTGAATTGATAATAGGTTTTTCTTTGTCATTTTAAACAGATTCCAGTCAAAATCGGCTTCTTCGATTCATATCGTATCTAAAACCGCATCAAAACTGCAAATATCAGTTTAAACTATCATTTTTTGATACAAACAGTTATATATTCATGTCAATATCTTTCAAATTCTAGTCAAAATCGGCGTCTTTGGGCATTTTAGTAACGAAAACCTTAATAAACTATTAGATTTCGACGTAAGGCTACCTTTCTGAGTCAAATAGTTGCCGATTTCGATAAAATCTTAGTCAGAATCTGCTTTTTCGCCTCTTATTGTACCCAAATCTACCTTAGAAATGCAGATATATACTTAAAACACCTTCTTTTGGAACAAATAATTGGTTTTCGCCCTTGATTTACTAAAGATTATAGCCAAAACATGCATTTTCATAACTTAGCGAACTGAAATCTACATTAAAACTGCAGATAACTACTTAAAAATTCACTTCCTTGAACTGATAATAGGTTTTTCTTTGTCATTTTAAACAGATTCCAGTCAAAATCGGCTTCTTCGATTCATATCGTATCTAAAACCGCATCAAAACTGCAAATATCAGTTTAAACTATCATTTTTTGATACAAACAGTTATATATTCATGTCAATATCTTTCAAATTCTAGTCAAAATCGGCGTCTTTGGGCATTTTAGTAACGAAAACCTTAATAAACTATTAGATTTCGACGTAAGGCAACCATTCTGAGTCAAATATTTGCCGATTTCGATAAAATCTTAGTCAGAATATGCTTTTTCGCCTCTTATTGTACCCAAATCTACCTTAGAAATGTAGATATATACTTAAAACACCTTCTTTTGGGACAAATAAGTTCGCTTAGTTATGAAAATGCATGTTTTGGCTATAATCTTCCGTAAATCAAGGGCGAAAACCAATTATTTGTCCCAAAAGAAGGTGTTTTAAGTATATATCTGCATTTCTAAGGTAGATTTGGGTACAATAAGAGGCGAAAAATCAGATTCTGACTAAGATTTTATCGAAATCGGCAACTATTTGACTCAGAATGGTTGCCTTACGTCGAAATCTAATAGTTTATTAAGGTTTTCGTTACTAAAATGCCCAAAGACGCCGATTTTGACTAGAATTTGAAAGATATTGACATGAATATATAACTGTTTGTATCAAAAAATGATAGTTTAAACTGATATTTGCAGTTTTGATGCGGTTTTAGGTACGATATGAGTCGAAGAAGCCGATTTTGACTGGAATCTGTTTAAAATGACAAAGAAAAACCTATTATCAATTCAAGGAAGTGAATTTTTAAGTAGTTATCTGCAGTTTTAATGTAGATTTCAGTTCGCTAAGTTATGAAAATGCATGTTTTGGCTATAATCTTCCGTAAATCAAGGGCGAAAACCAATTATTTGTCCCAAAAGAAGGTGTTTTAAGTATATATCTGCATTTCTAAGGTAGATTCGGGTACAATAAGAGGCGAAAAAGCAGATTCTGACTAAGATTTTATCGAAATCGGCAACTATTTGACTCAGAATGGTTGCCTTACGTCGAAATCTAATAGTTTATTAAGGTTTTCGTTACTAAAATGCCCAAAGACGCCGATTTTGACTAGAATTTGAAAGATATTGACATGAATATATAACTGTTTGTATCAAAAAATGATAGTTTAAACTGATATTTGCAGTTTTGATGCGGTTTTAGATACGATATGAAGTTTGAAAGAAATTAATAAACTATTAGATTTCGACGTAAGGCAACCATTCTGAGTCAAATAGTTGCCGATTTCGATAAAATCTTAGTCAGAATCTGCTTTTTCGCCTCTTATTGAACCCAAATCTACCTTAGAAATGCAGATATATACTTAAAGCACCTTCTTTTGGGACAAATAATTGGTTTTCGCCCTTGATTTACGGAAGATTATAGCCAAAACATGCATTTTCATAATTTAGCGAACTGAAATCTACATTAAAACTGCAGATAACTACTTAAAAATTCACTTCCTTGAATTGATAATAGGTTTTTCTTTGTCATTTTAAACAGATTCCAGTCAAAATCGGCTTCTTCGATTCATATCGTATCTAAAACCGCATCAAAACTGCAAATATCAGTTTAAACTATCATTTTTTGATACAAACAGTTATATATTCATGTCAATATCTTTCAAATTCTAGTCAAAATCGGCGTCTTTGGGCATTTTAGTAACGAAAACCTTAATAAACTATTAGATTTCGACGTGAGGCAACCTTTCTGAGTCAAATAGTTGCCGATTTCGATAAAATCTTAGTCAGAATCTGCTTTTTCGCCTCTTATTGTACCCAAATCTACCTTAGAAATGCAGATATATACTTAAAACACCTTCTTTTGGGACAAATAATTGGTTTTCGCCCTTGATTTACGGAAGATTATAGCCAAAACATGCATTTTCATAACTTAGTGAACTGAAATCTACATTAACACTGCAGATAACTACTTAAAAATTCACTTCCTTGTATTGATAATAGGTTTTTCTTTGTCATTTTAAACAGATTCCAGTCAAAATCGGCTTCTTCGACTCATATCGTACCTAAAACCGCATCAAAACTGCAAATATCAGTTTAAACTATCATTTTTTGATACAAACAGTTATATATTCATGTCAATATCTTTCAAATTCTAGTCAAAAGCGGCGTCTTTGGGCATTTTAGTAACGAAAACCTTAATAAACTATTAGATTTCGACGTAAGGCAACCATTCTGAGTCAAATAGTTGTCGATTTCGATAAATTCTTAGTCAGAATCTGCTTTTTCGCCTCTTATTGTACCCTAATCTACCTTAGAAATGCAGATATATACTAAAAACACCTTCTTTTGGGACAAATAATTGGTTTTCGCCCTTGATTTACGGAAGATTATAGCCAAAACATGCATTTTCATAACTTAGCGAACTGAAATCTACATTAAAACTGCAGATAACTACTCAAAAATTCACTTCCTTGAATTGATAATAGGTTTTTCTTTGTCATTTTAAACAGATTCCAGTCAAAATCGGCTTCTTCGATTCATATCGTATCTAAAACCGCATCAAAACTGCAAATATCAGTTTAAACTATCATTTTTTGATACAAACAGTTATATATTCATGTCAATATCTTTCAAATTCTAGTCAAAATCGGCGTCTTTGGGCATTTTAGTAACGAAAACCTTAATAAACTATTAGATTTCGACGTAAGGCAACCTTTCTGAGTCAAATAGTTGCCGATTTCGATAAAATCTTAGTCAGAATCTGCTTTTTCGCCTCTTATTGTACCCAAATCTACCTTAGAAATGCAGATATATACTTAAAACACCTTCTTTTGGGACAACATTTTGTTTGTATCAAAAAATGATAGTTTAAACTGATATTTGCAGTTTTGATGCGGTTTTAGATACGATATGAATCGAAGAAGCCGATTTTGACTGGAATCTGTTTAAAATGACAAAGAAAAACCTATTATCAATTCAAGGAAGTGAATTTTTAAGTAGTTATCTGCAGTTTTAATGCAGATTTCAGTTCGCTAAGTTATGAAAATGCATGTTTTGGCTATAATCTTCCGTAAATCAAGGGCGAAAACCAATTATTTGTCCCAAAAGAAGGTGTTTTAAGTATATATCTGCATTTCTAAGGTAGATTTGGGTACAATAAGAGGCGAAAAAGCAGATTCTGACTAAGATTTTATCGAAATCGGCAACTATTTGACTCAGAATGGTTGCCTTACGTCGAAATCTAATAGTTTATTAAGGTTTTCGTTACTAAAATGCCCAAAGACGCCGATTTTGACTAGAATTTGAAAGATATTGACATGAATATATAACTGTTTGTAACAAAAAATGATAGTTTAAACTGATATTTGCAGTTTTGATGCGGTTTTAGGTACGATATGAGTCGAAGAAGCCGATTTTGACTGGAATCTGTTTAAAATGACAAAGAAAAACCTATTATCAATTCAAGGAAGTGAATTTTTAAGTAGTTATCTGCAGTTTTAATGTAGATTTCAGTTCGCTAAGTTATGAAAATGCATGTTTTGGCTATAATCTTCGGTAAATCAAGGGCGAAAACCAATTATTTGTCCCAAAAGAAGGTGTTTTAAATATATATCTGCATTTCTAAGGTAGATTTGGGTACAATAAGAGGCGAAAAAGCAGATTCTGACTAAGATTTTATCGAAATCGGCAACTATTTGACTCAGAATGGTTGCCTTACGTCGAAATCTAATAGTTTATTAAGGTTTTCGTTACTAAAATGCCCAAAGACGCCGATTTTGACTAGAATTTGAAAGATATTGACATGAATATATAACTATTTGTATCAAAAAATGATAGTTTAAACTGATATTTGCAGTTTTGATGCGGTTTTAGATACGATATGAAGTTTGAAAGAAATTAATAAACTATTAGATTTCGACGTAAGGCAACCATTCTGAGTCAAATAGTTGCCGATTTCGATAAAATCTTAGTCAGAATCTGCTTTTTCGCCTCTTATTGTACCCAAATCTACCTTAGAAATGCAGATATATACTTAAAGCACCTTCTTTTGGGACAAATAATTGGTTTTCGCCCTTGATTTACGGAAGATTATAGCCAAAACATGCATTTTCATAATTTAGCGAACTGAAATCTACATTAAAACTGCAGATAACTACTTAAAAATTCACTTCCTTGAATTGATAATAGGTTTTTCTTTGTCATTTTAAACAGATTCCAGTCAAAATCGGCTTCTTCGATTCATATCGTATCTAAAACCGCATCAAAACTGCAAATATCAGTTTAAACTATCATTTTTTGATACAAACAGTAATATATTCATGTGAATATCTTACAAATTCTGGTCAAAATCGGCGTCTTTGGGCATTTTAGTAACGAAAACCTTAATAAACTATTAGATTTCGACGTGAGGCAACCTTTCTGAGTCAAATAGTTGCCGATTTCGATAAAATCTTAGTCAGAATCTACTTTTTCGCCTCTTATTGTACCCAAATCTACCTTAGAAATGCAGATATATACTTAAAACACCTTCTTTTGGGACAAATAATTGGTTTTCGCCCTTGATTTACGGAAGATTATAGCCAAAACATGCATTTTCATAACTTAGCGAACTGAAATCTACATTAAAACTGGAGATAACTACTTAAAAATTCACTTCCTTGAATTGATAATAGGTTTTTCTTTGTCATTTTAAAGAGATTCCAGTCAAAATCGGCTTCTTCGATTCAAATCGTATCTAAAACCGCATCAAAACTGCAAATATCAGTTTAAACTATCATTTTTTGATACAAACAGTTATATATTCATGTCAATATCTTTCAAATTCTAGTCAAAATCGGCGTCTTTGGGCATTTTAGTAACGAAAACCTTAATAAACTATTAGATTTCGACGTAAGGCAACCTTTCTGAGTCAAATAGTTGCCGATTTCGATAAAATCTTAGTCAGAATCTGCTTTTTCGCCTCTTATTGTACCCAAATCTACCTTAGAAATGCAGATATATACTTAAAACACCTTCTTTTGGGACAAATAATTGGTTTTCGCCCTTGATTTACGGAAGATTATAGCCAAAACATGCATTTTCATAACTTAGCGAAATGAAATCTACATTAAAACTGCAGATAACTACTTAAAAATTCACTTCCTTGAATTGATAATAGGTTTTTCTTTGTCATTTTAAACAGATTTCAGTCAAAATCGGCTTCTTCGATTCATATCGTATCTAAAACCGCATCAAAACTGCAAATATCAGTTTAAACTATCATTTTTTGATACAAACAGTTATATATTCATGTCAATATCATTCAAATTCTAGTCAAAATCGGCGTCTTTGGGCATTTTAGTAACGAAAACCTTAATAAACTATTAGATTTCGACGTAAGGCAACCATTCTGAGTCAAATAGTTGCCGATTTCGATAAAATCTTAGTCAGAATCTGCTTTTTCGCCTCTTATTGTACCCAAATCTACCTTAGAAATGCAGATATATACTTAAAACACCTTCTTTTGGGACAAATAATTGGTTTTCGCCCTTGATTTACGGAAGATTATAGCCAAAACATGCATTTTCATAACTTAGCGAAGTGAAATCTACATTAAAACTGCAGATAACTACTTAAAAATTCACTTCCTTGAATTGATAATAGGTTTTTCTTTGTCATTTTAAACAGATTCCAGTCAAAATCGGCTTCTTCGATTCATATCGTATCTAAAACCGCATCAAAACTGCAAATATCAGTTTAAACTATCATTTTTTGATACAAACAGTTATATATTCATGTCAATATCTTTCAAATTCTAGTCAAAATCGGCGTCTTTGGGTATTTTAGTAACGAAAACCTTAATAAACTATTAGATTTCGACGTAAGGCAACCTTTCTGAGTCAAATAGTTGCCGATTTCGATAAAATCTTAGTCAGAATCTACTTTTTCGCCTCTTATTGTACTCAAATCTACCTTAGAAATGCAGATATATACTTAAAACACCTTCTTTTGGGACAAATAATTGGTTTTCGCCCTTGATTTACGGAAGATTATAGCCAAAACATGCATTTTCATAACTTAGCGAACTGAAATCTACATTAAAACTGCAGATAACTACTTAAAAATTCACTTCCTTGAATTGATAATAGGTTTTTCTTTGTCATTTTAAACAGATTCCAGTCAAAATCGGCTTCTTCGACTCATATCGTACCTAAAACCGCATCAAAACTGCAAATATCAGTTTAAACTATCATTTTTTGATACAAACAGTTATATATTCATGTCAATATCTTTCAAATTCTAGTCAAAATCGGCGTCTTTGGGCATTTTAGTAACGAAAACCTTAATAAAATATTAGATTTCGACGTAAGGCAACAATTCTGAGTCAAATAGTTGCCGATTTCGATAAAATCTTAGTCAGAATCTGCTTTTTCGCCTCTTATTGTACCCAAATCTACCTTAGAAATGCAGATATATACTTAAAGCACCTTCTTTTGGGACAAATAATTGGTTTTCGCCCTTGATTTACTTAAGATTATAGACAAAACATGCATTTTCATAATTTAGCGAACTGAAATCTACATTAAAACTGCAGATAACTACTTAAAAATTCACTTCCTTGAATTGATAATAGGTTTTTCCTTGTCATTTTAAACAGATTCCAGTCAAAATCGGCTTCTTCAATTCATATCGTATCTAAAACCGCATCAAAACTGCAAATATCAGTTTAAACCATCATTTTTTGATACAAACAGATATATATTCATGTCAATATCTTTCAAATTCTAGTCAAAATCGGCGTCTTTGGGCATTTTAGTAACGAAAACCTTAATAAACTATTAGATTTCGACGTGAGGCAACCTTTCTGAGTCAAATAGTTGCCGATTTCGATAAAATCTTAGTCAGAATCTGCTTTTTCGCCCCTTATTGTACCCAAATCTACCTTAGAAATGCAGATATATACTTAAAACACCTTCTTTTGGGACAAATAATTGGTTTTCGCCCTTGATTTACGGAAGATTATAGCCAAAACATGCATTTTCATAACTTAGCGAACTGAAATCTACATTAAAACTGCAGATAACTACTTAAAAATTCACTTCCTTGAATTGATAATAGGTTTTTCTTTGTCATTTTAAACAGATTCCAGTCAAAATCGGCTTCTTCGACTCATATCGTACCTAAAACCGCATCAAAACTGCAAATATCAGTTTAAACTATCATTTTTTGATACAAACAGTTATATACTCATGTCAATATCTTTCAAATTCTAGTCAAAATCGGCGTCTTTGGGCATTTTAGTAACGAAAACCTTAATAAACTATTAGATTTCGACGTAAGGCAACCATTCTGAGTCAAATAGTTGCCGATTTCGATAAAATCTTAGTCTGAATCTGCTTTTTCGCTTCTTATTGTACCCAAATCTACCTTAGAAATGCAGATATATACTTAGAACACCTTCTTTTGGGACAAATAATTGGTTTTCGCCCTTGATTTACGGAAGATTATAGCCAAAACATGCATTTTCATTACTTAGCGAACTGAAATCTACATTAAAACTGCAGATAACTACTTAAAAATTCACTTCCTTGAACTGATAATAAGTTTTTCTTTGTCATTTTAAACAGATTCCAGTCAAAATCGGCTTCTTCGACTCATATCGTACCTAAAACCGCATCAAAACTGAAAATATCAGTTCAAACTATCATTTTTTGATACAAACAGTTATATATTCATGTCAATATCTTTCAAATTCTAGTCAAAATCGGCGTCTTTGGGCATTTTAGTAACGAAAACCTTAATAAACTATTAGATTTCGACGTAAGGCAACCATTCTGAGTCAAATAGTTGCCGATTTCGATAAAATCCTAGTCAGAATCTGCTTTTTCGCCTCTTATTGTACCCAAATCTACCTTAGAAATGCAGATATGTACTTAAAACACCTTCTTTTGGGACAAATAATTGGTTTTCGCCCTTGATTTACGGAAGATTATAGCCAAAACATGCATTTTCATAACTTAGCGAACTGAAATCTACATTAAAACTGCTGATAACTACTTAAAAATTCACTTCCTTGAATTGATAATAGGTTTTTCTTTGTCATTTTAAACAGATTCCAGTCAAAATCGGCTTCTTCGACTCATATCGTACCTAAAACCGCATCAAAACTGCAAATGTCAGTTTAAACTATCATTTTTTGATACAAACAGTTACATATTCATGTCAATATCCTTCAAATTCTAGTCAAAATCGGCGTCTTTGGGCATTTTAGTAACGAAAACCTTAATAAACTATTAGATTTCGACGTAAGGCAACCATTCTGAGTCAAATAGTTGCCGATTTCGATAAAATCTTAGTCAGAATCTGCTTTTTCGCCTCTTATTGTACCCAAATCTACCTTAGAAATGCAGATATATACTTAAAGCACCTTCTTTTGGGACAAATAATTGGTTTTCGCCCTTGATTTACGGAAGATTATAGCCAAAACATGCATTTTCATAATTTAGCGAACTGAAATCTACATTAAAACTGCAGATAACTACTTAAAAATTCACTTCCTTGAATTGATAATAGGTTTTTCTTTGTCATTTTAAACAGATTCCAGTCAAAATCGGCTTCTTCAATTCATATCGTATCTAAAACCGCATCAAAACGGCAAATATCAGTTTAAACTATCATTTTTTGATACAAACAGTTATATATTCATGTCAATATCTTTCAAATTCTAGTCAAAATCGGCGTCTTTGGGCATTTTAGTAACGAAAACCTTAATAAACTATTACATTTTGACGTAAGGCAACCTTTCTGAGTCAAATAGTTGCCGATTTCGATAAAATCTTAGTCAGAATCTGCTTTTTCGCCTCTTATTGTACCCAAATCTACCTTAGAAATGCAGATATATACTTAAAACACCTTCTTTTGTTACAAATAATTGGTTTTCGCCCTTGATTTACGGAAGATTATAGCCAAAACATGCATTTTCATAACTTAGCGAACTGAAATCTACATTAAAACTGCAGATAACTACTTAAAAATTCACTTCCTTGAATTGATAATAGGTTTTTCTTTGTCATTTTAAACAGATTCCAGTCAAAATCGGCTTCTTCGATTCATATCGTATCTAAAACCGCATCAAAACTGCAAATATCAGTTTAAACTATCATTTTTTGATACAAACAGTTATATATTCATGTCAATATCTTTCAAATTCTAGTCAAAATCGGCGTCTTTGGGCATTTTAGTAACGAAAACCTTAATAAACTATTAGATTTCGACGTAAGGCAACCTTTCTGAGTCAAATAGTTGCCGATTTCGATAAAATCTTAGTCAGAATCTGCTTTTTCGCCTCTTATTGTACCCAAATCTACCTTAGAAATGCAGATATATACTTAAAACACCTTCTTTTGGGACAAATAATTGGTTTTCGCCCTTGATTTACGGAAGATTATAGCCAAAACATGCATTTTCATAACTTAGCGAACTGAAATCTACATTAAAACTGCAGATAACTACTTAAAAATTCACTTCCTTGAATTGATAATAGGTTGTTCTTTGTCATTTTAAACAGATTCCAGTCAAAATCGGCTTCTTCGACTCATATCGTACCTAAAACCGCATCAAAACTGCAAATATCAGTTTAAACTATCATTTTTTGATACAAACAGTTATATATTCATGTCAATATCTTTCAAATTCTAGTCAAAATCGGCGTCTTTGGGCATTTTAGTAACGAAAACCTTAATAAACTATTAGATTTCGACGTAAGGCAACCATTCTGAGTCAAATAGTTGCCGATTTCGATAAAATCTTAGTTAGAATCAGCATTTTCGCCTCTTATTGTACCCAAATCTACCTTAGAAATGTAGATATATACTTAAAACACCTTCTTTTGGGACAAATAAGTTCGCTTAGTTATGAAAATGCATGTTTTGGCTATAATCTTCCGTAAATCAAGGGCGAAAACCAATTATTTGTCCCAAAAGAAGGTGTTTTAAGTATATATCTGCATTTCTAAGGTAGATTTGGGTACAATAAGAGGCGAAAAAGCAGATTCTGACTAAGATTTTATCGAAATCGGCAACTATTTGACTCAGAATGGTTGCCTTACGTCGAAATCTAATAGTTTATTAAGGTTTTCGTTACTAAAATGCCCAAAGACGCCGATTTTGACTAGAATTTGAAAGATATTGACATGAATATATAACTGTTTGTATCAAAAAATGATAGTTTAAACTGATATTTGCAGTTTTGATGCGGTTTTAGGTACGATATGAGTCGAAGAAGCCGATTTTGACTGGAATCTGTTTAAAATGACAAAGAAAAACCTATTATCAATTCAAGGATGTGAATTTTTAAGTAGTTATCTGCAGTTTTAATGTAGATTTCAGTTCGCTAAGTTATGAAAATGCATGTTTTGGCTATAATCCTCCGTAAATCAAGGGCGAAAACCAATTATTTGTCCCAAAAGAAGGTGTTTTAAATATATATCTGCATTTCTAAGGTAGATTTGGGTACAATAAGAGGCGAAAAAGCAGATTCTGACTAAGATTTTATCGAAATCGGCAACTATTTGACTCAGAATGGTTGCCTTACGTCGAAATCTAATAGTTTATTAATTTCTTTCAAACTTCATATCGTATCTAAAACCGCATCAAAACTGCAAATATCAGTTTAAACTATCATTTTTTGATACAAATAGTTATATATTCATGTCAATATCTTTCAAATTCTAGTCAAAATCAATGATAGTTTAAACTGATATTTGCAGTTTTGATGCGGTTTTAGATACGATATGAAGTTTGAAAGAAATTAATAAACTATTAGATTTCGACGTAAGGCAACCATTCTGAGTCAAATAGTTGCCGATTTCGATAAAATCTTAGTCAGAATCTGCTTTCTCGCCTCTTATTGTACCCAAATCTACCTTAGAAATGCAGATATATACTTAAAGCACCTTCTTTTGGGACAAATAATTGGTTTTCGCCCTTGATTTACGGAAGATTATAGCCAAAACATGCATTTTCATAATTTAGCGAACTGAAATCTACATTAAAACTGCAGATAACTACTTAAAAATTCACTTCCTTGAATTGATAATAGGTTTTTCTTTGTCATTTTAAACAGATTCCAGTCAAAATCGGCTTCTTCGATTCATATCGTATCTAAAACCGCATCAAAACTGCAAATATGAGTTTAAACTATCATTTTTTGATACAAGCAGTTATATATTCATGTCAATATCTTTCAAATTCTAGTCAAAATCGGCGTCTTTGGGCATTTTAGTAACGAAAACCTTAATAAACTATTAGATTTCGACGTGAGGCAACCTTTCTGAGTCAAATAGTTGCCGATTTCGATAAAATCTTAGTCAGAATCTGCTTTTTCGCCTCTTATTGTACCCAAATCTACCTTAGAAATGCAGATATATACTTAAAACACCTTCTTTTGGGACAAATAATTGGTTTTCGCCCTTGATTTACGGAAGATTATAGCCAAAACATGCATTTTCATAACTTAGCGAACTGAAATCTACATTAAAACTGCAGATAACTACTTAAAAATTCACTTCCTTGAATTGATAATAGGTTTTTCTTTGTCATTTTAAACAGATTCCAGTCAAAATCGGCTTCTTCGATTCATATCGTATCTAAAACCGCATCAAAACTGCAAATATGAGTTTAAACTATCATTTTTTGATACAAGCAGTTATATATTCATGTCAATATCTTTCAAATTCTAGTCAAAATCGGCGTCTTTGGGCATTTTAGTAACGAAAACCTTAATAAACTATTAGATTTCGACGTGAGGCAACCTTTCTGAGTCAAATAGTTGCCGATTTCGATAAAATCTTAGTCAGAATCTGCTTTTTCGCCTCTTATTGTACCCAAATCTACCTTAGAAATGCAGATATATACTTAAAACACCTTCTTTTGGGACAAATAATTGGTTTTCGCCCTTGATTTACGGAAGATTATAGCCAAAACATGCATTTTCATAATTTAGCGAACTGAAATCTACATTAAAACTGCAGATAACTACTTAAAAATTCACTTCCTTGAATTGATAATAGGTTTTTCTTTGTCATTTTAAACAGATTCCAGTCAAAATCGGCTTCTTCGATTCATATCGTATCTAAAACCGCATCAAAACTGCAAATATGAGTTTAAACTATCATTTTTTGATACAAGCAGTTATATATTCATGTCAATATCTTTCAAATTCTAGTCAAAATCGGCGTCTTTGGGCATTTTAGTAACGAAAACCTTAATAAACTATTAGATTTCGACGTAAGGCAACCATTCTGAGTCAAATAGTTGCCGATTTCGATAAAATCTTAGTCAGAATCTGCTTTTTCGCCTCTTATTGTACCCAAATCTACCTTAGAAATGCAGATATATACTTAAAACACCTTCTTTTGGGACAAATAATTGGTTTTCGCCCTTGATTTACGGAAGATTATAGCCAAAACATGCATTTTCATAACTTAGCGAACTGAAATCTACATTAAAACTGCAGATAACTACTTAAAAATTCACTTCCTTGAATTGATAATAGGTTTTTCTTTGTCATTTTAAACAGATTCCAGTCAAAATCAGCTTCTTCGACTCATATCGTACCTAAAACCGCATCAAAACTGCAAATATCAGTTCAAACTATCATTTTTTGATACAAACAGTTATATATTCATGTCAATATCTTTCAAATTCTAGTCAAAATCGGCGTCTTTGGGCATTTTAGTAACGAAAACCTTAATAAACTATTAGATTTCGACGTAAGGCAACCATTCTGAGTCAAATAGTTGCCGATTTCGATAAAATCTTAGTCAGAATCTGCTTTTTCGCCTCTTATTGTACCCAAATCTACCTTAGAAATGTAGATATATACTTAAAACACCTTCTTTTGGGACAAATAAGTTCGCTTAGTTATGAAAATGCATGTTTTGGCTATAATCTTCCGTAAATCAAGGGCGAAAACCAATTATTTGTCCCAAAAGAAGGTGTTTTAAGTATATATCTGCATTTCTAAGGTAGATTTGGGTACAATAAGAGGCGAAAAAAGCAGATTCTGACTAAGATTTTATCGAAATCGGCAACTATTTGACTCAGAATGGTTGCCTTACGTCGAAATCTAATAGTTTATTAAGGTTTTCGTTACTAAAATGCCCAAAGACGCCGATATTGACTAGAATTTGAAAGATATTGACATGAATATATAACTGTTTGTATCAAAAAATGATAGTTTAAACTGATATTTGCAGTTTTGATGCGGTTTTAGATACGATATGAAGTTTGAAAGAAATTAATAAACTATTAGATTTCGACGTAAGGCAACCATTCTGAGTCAAATAGTTGCCGATTTCGATAAAATCTTAGTCAGAATATGCTTTTTAGCCTCTTATTGTACCCAAATCTACCTTAGAAATGCAGATATATACTTAAAGCACTTTCTTTTGGGACAAATAATTGGTTTTCGCCCTTGATTTACGGAAGATTATAGCCAAAACATGCATTTTCATAATTTAGCAAACTGAAATCTACATTAAAACTGCAGATAACTACTTAAAAATTTACTTCCTTGAATTGATAATAGGTTTTTCTTTGTCATTTTAAACAGATTCCAGTCAAAATCGGCTTCTTCGACTCATATCGTACCTAAAACCGCATCAAAACTGCAAATATCAGTTTAAACTATCATTTTTTGATACAAACAGTTATATATTCATGTCAATATCTTTCAAATTCTAGTCAAAATCGGCGTCTTTGGGCATTTTAGTAACGAAAACCTTAATAAACTATTAGATTTCGACGTAAGGCAACCATTCTGAGTCAAATAGTTGCCGATTTCGTTAAAATCTTAGTCAGAATCTGCTTTTTCGCCTCTTATTGAAGCCAAATCTACCTTAGAAATGCAGATATATACTTAGAACACCTTCTTTTGAGACAAATAATTGGTTTTCGCCCTTGATTTACGGAAGATTATAGCCAAAACATGCATTTTCATAACTTAGCGAACTGAAATCTACATTAAAACTGCAGATAACTACTTAAAAATTCACTTCCTTGAATTGATAATAGGTTTTTCTTTGTCATTTTAAACAGATTCCAGTCAAAATCAGCTTCTTCGACTCATATCGTACCTAAAACCGCATCAAAACTGCAAATATCAGTTCAAACTATCATTTTTTGATACAAACAGTTATATATTCATGTCAATATCTTTCAAATTCTAGTCAAAATCGGCGTCTTTGGGCATTTTAGTAACGAAAACCTTAATAAACTATTAGATTTCGACGTAAGGCAACCATTCTGAGTCAAATAGTTGCCGATTTCGATAAAATCCTAGTCAGAATCTGCTTTTTCGCCTCTTATTGTACCCAAATCTACCTTAGAAATGCAGATATATACTTAAAACACCTTCTTTTTTGACAAATAATTGGTTTTCGCCCTTCATTTACAGAAGATTATAGCCAAAACATGCATTTTCATAACTTAGCGAACTGAAATCTACATTAAAACTGCAGATAACTACTTAAAAATTCACTTCCTTGAATTGATAACAGGTTGTTCTTTGTCATTTTAAACAGATTCCAGTCAAAATCGGCTTCTTCGACTCATATCGTAGCTAAAACCGCATCAAAACTGCAAATATCAGTTTAAACTATCATTTTTTGATACAAACAGTTATATATTCATGTCAATATCTTTCAAATTCTAGTCAAAATCGGCGTCTTTGGGCATTTTAGTAACGAAAACCTTAATAAACTATTAGATTTCGACCTAAGGCAACCATTCTGAGTCAAATAGTTGCCGATTTCGATAAAATCTTAGTCAGAATCTGCTTTTTCGCCTCTTATTGTACCCAAATCTACCTTAGAAATGTAGATATATACTTAAAACACCTTCTTTTGGGACAAATAATTGGTTTTCGCCCTTGATTTACGGAAGATTATAGCCAAAACATGCATTTTCATAACTTAGCGAACTGAAATCTACATTAAAACTGCAGATAACTACTTAAAAATTCACTTCCTTGAATTGATAATAGGTTTTTCTTTGTCATTTTAAACAGATTCCAGTCAAAATCGGCTTCTTCGATTCATATCGTATCTAAAACCGCATCAAAACTGCAAATATCAGTTTAAACTATCATTTTTTGATACAAACAGTTTTATATTCATGTCAATATCTTTCAAATTCTAGTCAAAATCGGCGTCTTTGGGCATTTTAGTAACGAAAACCTTAATAAACTATTAGATTTCGACGTAAGGCAACCTTTCTGAGTCAAATAGTTGCCGATTTCGATAAAATCTTAGTCAGAATCTGCTTTTTCGCCTCTTATTGTACCCAAATCTACCTTAGAAATGCAGATATATACTCAGAACACCTTCTTTTGGGACAAATAATTGATTTTCGCCCTTGATTTACGGAAGATTATAGCCAAAACATGCATTTTCATAACTTAGCGAACTGAAATCTACATTAAAACTGCAGATAACTACTTAAAAATTCACTTCCTTGAATTGATAATAGGTTTTTCTTTGTCATTTTAAACAGATTCCAGTCAAAGTCGGCTTCTTCGACTCATATCGTACCTAAAACCGCATCAAAACTGCAAATATCAGTTTAAACTATCATTTTTTGATACAAACAGTTATATATTCATGTCAATATCTTACAAATTCTAGTCAAAATGTGCGTCTTTGGGCATTCTAGTAACGAAAACCTTAATAAACTATTAGATTTCGACGTAAGGCAACCATTCTGAGTCAAATAGTTGCCGATTTCGATAAAATCCTAGTCAGAATCTGCTTTTTCGCCTCTTATTGTACCCAAATCTACCTTAGAAATGCAGATATATACTTAAAACACCTTCTTTTTTGATAAATAATTGGTTTTCGCCCTTCATTTACAGAAGATTATAGCCAAAACATGCATTTTCATAACTTAGCGAACTGAAATCTACATTAAAACTGCAGATAACTACTTAAAAATTCACTTCCTTGAATTGATAATAGGTTGTTCTTTGTCATTTTAAACAGATTCCAGTCAAAATCGGCTTCTTCGACTCATATCGTACCTAAAACCGCATCAAAACTGCAAATATCAGTTTAAACTATCATTTTTTGATACAAACAGTTATATATTCATGTCAATATCTTTCAAATTCTAGTCAAAATCGGCGTCTTTGGGCATTTTAGTAACGAAAACCTTAATAAACTATTAGATTTCGACGTAAGGCAACCATTCTGAGTCAAATAGTTGCCGATTTCGATAAAATCTTAGTCAGAATCTGCTTTTTCGCCTCTTATTGTACCCAAATCTACCTTAGAAATGTAGATATATACTTAAAACACCTTCTTTTGGGACAAATAATTGGTTTTCGCCCTTGATTTACGGAAGATTATAGCCAAAACATGCATTTTCATAACTTAGCGAACTTATTTGTCCCAAAAGAAGGTGTTTTAAGTATATATCTACATTTCTAAGGTAGATTTGGGTACAATAAGAGGCGAAAAAGCAGATTCTGACTAAGATTTTATCGAAATCGGCAACTATTTGACTCAGAATGGTTGCCTTACGTCGAAATCTAATAGTTTATTAAGGTTTTCGTTACTAAAATGCCCAAAGACGCCGATTTTGACTAGAATTTGAAAGATATTGACATGAATATATAACTGTTTGTATCAAAAAATGATAGTTTAAACTGATATTTGCAGTTTTGATGCGGTTTTAGATACGATATGAATCGAAGAAGCCGATTTTGTCTGGAATCTGTTTAAAATGACAAAGAAAAACCTATTATCAATTCAAGGAAATGAATTTTTAAGTAGTTATCTGCAGTTTTAATGTAGATTTCAGTTCGCTAGGTTATGAAAATGCATGTTTTGGCTATAATCTTCCGTAAATCAAGGGCGAAAACCAATTATTTGTCCCAAAAGAAGGTGTTTTAAGTATATATCTGCATTTCTAAGGTAGATTTGGGTACAATAAGAGGCGAAAAAGCAGATTCTGACTAAGATTTTATCGAAATCGGCAACTATTTGACTCAGAATGGTTGCCTTACGTCGAAATCAAATAGTTTATTAAGGTTTTCGTTACTAAAATGCCCAAAGACGCCGATTTTGACTAGAATTTGAAAGATATTGACATGAATATATAACTGTTTGTATCAAAAAATGATAGTTTAAACTGATATTTGCAGTTTTGATGCGGTTTTAGATACGATATGAATCGAAGAAGCCGATTTTGACTGTAATCTGTTTAAAATGACAAAGAAAAACCTATTATCAATTCAAGGAAGTGAATTTTTAAGTAGTTATCTGCAGTTTTAATGTAGATTTCAGTTCGCTAAGTTATGAAAATGCATGTTTTGGCTATAATCTTCCGTAAATCAAGGGCGAAAACCAATTATTTGTCCCAAAAGAAGGTGTTTTAAGTATATATCTGCATTTCTAAGGTAGATTTGGGTACAATAAGAGGCGAAAAAGCAGATTCTGACTAAGATTTTATCGAAATCGGCAACTATTTGACTCAGAATGGTTGCCTTACGTCGAAATCTAATAGTTTATTAAGGTTTTCGTTACTAAAATGCCCAAAGACGCCGATTTTGACTAGAATTTGAAAGATATTGACATGAATATATAACTGTTTGTATCAAAAAATGATAGTTTAAACTGATATTTGCAGTTTTGATGCGGCTTTAGATACGATATGAATCGCACTTTTAAAACAAACTAAATGCAAATCTCGATGAAGATCATCCCACCTACATTGTCACCCCCACCAATTATTTAATATTTCGCGCCTAGGATAACGATCGCTAAGATCGTCGAACGTTGCCACGTTGAGCGCAAAACGTAGTTATTAAAAATGATGCGAGTTAATTTTTGTCTTTACCAATTATGAGAATCGTCGAAATCTATCTGGAAACACTTTCAACTGCATCCCGTCTCTTTTCGTTGAATTGAAATTGATCTTTTTTTCAATAAAAATCGATATAAATCACAATGCAGGGATGCTTCTGGCAACAGTGTCACCCCATCCACTTTTATAACGATTTTCTGTCCGTCGATCGTAAATCATTTTTTCGCGGGTAAAATAACGGCTGTTAGAGAATCTTCGGACGTTGCCATATTTAAGAGATGCAAAAATCACGAAAATAATCGATCGATTTTAATAAGGGAAAAATGAAAGCCTACCTCGCTTTAAAAGTTCAAACTTGAATGGATAGGAGGAACGTCGGAAGCCTACCAAACTATAGTGGTTACGAATCCGCACCACTTTACGCGCGTTAATACGAGCTCGGTACGAAAATTCGCTTATTTTTCGCCTCCGACGCACCGTTACCGAGATACGGCCCTTTTTCGTTTTTTTTTTTTCGATTTTAAAATGGCCATAACTCGAAAACGGTTCGTCCAATCAAAAAAAGGACAAAATTTTCACCCCAATAGGGTAGCTTCTTACCCCCCTTTACCCTTAGAAGACATTTTCTCCGATTTTTTTTTTCAAAAATTACAAAATTCGAGGGGGTAAAATTTGGATTTGATACTTTGCCAGTCGATTCCCCACGCCGAGTCCGCCGGTCCACCTAGTCAATGACGCGGAGGCCGGTACGAAAATTCGCTTATTTTTCGCCTCCGACGCACAGTTTTCGAGATACGACGATTTGAAAATTTTGAAAATTTTTCCAAAAAACCGTATCTCGGAAACGGTTCGTAGCGAGAAACGGAGCGAATTTCCGCCCCAAAGGGGACGGTTTCCGACCCCGTTTTACCCGGATCCGACATCGTTTCCGCCATTTTCCGGAAAAAGGTTCTTTCGGGGGCCGCTTGTTATGCGGGGACTAGGGCGGTATCTGATCGCCTTCGAACCTCTAACTTTCGTTCTTGATCAATGAAAACGTTTTTGGCTAATGCTTTCGCTTCTGTCCGTCTTGCGACGATCCAAGAATTTCACCTCTAACGTCGCAATACGAATGCCCCCATCCGTTCCTATTAATCATTACCTCGGGGTTCCGAAAACCAACAAAATAGAACCGAGGTCCTATTCCATTATTCCATGCACACAGTATTCAGGCGAAGTTTTAGCCTGCTTTAAGCACTCTAATTTGTTCAAAGTAAACGTGCCGGCCCACCTCGACACTCAATGAAGAGCACCGCGGCAGGATTGAGTTGGACCGCCCGCGTGAACGGGCTAAGTCCACCGGCAGGACGTCTCGCGGCACGCCAGTTAACACCGCGGACGATGAACCGGCGGCGCGAGACACAAATTCGACTACGAGCTTTTTAACCGCAACAACTTCAATATACGCTATTGGAGCTGGAATTACCGCGGCTACTGGCACCAGACTTGCCCTCCAATTGATCCTCGCGTTAAAGGGTTTAGAGTGTACTCATTCCGATTACGGGGCCTCGAATGAGTCCCGTATCGTTATTTTTCGCCACTACCTCCCCGTGCCGGGAGTGGGTAATTTGCGCGCCTGCTGCCCTCCTTGGATATGGTAGCCGTTTCTCAGGCTCCCTCTCCGGAATCGAACCCTGATTCCCCGTTACCCGTTACGACCATGGTAGGCGCAGAACCTACCATCGACAGTTGATAAGGCAGACATTTGAAAGATGCGTCGCCGGTGCGAGACCGTGCGATCAGCGTAAAGTTATTCAGAGTCACCAAGTTGAACGATGTCGGGCGCGAACCCGCCACCGATTGGTTTTGATCTAATAAAAGCACTCCTTCCGTCTCCGGTCGGACCTCTGTTTGCATGTATTAGCTCTAGAATTACCACAGTTATCCAAGTAATTGTGGGTACGATCTAAGGAACCATAACTGATTTAATGAGCCTTTCGCGGTTTCACCTCGAATTAGCGTATACGGATCGCCTTTGTATGCGGACCGGCTCCATATATAGACCGCCTTCGTATATGGATCGCCTTGCTATACGCTTCCATATAGGGATCGCCTCCATATACAGAACGCCTTTATATACGGACCGCCATTATATACGGACCGTCTCTAAATACAGACCGCCTTCGTATACGGACCGCCTCCATATACGGACCGCCTCCATATACAGACCGCCTCTATATGTAAACCGCTTCTATATGCGGACCGGCTCCATATATAGACCGCCTGTATATATAGACCGCTTACATTTATAGACCGCCTCCATATACAGATCGCCTCTATATACAGACCGCCCCCATATATAGGTCGTCTCTATATATAGACCGCTTCCATAACCGAAACTAACCAAAATGGATCAAAGTGGAGTATATAGACCGCCTAGATGGTAGACCGCCTCCGTGGTGGTTGGCATCACTAAAGCGATAACCAAAACTAACCAAAATGGACCAAAGTTGAGTATATAGATTGCCTAGACCGTGAACTTCTTCGGTGGTGGTTTGTTAGGAACGTCGGAAACCTGCCACGCTATGGTGTTTACGAAACCGCACCACTTTACGCGCATTTTAAGAAACTCGGTACGAAAATTCGCTTATTTTTCGCCTCCGACGCACCGTTTCCGAGATACGGCCCTTTTTCGAATTTTTTTTTTCAATTTTAAAATGGCCATAACTCGAAAACGGTTCGTTTTTTGGGAAAACCGAGCAATTTTTTGTCCCACAGGGGACGCTTTACCACCCCATTTTACGGGAATCCGGTATCGGTTTCCCCATTTTCTTGATTTTGGTACCCCCGCCGGCATCGTATAGAGTATTGCGAGCCTACCTCGATTTAAAATTTCAAACTTGAATGGATAGGAGGACCGTCGGAAACCTACCAGGCGATAGTGTTTACGAAACCGCACCATTCCTACGCACCTCATAGTAAACTCGGTACGAAAATTCGCTTATTTTTCGCCTCCGACGCACCCTTACCGAGATACGGCCCTTTTTCGAATTTTTTTTTTCGATTTTAAAATGGCCATAACTCGAAAACGATTCGCTTTTGGGAAAACGGAGCAATTTTTTGCCCCTATGGGGACGGTTTACGACCCCATTTTACGGGAATCCGGTGTCAGTTTTCCCATTTTCTTGATTTTGGTACCCCCGCCGGCATTGTATAGAGTATTGCGAGCCTACCTCCATTCATAATTTAAAACTTGAATGGATAGGAGGAACGTCGGAAACCTACCAGGCTATAGTGGTTACGAATCCGCACCACTCTACGCGCATTTTAGGAAACTCGGTACGAAAATTCGCTTATTTTTCGCCTCCGACGCACCCTTACCGAGATACGGCCGTTTATCGAAAAAAAATTTTCGATATTAAAATCGCTATATCTCGAAAACGGTTCGTCCAATCAAAAAAAGGACAAAATTTTCACCCCAATGGGGTCGCTTCTTACCCCCCTTTACCCTTAGAAGACATTTTCTCCGATCTTTTTTTTCAAAAATTACGAAATTCGAGGGGGTAAAATTTGGAGGGGGGGGGGGGTTGAGACCTTGCCAGGCGATTCCCCACGCCGAGTCGGCCGGTCCACCTGGTCAATGACGCCGAGGCCGGTACGATAAACGGCCGTATCTCGGTAAGGGTGCGTCGGAGGCGAAAAATAAGCGAATTTTCGTACCGAGTTTACTATGACGTGCGTAGGAGTGGTGCGGTTTCGTAAACACTATCGCCTGGTAGGTTTCCGACGGTCCTCCTATCCATTCAAGTTTGAAATTTTAAATCGAGGTAGGCTCGCAATACTCTATACGATGCCGGCGGGGGTACCAAAATCAAGAAAATGGGAAAACTGACAAGGGATTCCCGTAAAATGGGGTCGTAAACCGTCCCCGTAGGGGCAAAAAATTGCTCCGTTTTCCCAAAAAACGAATCGTTTTCGAGTTATGGTCATTTTAATATCGAAAAAAAAAATTCGAAAAAGGGCCGTATCTCGGTAAGGGTGCGTCGGAGGCGAAAAATAAGCGAATTTTCGTACCGAGTTTACTATGACGTGCGTAGGAGTGGTGCGGTTTCGTAAACACTATCGCCTGGTAGGTTTCCGACGGTCCTCCTATCCATTCAAGTTTGAAATTTTAAATCGAGGTAGGCTCGCAATACTCTATACGATGCCGGCGGGGGTACCAAAATCAAGAAAATGGGGAAACCGATACCGGATTCCCGTAAAATGAAAAACCTATTATCAATTCAAGGAAGTGAATTTTTAAGTAGTTATCTGCAGTTTTAATGTAGATTTCAGTTCGCTAAGTTATGAAAATGCATGTTTTGGCTATAATCTTCCGTAAATCAAGGGCGAAAACCAATTATTTGTTCCAAAAGAAGGTGTTTTAAGTATATATCTGCATTTCTAAGGTAGATTTGGGTACAATAAGAGGCGAAAAAGCAGATTCTGACTAAGATTTTATCGAAATCGGCAACTATTTGACTCAGAATGGTTGCCTTACGTCGAAATCTAATAGTTTATTAAGGTTTTCGTTACTAAAATGCCCAAAGACGCCGATTTTGACTAGAATTTGAAAGATATTGACATGAATATATAACTGTTTGTATCAAAAAATGATAGTTTAAACTGATATTTGCAGTTTTGATGCGGTTTTAGGTACGATATGAGTCGAAGAAGCCAATTTTGACTGGAATCTGTTTAAAATGACAAAGAAAAACATATTATCAATTCAAGGAAGTGAATTTTTAAGTAGTTATCTGCAGTTTTAATGTAGATTTCAGTTCGCTAAGTTATGAAAATGCATGTTTTGGCTATAATCTTCCGTAAATCAAGGGCGAAAACCAATTATTTGTTCCAAAAGAAGGTGTTTTAAGTATATATCTGCATTTCTAAGGTAGATTTGGGTACAATAAGAGGCGAAAAAGCAGATTCTGACTAAGATTTTATCGAAATCGGCAACTATTTGACTCAGAATGGTTGCCTTACGTCGAAATCTAATAGTTTATTAAGGTTTTCGTTACTAAAATGCCCAAAGACGCCGATTTTGACTAGAATTTGAAAGATATTGACATGAATATATAACTATTTGAATCAAAAAATGATAGTTTAAACTGATATTTGCATTTTTGATGCGGTTTAAGATACGATATGAAGTTTGAAAGAAATTAATAAACTATTAGATTTCGACGTAAGGCAACCATTCTGAGTCAAATAGTTGCCGATTTCGATAAAATCTTAGTCAGAATCTGCTTTTTCGCCTCTTATTGTACCCAAATCTACCTTAGAAATGCAGATATATACTTAAAGCACCTTCTTTTGGGACAAATAATTGGTTTTCGCCCTTGATTTACGGAAGATTATAGCCAAAACATGCATTTTCATAATTTAGCGAACTGAAATCTACATTAAAACTGCAGATAATTACTTAAAAATTCATTTCCTTGAATTGATAATAGGTTTTTCTTTGTCATTTTAAACAGATTCCAGTCAAAATCGGCTTCTTCGATTCATATCGTATCTAAAACCGCATCAAAACTGCAAATATGAGTTTAAACTATCATTTTTTGATACAAGCAGTTATATATTTTAGTAACGAAAACCTTAATAAACTATTAGATTTCGACGTGAGGCAACCTTTCTGAGTCAAATAGTTGCCGATTTCGATAAAATCTTAGTCAGAATCTGCTTTTTCGCCTCTTATTGTACCCAAATCTACCTTAGAAATGCAGATATATACTTAAAACACCTTCTTTTGGGACAAATAATTGGTTTTCGCCCTTGATTTACGGAAGATTATAGCCAAAACATGCATTTTCATAACTTAGCGAACTGAAATCTACATTAAAACTGCAGATAACTACTTAAAAATTCACTTCCTTGAATTGATAATAGGTTTTTCTTTGTCATTTTAAACAGATTCCAGTCAAAATCGGCTTCTTCGACTCATATCGTACCTAAAACCGCACCAAAACTGCAAATATCAGTTTAAACTATCATTTTTTGATACAAACAGTTATATATTCATGTCAATATCTTTCAAATTCTAGTCAAAATCGGCGTCTTTGGGCATTTTAGTAACGAAAACCTTAATAAACTATTAGATTTCGACGTAAGGCAACCATTCTGAGTCAAATAGTTGCCGATTTCGATAAAATCTTAGTCAGAATCTGCTTTTTCGCCTCTTATTGTACCCAAATCTACCTTAGAAATGCAGATATATACTTAAAACACCTTCTTTTGGGACAAATAATTGGTTTTCGCCCTTGATTTACGGAAGATTATAGCCAAAACATGCATTTTCATAACTTAGCGAACTGAAATCTACATTAAAACTGCAGATAACTACTTAAAAATTCACTTCCTTGAATTGATAATAGGTTTTTCTTTGTCATTTTAAACAGATTCCAGTCAAAATCGGCTTCTTCGATTCATATCGTATCTAAAACCGCATCAAAACTGCAAATATCAGTTTAAACTATCATTTTTTGATACAAACAGTTATATATTCATGTCAATATCTTTCAAATTCTAGTCAAAATCGGCGTCTTTGGGTATTTTAGTAACGAAAACCTTAATAAACTATTAGATTTCGACGTAAGGCAACGTTTCTGAGACAAATAGTTGCCGATTTCGATAAAATCTTAGTCAGAATCTACTTTTTCGCCTCTTATTGTACCCAAATCTACCTTAGAAATGCAGATATATACTTAAAACACCTTCTTTTGGGACAAATAATTGGTTTTCGCCCTTGATTTACGGAAGTTTATAGCCAAAACATGCATTTTCATAACTTAGCGAACTGAAATCTACATTAAAACTGCAGATAACTACTTAAAAATTCACTTCCATGAATTGATAATAGGTTTTTCTTTGTCATTTTAAACAGATTCCAGTCAAAATCGGCTTCTTCGATTCATATCGTATCTAAAGCCGCATCAAAACTGCAAATATCAGTTTAAACTATCATTTTTTGATACAAACAGTTATATATTCATGTCAATATCTTTCAAATTCTAGTCAAAATCGGCGTCTTTGGGCATTTTAGTAACGAAAACCTTAATAAACTATTAGATTTCGACGTAAGGCAACCATTCTGAGTCAAATAGTTGCCGATTTCGATAAAATCTTAGTCAGAATCTGCTTTTTCGCCTCTTATTGTACCCAAATCTACCTTAGAAATGCAGATATATACTTAAAACACCTTCTTTTGGGACAAATAATTGGTTTTCGCCCTTGATTTACGGAAGATTATAGCCAAAACATGCATTTTCATAACTTAGCGAACTGAAATCTACATTAAAACTGCAGATAACTACTTAAAAATTCACTTCCTTGAATTGATAATAGGTTTTTCTTTGTCATTTTAAACAGATTCCAGTCAAAATCGGCTTCTTCGATTCATATCGTATCTAAAACCGCATCAAAACTGCAAATATCAGTTTAAACTATCATTTTTTGATACAAACAGTTAATAAAAGGAAATAAAAATAACGAAAACGAAAGTATCGTTGACTCAAAAGAAGCGATATAATAACGTAACACATAGAACCAATGTAAAGAAAATGGGACAATCTGATTAGATGCAAACATTTTTATCTGAGTATGTGTAATCGTGTGAAAACAGAGTTACGCAACCCGCGTATGATTTTACATAGGAAATAATTTAAGGATAACCGGTATATTTTTAAAAAATTGAACATGACGCTAGAGATGTAAAAACCAATGCAAAGAAAAAAAAACACTAAAATATATTAGCGAGAGATAGTCGCAATTCGAAAACTTTTTCTTCATGTCCGGGTAGGAGCACATAGCAATAGAAATATATTTAATTACCTTAAAAAAAGAAAATCAATCACAATTAACTTTCTCGGGTGCACTTTTAAAACAAACTAAATGCAAATCTCGATGAAGATCATCCCACCTACATTGTCACCCCCACCAATTATTTAATATTTCGCGCCTAGGATAACGATCGCTAAGATCGTCGAACGTTGCCACGTTGAGCGCAAAACGTAGTTATTAAAAATGATGCGAGTTAATTTTTGTCTTTACCAATTATGAGAATCGTCGAAATCTATCTGGAAACACTTTCAACTGCATCCCGTCTCTTTTCGTTGAATTGAAATTGATCTTTTTTTCAATAAAAATCGATATAAATCACAATGCTGGGATGCTTCTGGCAACAGTGTCACCCCATCCACTTTTATAACGATTTTCTGTCCGTCGATCGTAAATCATTTTTTCGCGGGTAAAATAACGGCTGTTAGAGAATCTTCGGACGTTGCCATATTTAAGAGATGCAAAAATCACGAAAATAATCGATCGATTTTAATAAGGGAAAAATGAAAGCCTACCTCGCTTTAAAAGTTCAAACTTGAATGGATAGGAGGAACGTCGGAAGCCTACCAAACTATAGTGGTTACGAATCCGCACCACTTTACGCGCGTTAATACGAGCTCGGTACGAAAATTCGCTTATTTTTCGCCTCCGACCCACCGTTACCGAGATACGGCCCTTTTTCGTTTTTTTTTTTTCGATTTTAAAATGGCCATAACTCGAAAACGGTTCGTCCAATCAAAAAAAGGACAAAATTTTCACCCCAGTGGGGTCGCTTCTTACCCCCCTTTACCCTTAGAAGACATTTTCTCCGATTTTTTTTTTCAAAAATTACAAAATTCGAGGGGGTAAAATTTGGATTTGATACTTTGCCAGTCGATTCCCCACGCCGAGTCCGCCGGTCCACCTAGTCAATGAGGCGGAGGCCGGTACGAAAATTCGCTTATTTTTCGCCTCCGACGCACAGTTTTCGAGATACGACGATTTGAAAATTTTGAAAATTTTTCCAAAAAACCGTATCTCGGAAACGGTTCGTAGCGAGAAACGGAGCGAATTTCCGCCCCAAAGGGGACGGTTTCCGACCCCGTTTTAGCCGGATCCGACATCGTTTCCGCCATTTTCCGGAAAAAGGTTCTTTCGGGGGCCGCTTGTTATGCGGGGACTAGGGCGGTATCTGATCGCCTTCGAACCTCTAACTTTCGTTCTTGATCAATGAAAACGTTTTTGGCTAATGCTTTCGCTTCTGTCCGTCTTGCGACGATCCAAGAATTTCACCTCTAACGTCGCAATACGAATGCCCCCATCCGTTCCTATTAATCATTACCTCGGGGTTCCGAAAACCAACAAAATAGAACCGAGGTCCTATTCCATTATTCCATGCACACAGTATTCAGGCGAAGTTTTAGCCTGCTTTAAGCACTCTAATTTGTTCAAAGTAAACGTGCCGGCCCACCTCGACACTCAATGAAGAGCACCGCGGCAGGATTGAGTTGGACCGCCCGCGTGAACGGGCTAAGTCCACCGGCAGGACGTCTCGCGGCACGCCAGTTAACACCGCGGACGATGAACCGGCGGCGCGAGACACAAATTCGACTACGAGCTTTTTAACCGCAACAACTTCAATATACGCTATTGGAGCTGGAATTACCGCAGCTACTGGCACCAGACTTGCCCTCCAATTGATCCTCGCGTTAAAGGGTTTAGAGTGTACTCATTCCGATTACGGGGCCTCGAATGAGTCCCGTATCGTTATTTTTCGCCACTACCTCCCCGTGCCGGGAGTGGGTAATTTGCGCGCCTGCTGCCCTCCTTGGATATGGTAGCCGTTTCTCAGGCTCCCTCTCCGGAATCGAACCCTGATTCCCCGTTACCCGTTACGACCATGGTAGGCGCAGAACCTACCATCGACAGTTGATAAGGCAGACATTTGAAAGATGCGTCGCCGGTGCGAGACCGTGCGATCAGCGTAAAGTTATTCAGAGTCACCAAGTTGAACGATGTCGGGCGCGAACCCGCCACCGATTGGTTTTGATCTAATAAAAGCACTCTTTCCGTCTCCGGTCGGACCTCTGTTTGCATGTATTAGCTCTAGAATTACCACAGTTATCCAAGTAATTGTGGGTACGATCTAAGGAACCATAACTGATTTAATGAGCCTTTCGCGGTTTCACCTCGAATTAGCGTATACGGATCGCCTTTGTATGCGGACCGGCTCCATATATAGACCGCCTTCGTATATGGATCGCCTTGCTATACGCTTCCATATAGGGATCGCCTCCATATACAGAACGCCTTTATATACGGACCGCCATTATATACGGACCGTCTCTAAATACAGACCGCCTTCGTATACGGACCGCCTCCATATACGGACCGCCTCCATATACAGACCGCCTCTATATGTAAACCGCTTCTATATGCGGACCGGCTCCATATATAGACCGCCTGTATATATAGACCGCTTACATTTATAGACCGCCTCCATATACAGATCGCCTCTATATACAGACCGCCCCCATATATAGGTCGTCTCTATATATAGACCGCTTCCATAACCGAAACTAACCAAAATGGATCAAAGTGGAGTATATAGACCGCCTAGATGGTAGACCGCCTCCGTGGTGGTTGGCATCACTAAAGCGATAACCAAAACTAACCAAAATGGACCAAAGTTGAGTATATAGATTGCCTAGACCGTGAACTTCTTCGGTGGCGGTTTGTTAGGAACGTCGGAAACCTGCCACGCTATGGTGTTTACGAAACCGCACCACTTTACGCGCATTTTAAGAAACTCGGTACGAAAATTCGCTTATTTTTCGCCTCCGACGCACCGTTTCCGAGATACGGCCCTTTTTCGAATTTTTTTTTTCAATTTTAAAATGGCCATAACTCGAAAACGGTTCGTTTTTTGGGAAAACCGAGCAATTTTTTGTCCCACAGGGGACGCTTTACCACCCCATTTTACGGGAATCCGGTATCGGTTTCCCCAATGTCTTGATTTTGGTACCCCCGCCGGCATCGTATAGAGTATTGCGAGCCTACCTCGATTTAAAATTTCAAACTTGAATGGATAGGAGGACCGTCGGAAACCTACCAGGCGATAGTGTTTACGAAACCGCACCATTCCTACGCACCTCATAGTAAACTCGGTACGAAAATTCGCTTATTTTTCGCCTCCGACGCACCCTTACCGAGATACGGCCCTTTTTCGAATTTTTTTTTTCGATTTTAAAATGGCCATAACTCGAAAACGATTCGCTTTTGGGAAAACGGAGCAATTTTTTGCCCCTATGGGGACGGTTTACGACCCCATTTTACGGGAATCCGGTGTCAGTTTTCCCATTTTCTTGATTTTGGTACCCCCGCCGGCATTGTATAGAGTATTGCGAGCCTACCTCCATTCATAATTTAAAACTTGAATGGATAGGAGGAACGTCGGAAACCTACCAGGCTATAGTGGTTACGAATCCGCACCACTCTACGCGCATTTTAGGAAACTCGGTACGAAAATTCGCTTATTTTTCGCCTCCGACGCACCCTTACCGAGATACGGCCGTTTATCGAAAAAAAATTTTCGATATTAAAATCGCTATATCTCGAAAACGGTTCGTCCAATCAAAAAAAGGACAAAATTTTCACCCCAATGGGGTCGCTTCTTACCCCCCTTTACCCTTAGAAGACATTTTCTCCGATTTTTTTTTTCAAAAATTACGAAATTCGAGGGGGTAAAATTTGGATTTGATACTTTGCCAGTCGATTCCCCACGCCGAGTTCGCCGGTCCGCCTAGTCAATAATGCTGAGGCCGGTACGAAAATTCGCTTATTTTTCGCCTCCGACGCACCGTTTCCGAGATACGGCCCTTTTTCGAAAATTTTCCGAAAATGTCGAAATCTCGGCTCGTCGGATCGAAAAACGCACGAAATTTTTGCCCCAAAGGGGTAGCTTCTCACCCCCCTTTACCCTTAGAAGGCATATTCTCCGATTTTTTTTTTCAAAAATTACAAAATTCGAGGGGGTAAAATTTGGAGGGGGGAGGGGGTTGAGACCTTGCCAGGCGATTCCCCACGCCGAGTCGGCCGGTCCACCTGGTCAATGACGCCGAGGCCGGTACGATAAACGGCCGTATCTCGGTAAGGGTGCGTCGGAGGCGAAAAATAAGCGAATTTTCGTACCGAGTTTACTATGACGTGCGTAGGAGTGGTGCGGTTTCGTAAACACTATCGCCTGGTAGGTTTCCGACGGTCCTCCTATCCATTCAAGTTTGAAATTTTAAATCGAGGTAGGCTCGCAATACTCTATACGATGCCGGCGGGGGTACCAAAATCAAGAAAATGGGAAAACTGACACCGGGTTCCCGTAAAATGGGGCCGTAAACCGTCCCCATAGGGGCAAAAAATTGCTCCGTTTTCCCAAAAAACGAATCGTTTTCGAGTTATGGTCATTTTAATATCGAAAAAAAAAAATTCGAAAAAGGGCCGTATCTCGGTAAGGGTGCGTCGGAGGCGAAAAATAAGCGAATTTTCGTACCGAGTTTACTATGACGTGCGTAGGAGTCGTGCGGTTTCGTAAACACTATCGCCTGGTAGGTTTCCGACGGTCCTTCTATCCATTCAAGTTTGAAATTTTAAATCGAGGTAGGCTCGCAATACTCTATACGATGCCGGCGGGGGTACCAAAATCAAGAAAATGGGGAAACCGATACCGGATTCCCGTAAAATGAAAAACCTATTATCAATTCAAGGAAGTGAATTTTTAAGTAGTTATCTGCAGTTTTAATGTAGATTTCAGTTCGCTAAGTTATGAAAATGCATGTTTTGGCTATAATCTTCCGTAAATCAAGGGCGAAAACCAATTATTTGTTCCAAAAGAAGGTGTTTTAAGTATATATCTGCATTTCTAAGATAGATTTGGGTACAATAAGAGGCGAAAAAGCAGATTCTGACTAAGATTTTATAGAAATCGGCAACTATTTGACTCAGAATGGTTGCCTTACGTCGAAATCTAATAGTTTATTAAGGTTTTCGTTACTAAAATGCCCAAAGACGCCGATTTTGACTAGAATTTGAAAGATATTGACATGAATATATAACTGTTTGTATCAAAAAATGATAGTTTAAACTGATATTTGCAGTTTTGATGCGGTTTTAGGTACGATATGAGTCGAAGAAGCCAATTTTGACTGGAATCTGTTTAAAATGACAAAGAAAAACATATTATCAATTCAAGGAAGTGAATTTTTAAGTAGTTATCTGCAGTTTTAATGTAGATTTCAGTTCTCTAAGTTATGAAAATGCATGTTTTGGCTATAATCTTCCGTAAATCAAGGGCCAAGACCAGTTATTTGTCCCAAAAGAAGGTGTTTTAAGTATATATCTGCATTTCTAAGGTAGATTTGGGTACAATAAGAGGCGGAAAAGCAGATTCTGACTAAGATTTTATCGAAATCGGCAACTATTTAACTCAGAATGGTTGCCTTACGTCGAAATCTAATAGTTTATTAAGGTTTTCGTTACTAAAATGCCCAAAGACGCCGATTTTGACTAGAATTTGAAAGATATTGACATGAATATATAACTATTTGAATCAAAAAATGATAGTTTAAACTGATATTTGCATTTTTGATGCGGTTTTAGATACGATATGAAGTTTGAAAGAAATTAATAAACTATTAGATTTCGACGTAAGGCAACCATTCTGAGTCAAATAGTTGCCGATTTCGATAAAATCTTAGTCAGAATCTGCTTTTTCGCCTCTTATTGTACCCAAATCTACCTTAGAAATGCAGATATATACTTAAAGCACCTTCTTTTGGGACAAATAATTGGTTTTCGCCCTTGATTTACGGAAGATTATAGCCAAAACATGCATTTTCATAATTTAGCGAACTGAAATCTACATTAAAATTGCAGATAACTACTTAAAAATTCATTTCCTTGAATTGATAATAGGTTTTTCTTTGTCATTTTCAACAGATTCCAGTCAAAATCGGCTTCTTCGATTCATATCTTATCTAAAACCGCATCAAAACTGCAAATATGAGTTTAAACTATCATTTTTTGATACAAGCAGTTATATATTTTAGTAACGAAAACCTTAATAAACTATTAGATTTCGACGTGAGGCAACCATTCTGAGTCAAATAGTTGCCGATTTCTATAAAATCTTAGTCAGAATCTGCTTTTTCGCCTCTTATTGTACCCAAATCTACCTTAGAAATGCAGATATATACTTAAAACACCTTCTTTTGGAACAAATAATTGGTTTTCGCCCTTGATTTACGAAAGATTATAGCCAAAACATGCATTTTCATAATTTAGCGAACTGAAATCTACATTAAAACTGCAGATAACTACTTAAAAATTCACTTCCTTGAATTGATAATAGGTTTTTCTTTGTCATTTTAAACAGATTCCAGTCAAAATCGGCTTCTTCGACTCATATCGTACCTAAAACCGCACCAATACTGCAAATATCAGTTTAAACTATCATTTTTTGATACAAACAGTTATATATTCATGTCAATATCTTTCAAATTCTAGTCAAAATCGGCGTCTTTGGGCATTTTAGTAACGAAAACCTTAATAAACTATTAGATTTCGACGTGAGGCAACCTTTCTGAGTCAAATAGTTGCCGATTTCGATAAAATCTTAGTCAGAATCTGCTTTTTCGCCTCTTATTGTACCCAAATCTACCTTAGAAATGCAGATATATACTTAAAACACCTTCTTTTGGGACAAATAATTGGTTTTCGCCCTTGATTTACGGAAGATTATAGCCAAAACATGCATTTTCATAACTTAGCGAACTGAAATCTACATTAAAACTGCAGATAACTACTTAAAAATTCACTTCCTTGAATTGATAATAGGTTTTTCTTTGTCATTTTAAACAGATTCCAGTCAAAATCGGCTTCTTCGATTCATATCGTATCTAAAACCGCATCAAAACTGCAAATATCAGTTTAAACTATCATTTTTTGATACAAACAGTTATATATTCATGTCAATATCTTTCAAATTCTAGTCAAAATCGGCGTCTTTGGGTATTTTAGTAACGAAAACCTTAATAAACTATTAGATTTCGACGTAAGGCAACGTTTCTGAGTCAAATAGTTGCCGATTTCGATAAAATCTTAGTCAGAATCTACTTTTTCGCCTCTTATTGTACCCAAATCTACCTTAGAAATGCAGATATATACTTAAAACACCTTCTTTTGGGACAAATAATTGGTTTTCGCCCTTGATTTACGGAAGATTATAGCCAAAACATGCATTTTCATAACTTAGCGAACTGAAATCTACATTAAAACTGCAGATAACTACTTAAAAATTCACTTCCTTGAATTGATAATAGGTTTTTCTTTGTCATTTTAGACAGATTCCAGTCAAAATGGGCTTCTTCGACTCATATCGTACCTAAAACCGCATCAAAACTGCAAATATCAGTTTAAACTATCATTTTTTGATACAAACAGTTATATATTCATGTCAATATCTTTCAAATTCTAGTCAAAATCGGCGTCTTTGGGCATTTTAGTAACGAAAACCTTAATAAACTATTAGATTTCGACGTAAGGCAACCATTCTGAGTCAAATAGTTGCCGATTTCGATAAAATCTTAGTCAGAATCTGCTTTTTCGCCTCTTATTGTACCCAAATCTACCTTAGAAATGCAGATATATACTTAAAGCACCTTCTTTTGGGACAAATAATTGGTTTTCGCCCTTGATTTACGGAAGATTATAGCCAAAACATGCATTTTCATAATTTAGCGAACTGAAATCTACATTAAAACTGCAGATAACTACTTAAAAATTCACTTCCTTGAATTGATAATAGGTTTTTCTTTGTCATTTTAGACAGATTCCAGTCAAAATCGGCTTCTTCGATTCATATCGTATCTAAAACCGCATCAAAACTGCAAATATCAGTTTAAACTATCATTTTTTGATACAAACAGTTATATATTCATGTCAATATCTTTCAAATTCTAGTCAAAATCGGCGTCTTTGGGCATTTTAGTAACGAAAACCTTAATAAACTATTAGATTTCGACGTGAGGCAACCTTTCTGAGTCAAATAGTTGCCGATTTCGATAAAATCTTAGTCAGAATCTGCTTTTTCGCCTCTTATTGTACCCAAATCTACCTTAGAAATGCAGATATATACTTAAAACACCTTCTTTTGGGACAAATAATTGGTTTTCGCCCTTGATTTACGGAAGATTATAGCCAAAACATGCATTTTCATAACTTAGCGAACTGAAATCTACATTAAAACTGCAGACAACTACTTAAAAATTCACTTCCTTGAATTGATAATAGGTTTTTCTTTGTCATTTTAAACAGATTCCAGTCAAAATCGGCTTCTTCGACTCATATCGTACCTAAAACCGCATCAAAACTGCAAATATCAGTTTAAACTATCATTTTTTGATACAAACAGTTATATATTCATGTCAATATCTTTCAAATTCTAGTCAAAATCGGCGTCTTTGGGCATTTTAGTAACGAAAACCTTAATAAACTATTAGATTTCGACGTAAGGCAACCATTCTGAGTCAAATAGTTGCCGATTTCGATAAAATCTTAGTCAGAATCTGCTTTTTCGGCTCTTATTGTACCCAAATCTACCTTAGAAATGCAGATATATACTTAGAACACCTTCTTTTGGGACAAATAATTGGTTTTCGCCCTTGATTTACGGAAGATTATAGCCAAAACATGCATTTTCATAACTTAGCGAACTGAAATCTACATTAAAACTGCAGATAACTACTTAAAAATTCACTTCCTTGAATTGATAATAGGTTTTTCTTTGTCATTTTAAACAGATTCCAGTCAAAATCAGCTTCTTCGACTCATATCGTACCTAAAACCGCATCAAAACTGCAAATATCAGTTCAAACTATCATTTTTTGATACAAACAGTTATATATTCATGTCAATATCTTTCAAATTCTAGTCAAAATCGGCGTCTTTGGGCATTTTAGTAACGAAAACCTTAATAAACTATTAGATTTCGACGTAAGGCAACCATTCTGAGTCAAATAGTTGCCGATTTCGATAAAATCCTAGTCAGAATCTGCTTTTTCGCGTCTTATTGTACCCAAATCTACCTTAGAAATGCAGATATATACTTAAAACACCTTCTTTTTTGACAAATAATTGGTTTTCGCCCTTCATTTACAGAAGATTATAGCCAAAACATGCATTTTCATAACTTAGCGAACTGAAATCTACATTAAAACTGCAGATAACTACTTAAAAATTCACTTCCTTGAATTGATAATAGGTTGTTCTTTGTCATTTTAAACAGATTCCAGTCAAAATCGGCTTCTTCGACTCATATCGTACCTAAAACCGCATCAAAACTGCAAATATCAGTTTAAACTATCATTTTTTGACACAAACAGTTATATATTCATGTCAATATCTTTCAAATTCTAGTCAAAATCGGCGTCTTTGGGCATTTTAGTAACGAAAACCTTAATAAACTATTAGATTTCGACGTAAGGCAACCATTCTGAGTCAAATAGTTGCCGATTTCGATAAAATCTTAGTCAGAATCTGCTTTTTCGCCTCTTATTGTACCCAAATCTACCTTAGAAATGTAGATATATACTTAAAACACCTTCTTTTGGGACAAATAATTGGTTTTCGCCCTTGATTTACGGAAGATTATAGCCAAAACATGCATTTTCATAACTTAGCGAACTGAAATCTACATTAAAACTGCAGATAACTACTTAAAAATTCACTTCCTTGAATTGATAATAGGTTTTTCTTTGTCATTTTAAACAGATTCCAGTCAAAATCGGCTTCTTCGATTCATATCGTATCTAAAACCGCATCAAAACTGCAAATATCAGTTTAAACTATCATTTTTTGATACAAACAGTTATATATTCATGTCAATATCTTTCAAATTCTAGTCAAAATCGGCGTCTTTGGGCATTTTAGTAACGAAAACCTTAATAAACTATTAGATTTCGACGTAAGGCAACCTTTCTGAGTCAAATAGTTGCCGATTTCGATAAAATCTTAGTCAGAATCTGCTTTTTCGCCTCTTATTGTACCCAAATCTACCTTAGAAATGCAGATATATACTCAGAACACCTTCTTTTGGGACAAATAATTGGTTTTCGCCCTTGATTTACAGAAGATTATAGCCAAAACATGCATTTTCATAACTTAGCGAACTGAAATCTACATTAAAACTGCAGATAACTACTTAAAAATTCACTTCCTTGAATTGATAATAGGTTTTTCTTTGTCATTTTAAACAGATTCCAGTCAAAGTCGGCTTCTTCGACTCATATCGTACCTAAAACCGCATCAAAACTGCAAATATCAGTTTAAACTATCATTTTTTGATACAAACAGTTATATATTCATGTCAATATCTTACAAATTCTAGTCAAAATGTGCGTCTTTGGGCATTCTAGTAACGAAAACCTTAATAAACTATTAGATTTCGACGTAAGGCAACCATTCTGAGTCAAATAGTTGCCGATTTCGATAAAATCTTAGTCAGAATCTGCTTTTTCGCCTCTTATTGTACCCAAATCTACCTTAGAAATGCAGATATATACTCAGAACACCTTCTTTTGGGACAAATAATTGGTTTTCGCCCTTGATTTACGGAAGATTATAGCCAAAACATGCATTTTCATAACTTAGCGAACTGAAATCTACATTAAAACTGCAGATAACTACTTAAAAATTCACTTCCTTGAATTGATAATAGGTTGTTCTTTGTCATTTTAAACAGATTCCAGTCAAAATCGGCTTCATCGACTCATATCGTACCTAAAACCGCATCAAAACTGCAAATATCAGTTTAAACTATCATTTTTTGACACAAACAGTTATATATTCATGTCAATATCTTTCAAATTCTAGTCAAAATCGGCGTCTTTGGGCATTTTAGTAACGAAAACCTTAATAAACTATTAGATTTCGACGTAAGGCAACCATTCTGAGTCAAATAGTTGCCGATTTCGATAAAATCTTAGTCAGAATCTGCTTTTTCGCCTCTTATTGTACCCAAATCTACCTTAGAAATGTAGATATATACTTAAAACACCTTCTTTTGGGACAAATAATTGGTTTTCGCCCTTGATTTACGGAAGATTATAGCCAAAACATGCATTTTCATAACTTAGCGAACTGAAATCTACATTAAAACTGCAGATAACTACTTAAAAATTCACTTCCTTGAATTGATAATAGGTTTTTCTTTGTCATTTTAAACAGATTCCAGTCAAAATCGGCTTCTTCGATTCATATCGTATCTAAAACCGCATCAAAACTGCAAATATCAGTTTAAACTATCATTTTTTGATACAAACAGTTATATATTCATGTCAATATCTTTCAAATTCTAGTCAAAATCGGCGTCTTTGGGCATTTTAGTAACGAAAACCTTAATAAACTATTAGATTTCGACGTAAGGCAACCTTTCTGAGTCAAATAGTTGCCGATTTCGATAAAATCTTAGTCAGAATCTGCTTTTTCGCCTCTTATTGTACCCAAATCTACCTTAGAAATGCAGATATATACTCAGAACACCTTCTTTTGGGACAAATAATTGGTTTTCGCCCTTGATTTACAGAAGATTATAGCCAAAACATGCATTTTCATAACTTAGCGAACTGAAATCTACATTAAAACTGCAGATAACTACTTAAAAATTCACTTCCTTGAATTGATAATAGGTTTTTCTTTGTCATTTTAAACAGATTCCAGTCAAAGTCGGCTTCTTCGACTCATATCGTACCTAAAACCGCATCAAAACTGCAAATATCAGTTTAAACTATCATTTTTTGATACAAACAGTTATATATTCATGTCAATATCTTACAAATTCTAGTCAAAATGTGCGTCTTTGGGCATTCTAGTAACGAAAACCTTAATAAACTATTAGATTTCGACGTAAGGCAACCATTCTGAGTCAAATAGTTGCCGATTTCGATAAAATCTTAGTCAGAATCTGCTTTTTCGCCTCTTATTGTACCCAAATCTACCTTAGAAATGCAGATATATACTCAGAACACCTTCTTTTGGGACAAATAATTGGTTTTCGCCCTTGATTTACGGAAGATTATAGCCAAAACATGCATTTTCATAACTTAGCGAACTGAAATCTACATTAAAACTGCAGATAACTACTTAAAAATTCACTTCCTTGAATTGATAATAGGTTTTTCTTTGTCATTTTAAACAGATTCCAGTCAAAATCGGCTTCTTCGATTCATATCGTATCTAAAACCGCATCAAAACTGCAAATATCAGTTTAAACTATCATTTTTTGATACAAACAGTTATATATTCATGTCAATATCTTTCAAATTCTAGTCAAAATCGGCGTCTTTGGGCATTTTAGTAACGAAAACCTTAATAAACTATTAGATTTCGACGTAAGGCAACCTTTCTGAGTCAAATAGTTGCCGATTTCGATAAAATCTTAGTCAGAATCTGCTTTTTCGCCTCTTATTGTACCCAAATCTACCTTAGAAATGCAGATATATACTCAGAACACCTTCTTTTGGGACAAATAATTGGTTTTCGCCCTTGATTTACGGAAGATTATAGCCAAAACATGCATTTTCATAACTTAGCGAACTGAAATCTACACTAAAACTGCAGATAACTACTTAAAAATTCACTTCCTTGAATTGATAATAGGTTTTTCTTTGTCATTTTAAACAGATTCCAGTCAAAGTCGGCTTCTTCGACTCATATCGTACCTAAAACCGCATCAAAACTGCAAATATCAGTTTAAACTATCATTTTTTGATACAAACAGTTATATATTCATGTCAATATCTTACAAATTCTAGTCAAAATCGGCGTCTTTGGGCATTTTAGTAACGAAAACCTTAATAAACTATTAGATTTCGACGTAAGGCAACCATTCTGAGTCAAATAGTTGCCGATTTCGATAAAATCTTAGTCAGAATCTGCTTTTTCGCCTCTTATTGTACCCAAATCTACCTTAGAAATGCAGATATATATTCAGAACACCTTCTTTTGGGACAAATAATTGGTTTTCGCCCTTGATTTACGGAAGATTATAGCCAAAACATGCATTTTCATAACTTAGCGAACTGAAATCTACATTAAAACTGCAGATAACTACTTAAAAATTCACTTCCTTGAATTGATAATAGGTTTTTCTTTGTCATTTTAAACAGATTCCAGTCAAAATCGGCTTCTTCGATTCATATCGCATCTAAAACCGCATCAAAACTGCAATTATCAGTTTAAGCTATCATTTTTTGATACAAACAGTTATATATTCATGTCAATATCTTTCAAATTCTAGTCAAAATCGGCGTCTTTGGGCATTTTAGTAACGAAAACCTTAATAAACTATTAGATTTCGACGTAAGGCAACCATTCTGAGTCAAATAGTTGCCGATTTCGATAAAATCTTAGTCAGAATCTGCTTTTTCGCCTCTTATTGTACCCAAATCTACCTTAGAAATGTAGATATATACTTAAAACACCTTCTTTTGGGACAAATAAGTTCGCTTAGTTATGAAAATGCATGTTTTGGCTATAATCTTCCGTAAATCAAGGGCGAAAACCAATTATTTGTCCCAAAAGAAGGTGTTTTAAGTATATATCTGCATTTCTAAGGTAGATTTGGGTACAATGAGAGGCGAAAAAGCAGATTCTGACTAAGATTTTATCGAAATCGGCAACTATTTGACTCAGAATGGTTGCCTTACGTCGAAATCTAATAGTTTATTAAGGTTTTCGTTACTAAAATGCCCAAAGACGCCGATTTTGACTAGAATTTGAAAGATATTGACATGAATATATAACTGTTTGTATCAAAAAATGATAGTTTAAACTGATATTTGCAGTTTTGATGCGGTTTTAGGTACGATATGAGTCGAAGAAGCCGATTTTGATTGGAATCTGTTTAAAATGACAAAGAAAAACCTATTATCAATTCAAGGAAGTGAATTTTTAAGTAGTTATCTGCAGTTTTAATGTATATTTCAGTTCGCTAAGTTATGAAAATGCATGTTTTGGCTATAATCTTCCGTAAATCAAGGGCGAAAACCAATTATTTGTCCCAAAGAAGGTGTTTTAAGTATATATCTACATATCTAAGGTAGATTTGGGTACAATAAGAGGCGAAAAAGCAGATTCTGACTAAGATTTTATCGAAATCGGCAACTATTTGACTCAGAATGGTTGCCTTACGTCGAAATCTAATAGTTTATTAAGGAATTTGAAAGATATTGACATGAATATATAACTGTTTGTATCAAAAAATGATAGATTAAACTGATATTTGCTGTTTTGATGCGGTTTTACGTACGATATGAGTCGAAGAAGCCGATATTGTCTGGAATCTGTTTAAAATGACAAAGAACAACCTATTATCAATTCAAGGAAGTGAATTTTTAAGTAGTTATCTGCAGTTTTAATGTAGATTTCAGTTCGCTAAGTTATGAAAATGCATGTTTTGGCTATAATCTTCCGTAAATCAAGGGCGAAAACCAATTATTTGTCCCAAAAGAAGGTGTTTTAAGTATATATCTGCATTTCTAAGGTAGATTTGGGTACAATAAGAGGCGAAAAAGCAGATTCTGACTAGGATTTTATCGAAATCGGCAACTATTTGACTCAGAAAGGTTGCCTTACGTCGAAATCTAATAGTTTATTAAGGTTTTCGTTACTAAAATGCCCAAAGACGCCGATTTTGACTAGAATTTGATAGATATTGACATGAATATATAACTGTTTGTATCAAAAAATGATAGTTTAAACTGATATTTGCAGTTTTGATGCGGTTTTAGATACGATATGAATCGAAGAAGCCGATTTTGACTGGAATCTGTTTAAAATGACAAAGAAAAACCAATTATCAATTCAAGGAAGTGAATTTCTAAGTAGTTATCTGCAGTTTTAATGTAGATTTCAGTTCGCTAAGTTATGAAAATGCATGTTTTGGCTATAATCTTCCGTAAATCAAGGGCGAAAACCAATTATTTGTCCCAAAAGAAGGTGTTTTAAGTATATATCTGCATTTCTAAATTAGATTTGGGTACAATAAGAGGCGAAAAAGCAGATTCTGACTAAGATTTTATCGAAATCGGCAACTAATTGACTCAGAATGGTTGCCTTACGTCGAAATTTTTTTTACGTCTTTAAAGAAACGACCCTGTCTACGACTTTCCTTTACAAAAATGCGAATATCTTGCCAAGTACGCACTCTGGACAAAGCGACGTACAATTGACCGTGAGCAAAACACGGGACGTTGAGACACAAACCGACTCGCGAAAGAGTCTGTCCTTGCGCTTTGTTGATAGTAATTGCGTGCGCCAACTTAATCGGAAATTGTTTTCTATAAAATGTGCCGCCGCCCGGTAGCAATGGCGTTTCTTTTTCCTCTAAAACGAATTGTTTTCTGATAATGACACATTTACGGCCCTGAAATTGACCGGAAACGATGCGGCCGACTATCACGTCATCGCCCATCTCCAAAACGATCATTCTCTGTCCGTTACAAAAACCCCTCCGCACGTTAAGATTTACCAAAAGGACTACCACCGAACCGATCTTCAAAGTCAACCGATGTGGCGGTAGTCCCGACAAATCTAAACTTTCGATAATTTCACTGGTGACTCCCGTCGCGAGGGGATTGGCGATTTCGTGATCGTCGGCCCCATCCTCGTTACTCTGTCTATCGTAGGAATTGGTCGCCAAAAAGACCCTCTCCGATCCTGACGGATCGGGGAAGATCTTTGAGATGATTTCGTTCAACTCCTCGACCTCGCTGTTCACGGGACAAAGGATCGACAGGAGGCCCAATCGCTCGGCTAATTCCAAGAATCGCTCGTTCGTCCCGGGAAGAGCGAGCATCGATTCGAAGACGTCCCCGTAAACAAAGTCGACGAGTTGTTCGCGCGATTTGACAATTAATTTGGAAGGAACGAACAGACAGTTATCGGAAATCGGTTCGCGTCCGTTGTCCGAAACGATTCTTTCCCCGTCGCCTACTCTCCTGATGAAATTCGACCATTCCACCTCTTGCGGATGAACACGCATGTTTTCCGTTAACGTGCACAGTTGAAAAGTACTCCATGCCGGATGCGAAACGATGGACGCCATTCCCGCTCGCCTACCCTTGACAACGGGAAGCAACTGCTTGGGATCGCCGCTAAGAATAACGGTTTTCCCACCGAACGGCCGTCGCGATTGACCGTATTCCCGACACACGGCATCGATCATTTCCAACATCCACGACGCCAACATAAACACCTCGTCTAACACGACGAGTCTCGCGTTTCGAATATCGTCGGCCGCCTCCGACTCGCCCACCAAATTAGAAACCGGCGTATCGTCTACGCCTCTTTCTCTAGGAATGCCGAAAGAAGAATGAATCGTAGCTGCGTTCCGGATTAACGTGGCCGCGATCCCCGTAAAAGCCGCGGATACGTACGGTAACGCGCGAAGTTCCGCCACTTCCAAAATAACGTTGACGGTCGCGGTTTTGCCGGTGCCCCCTTCGCCGGTCAAAACGAAAACGATACCGTTACGATTGCATACAGACTGTAAAACCTCGTAAACGAATCCCAGCTGTTGATCGTTGAGATCGATCAGATGCAAATTTTGATTCGGTCTCGGAACGAAAGCGAATTCCTCGAACGTAACCTCTTCCTCGTCCAAAAGTTGTTCCGCCTCCTCGTCATAAACCCAATCGGAAATCCAATCCCGAGGAAGATTAATTTTTTCCATCGAAGTGGAGCATTCGACCAGAAATCGATCTACGAAACTCCAAAGGACCGTATACCGACACGTACGGAGCACGTGCATCCTTTCGTTTAAGTCGCCCGCGCCCTCTTCGTCGATATCTCTTATTAAATCGATATGAATCCTAAGCACGTCCGCGGACATACGCCTGCACCATCTCTTAAATGAAGTTCGGTGATTCTTCGACGGATTGTACAAGAGAATTAGAGCGAACGCTTCCCTTAAATAAAACGGATGACGAAGACGATCCGCTATCCAATCTAAAATCTTGTCCGCCTCTTCGTCGTCGTCCGGGATCAATTTTAACGCTACCCAAGCGGCCTGATACGAAGGACATAAAACGCCGTTTACGGTTTTCGCGTCCACGAACGAAATCAAACCTGTCACGTTGCCCAAAATCATTCGTAGATAGTAGCGCTCCATATTCCAAGGACTCGGATAAACCGGACTCATACGACCTTAGAACGCTCGCCCCTTTCGACTACGGCCACCTCGTCCCCTTCCCTGTAAATTTCACAAGCCTCTCCTTCCAAATGCACGGGCAACTTTTCGATCGTGTGACTGATATGGAACATGCCATTTCCCAAGATGCGATAGACCGCCTCGTGCGGTCCGATATATCTCATTTTAAGGAATGCCGCTGCCTCGTTCCAATCGATCGTACCGGTGGTCGTATTCACTTGCATCTCAACGCATTGGATGTTCGCTACGTCTAACCCCTTATTGACGTAGGCGTTAATGTATCGACACACCTGGATCGGGTTTCCGACGCAAAGTTCCAAATTCGTTGCCGACGAAACGATTTTGTTGCCTGTTAAAAAAGCAAACAACCGGAGGACGTCTGTAAAGAATTTGCTTCTCGATCTTGAAAACGGTGCTGTTTCGGATATTTCCACCGGCATCGATCGACAACGGTCCAGCAAGGCGGTCCTCTGACCCTCGAATTTTCGACATCTATCTCCCCCTCTTGTTCCTCCTCCTCGTCATTGTCGTCGATTTCCTGTTCGACGTTTTCCGGTTCGATATCGCACTTGTTATGTATAGTTATATATATATATATATATATATATATATATATATATATATATATATATATATATATATATATATATATATATATATATATATATATAAGTATATATAGGTTTTCCTTTGTCATTTTAAACAGATTCCAGTCAAAATCGGCTTCTTCGACTCATATCGTACCTAAAACCGCATCAAAACTGCAAATATCAGTTTAAACTATCATTTTTTGATACAAACAGTTATATATTCATGTCAATATCATTCCAATTCTAGTCAAAATCGGCGTCTTTGGGCATTTTAGTAACGAAAACCTTAATAAACTATTAGATTTCGACGTAAGGCAACCATTCTGAGTCAAATAGTTTCCGATTTCGATAAAATCTTAGTCAGAATCTGCTTTTTCGCCTCTTATTGTACCCAAATCTACCTTAGAAATGCAGATATATACTTAAAACACGTTCTTTTGGGACAAATAATTGGTTTTCGCCCTTGATTTACGGAAGATTATAGCCAAAACATGCATTTTCATAACTTAGCGAACTGAAATCTACATTAAAACTGCAGATAACTACTTAAAAATTCACTTCCTTGAATTGATAATAGGTTTTTCTTTGTCATTTTAAACAGATTCCAGTCAAAATCGGCTTCTTCGACTCATATCGTACCTAAAACCGCATCAAAACTGCAAATATCAGTTTAAACTATCATTTTTTGATACACACAGTTATATATTCATGTCAATATCTTTCATATTCTAGTCAAAATCGGCGTCTTTGGGCATTTTAGTAACGAAAACCTTAATAAACTATTAGATTTCGACGTAAGGCAACCTTTCTGGGTCAAATAGTTGCCGATTTCGATAAAATCTTAGTCAGAATCTGCTTTTTCGCCTCTTATTGTACCCAAATCTACCTTAGAAATGCAGATATATACTTAAAACACCTTCTTTTGGGACAAATAATTGGTTTTCGCCCTTGATTTACGGAAGATTATAGCCAAAACATCGAGCGGAGTGATAAGTTTAATTTCTGTTCAAAATGGGCGGTGTCTTTAGCGCAGTTTGATAGTGCATATAGTCGATTTATTACTTTTTGGCACTCCTTTGTGTGTATACGTAGTGCAATTTATTCTTTTAAAAGAAGTTACAGCATTGAATTGGCTCTTTTTCAAAACAGTTATGGAGTATAAATGAAGAAAATTAAACTCGGCTTGATAAGTAATTGGTATTTTTAAATATTAGTTTTTTCTTATTTAGTTTAAAGCAACTTAATTATATAATTTTTTCGTAAACAAATGGGATAGAATTTTTGATATTTTGGAGAATGGAATCAATGACTTCGTAAATATTCGTAAGTTGATTAAGGATATCTTTAATAAAGATAGAATTTTCTCTGCTTGCATATTAGGTAGCTAATTTGGTTTATTTTAGAAGCTAATAACTTTTCATTGTGGCTAATATTTTGGATTGCTCGGTTAAATTTTTGAATTATATCTAAGGATATTGTATTTTCTTTTATAATATTTGCTGATAACGTTTTTTGATTCGCTTGCAATTCGCCAATCAATTTTTCGAACCTTCCTCCATCGTTTGCGTCTAAGTTACCGGTTATTGATTTAAAAAATGGCACATCAAAAGAAATAGTTCTACTTTCAAACAGATTTAGCCCTGGTCTGTCAATTAAGGCGCCTGACGAGAAATCAGATTCTCCATGGCAGCGTAGGTTCGAAACCTATCTACTGCAAACGGAAATTGTTTTGCTTGAAATATAATTTTTGTAATTAGCAGCTCAGTCCAGAAAATTTTGTCAATTATGGGGATTAAGTTCGAAACCTACCTACTGCAAACGGCCATTGTTTTGCTTGAAATATATATTTTTTAATTAACAGCTCAGCCCAGAATTTTTTTCAAATATCAAGATTGAGTACATAAATTTCTAAAAATATAATGGCCTTATATTTCAACGCATGGCACATCACCAGAAATAGTTCGACTTTCAAACAGATTTAGCCTTGGTCTATTGGTTAATTCGGGTGACTAGACATCAGATTCTCGATGGCAGTGTAGGTTCGAAACCTACTTACTGCAAACGGAAATTGTTTTGTTTGAAATATAATTTTTGTAATTAGCAGCTCAGTCCAGAAAATTTTGTCAATTATGGGGATTGAGTTCGAAACCTACCTACTGCAAACGGCCATTGTTTTGCTTGAAATATATATCTTTTAATTAACAGCTCAGCCCAGAAATTTTTCTCAAATATGGGGATTGAGTACATAAATTTATAAAAATATAATAGACTTATATTTCAACGCATGGCACATCACCAGAAATAGTTCGACTTTCAAACAGATTTAGCCTTGGTCTGTCGGTTAAGGCGTCTGACTAGAAATCAGATTCTCCATGGCAGCGTAGGTAGGTATCGGAGTAGGTGTGATGGTGTAAAAACAGAGTTACGCAACCCGCGCATAATTTTACGTAGGAAATAATTTAAAGACATCCGGCATATTTTTAAAAAATTAAATTTTAAATTATAAAGCCAAAGATGTAAAAACATTAGCAAATTTAAATCGAAATACTTATTTACCGCGGGGAACAATATCGCGACGTCCTGTATACAATTTAAATTCAAAGAAGAAAATAAAAATAACGAAAACGAAAGTATCGTTGACTTAAAAGAAGCGATATAATAACGAAACACATACAACCAATGTAAAGAAAATGGGACAACCTGTATGTGATTAAAAGCAAACTAGCTTTTCGGAGTACGTGTGATGGTGTGAAAACAGAGTTACCCAACCCGCGCATGATTTTAGGTAGGAAATAATTTAAGGACATCCGGTATATTTTAAAAAAACTAAATTTAAAATTATGAAGCCAGAGATGCAAAAACTTTAACAAAATTAAATCGAAATACTCATTTGCCGCGGTGAACAATATCGCGACGTCCTGTATACAATTTAAATTGAAAGAAGGAAATAAAAATAACCAACACGAAAATATCGTTCGCTCGAAACAAACGAAATAATAACGTAACACATAGAACCAATGTAAAAAAAATGGGACAACCTGTATGTGATTAAAAGCAAACTACCTTATCGAAGAACGTGTGATGGTGTAAAAACAGAGTTACGCAACCCGCGAATGATTTTAGGTAGGAAATAATTTAAGGACATCCGGTATATTTTTAAAAAATTAAATTTAAAATTATAAAGCCAGAGATGCAAAAACATTAGCAAATTTAAATCGAAATACTCATTTACCGCGGGGAACAATATCGCGACGTCCTGTATACAATTTAAATTCAAAGAAGGAAATAAAAATAACGAAAACGAAAGTATCGTTGACTCAAAAGAAGCGATATAATAACGTAACACATAGAACCAATGTAAAGAAAATGGGACAACCTGTATCTGATTAGATGCAAACATTTTTATCTGAGTATGTGTAATCGTGTGAAAACAGAGTTACGCAACCCGCGTATGATTTTACATAGGAAATAATTTAAGGATAACCGGTATATTTTTAAAAAGTTGGACATGACGCTAGAGATGTAAAAACCAATGCAAAGAAAAAAAAACACTAAAATATATTAGCGAGAGATAGTCGCAACTCGAAAACTTTTTCTTCATGTCCGGGTAGGAGCACATAGCAATAGAAATATATTTAATTACCTTAAAAAAAGAAAATCAATCACAATTAACTTTCTCGGGTGCACTTTTAAAACAAACTAAATGCAAATCTCGGTGAAGATCATCCCACCTACATTGTCACCCCCACCAATTATTTAATATTTCGCGCCTAGGATAACGATCGCTAAGATCGTCGAACGTTGCCACGTTGAGCGCAAAACGTAGTTATTAAAAATGATGCGAGTTAATTTTTGTCTTTACCAATTATGAGAATCGTCGAAATCTATCTGGAAACACTTTCAACTGCATCCCGTCTCTTTTCGTTGAATTGAAATTGATCTTTTTTTCAATAAAAATCGATATAAATCACAATGCAGGGATGCTTCTGGCAACAGTGGATGTAATTTTTGAAAAAAAAAATCGGAGAAAATGCCTTCTAAGGGTAAAGGGGGGTAAGAAGCGACCCCTTTGGGGTGAAAATTTCGTGCGTTTTTCGATCCGACGAGCCGTTTTCGAGATTTCGACATTTTCGGAAAATTTTCGAAAAAGGGCCGTATCTCGGAAACGGTGCGTCGGAAGCGAAAAATAAGCGAATTTTCGTACCGGCCTCCGCGTTATTAAGTAGGCGGACCGGCGAACTCGGCGTGGGGAATCGACTGGCAAAGTATCAAATCCAAATTTTACCCCCTCGAATTTTGTAATTTTTGAAAAAAAAAATCGGAGAAAATGTCTTCTAAGGGTAAAGGGGGTGAGAAGCGACTCCTTTGGGGTGAAAATTTTGTCCTTTTTTTGATTGGACGAACCGTTTTCGAGTTATGGCCATTTTAAAATCGAAAAAAAAAATACGAAAAAGGGCCGTATCTCGGTAACGGTGCGTCGGAGGCGAAAAGTAAGCGAATTTTCGTACCGAGCTCAATATAACGCGCGTAGAGTGCAAGTTTTAAATTTTGAATCGAGGTAGGCTCGCAATACTCTATACGATGCCGGCGGGGGTACCAAAATCAAGAAAATGGGGAAACCGATACCGGATTCCCGTAAAATGGGGTGGTAAAGCGTCCCCTATGGGACAAAAAATTGCTCGGTTTTCCCAAAAAACGAACCGTTTTCGAGTTATGGCCATTTTAAAATTGAAAAAAAAAATTCGAAAAAGGGCCGTATCTCGGAAACGGTGCGTCGGAGGCGAGAAATAAGCGAATTTTCGTACCGAGCTCAACATAACGCGCGTAGAGTGGTGCGGATTCGTAACCGCTATAGCCTGGTAGGTTTCCGACGTTCCTCCTATCCATTCAAGTTTTAAATTTTAAATCGAGGTAGGCTCGCAATACTCTATACGATGCCGGCGGGGGTACCAAAATCAAGAAAATGGGGAAACCGATACCGGATTCCCGTAAAATGGGGTCGTAAACCGTCCCTGTTAGGGCAAAAAATTACTCCGTTTTCCCAAAAAACGAATCGTTTTCGAGTTATGGCCATTTTAAAATCGAAAAAAAAATTTCGAAAAAGGGCCGTATCTCGGAAACGGTGAGTTGGAGGCGAAAAATAAGCGAATTTTCGTACCGAGTTCAATATAACGCGCGTAGAGTGGTGCGGATTCGTAACCGCTATAGCGTGGTAGGTTTCCGACGTTCCTCCTATCCATTCAAGTTTTAAATTTTAAATCGAGGTAGGCTCGCAATACTCTATACGATGCCGGCGGGGGTACCAAAATCAAGAAAATGGGGAAACCGATACCGGATTCCCGTAAAATGGGGTCGTAAACCGTCCCTATTAGGGCAAAAAATTACTCCGTTTTCCCAAAAAACGAATCGTTTTCGAGTTATGGCCATTTTAAAATCGAAAAAAAAAAAATTAGAAAAAGGGCCGTATCTCGGTAAGGGTGCGCCGAAGGCGAAAAATAAGCGAATTTTCGTACCGGCCTCGGCATCGTTGACTAGGTGGACCGGCCGATTCGGCGTGGGGAATCGACTGGCAAAGTCTCAACCCCCCCCCTCCAAAAATTTACCCCCTCGAATTTTGTAATTTTTGAAAAAAAAAAAATCGGAGAAAATGCCTTCTAAGGGTAAAGGGGGGTGAGAAGCGACCCCTTTGGGGCTACCTCGATTTAAAAGTTAAAACTTGAATGGATAGGAGGAACGTCGGAAACCTACCAGGCTATAGTGGTTACGAATCCGCACCACTCTACGCGCGTTATATTGAGCTCGGTACGAAAATTCGCTTATTTTTCGCCTCCGACGCACCCTTACCGAGATACGGCCCTTTTTCGAAATTTTTTTTTCGATTTTAAAATGGTTATATCTCGAAAACGGTTCGTTTTTTGAGAAAACCGAGCAATTTTTTGCCCCATGGGGGACGCTTTACCACCCCATTTTACGGGAATCCGGTATCGGTTTCCCCATTTTCTTGATTTTGGTACCCCCGCCGGCATCGTATAGAGTATTGCGAGCCTACCTCGATTTAAAATTTAAAACTTGAATGGATAGGAGGAACGTCGGAAACCTACCAGGCTATAGCGGTTACGAATCCGCACCACTCTACGCGCGTTATATTGAGCTCGGTACGAAAATTCGCTTATTTTTCGCCTCCGACGCACCGTTTCCGAGATACGGCCCTTTTTCGAAATTTTTTTTTCCATTTTAAAATGGCTATAGCTCGAAAACGGTTCGTTTTTTGGGAAAACCGAGCAATTTTTTGCCCCATGAGGGACGGTTTACCACCCCATTTTACGGGAATCCGGTATCTGTTTTCCCATTTTCTTGATTTTGGTGCCCCGCCGGCATCGTATAGAGTCTTAGGAGCCTACCTCGATTTAAAATTTTAAACTTGAATGGATAGGAGGAAAGTCGGAAACCTACCAGGCTATAGTATATACGAAACCGCACCATTTTGCGCGCGTTATAATAAACTCGGTACGAAAATTCGCTTATTTTACGCCTCCGACGCACCCTTACCGAGATACGGCCCTTTCTCGAAATTTTTTTTTCGATTTTAAAATGGCTATATCTCGAAAACGGTTCGTTTTTTGGAAAACCGAGCAATTTTTTGCCCCATAGGGGACGCTTTACCACCCCATTTTACGGGAATCCGGTATCGGTTTCCCCATTTTCTTGATTTTGGTACCCCCGCCGGCAACCTATTATCAATTCAAGGAAGTGAATTTTTAAGTAGTTATCTGCAGTTTTAATGTTGATTTCAGTTCGCTAAGTTATGAAAATGCATGTTTTGGCTATAATCTTCCGTAAATCAAGGGCGAAAACCAATAATTTGTCCCAAAAGAAGGTGTTTTAAGTATATATCTGCATTTCTAAGGTAGATTTGGGTACAATAAGATGCGAAAAAGCAGATTCTGACTAAGATTTTATCGAAATCGGCAACTATTTGACTCAGAATGGTTGCCCTACGTCGAAATCAAATAGTTTATTAAGGTTTTCGTTACTAAAATGCCCAAAGACGCCGATTTTGACTAGAATTTGAAAGATATTGACATGAAAATATAACTGTTTGTATCAAAAAATGATAGTTTAAACTGATATTTGCAGTTTTGATGCGGTTTTAGATACGATATGAATCGAAGAAGCCGATTTGGTCTGGAATCTGTTTAAAATGACAAAGAAAAACCTATTATCAATTCAAGGAAATGAATTTTTAAGTAGTTATCTGCAGTTTTAATGTAGATTTCAGTTCGCTAGGTTATGAAAATGCATGTTTTGGCTATAATCTTCAGTAAATCAAGGGCGAAAACCAATTATTTGTCCCAAAAGAAGGTGTTTTAAGTATATATCTGCATTTCTAAGGTAGATTTGGGTACAATAAGAGGCGAAAAAACAGATTCTGACTAAGATTTTATCGAAATCGGCAACTATTTGACTCAGAATGGTTGCCTTACGTCGAAATCAAATAGTTTATTAAGGTTTTCGTTACTAAAATGCCCAAAGACGCCGATTTTGACTAGAATTTGAAAGATATTGACATGAATATATAACTGTTTGTATCAAAAAATGATAGTTTAAACTGATATTTGCAGTTTTGATGCGGTTTTAGATACGATATGAATCGAAGAAGCCGATTTTGACTGTAATCTGTTTAAAATGACAAAGAAAAACCTATTATCAATTCAAGGAAGTGAATTTTTAAGTAGTTATCTGCAGTTTTAATGTAGATTTCAGTTCGCTAAGTTATGAAAATGCATGTTTTGGCTATAATCTTCCGTAAATCAAGGGCGAAAACCAATTATTTGTCCCAAAAGAAGGTGTTTTAAGTATATATCTGCATTTCTAAGGTAGATTTGGGTACAATAAGAGGCGAAAAAGCAGATTCTGACTAAGATTTTATTCTAGTCAAAATCGGCGTCTTTGGGCATTTTAGTAACGAAAACCTTAATAAACTATTTGATTTCGACGTAAGGCAACCATTCTGAGTCTAATAGTTGCCGATTTCGATAAAATCTTAGTCAGAATCTGCTTTTTCGCCTCTTATTGTACCCAAATCTACCTTAGAAATGCAGATACATACTTAAAACACCTTCTTTTGGGACAAATAATTGGTTTTCGCCCTTGATTTACGGAAGATTATAGCCAAAACATGCATTTTCATAACTTAGCGAACTGAAATCTACATTAAAACTGCAGATAACTACTTAAAAATTCACTTCCTTGAATTGATAATAGGTTTTTCTTTGTCATTTTAAACAGATTACAGTCAAAATCGGCTTCTTCGATTCATATCGTATCTAAAACCGCATCAAAACTGCAAATATCCGTTTAAACTATCATTTTTTGATACAAACAGTTATATATTCATGTCAATATCTCTCAAATTCTAGTCAAAATCGGCGTCTTTGGGTATTTTAGTAACGAAAACCTTAATAAACTATTAGATTTCGACGTAAGGCAACCTTTCTGAGTCAAATAGTTGCGGATTTCGATAAAATCTTAGTCAGAATCTGCTTTTTCGCCTCTTATTGTACCCAGATCTACCTTAGAAATGCAGATATATACTTAAAACACCTTCTTTTGGGACAAATAATTGGTTTTCGCCCTTGATTTACGGAAGAATATAGCCAAAACATGCATTTTCATAACTTAGCGAACTGAAATCTACATTAAAACTGCAGATAACTACTTAAAAATTCATTTCCTTGAATTGATAATAGGTTTTTCTTTGTCATTTTAAACAGATTCCAGACAAAATCGGCTTCTTCGATTCATATTGTATCTAAAACCGCATCAAAACTGCAAATATCAGTTTAAACTATCATTTTTTGATACAAACAGTTATATATTCATGTCAATATCTTTTTTAAAATCTAGTCAAAATCGGCGTCTTTGGGCATTTTAGTAACGAAAACCTTAATAAACTATTAGATTTCGACGTAAGGCAACCATTCTGAGTCAAATAGTTGCCGATTTCGATAAAATCTTAGTCAGAATCTGCTTTTTCGCCTCTTATTGTACCCAAATCCACCTTAGAAATGCAGATATATACTTAAAACACCTTCTTTTGGGACAAATAATTGGTTTTCGCCCTTGATTTACGGAAGATTATAGCCAAAACATGCATTTTCATAACTTAGCGAACTGAAATCTACATTAAAACTGCAGATAACTACTTAAAAATTCACTTCCATGAATTGATAATAGGTTTTTCTTTGTCATTTTAAACAGATTCCAGTCAAAATCGGCTTCTTCGATTCATATCGTATCTAAAGCCGCATCAAAACTGCAAATATCAGTTTAAACTATCATTTTTTGATACAAACAGTTATATATTCATGTCAATATCTTTCAAATTCTAGTCAAAATCGGCGTCTTTGGGCATTTTAGTAACGAAAACCTTAATAAACTATTAGATTTCGACGTAAGGCAACCATTCTGAGTCAAATAGTTGCCGATTTCGATAAAATCTTAGTCAGAATCTGCTTTTTCGCCTCTTATTGTACCCAAATCTACCTTAGAAATGCAGATATATACTTAAAACACCTTCTTTTGGGACAAATAATTGGTTTTCGCCCTTGATTTACGGAAGATTATAGCCAAAACATGCATTTTCATAACTTAGCGAACTGAAATCTACATTAAAACTGCAGATAACTACTTAAAAATTCACTTCCTTGAATTGATAATAGGTTTTTCTTTGTCATTTTAAACAGATTCCAGTCAAAATCGGCTTCTTCGATTCATATCGTTTCTAAAACCGCATCAAAACTGCAAATATCAGTTTAAACTATCATTTTTTGATACAAACAGTTATATATTCATGTCAATATCTTTCAAATTCTAGTCAAAATCGGCGTCTTTGGGCATTTTAGTAACGAAAACCTTAATAAACTATTAGATTTCGACGTAAGGCAACCATTCTGAGTCAAATAGTTGCCGATTTCGATAAAATCTTAGTCAGAATCTGCTTTTTCGCCTCTTATTGTACCCAAATCTACCTTAGAAATGCAGATATATACTTAAAACACCTTCTTTTGGGACAAATAATTGGTTTTCGCCCTTGATTTACGGAAGATTATAGCCAAAACATGCATTTTCATAACTTAGCGAACTGAAATCTACATTAAAACTGCAGATAACTACTTAAAAATTCACTTCCTTGAATTGATAATAGGTTTTTCTTTGTCATTTTAAACAGATTCCAGTCAAAATCGGCTTCTTCGATTCATATCGTTTCTAAAACCGCATCAAAACTGCAAATATCAGTTTAAACTATCATTTTTTGATACAAACAGTTAATAAAAGGAAATAAAAATAACGAAAACGAAAGTATCGTTGACTCAAAAGAAGCGATATAATAACGTAACACATAGAACCAATGTAAAGAAAATGGGACAACCTGTATCTGATTAGATGCAAACATTTTTATCTGAGTATGTGTAATCGTGTGAAAACAGAGTTACGCAACCCGCGTATGATTTTACATAGGAAATAATTTAAGGATAACCGGTATATTTTTAAAAAATTGAACATGACGCTAGAGATGTAAAAACCAATGCAAAGAAAAAAAAACACTAAAATATATTAGCGAGAGATAGTCGCAACTCGAAAACTTTTTCTTCATGTCCGGGTAGGAGCACATAGCAATAGAAATATATTTAATTACCTTAAAAAAAGAAAATCAATCACAATTAACTT